>NC_089283.1:12962410-13671388 GCF_963678975.1 Dysidea avara | reverse complement strand
CTTAATCAAGGATTTCAATATTTTCTGAGTGATATACCATGTGACCAGAAAATTTGACAGAGAATTAAATTTGGCAGTTGGTAAATTTTCAATGAAACCATCAAATTTAAAACTACTAAAATAGTTAGATACCTGAAGTTTCTCAACTTAAGCGAGGTCAGGAATGAAGTTTACTCTGTAGTATGTGTTTACATTAGTGACCCAATGCATGGCATATTTCAAGGACTAAGACTTTCAGATCCTTTGCCGTACCAGTTTCATCTGTAAAGCATGTCACTACTTTTTCCACCGATGCACCACAGATAGCTACTGTATGTTTATACTCATGAAAACCTGAGCCTTTGATGCATACTCAAAAGCTATCACTTGACTGTCAACTATCATCTACTGAAATTCTAAAGTACCTGCAGTGCTTGTGCAATTAACATGGGCCCCTGCAATCAAGAGGAACATTAACTGTCAAATTTAAATTCAACAAATAGACACATTGTTCATTTTGCCAAATATCTTTTCCATCAAATTTTCTGCCTTTTCGGCAGTCACTTCTATGCCACCCGAGAGGCCTACAAACAAGCGGGACTTTTTTCAGTGAATCAAACAATCATTTAAGTTGGTAGAAGTGGCAATCAAAGACTTGAGAAGGCCAACCTTACAAATTTACTAGGGTTTTGTAGTTGCCGAACAAAAGATTAAGCAAATTAAGACCAGGCAAAGTTGATTTAGGGTTTCCAATCACCTGACCGCATCGCCTTCCACCCTGCTGCCTCTAAATTCATTACTGCTATAGTTGATCATGTGCACCAGCATTTTGATATTTAGACTTATTACCCATCATTTTCACAATGTTTCATTTTGCTTCAAAAAGGTGGTAAAGTATAAGCATAAGCTTTTGATTATCCTTGTAGTGACAGATAGCCAGCTGTCACTGTGATTTTGGGTGCTTTCTTCAATAATTAATGACAAAAGACTATCCATATCTAAATTGAGGAAGTGGCTGATGAAAACATAGCAATCTACTTTACCTGGCCTAAGTGAGATCAAGTATTTTGTACACAACCATTTTAATTCTGTAATCTTGCATCTGGTGTTGTAAAGCAGTAATAAATAAAATACTGCATTGTGATCACAAGTGGTTCAACCGGCATTGCAGTGGTTATTGTATACAATAATATGAATACCTTCTTTTCCCTAATTTTGTGATATATTTTCTCTTTATAACAGAACGGTGTGCTTCTCCACCGAACTGCAACCCGCGCTGCGAGTGCACCAGCTGGTCTACAACGTGTTACTCCTAACAGACATAAAATGCAGTGGATCAGACTATATCATGCCAACACAGGTACTAGTACTACCTCTCAAAGATGAATAAAGACACTGCCAAGAAATCATCGTTTCGGTTGGGACAGGAAACGAGACACGCTGATTACAATAAAATTCTATTTAACGAACATCGAAAACTTGTGAGTGTATCATAATCACGTGCATCCGCTTACCATTTCCGGGAACATTTCTTCAGAGTCATTATATTTTAGTCGTGAAGGATTCGGTTATGAAGAAGAGTGCATTTCTTGTTATTGTAGCATTGTTGGGAGTGGCTCATTCTGCAGTTCACTTCGTCATTGAAGATCAGATGATCGGGGACCTGCATACTAAAGTATTGAGGAATACGAAGACTGGCGAGTACGCCCAGATCGTAACTGATTTGGGTGGTAGGGTAGAGGACTTGGTGCTGCAAGATAAGCATCCGCTGCACAAGAAGTTGCGTAGTGTTCTGTTAACGCACAACAAAAATGCTACAGCTATCAAGGAGAACGCGTGGTGGAAGAATGCCATCCTGTTTCCATATGCTAATAGAATCAATGGGGTAAGAGGTGAATAGGTCATCCAGCATGGAGAGTTTGGGCAAATTCTCCCTTCCCTTATAGCTATTCAAACCCTCATGCCCACTCTGACTCAGGTATATAGCCTCGGGTATAGCTATCTTTTTCGTCCTGTTCAGTTGGTTGCATATGTCTGATGACTTAACAGCCTTAATTTTATGTACTAATGATGGGTATCATTCATTCTAGCGGTCCCTCATTCTGGCCTGGTATTAGCATGCATGTATGAAGAGTGTACAGGAGAAGCGACTGAGACTGAGAGAAAGTATACATGCACAAAATAAAGACCAGTCCTCAGTCTGCCTCATGTGACCACAATTTGATCTCATGTGGACTCTTGCCATTGTTAACAATCCATTACATGCTTAACCAACCTTGAATTATCTTTATAGACCATACCAGAAGCAGGGGGCATCTGAAATGTAATATAGAATGTATATGTATCATAGCTAGGTGTTTTGGAGCATTCCCTTTGATATGTTATAGATTCTGCAAAATTACATCTTAGGCTACCTTTTAGTGTATAAATATATTTACTTAATAATCACAAGTTGTCCTAACCTTAGTCAGTTTGCTCTTTTAGTGTAGTTACTTAGCTAGTGTCCCCCCATCCAATTTCTGGAGCTACCCTTGCACTTAGCTAACAACCATTAGACTTTTAAACACTCCAAGATAATATTTTAGTGTGTTGGTACAGGAAACTTAATAAATAAAAATGTAGATGTTCTATTAGGGTGGTTGACTGCTCTATTACAGTATTTTGATCTGAACATTTGGTAACTTTGCAAATCAATACAAAAAAAATGTGTATATATAATATTATATTGCCTGAATACACTTGACCAGTTTCTATAAACCTCAGAAACCCCCTGGATCAGCCCCTGAAGTGCAATTGCATTGATACTACTGAATTATAGTTGTAACTACGGTTAAGTTATTTACTATATAAAATCAACATAGCAACTGGGTGAGCTAATACAAAAGGGGAATCTTGACCAAACCAAAACTATTGATAGATCTGCCACTGCATACACAAGCTGACATAGAAATCAGTGCATCAACACATGTACAACCCTGTCCTAAAATAGGGCTACCCTTGTGCAACTCCATAATTAGAATATTGTGATTGCATTATACCAGTTGTCTTTGGGCCAAAATTTCCTCCCAGTATTGAGTTATAGGTGGGTCACTTTTGTACACATTACCAAGGGCAGCTCCAGAAATTTTGGTGATAAGTTTCCATATTTTCTGTGGCATGCACACTTACATCTAGGGGTGTCTGGGAGCACATTCCACCAGGAAATTACGTATTCTGACATTGAATCTGCAATACCAAAAGAATCTTTAAAGCTGACGTTTTATAGGTTGCTCATGCTTGAGCAGGCTAAATAATTAAGACATGGAGCTGTGAGCACACAGCATACATGAGTATCATTTTGGGGTATAGAAATATGCCCCCAGGAAATATTTTACTAAGCAACTTTAAATACAAAATGTGACTGTTCTATTAGGGTAGTTGACTGCTCTATTAGAGTATTTCGATTCGATATCAATGTAAAATCAATTTTAATTGCCTCGCCAGTTTCTGGAAACTTCTCTGGATCTACCTTTGATTACAATGTTTAGTTTTGACAGGTGACCTTGTCAGATACTATATACAGTGACCTAACAGACAGCTTTTACTGAATACGCATCATAGACATTAATGACTATGGTATGCAACTAAACATAAAAACTTAACCATATTGGCGGATCTCTGTGTATACATTTGATGTAGACAGTAGGTACTTATGAAAAAGAAAGTGAATTTGATGTAAACAATTCCGTTTTTTTTTTCTTTTCCATTCCTTAGTTTAAAAGAAACCTTATTTTGACTACATAGCACAGTCTTAACATAATACACAGTATGATCAATTTTGTCTTCAAAGCTTAAGCTGCTTATAAGTGTGATGATGTATACCATAGACAGTTCAACCCCGTGTGGTGTATGCTCCTCTGTGTTACCCACACATACTTACATATGTGCTTGGTTATTAGTCTGGTTACAGGGGAAGTACACCTTCTACAATGGATCGTATCAATTACCAATTAATGATGCCACCAACAATAATGCAATGCACGGATTTCTTGAGAACAAGACAATGAAGGTTGAAAACCAGACAGTTAATGAAGCTGGTATTATCTTAAAGCTTACTTATCAGTTTGATGGTAAAGATACAGGTTACCCCTTTCATCCGTATGTGCAGCTAAACCACATGTTAAGTGATGCTGGATTTGAAATCTACATGCAGGTGACAAACATGGACCCTACTGAACCAATGTTGTTCTATGTTGGGTGGCATCCATATTTCAAGTGTCCTGTGTACAAATCAGTGATAACTTTTGACCGACAGTGTAACAAGTGGGCTCATGTTTTGCTGAATAATCATGCTATTCCAACAGGTGTTACTGAATCATTTACTGGCTTTAATGGTGGCACTGTCATTGGTGGTACATTAAATAACCCAACCCATTATGACGATGCTTACAAAGCTATTAATAATCCTGATGTCATTTTATGTACTTCTTCAGTTCTTAGAACTACACTATATGATCCCGAGGCAGACCAAACTGTTTTTCTTCACCAAGATAGATTTCCAATTATCCAAGTATTTACTGGAATTGTCAATGCAACTGGTGAACAAGCTGTGGCTATTGAACCAATGTCTGCTATGACTGATTCTTTCAATAATCATGATAACCTGCAAATTTTGAGCGGCGGTGAAACTTGGAGTGGAGCAGTTGGGATTCATGTGCAATAGTAGCAAAACCATCCAGAAAGATAAACTTTGAACAACATGTTGAATTCATCACGATAAATGTATGTGTGTGTGTGTGTGTGTGTTTTTTTTTGCAGTTATATATAGTGTTAAGCAATTATTTTAATACTTATATACTGTTATAAGAAACAAACTCTTGCTTTAAATTATATATTATAGTGATAGGTTTTTAGTTAGTAAAATTAATGTGTTGGCATAATAATTATGTAAATTATGTTGGTGTGTGTACACTTAGGTATAGAAATTACAAAGAACAACACTATATTAAATAGAGGAGCAGGTGGACTGATATCAGACACAAATTATTGCATGTGTTTAGCATAGCCAAGTGGCAAGAGCATGCACCGGCCTGTTAATTGAAAGGTTCCAGGTCAAATACCCAATTACTGTTGTTGCTATTTCCTTGAGCAATAAATTTTACCTATACATTGCTCCAGTGTACCCAGCTGTTTACTGTAAATGTGACCTGGTGTCAACTGCATGGGAAAATGACCCACTCAGCTGTAACATATCAATGGGTACATGCATGATGTTAACTGAGAAATCAAATGCTAATTGGCCATATGTGCTTCACAATGGGTGAAAGTCCAGGTGGGACTCCCCACACTTTCATTTGTGAGACGTGGTACAGCCTCCCTGGTTATATACTAGTCCTGCTCCAGGAGGATTTGTCTAAGCTGACTCATAGCACCTCAGTAGTGATGTGTGTATGTATTGTGAGTATAATGTATATAAAGTTTTAAAAGCAAAAATATGGTATCCATGCAAGCTAGTGTGCCAGTACAGTTTATTGAAAAACTGAAGGTATAGATTTAGAGGTGGGCACTGTGTACAGGAATCCTCCCCAAGCCCGCTCTCTAGCTTAACCAAATATATAATCATGAGCATATTGGAGTCAGTAACAGTACGTTTGAGTTCAACTGAGCTCTCTTTCTTGCACAGGCACTTGTCAAAACCATAGATCATTAATCACTATCTTACAGTACTAAACAATTCACAGGCTAAGCCTTCTCACAGGTCCCTAGTGAGATAGAATTCACAGAATAAACACAGAAAGTATGCACATTGTTAAGCATGGAAGTTCAGAACTTTTCTCACAGAAATACTGAAAGAGCAAATTATTTGTGAGGCTTGTAAAATATCCCAAAATGTAGCTATAACTTTCATCGACAAGAGCGTATATAGCTTAGATGAAAACATGCTTGCCTTTGTGTTCACTCAGACCTTTACAATGAATAACAATGCAGATGTAGTCAACTCTGGACTGACATTATTGGTTTTTGTTACACATTTTTATGGTTCAATTTATTGAGTATTGCTAGCTAAAGACCTTCAGGAAATGTGTCCCACAGGCCTTTATAAGGCCTTCTGGTATACACACTCTGCCTTTACCAAGTACTTTAATCATATATAATCATAATAAACCTTTAGCCCATTACAAAATGCTGAATATAAGCAGTGGAATAGGCAAAAAAAACTGTCTTCTAGGGATTTCACTACTGCTCTACAACACTTATGCACTCCTTACCCTTGGGTGTAGTAATGCTGCAGGCTGTAATAGTAATGGTTAACCAGTTATCAAGATTCCAATGATAACCTTGAACAACATACAATGACAGGTCAGGATACCATAGATCTCAGATTTGTAAGCTAGCTACACAGTCCATGCATCCAAAACAATTTTATCTTTGAAAATTGTCACACAGCAATAAAGTTCTTTCTACCTGCCATAGCTGCAGTACTTGCGTAAGCTAGATGGCACACCGGCTATATTTCAGACTGAATTCATTAGAAGGCATTATAGAGTTGCCTCTCTATGGCTAGTTAACTATCACTAACATAGCCCTGCAGTACTACTACACACAAGGGTAAGGAGTGTATAAGTGTTGTAGAACAGTAGTATCTATATTGCTTATTCCACTGCTTATATTTGGCATTTAATAGTGGGATAAGGGAAGACTTAATATAATAATTGTCTTTAGCTAGTAAGACTTAATATATCCAACCACAAATTGTGAAACCCAAAAATATGCCAATCCAGTAGTCCAGTCCAGTGTTCCAGTCCAGTGAATAGTAACACCTGTCAACTCAGTCTTCTAGCTATATATAAAGCTATTAATTACTCAGATGTAGGTAGTGTCTAATAACTAGACTGGACTACAGGATTGGAATACTGGAATGGACTATTGGACTGGAATACTGGACTGGAGTCACTGGACTATTGGACTGATATGTTTTTTGATTTACGCATTTTTAAGGGTGGGGTTACTGTACATTTGTGTGACTTGTGACAACATTTCAGCACTGAGTGGTGAATATGATACCTAAAAAGTAGCTGTGATAAGCCAAACAGGTTTAATTAAATACACTGCTTGATAATATTTACTGTATATAGCAGATACTGACATGTAGAAATGTTTCTCTTACTCAGGGACGTACTGCCTAGGGGGTTTCCAGGGGTTTTGAATTTTAAACTGCGCTTGCAATTGGAAGTGGTACTTTAGGTTTCCATAAGTTTGGAATCATCATGAAACAGGACACTTTACATCTTGTTAAGCAATGGTGTCTCACATAATAGCATTATTAATTTAGTGCATGTATTATAATTAGTGAAAAAGATCTAATAAAGCAGTCAGGCAGTATAAACTGCTCTAATACAACAGTCACTTAGCTGCAATGCCGGAAACTCCTTTTAAAAATTCCTGCATACACCCCTACTCACTGTTAAGTACACGTGACTATTGTGATACAACTTTATTATTGTGTGTGTGAACACACAAACTAGCTACATATGCACATATTATGTAGTTGGTTTAGATATGCGTTGGTCGAATATCTCATTTGTACATTTGACCCTTATATTAAAAATTTTTTTACTCTGGTATGTTTGCCCTTACCCCTGCCAGCTGATCCAACCTATCACATGGTCGTGCATGCAATTTGCATTGTAGACTAGTTGACTACTGAAGTTAAGACTTCATCATCCTGACTCCCTGCATGCTTGTGAGCTGTATGTGCAGTGGCCAGCACAGTGACTGGTCTATAGACATTTTCTTCAGGTACAACAGGGTAGTTCTAGGATTTACAGGGATGAGGGGTCATAAGTGGAAGGCTACACACTTGTTGAGTATAGGCTTCCAGTGGAAACCTATACTCAACAAGTGTGCAAAACATATTCAACTGCATGCAAAACACACTATAACTAGGGAGGTGCCTCCCCCCCCCCCACACACACACACACACACACAGAGGAAAATTAAACCTTTATACATTAAATATGGCAACATTTTTGATTGCCTCAGCCCTTATACGTGCTCACGTGATTATATCGTGACGAGTGATTATTTCTAACTACTGCCAACATAATTGCGGAAAGTATGGCCGTTATGGAGAAGGGCGCATTTCTGGTTATCATAGCATTGCTGGGAATGGCTCACACTATAGAACACTTCGGCATTGAAGATCAGATGATCGGGGACCTGCACACTAAAGTATTGTGGAATACGAAGACCGGCGAGTATGTTCAGATCATAACTGATTTGGGTGGTAGAGTAGAGGACTTGGTGCTGATGCATAAGCATCACAAGAAGCTGCGCAGTGTTCTGTTAACACACAACAAAAATTCCACGGAAATTAAGGAGAACGCGTGGTGGAAGAATGCTATTCTGCTACCTTATGCTAATAGAATCAATGGAGTAAGTTTTCTGGTTTTGCATAATTTTGTTTTAGCTAACCACCTAGCCACATTTGATTGATTATATACTATAATACTATAGCTATTCAATTAGCTAAGCAGCAATTTGCTAAGTAGCTACAGCAACTGAAACTGGCTTCATTATAGTTTCAGCTACAAGTTTCAGGGGTGGATCCAGGGTTTGGCAAAGGGGGGTGCACTAGTGAAGGTAGTAGGCAGATAGAGCTGGGGGGCACAGCCCCCCTAGAAGCTAAAGCTATTTCATATGTTTCAGGGCTAAGCATTTTGATGTAGAGTGGTTTTATAAATATCTAAATCATACTGCTTTATAAATGGACTACATTGATCAAGAAGTTATAGGGTCTATATAGCTTATAGTTATGGATCTAAAGAATGGCATACAGAATACCAATTTCATTTGCAAAATATCCTTAGCTGGTTAAGTGTGCCCATCAGCGTTGAAACCGGGTCGGGTCATCCGGGTCATCCGGGTCACATTTTCTCCGGGTCATCCGGGTCTGACCCGGTTTACAATTTATCCCGGTCTGACCCGGTTTACAATTTATCCGGGTCTGACCCGGATTGGATCACGTGAGAAACGAAATTGTTCATTTGACGACGTGGAAACTTATAAACGCTATCGCGTAGCTCTTTCGTGAGCCACGCCCACTTATCGCATTACCAACATATGCTCAGCCACGCCTATTTGTTAGTAAGTGCAGTATGTAGCACGAAACTGAGGGTATCTATGGTGAGGGGTAGCTATTGTCAGTAGGTGAAGACCTTTTTTTTTTTTTTTTTTTTGGTCTTCAACCTACAGCTAGGCTGAAGTTGCAATATTTACTCAACACGAATCGAACGCTCAAATGTAGACTCGTTCGCTCACCCGAGACTAGCCGAAACACGTCTCGGCTTTAATTAATCCGGGTCAATCTGGGTCACATCCGGGTCAGTGGGTCATCCGGGTCAGCAGTAGTGACCCGGTTTCAACGTTGGTGCCCATGTATGGGATAGTGCTGCAGATGCTAGTTTTTTTCATTATATACACTTAGTAACTATGAAGGAAGCATTGTGTGGTGACTGTTCTATTAGAATATTTGACTGACTGCTTTATTAGAGCCATATCTCGATCTTGCATAATGGTTTCATTTTTGGGGGTGGATGGGGGCATGTGCTTCCTGTCCCCCCCCCCCCCCCCCCTTGGATCCGCCACTGTGTTTCTGACTCCCTACAGCTATTCACAGGCTTTAAGCCTTCTCACAGGTCCCTAGTGGAATAGAATAGCATTTACAAAATAGTCATTACAAGGTAGCTAGTTGCTATGCAACTTGATTTGATCATCAACATCATATATGCACCACACTGGCAAACACAAGTGTGTATGTTGCTATAAATGGGACCATGTATGGAAGTATAATTATCAAAGTGTATGTGTAGTGTACTTTTCAGGGATCGAGTCCATGCTCACCAAGATGCTCAAATACTGCATGTGTTCAAACATACAGTTATATTACTATGTCATGCAGGCTATAACTATGCATGGTATGCATGCATTGAATATTTGGGATACCTTTAATAGGCTTTTTAATGCAGACAAGTCTGCATTAAAGGTCTGTGTATCCACAGCCAAAATACACATATGTATACATGTAATTTATATGTTTGTTCAAGTTCAAGATTTTAACTTCATGATACAGATTATGTCCTTGTTTTCATGCAGTACCCAACCACAGCATACCCGGCACACACATTTTCACACACAGCTAATCTTGCATCTTTTGGATGATTTATATGTGATGCTGTTTGTTCCAGTAGGTTAACTGTATTACGTACAAGCAAATTGATTTGTATTGTATTTACTGCATGCACTATTATGATACGTCAACATGAGTAGCTGATATCATGCAGGAGCTTGTGAACTCCTAGCTGGTATATAGTGTGTGTCCTTTTCTATATATGGTCAATCAGATTACTTGTACATGTGGTTGATGCCTTTGGTTTGTTACAGTAATTGTGGATTTTAATGGTCATGAATTATTACAAGACCATCAATTATCTTAAAATTAATTTGTCAACCACTTGAGGAAACAGTTACACTCTAGCTATATATGAGAGTGTAGACTTTGCTTTAGGAAGTACATATTATACCCTTAAGGGTTTTGCTAATCAGAAACAAGAAAGATTTCACTGAACACTGTCTATAACTATTTTAAGTTCTTTAAATTTATTGCAGTTTATTGATTATTATAGTCATACGTAGTCATTAATTTTATGGATAGATTATAAATGCACTGACAATGGTACCTTTGGATAGACCACCATTAGTGTGTTGAAATTGCTAGGGCATAGTTAAAATATGGCAGTACTATACTCTACATCTAATAAAGCAGTCAGGTAGAACTATTAAAGTCAATGCTACATGCAACCAGTCGTGAGAATATAGGCAGTATATTGACTGTTTTATTATCGACTTATTATGATACTTTTGTCAGCAGTTGAGGATAGAGGTGGAGAGGGGGCTTGCCTGTACAGGTGTCACATTAACAGGCTCTACCTATTACATATTTAACATACATATTTTACTAAAAAGTAGCTCGGCTATGCATATGTATGCATGCATGTGCGTGTGTGTGCATGTATGTGTGTGTGGACTAGAAGTTGCTAGGAAGATAGATGGAGTGCAAATCACGGATATATTGAGGTACACAGCAACAAAAGAAAGAGAAGGGGTCACTCAGAAGCTTTAGACAATTTTACAAAATTATTCAATATAAAAACTATGGATGCAGGGAATCAGGCACTACAATGGCTTTATCATGTCAGCAAAAGTAGTCAAATAATGGAGAGAGTTATTTGCTTTTGATGTCAGTGTAATTTTGTTATTGCATAGTCAAAAATTCCATATAACAAAACAAGAGTGTGTGTATAGATTGAGTATCATTCTAGTTTGTTTTCGTCATGTGTCATCATGTATGATGTGCAATTAGCATATAAGCAGAATTTTTATTGGTCAAAACGTTCACGGAAATGTGTAAAATAGCATTTTTTTGTTCACTGAATTCCAGAAATGGTGACAAATAACCTAAGTATGTAATTTCACGAAGCAGGCATTACTTGCAAAATTTGCAAAAAAAATGTGCCTCCATGTGTATACTCTGACTCGTGTGCAATGCTGTGCGTATCACCCTCCATGTTGTGCTCAATACTTCCTGCTGACATATATACATATACTAATTACATTACACTCATTACGAGGTGCAAGAGGGTTATGATAAACATCTATATGTGAACTATCAGTGTGGCTGTGTTCTCATATAGACAGCATGATAACGGCTCCTGCACTCTTTAACAAGCAATGATATTAAAGACTGATGTTCAAGATCTGACTTCCTGTGGTTCAGCATGTGTGTTTGCACATAATAGCTAGTAACAAAATAAGAACACCATTGTGTTTTACAGTATAAAAGAATATCCTGACAGCTGATGGATATATTTTTATTGCAACAAATAAATTACACATTATTAGTAATGTTCATTTACATGCAGGGAAAGTACACCTTCTACAATGGATCATACCAACTGCCTATCAATGATGTCACCAACAACAACGCAATGCATGGATTTCTGGAGAATAAGACAATGAAAGTTGAAGATCAGTCAATTGATAAAGATGCTGCTTTTATAAAGCTCAGTTACCAATTTGATGGTAAAGATCCAGGCTACCCCTTTCATCCATATGTGCAATTAAGCTATATGTTAAGTGACGAAGGGTTTGATATTCATATTGAAGTCACTAACATGGACCCAACTGAACCAATGTTGTTCTATGTTGGATGGCATCCATACTTCAAGTGCCCTGTGTACAAATCAGTGATAACCTTTGACCGCCAGTGCAACAAGTGGGCTCATGTTTTGCTGAATAATCATGCTATTCCAACAGGTGTCACTGAATCATTTACTGGCTTTAATGGTGGCACTGTCATTGGTGGTACATTAAATAACCCAACCCATTATGATGATGCTTACAAAGCTATTAATAATCCTGATGTCATTAAATGCTCTCCTGCAGTTCTTAAAACAACATTGTATGACCCTGATGCAGATGAAACTGTTGCACTTTACCAAGATAACTTCCCTATCGTCCAAGTTTTTACTGGGATTGTTGGTGCAACTGGTGAACAAGCTGTAGCTATTGAACCAATGTCTGCCATGACGGATTCTTTTAATAATCATGATAGCCTTGAAATTTTAAGTGGTGGGGAAACTTGGACTGGAATATTTGGAGTTCACTTGGGGTAGAAACAGACTTGTTAGACCATTTAGAACAGGAATACATGTATTAGACAAATAGTGTATTTGTATAATTCTCTAGTATGTAGTTGTATAAATGATAGAGAGGTTAATAAATTATAGTTACTTTAGGTGACAAATTTTACATGTTGCAGGACTTAGTTAAGTGTGATAATAATCAATTAGTTATAAGGTATTATAATGGTACGTATCATGATAGTACCACTATTATAATTATATAGGAATCAATAATTGTTTAGAAATGTGAATCTGTATGCAGCCAATGATATTATGATATGGAAATTAATAAATTTAGCTTATTTTAATTGGATCCCCATCATATTCCTATATATCAAGTTATGAGGGATATCAATACAGTATAAAGTATGTAGTTTCTGAACTCTGTTATCTGAGCTTTAAAATTGTATCTAAATTAGACATCTAATGGTATTGCCTTTAAACATGACCCTGCATGGACAAGTGGTTTAACTCTCTGCGTTGGGCTTGTGTGGCAGTCAGCTACATACTGTTACTAATTGCTGTCATGTAGACATCTTGAATTACATGACTACATCATCAGCTATACTGGCATGGTGCACTAAATCAGTTTTATAATAGTCTGGTGATATGATGGTTGTCAACAGTAGCTATATAGCCATGACTGCAGTTGGGATTAGTAGCAGAATACAATACCATCCATGCTGCCACACAGGGTCCCATTGATAGGGCTGCTGTAGCTCACTTCACTGTGTGTTTATAGTTTACTATGGTGTTGTGAACAATGTGAAGTGCATGCATGCGCTATTACTAGCTAAAAACCCTATAGCTACACTGCATATAGCTATATCTCTTCATTACTTATCCTGTTAATGGCTGCTATAGCTACCCCTCTCTGTATACCTACTGTATGTGCTCAATGCATGTATATATATATATGTCGCATGTAGTATAATCACATCAATACATATATACCACTGTAACAAAGACATGATTCCGTATACAACAGTTGATGTGCATGTGGGGGGTCTGAAAAATCCTGTACGCGATTTCAAATCTTTGTGATTTGGCAAGATTTCAAAGCATTTAAATCTTAGATATCTGGAATAGTAGCATCACGTGATACACAGTATACGGAAATACGCGGAATTCTTTTTTCGAATTTATACTTTCGTCACTACAAACTTGACCTCTTGTAAGGATGCTGACATAGCACAAGGTTTCAAATAGGGCTGTATGAGATATAAAGAGAGTTGCAGACCCCTCGTGTGCCACACATGGTGTGTTACACACTAACATCTGCTATAATGTCACAAGTTCTTATGAATATCACATACACTTTGATTCACCATACAACTAAATTCCAAATTTCTAGAGATATTTGTTTTGGTGATCTGGTAGCTACAATGATATATCACATTGACATGTCACAGTTGGCTATCATAATATGTTATAGTATAACTTGAATACTGGAATTTCTTCTCTGCCTGAGCATCTACATAGTGCTCATGAAGGTAAGGTGGGCAGTCCCATTATGTAAAACTCAGTCATCATCGCCAACTGCCAGCAGTAGCTACAATGCATGTATTATGGTCCTTTTTCTCTACTAGGTGTTGATTTGAAATAACACATGCTGCAAGCTAGGTTAGCTGGTTATGATTTGTCATTGGGTAGAGAGAAAAAAGGGTGTGGTCCCTAACCCGGCAATGACAAAGAGAAAAAAGCGCGGTCTGGCCACTAGATAAAGCAACACGCAACCCTCACTGTAAAACAGGCTTGTTGTAATTACCAACCAAAAGTAATCAGTACAAATACAATTACTTTTTAAAACCAATCTAATGATTACAATTACAATTACTTCAGTATGATTAACAATTACAATTACTTTTCAATTACTACTGTACATTGGGGTACAACAATTCTCCAGCATTAATCATTAGGTATATTAAATGTTCAATTTTTTTGGTAATAGTCTACATCTATTCGGCCTGAGAATATTGCTACTATGGCTGAATGCACGCTCAATTGGTGTAGATGTTGCTGGAACTCCCAGCATATTCTTTGCTATTGTACTTAAAATGGGGGTATTTATTTGCTTTTATCTTCCAACATTTTAAAGGGTTTTCATCCTTTGTAAAATCTGTGTCATCTAGATACGTTTTAAATTCTTTTTCTACTATTGAACCTTCTAAAAACCATCCACTGTGTTTGAGGTATCAGCCAAACAATTTTCTTTTCTTAGTTGGGGGCTCTATTGATTCTACTTCTTTTCCACTTATTTCTTCTACTGTAGGTGTATGATGAGCATTGTCAGAAATCATTGTGTACATATATAGTCACTAGTCAAGTCATGGAGTAGCACTGTTATAATTAGCATAATTTTGATTACTTGCATTGAATTACATAATGATTATTGACTGAACAGCAAATTACAATTACAATTACCATTACTTTTATGCTCAGTGAGCAATTACAATTACAATTACTTGAAAATTGCTAATGATTAGTAATTAATTACAATTACAAATACAATTACAACAAGCCTGCTGTAAATGCATGGCAAATCATGATGTCGTGGCACACTCACGTGATTGTATATAAAAGCTGGTCAGTGCAGCCGCCATTGGTGGTAGGGACCAGACTACTGACTCATTTATTTATCTAATTTGTCAAAATGACAGGGTGGCACCAAAAGACATAGCCTGTACAAGGGCGCTTCCCTCAACATACATTCATAACAGGAGCAATACAAAAACACAATTACAAGAAACACTAAGTACAAAACAGACGATAAAGAGCACGACGAAAAGAGTTCACTGATTTGATACTCACTATATCAATAGACACACTGTTCCACAGGAATACAGTATTCACATAAAACGAGAACCGGTAGCTGTTGATGGTAGATCAGTTGTAAAGTTAGCTAGATCGTGAGCTGGGAGACGTGTTATAATGGTAATATTAATCAGAAAAGTTCATATAATTTTCCCTTCTCCCCCACTATAATTAACTCCCCTACACTAATCAGTTTTGTAAAATGATTTATTTATACCTGTGTGTTATAATCTCTTTGATTTCAAGCTGAGGGGCGGCCGCCAGACCCAAGCTAGTATCTAAAACTAGTAACATACCTTTAAAGGCTCTTACCATTTCTGCTGAGATTCTCACTATACTGCCACCATAATTTCGGAAAGTATGATTATGGAGAAGGTAGTATTCCTTGTTATCGTAGCGTTGCTGGGAATGGCTCACGCTGCATCTCACTTCGCAGTTGAAGATCAGATGATCGGGGACCTGCACACTAAAGTATTGAAAAATACGAAGACTGACGAGTATGTCCAGATCATAACTGATTTGGGTGGTAGAGTAGAGGACTTGGTGCTGATGCATAAGCGTCACAAGAAGCTGCGCAGTGTTCTGTTAACACACAACAAAAATGCTACAGAGATTAAGGAGAACGCGTGGTGGAAGAATGCCATTCTGCTACCATATGCTAACAGAATCAATGGAGTAAGTTTTCTAGCTTTGCATAATTTTGTTTTATATCTTGAATAAGCTTACAAGCACACAAACGCACACACACACAACAGCGCATGCCAAGCCGGGCAAGCACGCACACTCATATCACTCACTCTCACATACTCACACACATGTATGTAACGAAATACAAATCAAAAACATAAAATCATGTATGCAAATGTGCAGTCAACCTAACTAGAGGTACAAAGTCACATCTTTACTGTATGCAAAATGGTGAATTGGCTGCACTGTGTGTTCGTGCATGCGTGTGTGCGTGCATTTGTGTGTGTGTGTGTGTGCATTTGTGTGTGTGTGTGTGTGTACACAACACGCAGAACAGTAAAGTCGCATACTTTTACTGTTCTGCGTGTTGTACAGACTGAAGAAATAAACTGTTCTGCTTTCGTGCGCGTGTGTGTGTGATCATGATACACTTTCTAGACACCATATAAAGCTCACCAATATTTGTAAGCCACATAATTATAATTGATCATCCTAACATAATGCATGACCATAAAATCCATTACTATACCAATGTTATTGTCTCATGCAACCAATTTCAACCACATCATATAAAACCACACCATAAAACTTTAACACTGAATAGACCTCTTTATGTATGTCAATCAGAGTGACAACTTGTGGTTGAAATTGGTTACATGAGACAATAGCATTGTTACAGTAATGCACACTAATGGATCTTATGGTCATGCATTATGTTAGGATGATAATTATAATTATGTGGTTTAAATATTGGTAAACTTTATATGGTGTCTAGAAAGTGTATCACACACAAACACACACACACACACACACATACAAAGCCTACAAAAGCAAAGCCTATGACAACTATTGCCGTCCAGTGAACTGGGATGCCACTTAAGCACTTTAACCTTGTGTAGGCAAATCCTCCTGGAGCAGGGCTAGTATCCCGCAAGAGGACTGTCCAGATCTCACAGAGAGAGGTTGCAGAATCCAAAGTTCCACAACAACTCCAACACCACTAAACAATCGAGACAAAGGACAGTTGAGCATTTGATTCCCCCAACTACCCATTGATGGTACAGCTGGGTGGGCTGCTTCCCCAGGTTACACCAGGCCACCAGCTGCAGGTCCCCAATAAATAGCTGGACAACAACAACACCACATTGGCATAACCGGGCATCGAACTTGGAACCTTTTGATTTCCAGGCTGATGCTCTAGCCACTTGGCTATGCTGCCTCACACACACACACACACACACACACACACACACACAAATGCTACAGTACTAGTGCAAATTCGTAGTAGGTAGAGTCTGTTACCGTGGGCACTTGGAGGGTAAGAACACCTGTACACTGCAGTAGGGAATCCAGAGGGGCACATCAGGGTATATCCCCTCTCTATATATCTCTATCCTGAAACCAAAGAAAAGCAATAAAAGTATCATACAAATTTTATGTCTTAATAGTTCTACCTGCGTGACTGAATGGTTGACTATAATTTGTATTGGAGTATCTTGATTCTATAATGCAAAGAACAAATTTTCTATCACCAAAATGATAAAGCCAAAATGCCGTCGTAATGCCCGGGTCCCTCATGTACTTCTAAATCCTGAAATCATGCTGGCATAATGAATGATCATGTGCATGACATTGTAAATTGCCAAAACTAGCCAGACTAATCCTACCAGTTTGTTCTACTACTAGAAACAAAGTATATGAACACTTACTGATAGTCTGATCACTAAAAATTGAAGCGGTTAGGGCACCAGAAGAACAATCCAAGCAAGATGACCAGGAAGTATGATATAAAACTTAAAACACTGCCTAGACTAATCCTACCAGTTTGTTCTACTACTAGAAACAAAGTATATGAACACTTACTGATAGTCTGATCACTAAAAATTGAAGCGGTTAGGGCACCAGAAGAACAATCCAAGCAAGATGACCAGGAAGTATGATATAAAACTTAAAACACTGCCTATGCTTGTGCATTCTCCGAGTGCTGTATTAGCCTCAAGACACCCTTTATTTTTTATACACACATGTGGTAGTGCTTTAACTGAACACATATACAGAGCAGTGACCTTGAGCACTGCCCTTTGCAAATGATATATATACAGTATACTATATACATTTCATAGATTTCAACTGGCACCAGTACAATGCATAGGCTCAGAATGTATAAAGTGTTACTGCAATGAGGTTTATGCAGTGAAACCTGTAGGACTGACCTAAAGTGTCTCGATTATCAAGGTGTCCTGATTTTCCAGCATTCTAAGGGATACATTGGGACCACTACCAAGTGTCCAGATTACACAGGTGTCCAAGTGGCCTGAGTAACAGGTTCCACTGTATTCTCCACCAAAACTTACTTTGGTCCCTTTTCTGTTTCACCTTATTAGCTATAAGTCATTAAGTCTCAGCCCTTGTAATCGTTGTTAGGTTAGGTAATCCTAAGGTTGCAGTACATGTTGCTGTCAGACCTTCAGTGCTGGTCACTGTAAAGGATTAATAATAATACACACTGTACGTTTAAGGAAGAAAATCCATCCCTCCTGTAAGAAGACTGAGTGTGGCCCCGACTAGACATTGGGTGACCTGTAGTTCGAATCCTGGGGTTGGAGGGATTTTTTTCCTTATTTTGACCCCTTTTCTGTTACACCTTATTAGCTATAAGTCAGCCCTTGTAATCGTTGTTAGGTTAGGTAATCCTAAGGCTGCAGTACATGTTGCTGTCAGACCTTCAGTGCTGGTCACTGTAAAGCATTGATAATAATAATAATAGCATAAAATTGTGAATTTATCCATAAAATGCCTACAGCTTCTTGAGGACCCGTTCTCAGTATTTTTTCTGTGTACCTAATATCCTGTTGTACATCCCTTTTGTCAAATCGTGGTAACTTGTCTGCATGCTATACCAGTACTAGTGTCAAATTTTAAGTAACCCTCAGAACATAATAATGATAACTCATACACATGCAGCTATACAATACTTTACAAGTTGTCTACATTAGCACTGTTGACTATTACTGTATAGTTTGTGTTTCACTTTCTTAAAGAATTCGATCTCAGTGCTATTGTGCTATATTTGTACCATTTATGTTCAGTCTTAAATTGCATTCAAAAGTCTGGTTTTGTCAATGCTAGATGTGGTTTACAGTTCAATCTCATGAGGTGTATACCACTGTGCTACTTTGCTTTTGGTGTAATGGCAGCTATATGGTGAATCATAAAGACTCATTCCATGTACGTGCATCTGACTGCACACAATTACAATCAATGTGTCAAGTACACATGACAGTATTGTATATATACATACCAACCCACTTATGGTAAAGTGCACGTCATAAACCCCATATCTCACTCACTGCCATATGTATATAAATCACACTGCACTAAGTAAAAGAAGCAAGTGAGTTATGATAATATATAATTATGTGAATTAACTACTGGCCATTCTCTAGACGTTAAATAGCTAGACATCATATAAAGTTATCTGGAGAATGAAGTCACCTTGATAATCCCTTGGTTGACCCCAAAGTGTCCTTAGTACACTGTTGTCACTGTACTTGTATCACAACAAATACTCATTATTACTGAATATCATGATAATTATTTCACTTTGATTACAGGGGAAGTACACCTTCTACAATGGATCATATCAATTACCAATTAATGATGTCACCAACAACAATGCAATGCATGGATTTCTTGAGAACAAGACAATGAAAGTTGAAGATCAGTCAATTGATAGTGACGCTGTTTATCTAAAGCTCAGTTACCAATTTGATGGTAAAGATCTGGGCTACCCCTTTCATCCATATGTACAATTAATCTATATGCTAAGTGACGAAGGGTTTGATATTCATATTGAAGTCACCAACATGGACCTAACTGAACCAATGTTGTTCTATGTTGGATGGCATCCATACTTCAAGTGTCCTGTGTACAAATCAGTGATAACCTTTGACCGACAGTGTAACAAGTGGGCTCATGTTTTGTTAAATAATCATGCTATTCCAACAGGTGTCACTGAATCATTTACTGGCTTTAATGGTGGCACTGTCATTGGTGGTACATTAAGTAAACCAACCCATTATGATGATGCTTACAAAGCTATTGGTAATCCCAATGACATTAAATGCTCTCCTGCAGTTCTTAAAACAACACTGTATGACCCTGATGCAGATGAAACTATTGCACTTTACCAAGACAACTTCCCTATTGTCCAAGTTTTTACTGGGATTGTTGGTGCCACTGGTGAACAAGCTGTAGCTATTGAACCAATGTCTGCCATGACAGATTCTTTCAATAATCATGATAACCTTGAAATTTTAAGTGGCGGTGAAACTTGGACTGGAATATTTGGAGTTCATATAGAGTAGAAACATACTTGTTAGACCATTTAGCTCACACACACATTAGATTTTCAATAGCATATATTTGCATTATTAGTGACAAATATTTTATGTATTTGTTACAATTTTACAAATGCACTTGTTTATAGCTTCATAGGTGTATACCATTCTCTTGTTTTACTTAAATGTTAGCTATAAAATGTTGAAGATGTTGATGAATTTTGATAGCTAATCCTTGTGTTAAATATTTAATTGACAAGTTAATTTTGACTGCAAAAATCATCACCGTAATATAAAAGTTAAAATCTGTCTGGGTCTGTATTCTGTTTGAACCACTGCGTAGCTATACGTAGCTATATTTTATCAACTTGGAGATGTTCAACCTTTCCGGTTTTTCTGGCATCATATGTACATGCAGAACATGCTGAGGGCAAACTCTAGCAACATGCAGTGATCAACCCATCATATGCCATAACTGTAATATCATCAATATGCAGCCAATGATTGCACTGATATAGCTATATTTAATTTCTATCTCACTAGGGACCTGTAAGAAGCCCCTATCATGATACTGAAAGATCCCCTATCATGATACTGAAAGATTGAATGGAGTGGATCCGAAAATCTAGACAACTGCCCTAGGGAATCTCCCACTTATGCTGGCGCCCGCCCTTTTGCAGTATTGTATGGGCGGGCGCAACAAATTGTTCCGTACTCACGTGAGTGATTGCTATAAAAACCTCATTATTTCTAAACAGCATTATAGAATCGGTAGCTAGTTAATTGTGGACAGTACAAACTAGCAAAATAATGCAGAATGGCACATTTATGGTTTCGTAACATTGTTGGGAGTGGCTCACGCTGTAGATCGTTTTGTCATCGAAGATCAAATGATCAAAGACCTGCCACTCACTAATAAAGTATTGAGGAATACTGTTACTGGCGAGTACGTTCAGATCATAACTGATTTGGGTGGAAGGGTAGAAGACTTGGTGCTGAGAGATTTACAACATAACAAACTCCGCAGTGTTCTGTTAACTCACAACAATTATGATTATGATTACTGAAAACACAGTTACAAACTGATATGTTCAGGTAAGGAAAAAACATTACAAATCACATAGATAAGAGTCAGTTATAATTTATCTAAAAATACTTGTAGAGATTGGGATTCTATTGTGTCAGTTGGTAAATTGTTCCAATAATGCCACAGACATCAAAGAAAATGCGTGGTGGAAGAATGCAATCTATATGCTAACAGAATCAATAGGGTATAAGTTGGAAGATCTATAGCTATGCTTCCAGTAGTCAGTCACGCCCGGTAGCTATAGTTTGATTATGTATCAACATTCTACAGAGGCTAGCAGATTAGCTATGATCATTAGCTACCCTTTATGTTTTGTAAAGTAGTATATGCATTGCTTTTCAGTAGTGTATGTAACTATACTAAAAAGCAAAATCAGCTAGCTAACTGTACATGTAGCGTTTGTCTTTTATGATACTTGAGAACTCTCCCATTGTTAGCTATAGCCGGTTATGCTAACTAAATAATGTTAGCATTTTGATTTTATCCTATCTAGCTATTACATGTAATTTCAAATGTAGCAGCGACATTACTATGTACGTACCATGAGTCACAGGTTCATCAGGTGTAAAAATCTACCTCAAGTATGGTTAGGTTGATTTGTGTGTACATGTTGTATTGCATGCACACAATGCATATCATGCTACTTGTGATTAAATTAAACCACAATAGAAAAATTTTTGGCATTTCCTGGAAGAATAGATAGGAGTGGCTTATATGACCACAATAGGATGGAATTATTACAGTTGTGGAATGACTAGAATTTGTTAGTGTACATAGACACTTGAAATGTGGAGACACCTGTATGGGCCACACAAACAATTAAGAAAAATTAATATTAAAGTGACCTTATTGACCTTGCAGTCTTTTAGCTCAAAGTACAGTTAGCCCTGCATGGTGAAAGGAGTCTGATGACTTCTGGGAGCCCCTTTTTTTGTGAAATAACGGCTGTGCTACCATCCTTTTTTTTTTACAAGTAGCTCTAACCTAGACGGAAGGGGGGGGCACATTGTCTTTGAAGTTACTTTTAAATTTGTGCTGTATATTGCCATGATTGTCCAAACAGTTAAAGTAATCAGAGGGTTTCAATATTTCCCTGGGGGAGTATGCTCCAGACCCCACTAGTTAGTCAGAAATCCCTACAGTTTTCCTCTTTACTGGCATCTTATCACAGGCAATTGGAAACAGTGGAAATGGAAACCGGAAAGTGGAAATGGAAAACTGAAATGGTCAAAACCCTTGTTTAGTGGCCACCTCTTAAAGACCACCTTCTTATAAAGACCACCTCTGTACAAAGACCACATTGTAATTAGATCTCAAAGATGGCTAAGGCATACTGACCACTTCATGGTCACCTTTTATAAGATCACCTCTTTTTACAAAGACCACCTCTTCACATTACAATAATAGCTAGGTTCCAAACATCCTATATTATGACCACTTTATTAAAATATACTAGGGTCTTAAGGTCATCTATGCTGGTACAAACTAAGTGATGATGGTATATGACTTGAGTGAAGTGTGGACAAAGAGATGGCATTGATATTAGTAATGAAATACATGTTTGAAGCTTACCAAATATTGCCGTGTAAAGTAGTGGTCTTTATCAAAGGTGACCACAAAGTGGTCCTTAGCCATCTTTGCGATCTAATGACAATGTGGTCTTTGTACAGAAGTGGTCTTTATAAGAAGGTGGTTTTTAAGAGGTGGCCACTAAACAAGGGTTTTACCCTAGGGTACATTTATATGATGATTTGACCATTTCCGTTTTCCATTTCCACTCTCCATTTCCGGTTTCCATTTCCACTGTTTCCAATTGCCCCCTTATCACACAAGATAAATGTACATGTGCCAAGATTGAATCTGGAAGCAATTTTAGAGAAATGATTGAGATCTGAAAGTAATTAGCAAGCTGAAGGGACAAAATTTAAAAATAAAAACTACTTATAATAAGTACATGGTAGCCATGGTAACCTTGTTTTATGGCAATTTTTATGAGAGACTGTAAAAAAGAAAATAAAACTAATTTGATTGTAAGACAATTTCTAATCAAAGGAATAAATGACCATCTCAAGATTGAATGAGGCATGTACACTGTTAATCGAATCTCTATAGTATATACAGTGTAAAAGAGTTAAAATGTAGGTATAATAAGTTTGGATTTGTTATACTTGAGTCTGTGGTGCAGCTGGCTATTTTTACAACTAGCCCAATCAGCATTACATTTACAACTAGCCAAAGGTCATTTTACTTACAACTAACTTTTTAGCCACAACTAGACCTTGTGTAGGTGTGGTATACCATTGTGTTGTTTTCATACTCTAGCAATCATTGGATTCATTGCATGTATAATACGTATACACATCAAAGAGATGCATTCAATGATCCGCATGCATTTGAGTCAAACAAAGGAAGTAAATTGCATGTAAATGTCTGACCATGAACCACACATTGACGTGTACTACTGTACATAATTAAGTCCTGGAACTGACTATTATTTACACACTCATGGATCCCCGCACATATTAATTTGGTGGCTATATGCATGCATTCCTACTGTGCATGTATATTAAAACTATTGAAATGTATATTATATATAGCACTCAATTCAAATTCCCCGTAGAATCTTCAATTGCTTCACTCATATGTCAACTCAAATCAATATTTATAATCGCTTTATATAGAAAATTTGATTCTTCTAACCATTGTACATATTATTACTCACATCCCATACATCGCGCACTCTATAACTATACACCTGGCTATTATAGTTTTACATTTATAGGCTTCTGTATATATATATAGCAATGCTAGTAGACATTCAGTGTATTTCCCATCTTTATAATCATATCCCATCATACACTGTAAAGCATTCATAACCATAAGTGTGATCGGATTTGTGAAAAGGTACCTGTTCCACACATTTTATATTTAAACAAACAAAATAAGTTGACTCCTTACACAAATTAAGCTACTTTTTGTGTCAAACTATAGCCAGATACTGTAATTTCATTCACTGAAAAATTCAGACAGTTATATGCATGCTATGATAAAAATGTTACAAAGTTTCAAAGTTCAAAATGGGTCAAAATAGATTTACTACTATGCATACTTAAAGCTTGCTACAAATGTTATTAATAACCATGTAAATTTAACTAAAGGGGAAGTACACTTTCTACAATGTATCTTATTAACTGCCAATCAATGATGTCACTGACAACAATGCAATGCATGGATTTCTGGAGCATAAGACAATGACAGTTGAAAATCAGTATATTGATGAAAGTACTGCAATCCTGACTCTCACTTCAGTTTGATGGCAAAGATCCAGGCTACCCCTTTTATCTATTTGTATGACTGCAGTACACGTTAAGTGATGAAGGATTTGAGATTCACAGCCCAACTGAGCCATTGCTGTTCTATGTTGGATGGCATCCATACTTCAAATGTTCTGCATATAAAGCAGTAATAACTCTTGATAGATAATGCAACATGTGGGCTGAGGTTACTTTAAATGATCGTCTGATTCCAGTAGGGACTACTGAGTTGTTTCATGGCTTTGTTGGTAATACAGATTGGTGGTACATTTACTGCCCCAACCTACATTTACAAATCATACAAAGCTATCAGCAATCCTGACAACATTGAATGTTCCTCTGGAGTTCTCAAAACAGCCATGTATGATCCTGAGGAAGATCAAACCGTTGTACTTTACCAGTTTCAAAATAAGTTTCCTATTGTATGTGTCTTTACTGGTATTGTCAGTGCAACCGGTGAACAATCTGTATAGCTATTGAACCAATGTCTGCTATGACTGATTCTTTTAACAATCATAATAATCTGCAGATTTTGATTGGTGGTGAAACTTGGACTGGAGCATTTAGGGTTTATCTAGAATAGAAAGAAACTGGTAGACAATTTAGTTGAGGAAATTACAAATTTTTGAACAGTGTATTTATTGTATATCGGCAATTGTGCCACTATTATATTATAAATGCAACATGCATATTACTGCACGTGGCAAGCTGCTTTTGTCAGGGGTTGATGAATACAGTTAGTAAGTCAGCCAACAAAATGTAACATATAACAACATATTTACTACAAAATTGGGTTTCTTACACAGAAATTTGAAAAGCTGTCCCCCTTTAGAACTTGTGTTATTAATCTTTAGTTGTACCAATCCTCAAATATGCATGCACAATATGGGACCCTTACATTAAACAAGATAAAAAATCCAAAGACAAGCAGCCCAGCGGGTTTGTTATGAACAATTGCTTGTGGAATATAAGTGCCGGTAATTGGACTTATAAGAATGACGGAGCTTACAATCAAGAAGATCTAACCTAAAAGTTACAATGATGTATAAGTTAGCTCATAACTTCCTATAGCCATTACCTCATTCCATGTCATTCTTACACACAACATCAAAATTTCATCTACTAACTACCTTACTCTAGAATAAACAGTCACCTCTACTCTTTCTTCCTGTCAACAATCAGATTATGGAACTGTTTAGATTATGAATTAGTCAACCAAATTACTTTTACAACGATTTAAGAGCAGACTATCTAACCATGCATTGTTTTAATTAACACACACTGCAGTCTTGTATTTTTTGCACTCACCACACTGTTGTATTTGTGTTATGCTACACTCTCTTCAGAGGTTTTGCACACTATTAATAATATTAATATTAATGTGGACATTTTATTTCTCTAGATTCAACCTTCAATCTGATTCTGCAATGTCAGTGATAAACAACAAGGTCTCCATTGTGTTAAAGACTGCAACTTCGAAAACTGTATTAAACAAGTAAAAACAACACTTTATTTTACATAATCATGAATAGACAGATTGAGCTGCAGCTTTGGTTGTAATTACCTGCTTTACACTTGCTTTAATTGCCACCAGAGGTGGCAGACGATGTGCCCAGATGCCCAGGGCAATCCAGAGCCACCTTGTCCAAAGACATAGACATAGCTAGTGTAGGGCATGCATGTGGGTAGGGTTACCATCAGTTACCCAACCATCACCAAGAGTAGTTTTTTTTCCCAAAAAGCTGCCGGCCTATCTGCATGCAATTTAAGACTCCAATGCGTACGCACTGAGACAACCTGACAATCTATTTTAGTATTGCTTATTATTACTTTACTAACAAGACTGACCGTGAGGCCTATAGCTATAGACTCTGCTGATTGAATTACTCAGTATTTTCTGCTCTTCCTGTGTCTACACAATATAGCTAAACCTAGTTAGTTAGTACGTGGCCAATGATTCCAGCCCAAGTATTATCAATAGACTTGTACTCTGTGAGCACTATAATTATTAATTTTATATAACTAATTAAATAAATGAGGAAAACACAGATGGAAAACATACTTTGCAGTTCGCAACTGCTTAATCAGAGAATATTAACTATACCGACTGCTCTATTAGAGCAATTTGCTCTTCAAAGCTGACAATGGGTCTATATAGGCCTCCTCACAATCAGTCTTGATACACACAAATGCTAGTAAGGTAGAATAAACATATGCAGAGCCATGACCAATCACGACACGGTACTGGCAGTTTGACAGCAAGCACACTAAAAGTTTTTTCCCCTGAATCACATCAGACCCAAAAAATAGTTTGAAAAACCTAATGGTGGCTTCTGCAATCTGCACATGTAATAGGAGGCACCACGTAGTTATTATCGATCTACACAATTAATATTGCTGAATACAACATACGTAGTTTGCAGGCAATAGACGTCTATGTAGGCAAGTTATAATAACTGGAATGGAATGGAACAGACTGGCCAAAGTTTTCACAGTGTAGTGATGGAGTGGATTTGCCAGCACTATAACAGACCTGCGAAAAGCAGTCTTATAGCCTTTCCAAATTCACATAACTCCTCTTGTGTTAATCTATCACCTTCATATTTAGACTACACCAAGCAACAGTGGTATGTTAGGGGTACAATATGACCAAATTTCAGACTGGTGCCATATTTACAAGTCAAGTTATGGGTTGCCAAGTACATGCAATTGGAAAGGCTGTAAGACCCCTTTTTGCAGATCTGGTAACATAATATCATTTTGTATGACCACTGAATAGCAACAGCGATGGGCAGCAAAAAATACAGTATCAAAGAAAAATACATCCTTCCGAGTCACGTGACGTAGTTAAGCATGCGCTTCCAGCGTAATGTCCTAATAAGGAATTTCAAGTTACTTATTATAGTACAGCCAAGACTGGAAGTCACATGCTCCCTTGTTTGAGTCAAACGTGTATAATACACTCTTGAGCTTAAAATCCCTACTCAGTGAACACTATTGTACAGCTCAGTATAGCTATGCAGAAAGGCGTACTTCTGGTTATCGTAGCATTGTTGGCCATGGGAGTGGCTCACACTACAAATCATTTTCTCATTAAAGATCAGATGATCGAGGACCTGCAAACTAAAGTATTGTGGAATACTGCTACTGGCGAATATGTTCAGATCATAACTGATTTGGGTGGCAGGGTAGAAGACTTAGTGCTCATGGATCCCTCGCAGCAAACGCTGCGCAGTGTTCTGCTAACACACAACAAAAATGCCACGGAGATTAAGGAGAACACGTGGTGGAAGAATGGCTTATGCCATCCTGTTTCCATATGTTAATAGAATCAATGGAGTAAGTGTATTTTAAAAAAAATTGAAGTTGCTATTGTTCCGGCAGCAGTTCACTAAATTTCTCTCACTAGCTATCAAGCACACCTAATTGAAGCGTGCCCTAAATGCTCGGCCTGGGAATAGCATGCAAATTGTATGCTATTCCCAGGCCGAGCATTTAACTTTAGGGCACGCGTCTAGTAGGTTGCCCCGAGTATTCGACTTTAGGGGACACGTCTAGTAGGTTTCCCCGAGCATTCAACTTTAGGGGACGTGAAAAGTAGTGTAAGGGTTAGGGTAGGGTTCGGGTAGGGTTCAGGTTTGGTTTCTTCTTCTGAATCACCTTTGTCTTCAAAATAGAAATTACTCCACTCCCAGACATATAAGGTAGAAACTAAGGGAGAAGGGTAGTTGGGAGCCACGTAGCACATGGCTAAGACTCTGAGCTAACGCACTGGAGGTTCTGGCCATGGGTTCAATTCCCTATCAAGGATTTTGTGTTGTTGTTTTTTGTCCATTTGAGGACCCTTTTTTTGTCTAAGTTTTATTTTTGTTCATGTGACTGCCAGAACAATACCAATAGCCTTTTAAATTTTTTTCAGAAAGTTTTGATATGTAATTTTTCTTGAAGTGCCTGCACCCCCGGCCCAGCCGCTAGTGTTGAACAAATGTGAAGTAGTGAGAAGGTATCAGTCTTTGTTCAGGTGATAGCATTTGACAGAGAAGCAGGTCCCATCTTTTTGTTTTAAGGAGAATGGGACTTCTTGATATAGTAATATGTAGCTATAATTATATGCTCATGAAAATTTAATTACACGGGAAATACACCTTTTACAATGAATCATACCAACTGCCAATCAATGATATCCCCAATAATGATGCACTGCATGGATTTCTTGTGAGTAAACCAATGACAGTTGAAGGTCAGTCTATCAGTGATGAAGGAGCTGTTCTAAATCTCACATATCAATTTGATGGCAAAGATCCAGGCTACCCATTTCATCCTTTCGTGAGACTGCAGTATACGTTAAGTGTTTCAGGATTTGAGATCCATATTCATGTTACTAACATGAACCCAACCAAGCCAATGTTGTTCTATGTTGGATGGCATCCATACTTCCAGAGCTCTGTGTACCAAACAAGGATAACCCTTGATAGGCATTGTAACAAGTGGGCTGCAGTTACTTTAAACGATCATTTAATTCCAACAGGAATTACTCACTTGTTTAATGGCTTTGTAGGTAATGATGAAATTGGTGGTACATATACAACCCCGAAATATTATGACAAATCTTTGAAAGCTGTTGGTACATATCCTGACAGTGCTGAATGTTTTCCTAATGAAATTCTTTATACAAGACTGTATGACTCTGAGACACGTCAAACTGTTGTACTTTACCACTACAAGAATAAGTTCCCTATTGTCCATGTACTTACTGGTATTGTCAGTGCAACTGGTGAACAAGCTGTGGCTATTGAACCAATGTCTGCAATGGCTGATTCATTTAATAATCATGATAATCTCCAAATTTTAAGCGGTGGTGAAATTTGGAGTGGAGCATTTGGGGTTTATTTGCAGTAATAAGAAGCTGATGGGAAAAGAAAACTCTTAATAATTTGGATATTAAACAGTGTAGTAAATTGCTGTGTTACGTATGACAATTGTGTCACTACCTTTTTCTTACAGTTCTATAGCAACACAATGCACAGAGCAGTCATATAAAAATATTATATGGTCCTCATAATTAGAAATTAATTTATTTGGGGTTGAAGGTTACAGATATAGCTGAAATTGACAGCCTGGTAGATAGCTAAAAGTGGTAATAAGCAGTTCCACTTTCACCCATGTAAATAATACAATAATATGTATCATTGCATAGTTCATATATTTGTAATACCAATAGAGAAAGGATGTCATAAGGTAATTTCTTTTGTATATTTTAAGCTGATAGAATAACATTGCTAGCTATATACACAAATTTGTATGTGCTGTGTTGCAAAAGTGTGCTAACATATGTACTGTACACACTGAAGAATTGCAGAATACTTTTCATAGGATGTAAACAATCACATACGTATAATGAATCATATTATTATATGAAAGAGAGCAGACTTCTTTATATACACAACAGTTATCATAGTTGCAACACAATAACTGCACTTTGGCAGCTATACTGTAATAGTATAATATATTTAAATAAACTTAGAATTAGTTTCTATAGAGTTTTTTTATCATGCATGAACTACAATAGCAGTTCATAATAGAGATTGCATTTTTTTGCCACAATTCTTATAGAGCACTCAGCAAAACACCACCTTATAAAACATTCCCAACCTCAAAAACAACAACAACACCAAAAAACCTTAGAAAAATAGGTCCACTAGTGAGTATGATGAAGGAATAGCCTTCCATGCTAAGTCCTTCTCCATGACCATGAGAAGCACATGTCACAGATGTATTACATGCATGTGGTCCACATGTAGTTAATTGCCAGTCGTAAGCGGCAGAAAGGAAAGAGGTTGAGCTGAGTCTTGAAGAAACAGCTACAGTATATTTTTTGTAAGCAAAATAGCAGCTGATTAGTGGTGACAGTAAAGGTTTCAAGAGCAGACACATATGTGGTTTAACTCAATTACAAGTTTGGAAAAGTTTTATCCATAGGAAACGTATCATAAATAGATATTTGAATAGTGTAAAGTAGTTTAGCAGGTCAATTTAAGCAGTACTGCAAATAAGCCTAATTTCAAGTACTTGTGTAATGTCGTCTATTTAGTTATTAAATGTTTTTGAGGACTCAGTTCAACATACACATATGTCATACATGGCAACTAAGTTATACAATGTTTTACTGCACATGTATATACAAATCATGAAAAGGAGATTACCAAACCCAAGACTGTATAGACTTGTTTAAATATTTTTTCTATCTGGTCCTATAGGTAATCCCATTCATGCACTGTTAGTACTAATCTCATATTGGTTACGAACACATTACAGAAGAAAGGAATCCATTACTATCTTAACATTGGGCTCAAGTATGAAATACTGTGAAGGTACAGTACCATCCTACACACTGTATACCAAGCGAGCTGGGGCATTGAAGTTTACACAACTGCAAGTACATTCATATACCCCAGCCTCAAGACACCATGCATAGCTATATACCACATACATATCCGTCCTGCATGTTTTAACTTAATCCCTGCTACCATACCAACATAGTGATGAATAATATTGAGCTCATAAGAGACTGTTGCATGTAACTTGACTGGGACTGGGCGTTGTACACATTCTCTAGTCAATGGCTTAAAAAGCTTCAGCACTTTAAACAAGCAAGGACATTACTGCAATAAAGAACTGCAATGGGCTATAGGAATCTGACTATTTATACACCCATACATGAGTGTCCACATGTATATTCAATTATTTGGACTGCAATAGTTAAATAAACTAACATTTAGTGTGTATATGATGGGAATTTTGTAAAGCTATTCAGGGTTATTCCAGAAAGATCTTTAGAGACATATTTCATACCATAGAACAATTAAATTTAAATACAAAGAAAGCAAACTTTTTACAATGGTCAATTGTCAATTATGACATCACCAACAATAATGCAATACATGGAGTTCTTGAGAATAAAGCAATGAAAGTTGAAAATTAGCATGTCAACAATTATATAATGGTAAAGATCCTTTTATCTGCTCACACTACTGCTCTGCTGTACAGTTAGTGATTAAGGATTATTCAAGTCACAAACATTGATCCAACTGAACCTTCGTTGTTCTACGTTGGATTGTATCCACTGTCTATGTTGGATTGTATCCATATTTCAAGTGTTCTGTACACAGATTGATGATTTGATTGAATCTACTTAATGACCTCTAATAAACATTACTATGCATGAGATGGTTCATGGTTTGAGGTACTATTATATAGTAAAACAGATATTGGTGCATGGTACATTTACTTTGTAAAACTGACAATTATTACATGCAAAAGGACTTAATTGCCTACAAATAAAAACTGGTAATGGTATATTATTGTAGTATTGTGCAAAAAAAAAAAAAAATTCACAATAAAAAAATTTGTACAAAAATATTTTTACACTTAATAAACTGACTTCTCTATCAGAGTTACATGACCTTTGCAGCACTGTTGGCCACAGTACAGTGGTAAAATGATTGATTGTTTAGCCAGGTTCTGTATTGCTTGGTTTGTCTAGTTGAAAACCAATTACCATGGATATAATACTAGCAAGTAGCTAGATAAAATATAAGTTATAGCCAGAAATTCAGATAAGTAATTGTTTTCCATATAGCTAACTTTTGTGTATAAAAAATTTGTTGTTACAATAAAAACAAAGCAAAACATTGTCATTTCTTTTACCAACTATAAACTGCAATTACACAATTATTGTTTTGCAGTATAGTATCTGCAGGGGACTAAAATTATTTATGGTGACAAAATTGATTAAAGCTATAGGTACTTTCTGTTCTTTCTATACAAACTAATTTATCTATATACAGTAGGCTGCAAAAAAAAAAGCTAACGTTTTATAATTGTAATTACGCTGTAGTAGCGTAATTACAAAACGTAATTACAAATTATGCTCTATTGGTAACTATGAATATATTGTAAATATAGCTGGTGAAAAACTACTTTTTGCATAATTATGGATTACGGTCAAAATGTAATTACAGTACAAACATGGTAATTACTTAGTAATCACACCGTAATTACAATTACGAAACGTAAACTTTTTTTGCAACCTACTGTATATGTGTTTATATTATTACCTAAAAAAATTATATTATTGCCTATTACATATAGACATGAGAGTAAAGCACATCTTTACTCTCACATTCCTATCAGTGAGAAAATGAGATGCACCTACTGTGACCAAAGATGATGCAATCTCCTTAACAAGTGCATGGACACCAGAAATGTTTGGTGGGTTTGTACAACACAGTACAGATCGAGGAAAACTTATTTGTATACAGCAACAGCAACAGAATCCTTTGATGGTTACTACAACAAAATATACACATAACATAATAATTGTATTGCAGTTCCTCTGGTACATGCACACTACGCAGCCCTTTAAACTCTTGTGGATTTATTTAGCAGTAGCTACATAGCTACATATACGTACACCTTCCACAGAATCCACATATCAAACATATATTATATCTGATTTCTAAGGTTGTCGCAGGACAGTTTGAATGCTATTATATCCAACTAGTTTATATATAGCATTAAAATCGAGAGATGACAGAATTAATATCAATGCAACACATAACGTGCAAGAGCAATCGGTCCTGCTACCACTATTTTAATAGTTGCCACTGGATAGACAGTTGTGATTTAAAATATGACATTATAGTTTACCAGTGATTCTACTGTCATAAAGTACTCACAATAAAATTATATATGTATATGGCAATAGTGTTTTCTCATATCAATGAGTAGCAATAAATTCTTATAAAGAAATGTGATACTACATGTACTAGCTAACCTATACCAATGATATTTTAAATTGATGGATTATAAATCATATGCCATAAATTCAAAGGTGGTTTATGGGAAATAAAATTTTGCATTGCTGGGACAAAATTGCATAAACTATATTGATGATAGTTAAGTTGTAGTATGTATGTAGATAGGCATGAAACTAAAGTTTGTGAAATTTGCTTTGTTAAATGATCACCAATCAACCACTTCAAGTTTCCCACAATTGTTTTTCCAGATTTTCTATTACACCTCTTTGTGTCACAATGTGGTCTACCATATAGAAGTTTACTTTAGCAGTAACAACATGTACACATTGTACAGTGTTTGCTCAGAAATATAAAGTTAAGAAATATGGAAAATCACAACTAAAGTTTAATTGTAATATTACACAAGAAATTTTATTTCTGTTTATATTTGGGAGTAGCTAATACACTTTAGAATATAATTGTTTCACAAACAGTGTACTGTGAACTAAGGAATTCAAAAATGTTACTCTGCATGTCTCTTGAAAGTTGTAGCTAAGCAACCAGAGCACACATACACTACAAAGTAAATGTCATGTACTACTATATACTATGTGGTATATACTGGAGTAATTTAGCTGTAAAAGATACATAGCCACATTAGTACTGTAGTAATGTCTTTCTTGTGATGTTATATATTATTATTATGTCTGTAGTCAGGGCCGGAGGAGGGAAAATTGAGTTGGTCAGGCCATTGACTATAATGTTGAAATTGCTACTATATACATGCCAATGAGAGAGGAGCTGTTGCACAGTGTGCAAAGCACACTCTGCAAAGTGCAAAGCACGAGCATTCTAGGGGGGTCTGGGGGCATACCCCCACAGGAAATTTTTGAAAATTAGACACTCAGATATGCACTTTTAGTGATATTTCACTGCTAGCTAGCTATATAAATATGCTCAAGCCTATCTGTTGTTCTGCAGACTTTCTATACTATGTATAATTGTAGACTTGACATATAGGGGACACAGCATGAAACTTGCTGTATGGTTCATTTAATTATAATTAGCAATTAGAAGTTTAAGGGGGGTCTGGGGGTGCAACCCCCAGGAGCTGCAGAATTTTTGCAATTTAAAGGCTTGAAAATGCCTTAAAATTTAAAATTGATGCTAAACTTTAAAAGTACAACTAGCTAGCAATTTGCAACTTTCCCCCAAATTTCACAGGAACCCATGCAGCATGGCCCCCTTTAGCTAGGATATAAGTACTATACAGTGAATTCACACACAGCTACAATAAAAAGCTACACAGCTACAAAAATACAGTATACTACTATACTGGTTTGTATGAAATGAACGGATCATCGCGTAAATATACTAGTGGACAGTCACGAGACCAATCAGTATTCGAAAATGGCGCGATGTGGGTGAGACTGAGAGTTTGCTCAGTATCTCGACAGGAGTGGGTAGTTGAAGAGGAGTGATTTCTACTCAACATCTCATCCAGATGGCCACCATGTAATGTATGGATGTACAGCTTCTTGCTGCGGAATGAGTCATCTGGTTTGTCACTGCCAGCCCTTCGCCCAGTAAAAGAAGCCAAGAGAGACAAGCCAAGGAATGCTAATGATTATTTTATGAAGATTGAATTGTGATATAAGTGTGCTGGTTTAGAATCAAAGAAAACACCTGCCTTACACGTGATAAATGCCAACTGTCAACACACGTGATACGTACTGTACGTATAACCCACAATCATTTCTGTACAAAACCATACGAATGCTATGCTGTACTGTAAGGTAATTGGAGGTACTATACATGTAGTTCTGTGCTTTAGTTAGGCTGAGAAACTAGGTAACTACTCGTGTCATGCATTTTCAATACCATCTGTAAAATGTACGTAGCTACATGTGAAGTGATCGTCCAAAGATTGCATGAGAGTAATATAGTTCGAGCTGGTCAGCTAGTTAGTTCAACTCCAGATTATTGGTCCGGCTCAGGCCTGACCAACCGGACCGTCTCCTCCGGCCTTGGTAGTACCTTTATATATGTATCTACATTTCTAACACTATTACCGAGCTTAATGTTTGAAAATATAATTTTAGTAATTAATTTAATTTATAACCAGTATCCTTTTCTCATTTGTATTAAAAGTTCATTTCATGCTATGATCTTTCCCAACCACGCACTGAATTCTCAACTGAACATAATGTCACATTGATTGTTTAATTGTACTATTATTTTGCAACCAGTGGCAATAACAGTTGTAATATTTCTTAGTAAATGTCAATTATCTTAACTGGCAATAACAGTTGTAATATTTCTTAGTAAATGTCAATTATCTCACGTTCTAGTTTATAGTGGCTTCAATAAGGCAAGCTTTCTCAACCACATTTTCTCATTTTTTTTACGTTTAATAGCCTTGTTATACTCACATATAACATAGCGTACGGCTGTTAAACAATGCATCATGCTACACTAATATAGCCTTGTATATATATTTTTATAACTGTTCTCCATCCTTTGCTCTCTCCTTGTAGTAATATGTAAGCTGGGATCAAGTTCCATAAATCTACCACCACTACTTGCCATCTATGATGAAAACAGCTAGTCCAGAGTATGAAAATCATTAGGGTTCTTGAATTGAATATGACTGGCTGGATCAGGACCATTTAATCTACATACAAGATGATCTAAGGGTTTCCATTTTAAAAGATGGGCAAAAAGATTGTAGATTGTCTCATCCTTCCTTATCTAGAAGATGACATGTAAAACCCAGGATGGAAGGATAATGATGGCTAGCAAAGAAAATCCACACATATTCTCCACACACGCTTGAAACTGTTTAAACAATTCATATGAGATAATGCTCCACCTGAATATAAGAATTAATGGAGGGCCACACTCCAAGATTTAATAAAGGCGGAATAAAATTATCATAACAGTCAAAGAAAGATTGACAGTGGTACAGTTGACCTAGACGTTATTTTCCACTGCTCAGAGTACAATATACAAACTGTCTAACCAGGGATGGAAAGAAGGCTAAACCTGTATGGGAATGTAAAAGAGTCTAAAAATTTATTCACAAACCTGAGTAGCATGTGGACTTTGCTTAAATACATACACAGTTACAATAATTTCAACACAATGGGTGTTCTCTGGTGGCTAGTAACTTTGTGTAGTTGGTATCATGTTAAGTCATCTGCTTCTGGTAAGTGTGTAGTGTGTAGCACAACTGTTAACACATGGTATACCAAATAGGCCTTGACACTGTGAGTATTTGTCACCCACCTATATACATACCACCATTGATAAAACACTTGAGTTGCCGGTTGTAGAGTTACCACTTGTGACTACATCCTTAAACCATTGAGTTGGCCATTAGGGTTCAGCTGATTTATAATTACAATCATCATTATGATATAGCAGTGAGATTACTGAGCAAGGTTGATTGTTCTGATTTGCAAACAAAACTGATGTTATTGTAACATTATCGTTGTACATTGCTAATGTTTAAAGAACATATTCCCATAAGCTGTAGTAGCTGCATATAGCTACATTTCTAATGCTGTTAGCACATTTTGTGCAATACCAAATTAATTTAATGCATGACCAGTATCCAGTTCATCCTGCATGTCATTTGTGCTAAACGCTCATTTTGTATGCTGTAATTTTTCCTGACTACTAAATTCCCTACTGAATATACTCTAACATTGATGGTATTTTGCAATCAGTGGCAGTAATATTTCTCAGTAAAATCTCAATTATCTTAACTTCAATAGCATGTTCTGATTTATTATGGCTTCAATAAAGTAATCTTGCTCAACCACATTTTCATAATCAATACAAATTATCTCACCACGGATGGTAAGAAGGCTAAAGCATTGTAGGGGATATAAAATTCATTCACAAATCTGTTATTATAAAAGAGAGCAGCGTGCAGGCTTTGTTTATACATACACAGTTACAATAATTTCAACACAATGGATGTTCTCTGGTGGCTAGTAACTTTGTGTGGTTGGTATCATGTCAAGTCAACTGCTTCTGGTAAGTGTGTAGTGTGTGGCACAACTGCTGATACATGTTATACCTAATAGGCCTAGACACTGTGATTATTGATGTCAGTATAAAAAGTGATTTGGTTATTCCTTGTGGTGGCCTAGACCCACCATACACTTATCACAGCTATACAAAGACTGGAGCATTCATTGTGGCTGAAAATTCCCTTAAGTTGTATAGAGTGAATAGCATTAAGAGATCTCACAATGGAGATGAATACTGCTGTTTTGCTATGAACTTCAGTGAAACATATTGTTATCAACTCAATGTGATATGTAAGTATAAATTGAGAATTTTACAAGCTAGTAGCTAGGGATCATTACAATAAAAGTTCTGAACATGAAATGCAAATTTAATTTCATCTATGTAGCTCAGTTATAGAGCAACAAGCCAGCATCGCATGGATAAGTAATGGATAAGGTTTTTTTACTGTTAGATGTTGCAGGTGCCTTCAATACGTACAATACATGCCTTATGGACTTGCTTTTAACTTAACTTGTATCATTTCATTTCATTTGCAGCACAGAACTGGTAGCATATTAATGAATCTGCTTTTTATCACTTTCGATGTGTTAGGATGCATAACAAACAGAACATACTGGAGAAAACAGCTTATTGGTAATTAGTATAAGGGTCCGTACAATTATAGTCTAGGTCGTATAATACAAAAACAAGTGGAGATTATCACGTTTTTGAGTTATGCTTGTCTGTCTGTTGGTCAGATAGGTAGGTAGGTAGTCAATTCCACTAGCTACATAAGTTAAAAGCAACAGAAGAGAGTTTGTTTGTAGCAACTTATCAAAAGCAATTGGCTAACCAATACTGCCAAAGCACCGTGAAAGTAATGTTGTGAACAATGTCTATTATTATCATAAGAAAGTGCAAGCTTCTATGATCCCTACTGTTGTACTGTATGATAGTACTGAATTACAGCATTGTGGTAACTTTATACTTTGTACTGTAATGCCAAATATTGAGTGTAGTCATGTAAACATATTACGTACATTAGTGTGCATTTTTAAACACTTATTCTTATAGTCTGGCCTTATATACCATTGGAAAAATTCACTTACTTTTCACCATTGCCAGTTCTTGGAAAAGCATATGATTTGGAATGTCCGTATGAGAGTAATCCACCTGCTCACTATGAATGGTCCAGAGTTTCCACTTGTGATTACATCCTTGAACCGTTGAGTTGGCCGCAATTCACTACCTTCCTTGATGACAACAAGACACTGAGATTGGATGGAGTTGCTCCTATTCACAATGGGTTCTATAACTGTTCAGCCACTAATGCTTTGGGGTCAAGGTGGTGGTGTTTTTGGAACAGAATAGCTGTTAAATATACATAAGATTATCAACTTTTTGGTCAGTTATGTACAATTATATAATGTTTGTAACGATTTTGCAATGAATTTAACAGAAATTACATTTAATCACACATACTGTAGTTAGAATGCTCACTGATGTTGAAAGTAATCACAACAAGTTTGCTGGGATCAGAATAATAATATTCCCTTGGTACAGTGTTTATGCATTTATTGTTCATGTATACATATAGTCATGCAGTTTCATTTGTCTGAATAATAAACCATGAGTAGCTATGGAATAACAGTCACTACTGGTTTTCACTATGGAAATGTGTTCATTAGTGACATTACTTACTTTAAAGCAACAGCTTGGCGTGATAATCATTTTGCATTATTGCTGGTTACTAAATCACCTAGGTAACAAATCACCTGTAAACCACATAATTTTCAAGTAATCATGATACAGTAAGTAACATAAATACTTTGAAATATTGCACAGTCATTGTGTTAATACTGAAAGCCACAAAGATATTTATGTGGTAAGTTATGTATGTTTCAACAGCTTTACAGTTTCACAATATCAGAAATATATTATTCTGTGGTTATGAACCATCCTAGATTCCCTGGAGAGATAAGGTGTGATTAACACAGTGTGTTGGAAGAAAAGAATAAGATCAAAATAAATGTGAAGATCCAGTTCTTCAGCCATTCTCATATATAATATGCTAACTCTTCCCTTTACCAATATATTTAGTGATTGATATAAGAGATAGCCTTCTTTATAGGTCTCTAGTGGGTTAGCAATTCCATCAAGATTGGGATACTCTAATAGAACAGTCACATTTATAACCTTTTAATAAAAAAAATTCTGGATTGTTGTGCACTTTAAACACATGAGTGAAATTTATTGTTAAAATTTCCTCCCACTCACACTTTTTAGATATTAAGTAACACTTTCTTTCATCCACGCACTTAATAATGTTCTTCAATCAAACACAATGCATCATCATACATAACTCTTACTTGAGTCTAGTTCCCAGCTGCACTTATTCCAATATGGATAATCACTACTAGACTAATCTTAAGCCTGTGATAGTTGTTTATCCATCTGATGTACATGTACTATAGCAATAATCACCTGGAACACAAGGCATCACTGTGCAATCAAACACTTACCATGCCATAATTAATCCATGCTTACAAATTAATTTATAAGAGTCTTTTCTGTTTCTAGAGTGAACATTTAGTAAAATGTGTGTAACAAAAACATTATGACTTAATAAATATGTAGTTTGTCTGATGACCTCAGTTACAGTGACGTATACAATCACGTAACACTTTCATCACCTAAAAATTGTACAAGATTATTATTATCAACACTAATGGTAATTCCATACACTCACAAATCTCTAGAAAAGCTAAAGGAAAAGGGCTTGCGTATGTAAAACAGGTGGGCTAAAGTGAAGTTACACATGAAGAGACCTACGTGTAGAACTACTATAGGTAGAATAATGGTCTTAGGTTTTGTAATTATTATGGTCATCTGGTACAGGTGGCCAGAGCTGGATCTTGACTCACTTATGAGCAACCTAATTTTATAAGGGAAACTCAAGCAGCATCGTATCCATGACAGGTGTTCTAGTGGATGCATAAAATTGTGAAAATTGCAAAAGGTATATATAGTTAGTTGCAGTTTTACTTGATGTTGAAAATATCACCTGTAACCTCCCGAATTTGTTTATATGAACATGATGTATCTTTATTATTATGTTTTCTGTAGCACTCCCAAAACTGAATGACTAATTGGAGGACACAAATACATGAATATTAATAAATGTGGCAAGTTTGGTGGTTGGCCCAAAACCTATTACGCATGTACATTAAAATGGGAGTATAAACATTAGCTAGCTAATAGGAATACAGTCCAATAACACAGTAGCAACTGAAATACAAATTTGGTCAGTCATAGTACAGTATGATGTTTTGATGCATAGCCGAACATGATGCACATTAATAGGTAGTGTTGAAGTGCTTGGTTTCACTAGAAGTAACCCAAAATTTAAGTAAATACACTGTATGAGCTGCAATATATGATGCTATTTAATGCCAATCACTTTTAAAGACAAGTTATCATTGGCATTAGCAACATTGCAGCCATTTCTTGGCTGCCACCTTTGATTTCAAACTAGTCTCTTTGGGGGCCAGGGCTGAACCATTTTGTCACAGCTTGGCTGTTTTTGGCATAGATATATATTGCTTCTTCTAGCAATTGTAAGCCTCAATCCAGTATAGGCCTGCTATGGGGCTTCATTTTACTTGTCTTTAGGTACGTAGAAAAGAAAGAACTTTTGATTTCTTTTGCCTGTTTGAATGAATTATTAGGTTGTAGGGTGACTTTTTAGCTATGGTACATAGCTGAACTCAACTTGTAAAGTAGCTGAACTCTCTACAGCATACTTGTAATGTACATGTAGCTGAAGTTGAGAGCTCAGCTATATTACAAGTTACACTGAAAAGCCATCAGCTATGTAATAAGTCACTCTGTAGAGATATATACAAATAAGTAGAGAGCACAGAGTTAATTTTGCAGCAATTTCTTGACTGCCATCTTTGATTTTACAACTTTTTTTTCAAAAGCTGCACCATTTTTTCATACATAGCTTGGCTGTTTTTGTGTGGATTATTTATAGCTAAACTCAACTTGTTACACATATAGCTGGATTGTAGCTGAACTCTGTACAGAGAGACTTGTGATGTTGCTGAACTCTCTAGGGTGACTTGTTTATACTCCCTACAAGGCAATTCGTTACATAGCTGAGTGCTCTTCAGTATGGCTTGTATTATAGCTGAACTCTCAGCTCTCCAGTGGGCTCGTATTACAACTAAACTCTCAACAGGGTGAATTACTTTTACAGGGTGATTTATATATATTGTAGCTGAACCCTATGGTGTAACTTGCATTATTGTACCTGATCTCTCTACAAGTTGATTTATTACATAGCTGATCTCTGAACTGGGTGATTTGTAATGTTGCTGAATTCTCTACAGGAGTGCTTGTTTGTCCCTACAGAATGACTTGTAACATAGCTGAGCATACTACAGGGTGACTTGTAACAAAGCCAAACTCTCAACTGGGTGAATATTTTGAGTAGCTGGTGATATGTTATGTAGATGTATATTTTATAGTGTGACTCTTTCATAATTGAACTCTCTACAAGGTGATTTGATGTGTTGCTAAACTCTCTACAGTGTGACTTTTTTGTAGCTTTTTTCAAAGGGAGGACTGCTCAGTATAAAAAAAACCTGCTTTCAGCAGTACCCTGACAACCATACAGTGCATAGTAATTACATGCATAAAAGTGACTTAGACAATGATTTATAATCCACCAGTTTCCTTGCTATTTACATTGTAAGATTTAGTGAGTTTCATATTTGTGTACCACAAAAATATAAACTGCATTTGTTAATGTAGCTGGACTCTCTTCAGGGTGACTAGTTGAAGTCTTTACATGGTAATTAATTTGTTTGTAGTTGAACTCTTTATAGGATGAACTTTAAACGTAAGTGAACACTCTACTAAGGTGACTGCATTATTAGAGTATCTTGTTTGTGTACCAGTTACATGTGGTTGGTTTGTTGATTTTGACACTATAGCTCATTGGTTTCGGTAAGATTTCTTCTAAACTACTAAAAGACACTCTACAGTGATTTATCTAATTACATTCAAAATTTCAGCTCATTTCTTTGAGCAAATTGTCAGGTTAGCATGACAACGAATTGTTTTTTTTCTTCTTCATAAAACTAAAATTGCATGCCTGTTATACATGGTTGGCATTTATGTACTAGAGTACATAAATGTCAACCATGTATAACAGGCATGCGATTTGTTGTTCCCCTGGTTTCTTTCAAACCACAGAAGGTTTACACTTTGATGATTACTCCATGTACAGACCAATTTTCAAGGTATTCTTCAAGCATTTTACCCTGTTGGCATGACAACAAATCACTTTTGTATATATTTTTTTAAAAACGCACACACTTGTTCTTTATCTGATCTGTATAAAAATTGAACTGTATATGCACTGTATTATGCTCTTACTTTCTTCCATATTTACAATAAATTTCACTAAAGCATGTGTGAGTTATAACAGTGGTACAAAAAGCAAAGGAATATATTATTAAGATGAAGAAGAAAAATATGAAGAAACTAATAAGAATTTGGAAGGTGCACATCTCAGTGATGGCTGGGCAGATTCAGTTCAAATTTGGAAAAGAAGGTTCCCGACTCTGAGGGAGTTTCCACAGCAAAAATGGCTAATTACTATTTTTCGATTTATGCACTATTGAGCTACAAATGCATGAAAACAGGTCCCTGCAAAACCCATTCTTGTCTGTTGCGCACCCACCTGGGTGTACTTTTCGGGGGACACACTGTCATGTGTCTTGATATGTACATCTGTACAGTACATATTTTATGTTTTGACATTGGCAGAAGATTAGAGTTTAGTACACAGTACGTATAATATACAAGCACAACAATGATAGGTTATAGATTATCATGTTGTAATCTCAGTGTCTATTTCAAGCAAATACAGCAACGTATATACAGTTGTACACATGTAAACATTAGGTATCATTGTCCCTTGAATCTATATATTGTGGCAGAATTCAATTATAACTGAGTGTTTAACTGGCTAATACCTAGCTAGGGGGTATATATGCATTCCTGTTTAATGGAGTGAGCAGTAAGTTTGTAAACAGGGTTGATGGAAGTAAGCCATTTGACAGAAAAACACATGGGAAATCATTAATTAAAATAATGTCTGTCTTGTCAACAGTCAGCTCTGGGAAAATAAATACAGTTGTATACGTAATTGTACATGTTGAATATTCATTATTAAGTTTGATAAATAAGTAGTGAAATAGAATTAAGCATTTGTTTATATAAGGCAAATTGGATAAGCCTATTTAGCAGTTTAGTAGTCAATCACTATGGCTGAGCTTGGGTGGCACATCACTGTATTGTTAGTTGTTTTAGCAATTTACTGCCAAGATTTCAAGGCCTGCGGTAAGCAATATACTTAAGATATTATAGTAATTTAATGATTTAGGCTGTTTTTATCACTATGGCTTATTTTATAACAGGTAACCATGTCATTACAATTAACCTGCATGAGACAAAGATAGCAACCATTCCTTGTGGTGGTAATGCTCCTCCATATACTTACAGTAATGATAGTTCTGTTGTATTGTTGAAGAATACTGCCAAATTTTACAATGCTACTGGACTGAAACAATCTAATAATGGAGATGGCTACTGCTGCTATGCAGGAGGACATGTGACCTGCTACACTCTTAACATTACATGTATGTTATAGTTATGATATTATACACACTGAAACAATACAATTAGCTGTCTTCATTGTTTACCACTATGGTGTGACTGTATTATGCAAATCTAATATGTGTATATATTGAATAAATGTATTAAACTTACTTTAATTATAGATAAACCGTACATTCCATTACATAAGTTCACTCATCTTCCACCATCACCAGTGTATGGTGAAGTATATGATTTGGAGTGTCCATATGAAAGTAATCCGCCTGCTCACTATGAATGGTCCAGAGTTGCCACTTGTGATTACGTCCTTGAGCCATTGAGTTGGCCTCCATCTACCATCATCTACAATAACAACAAAACACTGAGGTTAGATGGAGTTACTCCAGTTCATAATGGATACTACAACTGCTCAGCTTCTAATGCTTTTGGCTCTAATTCGTGGTGCTTTTGGAATGTCATTGATGGTATGTATGTATATAACTAACTGAATAAATTATATACAACAACAAAAAATCTAGTACAGATCTTACTACACTGCTAATACATGGCAGTGTAATATTATGTAAATAAACACCTGCTATGCAAGCCTACTGAAGATTAAGCAATGAGTTTTAAGGCGAGATATAGTAAATAAAAAAATGTACATTATGGCAGCCTAGAGTGTATGCAACACAATGGGGTAATAACACCAATTTTTATGCTAATCCTTTCAGAACAAAATCAAAATAATTAACTATTGATTACACACCTAGCTGCTTAATCACTTAAATACTAAACAACAAAAGGGAATTGTCCTACATGATACTATGCTTTCAATAAATGATCACCCTGTTATTGAGCTAGTTAGTAAATAGTTTTCATTTTTACCATAAATGCATACCACTAAAGCATAGCTACCTACGTACGTACATATGCCTGTATAAATATACATTAACTGTATACTGCAATTTCAATGTCAATTCAACTATGACATATAAGTTAACTACAAAAAGCATATAAGTTGTCATAAACATGATTGACAGTTATTAAACTTACGTATCATGTTGATGTTGTCTCTGATGTAAGTTGTATCTCCAGTAGGTTGTACACATGATGAGACTAGGTCTCTCCCACCAGTGGTCACCATTGAAGCTCTCCAAAACACCACAGTAAAACAATATGACACAGTTGAAATAAACTGTGCTGCAACTAGCGTTGGATCTTACACCAAGATTCGATGGTCACTAAATGGAACTATATTGCAGACATCCAGTAATGTTGCATTTGTCACTAGAAATTATAGCGATTACACATGTCGTGCTGCCAGTCAAATTGTTATAACTAACTTCACCAGTAAAGATGAGGGTGTTTACTATTGTTTTATAAACCGAAGTGGTGTCATCTACCGCAGTGACAATAAATCATTTTATCTTGATCCTCTTCTGTCAAGTAAGATTTAATTACTAGCATTATATGACATTCCATTCACATATATGGCATACCATTCACATTTCAGTCTGTACATTGTAATTTGTGACCGGATCTTGGAAAACCTACCTTTTTGGCACAAACTAAAAATGTGAGAAAACTCAATTGAAAGTTTCAGCAATATTTTTTCAAACTTAATTTTTTTGCATAACTGGGTAAAGAAACTATTGAACCTTCTTGCTGCAAAGTTTCACACTCAATGCTTGTTCCTACAAGGGGATATGGGTCATTTTATCAGACCATGTAGTAATTTTACATGCGTGGGATAACAATTAACTTACAAATCAGGTGATTTGTTCAGATGATGAAATGTTTAAAACCAAGTCTCTAGCAATGATACATGCTATTTAATTAAAGAAAAGGACTAAGAAAACTTGATCAAATCAAAAGAAATCTCTTTTTATACAATTTAGATGGTGTGAATAGAATTATTTGTCAACAAAGTGATTTGTCACCATTTGTCATGCTTAATCACTCTCAGAACTGAATACATTACTCCAAAAGTTACTTTGTAATGTATAAGACAGTAAATTGGTCATATCTTTGGAATGCTTCAAGATATCAAGCTGAAATTTTAACACAAGACAGATAAGCACCTACTGGTTTATTTTAGCTGAAAAAGTGAAAAATGATATTTGTGCCAAAAGGGTAGGTTTTCCAAGATCAGGTCACATTTTTCATCTTTTTAAATTGACTTTATAATCATGTCTGTAATGCTGAATATACTACAACACTTCATACTATTTTCATTGGCAAAGACAACAGCTTCATTGTTTATAGAGCATTATACATGTATAATCACTAAACAATACTCTCTTCTCTACAAAGGAGAGACTAGTTGCTGTTTATTCATAACTTAACTATTACACAGAGATATATACAATTGCGGTTCAATGACAGCTCTTACCTGTTTTTAAGCTGTTGAGATTCCATTATTAACTGCAATTTTTAACTCTGTTGAACAAAGCCACGTAGTTTAACAATGCAATTCCAGGAATCTGAGTACTCATTGGAAAACATAAACACGTATTACCCCCCACTGACAGGAGAGATTAAGAGTATGGTTAGCTTATGTGGGACTATACAATGGCATTGTGAGTAATAAAAGTACAAAGATATATCAATCATGTTATAATGATATTACAAATCTTGTACACCTGTGTGTGGTGGTACACATCACTAATCTTTAGCTTGTCAGTGACAGAGTACATACATAGGTGGACACCCTTGTTAGATTTTGTGACACAATTTTGTCCATGAGCCTTACAATGTACAAGCTATATATTCACACAACAAGGTTTCATTTCATTTCATGCATTGAGGTTTTCTGTATATATGGAGGCTTGACTATACCTAGCCTTTGTTTTCTGCAGGGATGTGGTACTTATGTGGCTGTATCATTTGGTTAAGAGTAAACAAACACATTAGCCCACATAATGGCAGCTACACACATGTACACAGAAAAAAAATCATTCACACCTAAACACTAGGTCAGCTGTGTACTACTCAGGTGTTAAGAGTTAGCACAGGTATATTCCCCCTGGGCAGGACTGGTAGGTTGCATCTTATTTCGTGAAGTTATAGACACCTGAGGTCACACTTGAACCTCAGCTGCTAGATGAGACATGATTAACATAAATTGTTGGAATTTACTTTCTAATTAACACCAGATCCCATTTTGCTTACCTGCATTGGTGGGAGAGATGAGAGTAAAGTATTTTGTTTAAGGAATTAACAACAACAGCTGACATTTTCTATATAATTACTGGTTTGATGCTCTGACCATTTGGTTGTCACTGCTAACGTTTGCATGCAGACACACAAATGTGCACACACATGCACATGCACACACACACATGCACACGCATGCATGCATACATTACACACACATCACAATTATATATATGCGTGTGTGTGTGTGTGTAATAATTAACTCTTGGTGGTACATAGCTGATTTGTTTTCATTAATAGATGAACAAGGTCAGATACAAGGAAACCTCGTCATGCCTCTGTCAGCTGGTTTGGGTGGAATGGTGCTGCTTTTTGCAGGAGCAATTGGTGTTTCAATAATACTACTGTTAAAAAACAGAAGGAATATTCTTGCTCAGAGGGTGGACACCCGACAATACACAAAACCACCAGGAGGTATGGCAATCAATCTTGTTAAAATTATTAGTCCATTTGTCTACAGATCTTCTGCAATTGAAATATGATGTTTTGCCAGTCTATGCTGAAAGTGACCGACATTTTGTGGAAAAGCAGTTTCTCACTCCATTAACCAAACAAGGATATCTTATACTTGATCACCATCTTAACTTTATGCCAGGCAATGCGATAGCAGACAACATTCTTACTGCTGTTAAGGAAAGCCGCTTTGTTCTCCCAATCATAACAAAGGATTTTTTGAAGAGTAAATATTGCATCTTTGAATTGGAGCAGAGTGTGATAAAGATGATTAAAACTAAAACCACTTGCATAATTCCTGTCACCACTGATTTGGTACTGTTGCCAGAGTGCCTGAAGAATCTTGTTACAAGTGTTATATTGGATGAGAAAGACCCTGTCTTTTCTACACATATTGACAGGATCAAGAACAACATAGGTGTGCACGAATTCAATGCAAACTTTTATTACTTAGATTTTATATTTCAGGTTTGCCTATGTACTGCAAATGAAGATACAACATTTGCTACAAACACTGCAATTGTAGTTATTAGCATAGATTTTGATGTTTGGTAGTTTAGTAGCAATCTTCCTGAACATTTAGCTAGTGATTTCTTGTACATACATGTCTGACAGATCCATAGTTGTACTAAAGGCACATTCTTTGAATTCAAAATATCACTGTGTGGATTTAGGGCAGTTTTTCATAGGGATGTGAGATAACAGGGTGGGTCAGTTTATAAAAGAAAATACATGTATACAGGTACACACACATATATAATGATGATTATAACAAACACAATGTATGCTACTTTGTCTAGTGTTTTACTTATACTAGCCCACAATCAAATACAATGTGATATACATATATGCAATTTTATCTAGGTTTGGAAATTGCATGGAATCAAGTCTAATCAGTAGAGACTTTGAGGGACAGATGTGGTAGTACTGTTAGCAAGTAAGAAAGGATAGCAGTGATGTAGAAAGTGTAAGCAAACTTCTTGCAATGCAATGGCTCACTCATCAAGTTGGAGTTAAATGTTATGCCCTTACTGCTGATTGTTACCTTGGTGTGCTAAACATGAGCATGGCTACCAGCATAGAAAGTTTAGTACCTGTGGTAAATTATCACTTTTGGATTGAATCTCAGAGATTTTGCCATAACCTTTTATAAGTAATGCTATCTCTTTCAGTTGAATGTATGGTGTATGACTATGGCATAATCCCTGCATTCAGCAGTTTTCATGTCAAGATTAAGGATTTTTATTTTGTACATTTACATTCTTACCGGTCCCTAGTGGGAGTGTGAAATACCATGGGAGTGTACCTAACTGTTGAAGTGAGTGGTATCAAGATGAAATAAATCTATGTGGAGTCCTCGGACAACAATAACTATATACTAAGTATATCTACATAATAGAAGTTGGTGGGAATGACAAGGAAAATTGTATGTGTGTGCGTAAGTTACTAAGCAAGCAGTCTGAGAGGTTTAATGTCCCCTCCATTCCTTACAATTTGTATGAACGTAGATGCTTTGAGATACAAAAATTGAAGCACTTACCAAATCTTTCTGACATTAGCAGTAGAAAATTACTTATCCTGTAGTCTCATGTTTAAGTATGTACCTGAATGGAATGTATATGCTGTAGCTGGTGATCACCTCACACATTCATCTCCATAGTTGAGTAACAATGCAATAGGTTCAAATGATTCTGACAGTGGCATCTCCAAACCAGGACTAAAGCCGTGGATTACTGGAACTCAATCTGGCATCTCTACCATAAGTAGATAAATCCACGTAGGACCACAGCTTTGATGAATCAAATGTTAATAAAAATTATAGAAATTCTAGATACAATTGCACCCACTTTTCAAGTTAATCACAAGTCAACAAAATTTAATTAACTTATATGTCATATTTTTTCAACAGTGATGTCTATGCCAGGTGCCTCACTCAATTAATTTATAAATTGATGCTCATCCTATAGGAGTCATAGATATGCTGTAGTTCCTTGACATGATCAGGAATGTAAGATGAGAAATAATTGATTTCTTTAAATAAAAAAAATATACGAGATTTACATTAAATATAGCTACGTATAGTGATATAGTATTTGAAATAAATGACGGAGAATTAGGTAATTGAGGTCATTGTCGGACAACCTGTATACACAACAAATAATGTTCTTCTGAGCAACTAGCTCGTGCTGTGGACAACAAAACATTCGATCTACTTGACGTCGCTCCTCTTCCACGATCACCGGTGGTCCAATCATTACAGTTATTTGAGATCTCTCCTCGACCATTAGAGCCATGCCATATACGGAAACTATTTAGATATAAAAATATTTACCAGCAAAATCTTGGCTTATGTTTACCCTGAGTCATTCGGAAGCTCCGTTCCATCCAAAGTGTGAATAGCTGTGTTGCTATTTAGTCTTCCATTAGTACCATTAATCACATCATACCATGAATCAAATAAAACTTCTTGCTGCATCAATAACAATAACACAATAGACACAGTACTATTTATAACATACTCTTGTATTAACAATTGGTAAGTGTCTGAATTCTTCTCGAATGATGCTGTATAATGGCCGGTTAGTTGCTGACAAAAATGCTAGGAAACCTCCAGGTTCTTCATTTTGAACTGCTTCAATATAACACAATTGGTCTGCTCCAAATGAGCCACTAAAATTGCCATTGTGAACTTCAGACACAGCATAGAGTAACAGCTGTGTTAATAATAACTGATGTAGATGTAGCTTCTTTTATAAGTTACCTTTGTAATGGTACAATCTGAAGAGTTTATTTTACATTCATTAGTACAACTGAGGTTACCACTAGATCTAAAGAAAACAGACAAGGAATTAAACAAAACAAAGAAGAAAGCAACATCTTTGTTAGATACCCTCTAGTTTGGACATTAGCACAAGTATAAAATCCAAAATCGTCACGATCACATTCTTCTGGAAATTCTCTGATGCCATTTCCACACGTGTTGTTTATTGGTGGTCCAACATTCTTGCCTGGCACAGGCTCCATCTACACACCCATCCATAAGGTAGTGTATCACAAGCAAGAGACTACACTAACCTTTACTTTAAACCAACCAAGTGGTGTACAAACATACAGTGATTCATCCTCAATAACCATTACTACTGAGCCTGGTAGTGCATTAGTATCTAAATCATCAACACGGTTTCTGATTTGTATCTAAAGTGTATATATCACACATAGCTACTAAGTAGTGTATCACATGATACATATTATCAAACAACACACAAACAGTAATACTTGGTAAGTGTGACTATTATTCTGTTGACTATTCTATAAGAGTAAGACACTGCTCTATTTGAGTATCTCAATCATATTTGTATTGCTCTAAAGTAGATAAAACGTTTGAGTAAATTCATTTCTTTTATCCTATTAGCATTATTTTTCAAAATTGTAAGAGCATATTTCCAACACCTCTAGTTTATTAAAGCAACAATGTTCATCATGGACTAGTACTAACTAAACAGAGTAACTACATAATATTCACTCGGGTGCTACTACAGGGCCTGAGGGTTTCTCAATTCCATAGAACCTGTAACTTATTGTATAGTAGAAAAGTTTGGTGAGTTTGGCGAGTTTAGCGAGTGAGCTGAACAAAAATCTACCAAATCTTTTGTCCAATCCAAATCTATAACCAATTTGCCAAACTTTTTCTTGCCAAAGTAAATTTACCTTCCACCAAACTTTCCTGTTGTACAGTATTTAGACCACAGCTCATTGTACCTTCACACAGCTACCTGTGACACAATAAATGTGGTAGAAATAAACCCACTACACCTCTCTAATTAGTAGTTTTTGGGAATACTGGCAAAATATTTATTAACTATAAACAATGAAGTACTGACCAGAGATGATCCAGGTAATCCTCGTAATCCTGCTTCACCCTTCGGTCCTGGAGGACCTGGTGTCCCAGGTATTCCAGTGCCATTCTGACCAGAATCTCCTTTAGGCCCTTGAGGGCCCACAATTCCAGTCTCATTATCAATAGTGCCATTAATGCCATCCATCCCTGGTAGTCCTGGAGGTCCAGGGGGACCGGGAGGGCCAGGTAAGCCAGCACCACCATTACCACCTCCACTGTCTCCTTTTTCACCCTAGTTGTTATATTGAAGTCACGCATGGCATACCAAGAACAAAGTCATACCTTAGTTCCGCCAGCACCTGGGAAACCCTACACATAATAGCAAATAAAAATCATGTGTACTATTGCTGCTGGTGTCTTACTGGAACTCCCGGAACTCCGTTATTTCCATTAAGCCCCTACAAAAATAAATATCAGTACACCTCCTAGCATGATGTAAGTGCCTTACTTGTAATCCCATTAAGCCTTGAGGACCTTGTTCTCCCTGAAAACACAAACGCATGCATACAAACAGATTTCTGATATACAATTACCTGTTCTCCTTTCTGACCACGTGGACCAGACATACCACGGCTTCCTCTTTGTCCCTATTAAGTTAATTGTGTACACACAGAAACTATGATGTATTTCTTCATACCTTTTCACCTTGTATACCTTCACCAACTTCACCTTTCTCTCCTTTCACACCCATTTCTCCTGGTGTTCCTGCTTCTCCCTGAGGACCTTGTGGTCCTATTGAGCCAACACCTGGTGGTCCCTAATTCAAGTTAGATAGTGAAGAGATTTTTTTTTGTAATTCAAAGTTAGTACAACTCAGCAATATAATACACTCTTATACAAATGCTGTATATATGTATATCCTCAGTTTTAGGAATGTATACATACTCCTCGTTAAGGTATTATGTACAGAACTCCGGTAACGTTGCATGTCACATTAGAATTCAAAGTACACACTATTGTACAATCAGGTAAGGTTTACCGTAGTTCCATTTAATCCAGTAGGTCCCTGTTCTCCTCTTTCACCAGTCATGCCAACTGGTCCTTGTGGTCCCGGATCACCTGCCATACCTGGTGGACCTGATCAAACAATAACTACATGACACATACGTACATATATCAGTTAACATGAATGTACATCTAAGAGTTATTTCAGACAAACTACAATATGGGGCTTACACATACATACATAACTCCATTAAATACATTACTACACTATGATTTTCGCACAATATTTCATAGCTATCATCTGTCAAATTCATGTATAGGTATAAATATACTAGACTAGTTCCTATGTGAATATGATACTAAAATCACTCAATTTGGTTTGCAATGTGGTTTTGTAATTGACTCACAAATTATTTAATACTTACCCACTGGTCCTGATGGTCCATCAGCACCAGGTAATCCATCTGTAGCATTTCCTGGCTCACCTGGCGGGCCCTGAAATTAACACATTTTATTAGTAAACAAATTCATTTGTAAAAACCTACCATTGGTCCTTGTGGGCCAATTGGCCCTATTGTTCCATTTATACCATGAACACCAGGTGATCCCTATTGCAACAAGAACAAATCATAACTGGTGATAAGTTGTAGAATTACTCACTGGTGGACCAGGGGGACCATCATCACCAGGAATTCCTTTTAGTCCGATAGTGCCTGGCTCTCCTACCATTCCTTTAGGTCCAGGGAGTCCTGCAGTGCCATTCTCCCCTGGTTCACCACCAAAGCCCATGGCACCCTACAAAGTCATAATATACACATAATATTATGCTACACAGGTACAGTGCATATAAACGGGTTTGCCAACAGCAAAGTTATCCAAATACGTAGCTATAACATTATAGTCACGTGTATTGAGAGAGAAGCAACTTTAAGTGAATATTACATAGAAAAATACCTGAGGTCCAGTTCTGCCTCTGACACCTTGATTCCCCTTCATTCCTCGTTCACCACGTGGTCCCCTCTCTCCTGTTGGCCCAATTGGTCCTGTGCTGCCATTGACTCCTGGTTCACCAGGTATGCCATCTGCTCCATCAATTCCCTAGAACAATATACCAGGTTGTCCATAAAAATAAGAAGTCAAAATGTAAGAAGTCAATGAAATTAAAATGTATAAAATGTTAATTGTACACAAATAAACAAAATCAACACAAATATGAACTAGTTACTGGACTTGTCAACTGTTTAAAACGTGGTTGATTCTCAAGTGATTTTGAACACACTGGATGCACTACCAATTGTGCCACAGGATCCCTTAGGTATACAGGAAATATTTATGGCAACTGTTTGACCATGTGCAAATACAAAACATAAAAAATAGTGACCCTGATGTGACTTGAACACACAACCTTCTGATCTGGAGTCAGATGCACTACCAATTGTGCTACAGGATCCCTTTGGCACAATAGTAAAGAGGTACAATATTTAGTGTCATACTGAAGGTGGGTTATACCTAACCAATACTGCCAAGGAATCAGGATGGTATTGAGAAGCTGGTTTTGGGGTGATTTTTTTGGCCAGAAAAACCCAAATCTCCATGATCCCTAATATACAGATTGTATGATATTTACTACAACAGTTTGGGCCATGCACAAATACTTTATAAGTAAAAATGAGGAAACGTAAAAAAAAAATTGATCCTGATGTGACTTGAACACACAACCTTCTGATCTGGAGTCAGACGCACTACCAATTGTGCTACAGAATCACTTTAATAATGTGGTAAAGAGGAATACATTTATTGGAAAAGAGTTTCATCATGTACAAATACTTCAATATAAGAAAAAGTAAAATCAGTGATCCCTTCTGATCTCACACTACCGATTGTTCTACAAGGTACCTTTAGCAAGAACGTAAAGAGGAATATACTAATAATCTATAGCTACATGCTTTTATTTGAGTAGATCGGCTCAGGATACTTTGTAAGCAAGATTAACAACTGTGGAGGAAACTGAAGATGCAGAATAACTTATTTCTTAATATTCCTGTACATTATTGTATGGCACAGATTGGTATGTCTTTTCCTTCATCACCTTGTACATAAATACTCTCTTGAGTATGGTTCACTAGCTTGATTTTATTATTGTTTCGCTCTTTTCTATATGCAGTACAGATACAGTACTAAAAAGGTTAAAACAATTGCTGACAAAGTCGTTTTGCTGTGACAGGTCTCCATCCACAACTGTTACACAGTAGAGTACAACGAAAGCACAAGCCCCAGCAGAGATGAAGGAGGTGGTGATCTTAATGGCACAAGACGAGAGGCTGGGCATATTAGTTAGTGTACCACCTACCACCACTTAGCCTCTCAGGTCATAGTGTCAATGATTCCACTGATCCATCGTGCTCATATATGCACACACACACCAGAATAATTAAACAACTTATACTTACAGGTAACCCCATTGGTCCTTGTGATCCTTCTGTTCCATTTATTCCAGGAGGCCCTTCTGGCCCAACTAGCCCCTGTATTATACAGTAATTATGACACACAATAAAGTATCAATCCACTGTACTATTGGTCCCTGTGGGCCAGGTTCGCCCTGATCACCTGGTAACCCCATCGGTCCTGGTTCACCCTGTTCACCAGGGCGACCATCTCTTCCATCAGCTCCTGGAGGTCCTGGCTCACCCTGCAATGAGTAACATCTATCACAAATACTATAGCTACACTTGGCTAACCACTTGGTCAGAACTGTTGACTGTTCGACACACACCCTGTTGTATGTAGAAATAGATAAATGCACAAAGAACACTAATAATAATACGATTACATTTTGGAAAATTTCTGTATCATTTTCTAGGAATGGTAATACTTCTTCTCCACACAATCGCTATAAATAAATAGATAAATACTGTAAGCAGTTTAGTGTAAGAACTTACAATAGCAATTTCAGTGATATTACTGCCTTCTCCTGGAGCACCAATCATGCCAGGCATACCAGGAGTGCCAGATTCTCCCTAAAACAAAAAAGTTAAATGTTGATTTATGGAACAAGTTATCATGGAACAGGTTATCTTACAGGTGGTCCTGGTTCACCCTGATCCCCAGGAATTCCCTTCAAGCCTATTACTCCAGGTTCTCCTTGGGGTCCCATAGTGCCATTACGTCCTGGTGTGCCTGGTTGGCCTGTGGCACCTCTTTCACCACGAGGACCCTGAAATAGATTATAAAATATTTGTAATAGTGTTAGATGAAATAACTTACCATTTCTCCTGGTGGACCCATGGGTCCTTCAGAACCCCTATCACCTTGCATACCTGAATCACCATCATTCCCCTGAAATTTAAAACATCACACATGTAAGTCACTGTAAGTTCCGATAACTATACCGGCATTCCTGGTGGTCCTGGGTTTCCAGCTCTACCTCGTTCTCCTCTCATTCCACGTGGCCCACGACTGCCATCACTGCCATTCACACCTGGCTCACCAGAGGGGCCCTATAGTGATATATTACAGTTGATGAGTGTACTAAATTGTTTATACATACTGTACCTGTAGGCCTATTCTTCCTATGTCTCCTTGAGGACCCTGTTCACATACAAACAAGTGTCAGTAATCACTGTGTGTAGCTTTCTTACTGGTTCTCCATCGGTCCCATTCATTCCATCTACACCATCTAAACCTGGTTCACCTTTCTGTCCCTTAGGTCCCTATAAAGTATGGATTAGTAACATGATACAGTGGCATTCAAAATATACATATACACTTAAGCACACAGCAAAGCTATTTGTAAGCTTTGTAGTGTTCATCACAGTACATTTGGTATATATGACCAACAGCTTAGTCATTCAGAGTACAAGCTAAACCCCGATTGTTAAAAATAGCAGTTAGCTCTGTTGAAGAAAAGATCTCAGTGCTCAGGAATAAAATGAAATTGAGGGGTTCTGGAAACCCTGAAGATGTACGTAAGGTGTTTGTAACACCAGATCTTACTCCAGCAGAGCAAGCAAAGAACAAAGCATTGAGGGCACAGTTAGCTGAAATGAATAAGGAAGGAAACAACTACAGGATAAAAAACGGGAAAATTGTACGGAGGGAGAAGTAAATGATGACACAACCCTCCGTACCACTGAGCAACGCAGACGTAGTACAATAAGTGCAACTGTGATTAATTGTCAGAGCATAAAGTCTAAAAAGGCATCCTTTAATAGTTTTATTGATACCTATGCCCCTAATATAGTTTTTGGAACAGAATCTTGGCTATCCCCCTCTTTGTATTCTAGTGAAATTTTCCCACATAATTATAATATATATAGAAAGGACAGGGATGATGGGTTTGGTGGCGTTTTCTTGGCATGTGGTGATGGGTATGTTAGCAGAGAAATTCCAACCAACTCTCAGTGTGAAATAGTGGCTGCTATTGTTGAGTTGACTGGTTCAACCAACTTAGTACTGTGTGCAGTATATAGACCACCAAATAGTACCCTTGAATATTTACAAACATTATGCAAGGACTTGGAACATTTGATGCAGCAGTATAGTGATGTACCTATGTGGATAGGTGGTGATCTGAATTTGCCTAATATTGACTGGGAAAATAATGTAGCAAAGCATGGTTCATACCCCGTTTCCTTCTGTGACACATTTTTAGAGCTTATAAATGATTACGGCTTCACACAGACTGTAAAGTTTGCAACTAGAGGAAATAATATTTTGGATATTTTTTGTACAAATAGACCTTCCCTTCTTAGTGGATGTTACCCTATTCCCGGAATTGGTGACCACGAAGCGGTTCTTATTAAATCCTTGACCTCTGCTCAGACAGGTCCTCCAGTTAAACGTAACATATATCAGTGGTCAAGAGTGGACATGTCACAACTCCATCAGATGACAGAGAATTTATGCTCCATTTTTCTTACTGATTATTATTCTCCATCTACTCCAATCAATAGTTTATGGGAAGAGTTTAAGAATGTATGTCATAAGTGCCTTAGCACAATTCCAACTAAACAAATAACATCTAGTGCCAAGAAACCGTGGATTAATCGTCATATCAGATCTTTATCTCGTCGTAAACATCGATTGTACAAACGTGCTCGCCAATCTGGTTTGTCATTAGATTGGTTACAGTATAACCTAATTAAAAAGGAGTCACAACAGCAATGTCGAAGAGCATATAATAATTATATTTATAATCTGGCCGGACAAGGAAGATCAGTTTCAAAGAAATTGTGGTCGTTTATCAAATCACAAAGGAATGATCACTGTGGTGTGGCAACTCTACAGGATGATGGAATTGTTTTTAGTGACCCACAAGGCAAGGCAGATTTAATCAATGAGGCTTTTACCACGGTCTTCACAAGTGAGGACACATCAACGGTGCCTGTTCTAGATGGCACACCATACCAAGAAATGCCTACCATAGACATCAGTACAGAGGGCATTATTCATCTTTAGAGAATCTTGATACATCTAAAGCTCCTGGCCCTGATAAGGTTCCAACTAGACTTCTAAAGGAACTTGCTTTTGAGTTTGGACCCATCTTATCTGTGATTTACAAGGCATCATTGGAACAAGGTCAATTACCTCATGATTGGAAGAATGCAAATGTGGTTCAAATATATAAGAAAGACGATAGGTCTTGCCCATTGAATTATCGGCCGGTTTCCCTAACATGCATATGCTGTAAAGTGTTCGAGCATATTATTAGTTCTAACATCAAGACACACGATAGTGTGTCGTGCGGCCCAAGAAGCCAGCGCGCCACACCGTGAGTATATTGACAGGAAGAACGAAAACGTCATTTTCACACCTTTGTATCTCGGTGATCACTTATCTGATTGGAACCAAATTTGCTACACAGTTGCCCGCCAGCCAAGGGAGTCTACATTCCAAATTTGAAGGAAATCGCTCCAGCCATTTCCGAGATACGAGTTGCCAAAGTTTCGTTTTTTTTTTCTTCGTTTTTTTTTTCTTCTTCTTTGTCTTTTCGCACACTTGCAAAAATTGCTATAACAAGCAAACGCGTACTCCGATCGCCTTGAAATTTGGCACACAGAAAGGGAGTCCAAAGGCGAATCCTAGCATCAACTTTGGTACAAATCCGATGAATGGTTCAGGAGTTATGACCGATTATTCGCGTAAAACAAGATCGATTTGTTGTCACGCCTACAGGGTAAACCGCTTCATGGAATGAGTTGAAAATTGCTATGTAGATGGAGTAACCATCGTAGGAGTGCCTTTTGGTGGTTTGAAAGGAATCGAGATAAAGACCACGGAGATATGACACAAAACCCAACCTGTGTCACAATTACGCGATCGATTTTTATGAATAAAAAAAGTATTAGTTTTGACGCCTACTAGGCAAACCGCTTAGAGCAATGAGCTGAAAATCGGTGTATAGCTGGAATAATCTTCATAGAAAGTCCTTGCAGTAGTACAGAAGAATCGGATTACAAACTACTGAGTTATGATTCTAAAGCCAACTCCGTGTAGCAAATGCGAGATCGAGATACTCTAATAGAACAGTCACCCTAATAGAGCATTCGGATAATTTATTTACTCCATTATAGAATTTTATTACATCACAAGTTATTCTGTAGGGAGTTCAGCTGCAAACAGTTAATCTTATAGACAGTTCAGCAAGAAGACAGTCACCATGTGGAGAGTTAAGCAAATATATCACTATAGAGATTCAGAACATTACAAGTCACACTGAAGAAAGTTCAGCTATAAACAAGTCATGCACTGTGTAGAGAATTCAGCTACAATTAAGTCACTCTCTAGAGAATTCAGTTACACAGAATTCAGCTACACACAAGTCACTGTGGAGAGAGTTCAGCTACAAACAAATTACCCTTTAGAGTGATCAGCTACAAACAAAACACTTTGCAGAGTGTTCAGCTACAACAAATCAACCTTTAGAGCAATCAGCAATGAACAAATCAACACAAATCTACCTGTAGAGAGATCAGCTAGAAACAAATCACCCTGAAGAGAGTTCAGCTACAAAAAATCACCCTGTAGAGACATCAGCTAGAAACTAGACACAATGTAAGGAGTTCAGCTACAAGCAATCACCCTGTAGAGAGTTCAGCTAAAACAAATCAACCTACAGAGAGATCAGCTACAAACAAATCACCTTATAGAGAGTTCAGCTACAAACAGATTACCTGTAGAGAGATCGGCTTCAAACAAATCAACCTGCAGAGAGATCAGCTACACACAAATCAACTTGTAGAGAGATCAGCTACAAACAAATCACCCTGTAGAGAGATCAGCTAGAAACTACACACAATGTAAGGAGTTCAGCTACAAGTAAATTACCCTGTAGAGAGTTCATCTACAAACAAATCAACCTGTAGAGCAATCAGCTAGAAACAAATCATCCTGAAGAGAGGTCAGCTACAAAAAAATCACTTTGTAGAGAGATCAGCTACAAACAAATTGCCCTGTAGAGAAGATCAGTTACAAGCAAAACACCCTGTAGAGAGTTCAGCAACAAAGAAACCACCATGTAGAGAGTTCAGCTACAAACAAATTACCCTGTAGAGAGATCGGCTACAAACAAATCAGCCTGTAGAGAGTTCAGCTAAAACTAATCAACCTGCAGAGAGATCAACTACAAACAAATCACCTTATAGAGAGTTCAGCTACAAATAAATTACCCTATAGAGAGATCGGCTACAAACAAATCAACCTGCTGAGAGATCAGCTACACACAAATCAACTTGTAGAGAGATCAACTATAAACAAATCACCCTGTAGAGAGATCAGCTAGAAACTACACACAATGTATGGAGTTCAGCTACAAATAAATCACCCTGTAGAGAGTTCAGCTAAAACAAATCAACCTGCAGAGAGTTCAGCTACAAACAAATCACCTTTTAGACAGTTCAGCTACAAATAAATTACCTTGTAGAGAGATCGGCTACAAACAAATCAACCTGCAGAGAGATCAGCTACACACAATTCAACTTGTAGAGAGATCAGCTACAAACAAATCACCCTGTAGAGAGATCAGCTAGAAACTAGACACAATGTAAGGAGTTCAGCTACAAGCAAATCACCCTGTAGAGAGTTCAGCTACAAACAAACCAACCTGTAGAGCGATCAGCTAGAAACAAATCACCCTGAAGAGAGGTCAGCTACAAAAAATCACCCTGTAGAGATATCAGCTAGAAACAAATCACCCTGAAGAGAGGTCAGCTACAAAAAAATCACCCTGTAGAGAGATCAGCTAGAAACAAATCACCCTGAAGAGAAGTCAGCTACAAACAAAACACTTTGCAGAGAATTCAGCTACAAACAAATCAGCTTGTAGAGAGATCAGTTACACACAAATCAACCTGTAGAGAGATAAGCTAGAAACAAATCACCCTGTAGAGAGTAGCTACAAGCAAAACACACTGTAGAGAGTTCAGCAACAAAGAAACCACCATGTAGAGAGTTCAGCTGCAAACAAATCACCTTATAGAGAGTTCAGCTACAAACAAATCACCCTGTAGAGAGATCAGCTAGAAAATAGACACAATGTAAGGAGTTCAGCTACAAGCAAATCACCCTTTAGTGAGTTCAGCTACAAACAAATCAACCTGCAGTGAGATCACCTACAAAAAAGCACCTTGTACAGAGTTCAGCTACAAACAAATTACCCTGTAGAGAGATCAGCTACACACAAATCAACTTGTAGAGAGATCAGCTACAAACAAATCACCCTGTAGAGAGATCAGCTAGAAACTAGACACAATGTAAGGAGTTCAGCTACAAGTAAATCACCCTGTAGAGAGTTCAGCTAAAACAAATCAACCTGCAGAGAGATCAGTTACAAATAAATCACTTTACAGACAGTTCAGCTACAAACAAATTACCTTGTAGAGAGATCGGCTGCAAATTAATCAACCTGCAGAGAGATCAGCTACACACAAATCAACTTGTAGAGAGATCAGCTACAAACAAATCACCCTGTACAGAGATCAGCTATAAACTAGATACAATGCAAGGAGTTCAGCTACAAGCAAAATCACCCTTTAGTGAGTTCAGCTACAAACAAATCAACCTGCAGTGAGATCACCCACAAAAACGCACTTGTACAGAGTTCAGTTACAAACAAATCACCCTGTAGAGAGATCAGGTAGAAGAATTCACCTTGTAGAGAGTTCAGCAACAAAGAAACCACCATGTAGAAAGTTCAGCTGCAAATCACCCAGTAGAAAGATCAGCTAGAAGAAGTTACCTTGTAGAGAGTTCAGTTACAAAGAAACCATCATATAGAGAGTTCAGCTAGAAGAAGTCACCTTGTAAAGAGTTCAGCTACAAAGAAACCATCATGTACAGAGTTCAGCTACAAAGAAACCACCTGTACAGAATTCAACTACAAACAAATTACCCTGTATAGAGATCAGCTAAAAGAAGTTACCTTGTAGATAGTTCAGCTACACCCTGTAGAAAGATCAGCTAGAAGAAGTCACCTTGTAGAGTGTTCAGTTACAAAGAAACCATCATGTAGAGAGTTCAGCTGCAAACAAATCACTCTGTAGAGAGTTCAGCTACAAAGAAACCGCCATGTAGAGAGTTCAGCCTGATACAAACCACCTTGTAGAGAATTCAACTACAACAAATCACCCTGTAGAGAAGAAGTTACCTTGTAGAGAGTTCGGCTACAAAGAAACCATCATGTAGGGAGTTCAGCTACAAAGAAACCACCATGTAGAGAGTTTAGCTGCTAACAAATCACCTGTAGAGAGTTCAGCTAGAAACAAATCACCCCGTAGAGAGATCAGCTGGACGAAGTCACCTTGTAGAGAGTTCAGCTACAAAGAAACCATCATGTAGAGAGTTCAGCTGCAAACAAATCACCCTGCAGAGAGTTCAGTTACAAAAAAATCACCCTGTAGAGAGTTCAGCTAGACGAAGTCACCTTATAGAGAGTTCAGCTACAAAGAAACCATCATGTAGAGAGTTCGGCTACAAAGACACCACCATGTAGAGAGTTTAGCTGCAAACAAATCACCCCGTAGAGAGATCAGCTGGACGAAGTCACCTTGTAGAGAGTTCAGCTACAAAGAAACCATCATGTAGAGAGTTCAGCTGCAAACAAATCACCCTGTAGAGAGTTCAGCTAGAAACAAAATACCCTGTAGAGAGACCAGCTAGAAGAGGTTACCTTGTAGAGAGTTCAGCTACAAAGAAACCATCCTGTATATAGTTCAGCTACAAAGAAACCGTCCTGTATATAGTTCAGCTACATTTCAAGTCACCCAGTAGAGAGATCAGCTGCAAAAAAATATCCTGTGGGGAATAATGGGCATGTAATAAATATATGTATATAATTTGTATAATTACTAATAAAATCAAAAATAATTGAAGTACTAAAATTCTTCTTTAAGTTCTTTTCTTCTTCCTGTAGTGAAGAAAAAAACACATGGGTTAAAAAAGCCCCAAAGCCAGCCATAGGCCGGCTTTGCAGTATACAAATACAAAAAGAAGTGATATCTAATCAAAAACAGCCAAGCTGTAAAAAAAGGTGCGGCCCCCAAAAAGGCCATGGTGAAAAAAGATGTGAAATCCAAGGTGGCGGCCAAGAAATGGCTGTGATGGTAGGTTAATGGTTACATTTTAATAACGACAATTCAGGTGAATTTTGTGCCGCTTGGTCTTGGCACCAAATTTACCTGAATTGTCGTTATTAAAATGTAACCATTAACCTACCATCACAGCCATTTCTTGGCCGCCACCTTGGATTTCACATCTTTTTTCACCATGGCCTTTTTGGGGGCCGCACCTTTTTTTACAGCTTGGCTGTTTTTGATTAGATTTATAAACACCTGGAGGATAATAATATCTTATGCAATAATCAGAGTGGTTTTAGAAAGGGTCACTCTTGTGAAACCCAACTTCTATCAACTGTGGATGACTTTCTACAAAATCTGAATTCAGGCTTGCAAACTGATGTGCTGTTACTAGATTTTAAGAAAGCGTTCGATAAAGTTCCACACCAACGTCTGTGCCATAAGTTATCACATTATGGGATTCGTAACAATACCCTCAATTGGATTCAGAATTTTCTGACAAATAGAACTCAACAAGTGATTATAAATGGATATAGCAGTAGCCCTAGTAATGTGATATCTGGAGTCCCTCAGGGGACGGTCTTAGGGCCATTATTATTCCTCTGCTATATCAACGATCTACCCGGTAATGTTAAATCATCTGTTAGGCTTTATGCTGATGACGTGTTGCTCTATCGAGCAATACATTCTGCTGCAGATCATGATATTTTACAACAAGACCTGCATTCACTAACACAATGGGCAAAAACATGGCAAATGACGTTTAATTTATCCAAATGTGAGCTACTGCGCATTACAAACAAACAAAACCCCTCAAGGTATTGTTATCATATGGATGGTGAGGAGGTGAGATCAGTGCCTAATGCAAAGTATTTGGGAGTTATTCTGGATGAGCATTATATTTAACATTTAATGAACATATTAAGAAAATTGTTAATAAAGCAAACCAAGTTAGGGTTTTTTTACAAAGAAACATTAGTTCTTGCCCAGCTAGGGTGAAAGAAGCCTGCTATATATCTATGGTGAGACCAGTTGTTGAATATTCTAGTGTTGTGTGGTCACCTTTTACAAATAAAAACATAAACTTAGTTGAGTCGGTGCAGCGTAGAGCCGCAGGATTTGTGACTGGTGATTATGGTTTTATGTCTAGTGTCACAGGGATGTTAAACTCACTTGGATGGACATCTTTGGAGTGTAGGCGAGAAATCTCACGGGTTATCATGCTTTTTAAAATATTACATAATGAAACATCCATTTCCAGTTACCACCTTCCTATGCCAATAACCACATGTACAAGAGGGCACTCTTACAGATTCAGACAGGTATCAGCCCACTTAAACATTTATTTGCACTCTTTTTTCCCTGCCACTATCAAAATATGGAACAGCCTCCCAGCTACTGTAATTGAAGCAACCAATGTAGATGACTTTCAGAAAAGGATTGTAGACTATTTTTGTATTAATCCAGCTATATAGTCTAAAATGTTGTACATTTTGTTTTCTTGCATGTATCTGTGCTTTATACTCCCTAATGGAGGTCTGCACAGTATTAATAATAAATAAATAAATAAAATAATACAGTGTTATCTGAACACTTTTGTTCCTGAAGTTTGACAAAAGTTGTCTAGATAAATATGACCGGATCTGCGAAAATCCTACACAATTGCACATTTTTCGAATTCTTTGCTATTAAATATTTATACTCTACTTGCATGCTCTGGCAATAGTTACAGCAGCAACAACAGAAAAATCAATTTGTACAGCAAGTATAGGGAATATAAATTACAGGTGCTTACTAAACAGTTGTACCGTACGGGCAGAGTGACACACAGAGTTAAAATTTGCACCATCCTGTTCACCATGAGTAGGGGAATCAATTACTGGATAAAATGTTGTTGTATACAACATGAGCATCTAAAGCAGACTTTATACCTTTAATGTATTGAAGTTGTATCAGAACTAAAGACTTATATGCTAGCTTGAAATTCCCATCATTATCACCTAATTGTTCTTTTTACTAAAGTACGTAGCTTCAAAATCTTTTAGGAATTTAAGATTCCATAGTATCGGTCACCCAGTTAAATATAAGCTAGGAAAAAGCACTGACACTGATGTGACTTCAACACATAACCTTCTGATCTGGAGTCAAATACACTATTAATTGTGCTACAGGGTACCTTTTTTGAGGTAGACAAGAGGAATATATTGTGTAAATGCTTCTGAGAAAAATATAAAGTCAATCGTGATTCAAATGTGATTTAAATGCAGAACCTTCTGCAGAAATCTGGAGTAATACGTAATATTAGCCATACCAGAGGGTCACTTTGGGTATGGTAACAAATGCAATACTTGCATGAGAAAAAGAAAATAGCAGAAAAAATGTAAATGAGTGAACCTGATGTGACTTGAACACACAACCTTCTGATCTGGAGCCAGACGCACTACCAATTGTGCTACAGGGTCCTATTGAAAACTCACTAAAGAGAAATATGTTTATGACAAGGATATAAGAAAACAATCAGAGTTTTAAGCTCGATTAGGGATCACGGAATAAAAGGTAGTCTACACCTGAAGACATACTAAATCCCTAATTCAGCCTGTACCCATAACTGGATTAGGATTAAATCTGGTGTAGGCTTGTTTCGCTACTCTTTATTTCTATGATCCCTAATCAAACTTTAATTTTTCCTTATACTTGTTTGTTTACTGTGTTTGCAACATTATTATGACTGGTAAAACTCATGCATACCACAGTAGAAGAAAGAATGGTGCCGTTTTTGCCTGAATGTGCACCCTAAACTATCAATTACTGAAATAGTGAAGTGGCCATTACGCTTAGTTTCAGCTATGTTTAGCCCATTACCCAGTATTACAAATGAAGAACACTACGGGCAGGACCTCTGCAATCAATCTAGTCACAACGGAAAACTCAGATGAACCCGTTACAAAAGTAGGAAGCCATTAATTGGTGCTCACCACCACGAATCAACACCTTGCACTGTCAGCAAAGATAAATAGGATATTATTATTATTATTATTATTACTGTATAATGTACAGACCTCAATCACGAGTATAATGTACATGATTAGTTAACAAACTAAATGTTAATTAAGTAGTTAGTAAAGATTTAAAATTATCAGTTTCCACAAGGTGATCAGGTAGGTGATTCCATAATCGGATTGCTCTTGGAAAAAATGAATGCATGAAAGAATCAATTCTTTCTCGGGTAAGTGAAACATAGCCAAAATCGAATCAACTCTTCGTCTCTTCAATGATTGCCAATCAAGTTGATTTAGCATAGTTGTAACACTGGAATATCAAGAATAATTGCTAAATACAAATCTGGCAGCCTTCCTTTGAATCATCTCAATTTGGTGAATGTTTAGTGTGTACGTAAGTGGGGTGACCAACAGATGGGACGGATGTATGTCTGGTAGCATTTAATTTTAACATCCTGTGTGCACTGACCAAAGTTATGTTGAAAAAATGCCAAGACAGAGTTTGCTCAACCAATTCCTGAAATATGTGTGGACCAGGACAAATTACCTGAAATTGTTAGACCGAGGTACTTAGCAGATTGGATACAAAGGAGGATACAGATAAGTCCATGAAGCATACATTGTACATACTGCAGTATGCCAAAAGGCACCAGTTGTGCTGAAGTGGCGTCAAACAGTGAAAAATCAAGCTTGTGGTCTCAACCGTTATTGAGTTACGCTTCTCTAAAAGCATCAGTCAGTCAGTTAGTTTGGCAGTCAGTTAGTAGAAATTCCACGAAATAATATTTTATAAAAAAATTGCAGCAACCTATTGGTAGTATCTTAGGTCATACTGAAGGCACTTTTGGGCTTGGTTATACCTAACCAATACTGCCAAGGTGTCATGAAGGTATTGTGAGGCTCGGCCAGAAAAAACAAAACCTCATAATTCCTAATATACAGTACTATTGTACTGTATGCTAACAACTTCATCAAAAAATGAAACATAAATTTGTGACCCTGATGCAACTTGAACAAATAACCTTCTGCTCTGGAGTCAAGTATGCATTACCATTGGTGCTACAGGGTCCCTTCGGTAAGAAACTAAGAGGAATATACTTGTGGCATCAGTTTTGTCATGTACAAACTGTGCTACAGGATCCCTTTGGTAAAAGAGTAAAAGGAACAACATACAGTTTGGCCATTTGCAACTACTTTCATGATTAAAAAATGATCAGACTGTAAAAAATGACCCTGATGTGACTTGAACACACAACCTTCTGATCTGGAGTCAGATGCACTACCAATTGTGCTACAGGATCCTTACATATCAGGTAACCTTTATAACAGCATTTCAGTTCAATAAAGTAAGCAAAAAGATTTAAGAAACAAAACAAGATACTCTGACATGACTTGCATGCACAACCATCTGATACACAGTTTTCACATCACAAAAATACAATCACATACTGTGTCTCCTATTGGTCCCATTGGACCGGATGGTCCATCAGAGCCTGGTAATCCTGGTAAACCCATAGAACCATTAGTTCCCTATAAAATATTACATTCGGAAAACTATAATGCAATGTTTATACTCCATTTTAAGAGCTTAAGGAAAACCTGAAAGCAACCACTGTATGTATAATGGCATTGGTATATGAACCACAAAACTAACACATATAACATACCTTGGCACCATTCAATCCAGGTGGCCCCATCGATCCATTAATACCTGGTGGGCCAGGCATTCCAACAGGTCCCATTTCACCAGGTTCTCCCTATTTTAAGTAGTACATTATTACAACATGCACATACAAAGGAGTAACTAACTTCAGTCCCATTTAATCCTGGTTCACCCAGTGCTCCCACAGAACCCTGTAAACAACAACACATTAAACTTACACACAACAGTATCAGGGATACCTACAGCTGGACCAATTTCTCCAGTGTCTCCTTTATCACCTTTCTCCCCTTGTGGTCCTTCCGGCCCTATAGGGCCTGGTTCTCCCTATGGTAAGGTGAGCAATGCTTATAGTAACACTATATCAATAGGTGTTCACTTACTGTCATACCCTGAGGTCCTTCTGTTCCAATGGTACCATTAACACCTGGAATACCTGGTTCACCCTACACAAAGACAAATATCATGACTGTTTAAGAACATATACAATTTACAGTGTTTTAATGTGAAGCAGAGTGGCACAGTGGGAGCATGCTGGGCCCATAACCCAGAGGTCGATGGATCAAAACTATCTTCTGCTAGCTTTTTGCTTTTATTTTCATTGAACATTTTACTAACACTTTAGTGTTTTTTTAGTACTACAAATGTTGCTACAATGGAGCCCAAGTGTCAAAAATCCTTGTTCATTGAAAGCTAAAATCACTTTTGCAGGATGTATGTATTGCTATACATACGTGACCGTCTCAACAAAAGCCAGCATCGTTTGCACAATTTAGTCATTAGCAAAATTAATGATGGTGCACTTTCTAAAAAGCCACAACTCACTTGTGGTCCAGCAGGTCCGGACAGTCCATCAGTACCATTAAACCCTGGGGGACCAGGTTCTCCATCTCTTCCATCAATTCCAGGTTCCCCATCAGTACCATTGTCGCCTGGCAAGCCCATATCTCCTGGTTCACCTTTCATACCCTGTAGTAGTGTTTATTTTATACAAAATGCTCTATGTGTTCATGGGTACTTGCCTTTGGTCCCACAGGGCCTGGAAGTCCATCAGTTCCATTTAATCCTGGATCTCCAATTTCACCGGGCATTCCGGGAGGACCCTAGTGTTATTATGAACGTACCTTAACTCAAGTATCAGTTATAATAAAAAAAAAACAGATAAAGCACTAACTTGCATCCCTGGGAGACCTGGTTCCCCCATAGTTCCATTTTCACCATCTTCTCCAGGTATTCCTATTGGACCTTGTGGGCCCTAAACGGGATACAACAGCGTTACTGATAGTTATTTGTGTTCATTCGTGACATACTGGTGGTCCTTGTATTCCAGTATCTCCTCTGGTGCCATTCAAACCTGGTAATCCTGCTTCACCAGGTGTGCCTGGTAAACCCTAGTAGACAGACTTGTCATTACACAAATATTAAATCATCAATAATAGAGGCTTAATTTGTGGACAATCTGAAATTTAATGACTGCTCAATTAGGGAATTTTGTTGGATAATTGCATGTTCTATTGAAGTAAATCATGATTGTCAACTTTTTCTAGTGCAATGTACATTGGTTATCTCCTTGATAATAGTTAAACACTTGTAATAGGTTCAAGGATTTAAAACCATTGGTGACGTCAATAATTACCTTGGGCACAGCCAGTGCCAGCATGGCTGTCTAGGTCTACAGAATGCAATGTAGTATGCTACAACGAAGGCCACTAACTGAATTAATGGCTAAGGCCACTACCACAATGGTTTAATCTCCAGCTAGCTACAGAAAACAGGTGTACCTGAGTATTACAATCAGCAGGCCTGACAATCAGTTCGCAATCGCTTCATTTCCCTTGGTGTTTACTGATGTATTAAATACTAATCGTCCACAAGAGGCTATAACTGCATTACTGTGGGTCTCATTGTGGTTGTAAACAAGTGTCCTATTGAGTTCAGGTGTCTTACCAATAAGAGACCTGATATCAGGTTTTTTTTTTGTAAATAAGGACCTCTACACATCAAAGTAAATTCTGCATACTATTGTCTAAAACTGTAAACTGCACAAAATTCCTTGCATTACCTACTCTCAAACATTATATCTCTATGCATACAGCAGTCTTCATACGGGACCAGCTACAACTTAAATTGCAGAGTATATGTATAACAAATTCATACCGGCATTCCAGATGGTCCCTCATCTCCAGGTATCCCCTTCACTCCAATAGTTCCTGGTATTCCTTGAGGGCCCTGGTCTCCTTGCTCTCCCTACACATTTACTGACAATAAGCAACTACAAGCTAAACGCCAATCTTGCATACCTTTTCACCAGCAGGGCCTTGATTACCTTGACGCCCTTGGGGTCCTCTTGGCCCACGACTACCTGTATCACCAGCAGGACCCTAGCATGTAGCATAATAATAATATACATAATATCCATATTATTGCAAATAAGTATAGCTGTATACCATAGGTCCAAGTTCTCCTTGTGGTCCCATCTCTCCTGGAGGTCCAGGTGCTCCCTGTCATTCTAGAAAATAATTGTTCTGTTTTAGATATGCTGAGAACTTACCTCTGTTCCATTAAACCCCATACTGCCATGGAAACCACGAGGTCCTTGTTCACCCTACCAAAAATGTTAACTTCTATTCTGCATAAAAATAAAACTACAATGTGTTTACTTGTATTCCCGGAGGTCCAGTTGTTCCATTCATTCCCATGTCCCCCTTGGGACCAACAGGGCCCTAAAGAGAACGAGGACATTATATTATTGTCATGTACAATGAAAGCTATACTACAATATACAATATAGAAAAGTGAGTACGTTTGAATAACAGGCATGTAACGTGAATCAAAGTAGCAAAAGTAACAAACTTATAAGCATCCAAGCCCAGAAAAGTCTCTGGGTGACCTTAACTATTACAATACTCACTTCTGGTCCTGGTGGTCCTTCAGTTCCATTTAGCCCAGCAGGTCCTTCTTCACCCACTGTTCCAACCTCTCCTCTTATACCCTATTTACACAGAATATGCTTAATAACATCTCTTTTGTTTTTATTTTTGTTGCTGCTGCATATAAGTGTGAGTTACCTGTGGGCCTTGTTCTCCTTGGATTCCTCTTTCACCTTTCTCTCCTTTCTCACCCATTGTACCATTCTCCCCAGTATCACCATTCATTCCCTTCTCTCCTGGTTCTCCAGTATTACCAACATCACCCGGTACACCTTCAGGACCCTAACAGGTAAACCAGTATTAATGTTCTTAATGATGTATCGTATATGAATATGTGTTAATATGCCATTGTAGATGCTTGCTTACTGTGTTGCCTCGAATTACAACTTGTCCCATATAAATTCTCTTTTTAGTCAATAGAAATAAATGTCTGGGCAATAATCTTGAGATATAATAACGCATTTTTAACCAGGTGCATCTGTTTTTTTTGTAATTGCATTGGGAAAGTTGTGTGTGTGTGTGTGTGTGTGTGTGTGTGTGTGTGTGTGTGTGTGTGTGTGCGTGTGTGTGTGTGTTGTGTTCATTCTTTACATGTGAGCAAAAAGTATGCTGAAAGCAGTCAGTGTGTGAGGTAGGATTATGCCTGGGAATAAAAATAGGATAAAAGAATATTGAAAATTATTCTAGCATTTTAAAGTCCACAATTTACATAAAAATACACTTAAGATTGAGATATTCTAATACAGCCGTCACTTATTAAACAGTTGATTACTTTATCATGAAGCATACGAAAATGTAGATAGACAGTGTTGCATCCATTATTACAAAGCAAAAAATCACCATTCTTAAATGCACCTAACACATGTATGGTTCAATAATTTGGTACCTGGGCAAGGAAATTAACTGGAAAACTGGTTTTTAGAGATAGCACATCAACCTGTTTTAGAAACAGTTGTTCTGATTCTTAAACTATGGTTTATATGACCTATCAACTGACAGTGACTTAGTGTTATAAAGCACTGGGTGTAATAAAAATGTACGTTCTATTAGAACAATTTCCTGTTGTTTTTCTAAAATAAATAACTTACAGTTTCTCCGACAGCTCCTTTCTCTCCTTTTACTCCATCTGTGCCAGGTGGTCCCTATGTTATTATTAATATTAATGAATACAGGAATAAGTTGAAACTTACTGGAACTCCTGCTGGCCCTTCATCACCAGGGATACCTTTAACTCCTATCGTCCCAGGTAGACCTTGCTCACCCTTCATACCCTGTAGTATATAGTAGATAAGCAATATTCATTCCAAATAATTACGACTTCTATAAATCATGTGTGCAGAAACCAGAGATTGCTCACCAAAATGAATTACATTTTAAAACTACAATATTAATTTTTGGTTCTATATTACTAGATGCCAATGGTACATAATTTATACACAATATACTGTATTGAATCCCCATACACTATAGTATTACATACCTCAGGTCCTTCTGGGCCTTGTAGACCAGTGTCACCAACTGCTCCTGGAGTACCGACCATACCTCGTCTCCCTTGTCGTCCCTACAGCAAATGTAGAGTTATTAGATTGGTGGCAAAAACGTTCAGTAAATATGAATGTAAGATACAACATAAAAATATAGTTATTAACTGCACTATTAGGGAATTCCAAAACGAATGGATGAATGACAGTTTTGGTGTACGCACTTCAGGACCAGTTGCTCCTTTTGCTCCTTGTTCGCCTTTCTGTCCCTTAGCACCAACTCCACCAATCCTTCCATTTGTACCAGGTAATCCAGGAGTACCAGCTGACCCATTTCTTCCTGGCATGCCTTGAGGACCCTGTAACAACAGGAGGAGACTAATACATCATTCACTACTGTGAAGTACATGACTGTACAGATTTAGCATATCATAACTACAGTGGAAATCTTGAATATAAATATTATGCATATTGGCACCAACCCAGTAGTATTTAGATAAAGGAAGATTTCACTTAACTCATAGCGAACAATTTAAAATTCACTTGTACAGTACATATACATACCATTGGACCAATTGGTCCTTGAGGTCCTATTGATCCATTCACTCCTGGCGAACCTTGGATTCCCATATCACCTTGTGCACCCTACCATGAGTATAACTTAGTTGTGCACTACTTGAGATACCGGTTGCTAACTTGAGGACCTTCTGGTCCCTGAATACCCTGAGCCCCAGTGTCTCCTCTATCTCCCTTTGGTCCTACATCTCCTTGAGAACCCTGTAAATGTACGTACATTATAGTATGTCTGTGTTTTATATAATTATTAGGCACACACTGACATACGTTCATTCCATCTGGTCCCTGTATTCCTTGTTCACCTTTCTGTCCCTTTACTCCAACAGGGCCAATGTCACCTTGATTGCCCTAAATAGTATACACTCGTTGTGTACAAGTAAATCACTTCAATGAAGAGTGTTGTTACTTTGTCTCCTTGAGGTCCACGAGTACCATTCAATCCTGGTAGACCAATTAGTCCAGGTTCTCCCATGGGACCAACAAGACCCTATAAAAACAGCATCTACGTATATAGTATATACATACTGTTCTACATACAACAAAACAAATAGTATGTTCATTTGTTGTATACAAATACACTGTAAATTGTTGTGTAGTATTTGTAGTAGCTGATCTATAAAATGAATTTTGGTCTTAAACAGCTAAAGTAAAAACCTGCATGGCTTTTTATAAATACAGCTACAGTTAAAAATGCTCTATAACCTGTAACCAAGAGTTCATAATATATATACTAAGGAGAGTATCCTACTCTCATATACCCCTGTAGAAAGGCGTATCGTGAAGTTATGATGTAACACTTCTGAGTTCGCCCGTTTTTCTTTGTATAATTAATGATGTCATTAGTTGAACATGGTATCGATTGAACGCATGCCTACCAATGTCGCTAGCAACCAAATTAACTCCAGCTCTAAGCGTTTCTCACCCAACCACAATCGTTCCTTCATGGGTTAAGACCACTTCGTAGGCGTTTCTTACTAGGCCATTCGCGAATACGGCTATCCTGAGCGTCGCAAGTGTGAAACGGTGCTAACGATTCTTGCACTTTTACGGCTACATGTACGTCACAAACCACAACATCTTGTTGTTACGTCATAACTTCACGATACGCCTTTCTACAGGGGTATATGAGAGTAGGATACTCTCCTTAGTATATATATTATGAACTCTTGCTGTAACTCACCATTGGTCCTTGTTCTCCAGTCTCTCCAGTTTCACCTTGTATACCAGGTGAGCCCTACGAGTAGTAATCAAGTGACTAGTACTGTATTAAAAAGTACAGACTAGTTGTTGGTGCATGTCATGTGTAACACATTCGTAAGAGAAATAAGCAAATATTGGTCAGTCACTTTTAAAAGTATGTAACATTTTACAGGCTAAACCAATGACTTATTATTGACATTTAATTGAGTGAAAGCCTTTTTGCTGGTAACAATATGTGTGCCACATAATTTTTTTTACATGTTTTAAGGCTCAAATCAATGAAGTCTATACACTACCAGGGGCGGATCCAGGAGCTGGCTAGGGGAGGGGCACAAACAGGGTAAGTTGTAGGTGGTTGCATGCATGGGGAGAACCATATTCTCTATAGTTCAGTGCTGCTTTTTTAAAGCAGCAAATAATCACCTCTTAGTGGTGTCTCACTGTTGATATTTGCCATTTTGGCCTTTTCAGATGGTTGTGAAGTCTTAAAACTATTTAAAAGGCTTTGGATGTCTTAAATAACAGCAACACGATAATTATTTTTAGAGGCGCTTAGTACGCACGAAGGTGCTGGGTAACTATTTTACAATTAGTTTGACTTCGTTCGCCTTGGTCTCAGGTGAATTTGTAATAAATGCTAGTAAAATTTGCATATTTTCGTAAGTTTTAAACTGATCTCGGTTGGCCTGACATAAAATTTACTAGCTGTTTTAATCAGAAGCATGGCTGGCTCCTCTACAAGGTGGAGGGGGGGGGGGCATTTGCCCCAAATGCCCCATCCTGGATCCGCCATTGACTACCAGATTTGCCTGTTCATGGAGAGTATGAAAGTGTTCATACAGTAAAAGGCATGTGAGATTTTTTACAACGCGGTAGAAATCATTGTCATTTCTCTGTTGGAATGGTATTCTTCTTTATGCACACGAAGAATCACTAAAATAAAATTTTAAAAACCCGTAAATTCATAGCGCTTTTTTGTGATTAAGTGGCTAACAGCATACATCCTGGTAGCATTGTGATCCCTAAAGCAAACAAAGCTCGAAAATCTTTGTTTCATGTAAGTACTCTCAAGTAGGCACAAGATATGAGTGTTAGTCTGCCTTGCATTGGAGAAGCTTTTCACTATTATTTTTATTCTCACATTTTTGCCTTTGCACTGGTTGTAGGAAGGACTTGGAAGACAAAACTAGCCCAGCAATGGATTTACCTGTTAATGGAAAGCTGATGGTATAAGTTGCATCTCAATAGAGCACTGCATTCGTAATGTTAAGACCGTTTAATTAAGCTCATGTAGTTTATTTCCTGCATTGTCACTGTACAAATCGAGTTTTCTGTTGTTGCCACTTCAAAAGCACTGTAACTTTGAAAGTTTATGGCTTCTAGATCTGAAACTTCGGTTGATCATTCCTTTGGCTATCTAGATAAAGAAAATGGAATTTGAAAAGTGTGTTAACATGTGGTGTTCCTGTAGATCTGGTCACATATATTGCAATAGTACTAGATAAGTTCTACAGAGTAAAACAAAGTTTTCCTTTAATAATTGAGGTGAACATGAACATTGCATCCTCTAACTAGGATATGGTAAAATTATTCAAAATCTTATGTGGCCGGATCTGCAAGAATCCCATACGTTAGCGCAAGCCTAATTTTACAGTATAATGCAATAAATGCAATGGGTGAAATATTTGTAAAATCGAAAAAAAAATTCGGTAATTTTTTTGAGTGCTTGTTTCACAGTGGTAATGGCAACTACCTTGGTACCACCATGATCTACAAGGCAAAAGGAGTTCGTAAATCTTTGTTTCGTGTCAGTGCTCAGAAGTTACTATTGTTCTTTTCTCACATTTTCGCCTTTGCCCTGGTCATAGGAACAGCCTGGAAGGCAAAACATACCCAGCAATGGATTCACCTGTTCATGGAGAATCCAATGGTGTAAATTTCGTCTTAGCAGAGAACTGCATTCATAAGTTATGACCATTTAATTAAGTGCCTGTAGTTTTTTCCGTATTGTCACTGTACAAATCAATCTTCCTGTTGTTGCCACTCTGTAGCTCAAAACTTCAAGGCTTCTAGAGCTGAAACTTTGGTTGACCATTCCTGTAACTATCTAGATAAAGAAAACGTAACAAAATGGAATTTGAAAAATGTGCTAACATATGGGGTTCTTGCAGATCCGGTCACATATGTATGAATTTCAGCACTGCAAGCATCCTCCCCCTGAGTCAAATATGCACTATAATTCGCCCAAAATACTATCAGGACTTTCCAAAATTTACCTATTATGCTCTCCAGTGTTCCCTACATTTCTTTGGAACATTTTAATCAGCGAATGCTCTATTAGAGTATTTTACAACAAAGTAACTGTTCTATTAGAAAATATTGATTTAAGGAGCTATGTACTGACTGCTCTATTAGCATGTATCCATTTATAGTTTGAAATATCCACCTATATGCTAGCCTAACATGCTTTTTATTATGCTGGCATATATTTGATGTAAGCCTACCCCCACCCGCCAATTATAAACAGGGCAGGCTGCCACATGCTAATATGTTTAACTCACTTCAGCCATTCAAAATTTTATTTTTTGTTTTTTATTCTTTCTTAATTAAGGGATTTATTTATGGGTGGCGGAAAGGTTTTCTTCTTTTTGCACATGTTGTTATGAAATACCATGATTAACCCAATTGCTTTGAATATAGCACAGATAAAGAGCATAATTATAAGGATGAAGTCATGTACCAAGTTTGCTATGAATCTGATAAATTTTCACAATGGTAAACCATGGTAGAATAACTTGAAAATTGGTATTAACTATCACAGCAGTGCTTTTAGATGGCATGAAAGAAATCAGAGTGACAGCTACGTACAGAGTTACAAACCAAACAAATGTAAAACTGTGGGGTAGAGATACTCTAATAGAACAACCACCATAAGTAAAAAGGTGCATGAATAGCATAGACATAGGAAAGTTGCCAGGATTTTAATCAGGGAGTTCCAGACCTAACACCAAACCCTTAACCATTGAGCCACTGCTATCATAATTTTTACTTCATTTTATTTCTACCTTATAAATGAGAGTTCTAATTTAGATTATTTACAGGAGTAGTTTGTCAGTATTGAAACCATTCATATGCATATTTACTGCCAGAGAAATTGTGATTTTACAGCAAGTACACCAGAAATGGCAAAACGCTGAGGCTTTACGTTGATAGTTGGCCAGACCCTAACGCACCTTTACAGCTATGGCAGATGATTAAACAGATGCCTTGTGACAATTGGAATGGTAACGTTTCACGTGATTGTGAACTTATGATACATGGACACAAGTTGTTAGATAGTAGTAATTCATACAGCTGTATCTCGGTTTCCTTTAACACAGCATTGTATGCCTACTACAGAGCTTGAATTGAGGGCAAACGGGGTATATGAAGTATACCTTGTCAGAAATAGTATACCTTGTTAGCTGCTTGGCAAAATGCAGCAGTTTAAAAATATAATGCAAAACTAGATTTTTTCTGCAGTTAATATCACAGGTGAAAAAGTGAGAGATATCTCAACAGTGCATGTAAGAATACAGGACTTGGTCCTGGATCGATTTACTCTAATAGAACAGTCATACATACATTCTAATAGAACAGTCAAGTAAAGTACATGATGTTCTACTGTTATAGAACAGTAATAATTTTCAAGATATTTCGTTGTCATATTATCTACTAACCTCCAGCATCCAAGAGCTAGAAGCGAGACTGCTAGTTGTGGCCAAAATACTGACTTTATGCATAGGGAATAATCTTTTCTTTTGGGCTTGTAAGACACTGAGACAAACACCATACATATGCTACTTAATATTGCAAACTGATAACTTAAAACTCTGATGGTTAAAATTGTAACCCTTGATGTGTTAGCTAATCATCTCCCCAGTCTTCTTACTGAGAAATTAGGCTTTGCAATACCAATGCATTGCCCCTTTACAGGTATTTCAATTGAATTCATCACTTTTGCGATTGAATCCGTCTCGTTTGCAATTGAATTTGTCGGTTTTGCACTAGAATTCGTCGTGCTTGCATTACAATTCGTCATAAACAAAACGGCTCCAAGAAACCAACCGTTCATTAAGAGATGAATCATTTATGCCATGGAAAGTTACACTTGAGACACTAGAAGGTAATTGGAGCTGGTAGTACGTGAAGCTGATAGCTGTCTGACAAATTAATTAGCTTGCTCGCGAGTGACCACACCCATCGCGAATGGCGTAGTAGAGTTTGGAATGTTGCTGGATAGGCTGTAGAGGAAGAATTATTGCCTTATAAAGAGTTGTTTACTACTGTTGTACTTGAACAAGTTCTTGTAGCAGCTGTTACACCATGTTTTCGTGTTTTCTCCAGCTGCCATTCTTGTTATGGACGAATTTAACTGCAAAAACGACGAATTCTATTGCAAAACTGAAGAATTCAATTGAAACGGGACGAATTCAGTTACAAACCGACGAATTCAATTGCAAACGGGACTAATTCAATTGCAAAAGCGACTAACTCAATTGCAAACAAGACGAATTCAATTGCAAAGTCGCTGAATTCAATTGCAAAAACCTGTAATAGTAAAATCTACCAATTGAAATTCTAGACTGTTGAAACTTTTAAAGGGCAGTCTATCAGCATGAAAAGATATGTGAAGCCTTTCATATGTAACGTGATTCTGTATTTACAGTGCAGGTGGAACACTACAAGTTGTTGTAGACACAGATGTACATTGCTCACAATGCAGCTGTCACTATCATGTTTTTCACTGTACAATACAGCAAAAGCTATAGGCTCTATGTGCATTTCTGGGGTGTGTATTACTAAGACTTGTGGAAGCATTTTTGGCAATAATGGCCTTGACTGAGCTTGTTTTTTACTCAAAGAAAACACCAAAAGTTCAATAAAATGTCTTCGCTAATAACAATCACCTCCATGTACCCTAAGACTTTTTTGTTATTTATTAGATTAAGTAATTCATTAGTCTGGTTTTTTGGGTGCGTTTTTAGTACTTTATTGTGGTATGTGGACCACATACCCATGAACAGTTGTTATTCTACAGTAAAAACAAATAAGTACAAACAGTTGCATTATTAACACAACACAGTTGGTTGAAATTATCCATCGCTGCTTGTTTAAAAGCAGGTTAAGTAATTGTGACCGGATCTGCAAAAACAGGACATAACCGCACAAGCCTAAATTTACAGTATAAAGCATTGAATACATTGGGTGAAATACTTGCGTATTATTGGAAAAAATTGCATAAATTTTGTGAACGCCTCTTTCTTTGTGAAGGAAGGAACTAACAGTGCAAACCTGGATATCATCTTATTTGCCTGCTCAAGAGGAGTTGGAAAATCTTTGTTTCATTGCAGTAGACCCAAGGATACGTAAGTTATGAGCATTTGTTTATGTCACGTCAAAGCAATTGTACGCGATCGATTTTTCATCACAAATTTCACCTTTGTATGCAGTGAGGAAGGGTGATTAAAGGAAACACTTACCCAGTAATTGATTCCCCTATTCATGGCGAACACGATGGCGAAAAGTTCAGCTCTGCACCTCAATCCGTTGGTAAGTTACAACTGTTTTTGTAAGCGCCTGTAATTTATTTTCCCTATAGTTGCTGTACAAATCGATTTTTCTGTTGTTGCTATTTGTAGGGCTGTAACTCCCAAAGTTATTGGCATATGAAGCTGAAACTTTGCCAGTGGGTACACTTGACTAAGTAGATTATAAATATTTAACAACCAGGAATTCAGCGATTATGTCCTGTTTTCGCAGATCCGGTCACAATTTGCTATGCCAACGCATTTTAAAATATAACGTAACCTTATTAATATCATTGCAGCTATTTCTGGCCATCACCTTTGATTTCATAATGCTTTGAACCCAGGAATTTTGAAGGCTACACGTTTTTCACAGATTGACTGTTTTTGTGGGATTTCTACTATACAGCACTACCACTGTACTGCGCAGTAAAGGGTGTATTACTGGAGTGTTGTACAACTGTGAATTCTTGGCAAACTTGTTTTTTTTTCTAGCCTGTAGCAGAATTAGGAGTGTACGTAACCCCAAATTACTGATAGCCAAGATTGTATTTTTAGCCCAGGTATATGTAATGTGTAGTCACTTCCTCACTACACAGTACAACATGTGCTAGAAGCCATACTCTAACACATTCTTTGGTTTAAGGCTGTGCCTAGAGCATGTCCAGCACACTCTCACACTGATGTCACATACACCACAAGGTAACCACTAATATATTCATAGATGGCACGTAACTAATGCTCTCCACACCTGCGTATGTTCCTACCACTAGTCAAACCACAATGTTCACCACAAATAACTGAGCTCATAATACTATTTCATAATGGAATACCATTTACTAATTAGTTGCTCTTGACTAACCATGGGTCCTTCTGGGCCAGGCTCTCCCATGCTACCATTGAATCCAGGTGGGCCACGATCACCAGTTAATCCTTGAGGACCCTGTACCAAGTACATACAGATCACATGTTGTAATGTACATAATTATATTGTACAAAACATACCATAGGTCCTGTTTTTCCAATGGGTCCTGTTGATCCATTAAACCCTGGTAATCCTTGCATCCCTTGTGGGCCCAAAGGGCCTTCTGGACCCTACAAGTAACTATTAATACTGTACACATCAAGTGGTATAGTACTGTATCTCCTGGTGGTCCCTGTGTCCCATTTCCTCCTTTTTCGCCCTTCATACCTTTTATACCCTACAGGCAGAGCACACATGTCAATGTATATGCACAGCTACACACAACGCTACGTACTGGTGCACCAGTTTCTCCTTGCTCTCCTGGGATTCCCTTAAGTCCAATGTTTCCAGGAAGACCATCAAGTCCCTGTTATGGAAATGATTTAGCTAATCAAAGACTTGTGTAACCACCAAGCCACATGTAGTAGTAGTAAGCTTTGATTATGAAATAAACCACATCACTTACAGTGAACCCTCTTAGAAAGCTCTGCAAAACTTTATAGAAAAATCTCCATACTAAGGACATACGTTCTGGTCTGAACAAATTTATTGCAGTAAAATATTATTTTCTTAGTCCCAAAGTGTTAGTAATGTTACTCACTCGTTCTCCTTTAGGACCGATAGGTCCTGATTTTCCAGTTGTGCCATTTTGTCCTTTGTTGCCTTTTCTACCTGGCATACCTTGTGGACCAGAGGTACCACGTTCACCCTTAGTTCCATTAGCCCCAACACCACCATCGGGACCAGGTGGACCAATACTGCCCATTGATCCCTTCTCTCCTTTCAATCCATCCGTACCCTATTGTGACAGAAAGAACAAGTCACATATACTTTACCACTGTCGGCAAATTTTTGCTATGCTGTTCTCTATTGCAGTAACTGTTTATTTGAAATCTTAAACAAATACTGTATACCAACCATGAAATTTTTCTAAACCAAGCAACTAAGGTAGAATATTTGTACTATCATACTGGTTCCATTTTGCCATGCAATAACTAATGCACCGTTCTTGTACCAGTAGCTATTGTAGCACATGTCATCAGTGTTGGGTAAGTTACTTTGTAAAAGTAACTAGTTACATTTTACTTGTAACTGAATTTTAGTTACAGTTACATATTACTCATAACATAAAGTAACTATAATAATATTACATATTATATTACTTTGTGTCCACAGCCTTAAGCTGTTACGTGTGAAACTACCCCTTTATCACGTGACATGATTGCGTTGTTAGACAATGTGCAAATCTTGGTTATAAGTAAGAAGCTGGTCAATATGCTTCATTCAGTAGGCTTCATTACTTCGTTGTGGCTATGCATTACTCAGAGGATAACTAACGAGATTAGTAACTTCGTTACTTGTAGTAATAATATTATGTAATATTAGACTCGTTACAGTAACTATATTACTTAGGTGACGCGTTACATTTGTCAGTAAAGTAACTTGAGTTATATTACCTGTTTTTATAGCGTATTTCGTTATATTACTTAGTTACCACAAAAGTAATAATATTACATAACGTGTTACTTATGCAACGCGTTACTCCCAACACTGCATGTCATGTATGTTGATCATCAACTAACATTGACTCCATCAATTCCATCCAAGCCTGGATCACCCCTCGTTCCATTAGCACCATCACTACCCTACATATGACCACATTAATGGCATACTACATTATGTAATAGATTACATTTACCTTTGATCCTTTTAATCCTTTTTCACCTTTCGCTCCCTTAGTACTGTTGATACCTGGCATACCAGGTAATCCTGGTTCACCCTGCAATGAATTAAAGTGCCAGAGGAAGGTAATGATGGAAAATATACCATTTCTCCTTTGTCTCCTTGGCACGTTTCACAGTCGTCGATAACTTCAGTTACTAACTGTCGCAGGCAGTCATCATTGAGCACCTACGTTATAACAAGCAGGAATTGCATTTTTCCAGATTTGTTTTTATCAGGTTCTTACATACATTGTCACAAGTTTCCGGGGGTAAGATATTCTACATAAATGATAAAAAAAATTAATGCATTCACATGATAGCATAGCCAGTTCACTCACATCTAGACACTGCAAAGCTGTTATGTCTGAACTCATATACATTGCAGATACCTACAGTGTTGAACAGATGTACACTGATGATATGCAGGTAGGTCACACAGTGATTTAAGGTCTGACAAATATAACAATATAAACTTACATAAAATGGGTAGATTCCATTTGGATTGCCAATTTCAAGTGTACTGTTATCGAGTATAAAAAAAGCAGCCTGTTGAACACTACGATCGGCAACTACAGAACTCTGTGAGCAATTAAACCAAAACGAAACATGACTTCTATTTGCTGATAGTCCGTATTGCCACAGTTCATTGGTATCTGGAATATCATTTGGAGTTAATCTTATCCTTACTGGAGTTGAAGACCCAGGAATCCTGAGAACTAAAACCTTCATAACAGCATCCGTCGCTTCAGTGGGATCAGTCAACCTTACAGAAAATTCAAGATTAGTGCCACCATTTATTCTGACCACATATCCCATAAAGTCTATTATGTTTACTGGTAACCATTCTACAACAAAGCTAAATCCCGAGCCAATTAAAGCATCGATAGGTCCCCAGAATGTATTATCCTTAAGGTTTTCAGGATTAGTCAGAGTTCTATTGACATAATATATAATCCTTCCAGTTGGAGTGACCCTATCTGTTAAAACACCATTATCTGCAATTCTGATGTCCAAATCCAATATATTATTTACGAGACCTAAAAACACACAGAGATCAATGAAAATAGTTTTTAAGCAGATACTTACCTTGACCATTCACTTGATTAACAACTATACATGACCATAGTAAAAGTAACAGCAGTAGCATCTTCAATGTCATAATATTGTTATGTCCTATATAAAAAGTACACAGTAGTATCATAAAGTTACACGTAAGTACCCAAAGGGCACTGAAGCTCATTGTTACAAGATTGGCAGCTTCTCAAGTCATTATTTGACTGGGCACAACCATAGCAAGCTGCCCAATAGCATTTTAAGCTTGTACTTAAGTTGCAGAAATAAAGAAACATGAATTTGTATCAACTTTATAGTACACTGACACGTGAGCTGACAAGCTCACAAGATCAATTTTACTGAGCCTGTACAGTATGCAAGAAAATAATGGAAGAATATGGAACAACAAAATGTTTTAGAGCTGACAGTAAACAGATGTGGGCGATATATGGGAAGCAGATAATTTATTTGGATGAGTTGTAGCAGTGGCACCTTCCTATGTTTGTTAAATATTTCTCTGTGTAGTACCCGCTATTTACAGTGCTTTCTGCATTGTATCAAGGCCAAGCTCGACTTGTCCATTTCCTGTGTAAATTGGTGCTTTGTTGTGAAGGTTCCTTATGGTATGGTACGCTTTTTGTTTTTATTACTTATATGTTATTGTGACCTGAGAACAAAAATTATCACCACTTGAAATTCGTTTACCAGCTAAAGAGGTGTACAAAATCAGGCGTTAAGGTTATCCCAGAAAATCAAAGGATTTGTATGTACTGTACACAATGGCGGATCCAGGATGGGGCATTTGGGGCAAATCCCCCCCCCCCCCCCCCCCCCCTCCCTTATGGAGGAGCCATACTTCTTTTGATTGAAATACTAAGCCTTGGCAGTCCATAATCAAAAATAGTTATAGCTTATAAAATATGCATGTGTTACTACCATTTATTGCAAACTCACCTAAAACAAAAGTCATAGCAGCTATCAAACTGTCACCCAGCACTTTCGTGCGTATTAAGCACCTCTAAAAATAATTATTGTGTTGATAGTATTTACCCCTTTGGCCCCTAATGTTAATAAAGAAAAGTTTTCCGTTAAACGCAAAAGCCAATATATTGGCTTTTGTTACATGCATGCGTTCAAACGCACATATCTCGTAAACAAAATATCCTATGAATATACGGTTTGGACCATGCTACTCTGTGGCTAATGGGTAATACCCTACGCTTTATCCGAATATTGTAGCATGATCAAGCGTGAAGTAAGGCCAATATGCGTTTGAAAGAACTTTTGGCCACTTTTAAGACAATAATTGCTACGATACTACCTGCCATAAAGGAGAGACGGAATAAAGAAGGTTAGTAAAAGTTATATGATGTTGTAGATCTATCCTTCGTGAGTAGTTTAACACAAACCACGAAGGAATAAGTTGTTCCTACATGGACTAACAGGAGCCCAAATTTATATGTCAAAACGTGAATTTTTCATAAAATAACTTTCGTTTTTAAGAACCAAAGCCAATATATTGGCTTTAGGGGCGAAAGGGTTAATTAAGATGTTGTAACCTTTAAAACAGCTTTTAAGACTTCACAAAGGCCAAATCTATAAAATTTAGGAGTAAGACAATGCTAAGTGGTGATTATTTACTACTTTAACAATACAAGAGAATCTGCTCTCCCCAACCACCTACAATATAGCCTGTTTGTGTCCCTTTCCTTGCCAGCTCATGGATCCACCCATGGTACATGCATGTAACTTGTGATCAAACTTTGTCAACTTTTATATAGAAAACTTTTCATGTCTACTGGTATCAGAAATAACTAAGAGACTGACCACAAGTAATTGGGGATGCTAGTCTAATTGTTTGGATGACTACTGGCTAACTTCCTGGTTAATTATATATGACAATTAGCTATATATTATATCTTTAGAAGAAAGCAAATCAAAGTACATCTTTCCTGAATATAAAATTGAGCTTATATATAGATCATGTGTATTGGTTGCAAGTTATCACATACCACCAACTGTTCACAGCCATGCATAGCTATGTACGATAGACTCTAGCTAGCTATTGGTGAGCAGTAATCAAAAAATTCTATTGATAGTTATTGCACACATATGGCACAAGAAATCTGACACCTCAAGTTTCCCAGCGACTGATAGTAATCTGGCCCATCCCCTAAGCCACAATATAAGAGCCATTTCGCCTGGAAACGTTTTCATTGTTTAACTATCACGTGAGAACAGATGACACCGGTCAGAATAGGTACTATTGCAGTGAAATTTGCAGTGAGAGTCTATCGTGCATTGCCTCACACGATTAGTATAACAGTGTAGAGTTTCGCATTAGCGTATGAACCTGCCTTGCTTGACACAACACGTACATTGAATGCATCGAGTTTATAGCTAGCTACTAAACAGGTTGTGCATGTAATTAAACTCTTACACTAATTCCTTCAGTCTCCTTCTTCGTCAGGTATTCGCTTCGCTCTGAGTTGTCGAAGACTTGCGGTGAGCAAGAACAAAGCAACGTGTCAATTGCAAATGCTTTCCGCAACATCTGCTGTTGAAGCCATGCACGTGCGACGCGTGGGTGTTACGTCACTAGATTAGATGGATGATCCTTTGTTGGTTTGAAATTGCCATGTTTCGTATGGACTGCGTCGTCTACACTGAAGAAGTACGTTTGTGTATGGAAGTATTGACAGTTAATGTTCACGATGTGTTGTATTCTAATTTTTCGTGCACACCAAGACTTCCAGAAAGCCTGTAATTTCATGCTAAGTGCACAGGTGATATAATAGACTCCGTACGGAGGCCATATGGCTAAATAAACTTGAAAATTTATTATCAAATTGTTTTTTAAGGAGATGCACAAAAGGCACATGTGAAGTAGTATCTGGCACGGACATTATTTTGTTTAATCACGGAACACTGTAATTTTCACAAACTAATTCACAGTACTTTTGTTTCATTGTAACACTAATGTAGTGAAGGTTAATGGCTGTCAAGACATCGAAATAGCTCAGAGAGCGTTTCTTTCCAAATATCCACCATTCAATTCGCCATAGAAAAAGTAAGTGATTTTCAACCTTAAAATGACGAGCTTAGATTTCCTTCTGCTATAGCCCATCTTAATCACCATTCACTGTTCTTTCCAAATCTGGTTCGAAATCTGAGGTTTCTATCATATGTCATGGGTTATTATACCTTTTATTGCATGCCCCCGAAATGCCCAATACAAAATATATGGGGAAATTTGCTACACCCGGTCGGTTTAGGCATTTTGATGCTCCAAAATTTCCGTGAATTGGACTTCTTTTGGTATCATTGTATTTGCAGAGAGTTGCTGTACACGTATCAAATTTGGAAGGTACTAAACAGACTCGAGGTAGGCTGTACATGATAATCAATTTAATTTTAAAATGGTTTTTCAATCAAAATGTATTGGACATGCCTGTTCCAACTGGCATTTTTGCCATGAACAAAAGTATAGCAAATGTCCACAAACTTCTTGATATGAGTGCCTGTACAAGGTGATACCCTTACATATATTCATACACAGTTACAAGGCATACCTAGTAGAAGAAGCTAATGTTAATGAGTGTGATCTTGTACATAGTTTGTTGAACTCAAAGTAAATTTATTCAACTACATTCTTTCCCAATTGTCAGGGAAACTGCCTTCTATACTGCAAAGATGGTGACTACAGTTCACCGAGACAAACATCCAATGACTACATTTTGTATTGAAAATCATTTCCTACTTGATACACTCTAATAAAGCAGTCATTCTTTGAATGACTGCTTAACTGTGCTTAGCTCAGGAACCAATCTGTAATCCCTTTGAGCACTGTTGATGTTGACATAATTATGAATGTATCTATGACTTGAGAACTTGTTTTGATTAGCTGTATCGTTAGCAATAGCATAGGTTATATACTATACATTTGGGATTGGTAAAAGTGACACCTTCACAGTGACTCCTCTCACCTACAGCCAGGTGTTAATAATATTTTACTCTATAGCAAAATAGTAACAAATGTTTGACAATAGTGAATGATAATTTTAAGGATTCTACAGCTTCATAATCGTCTCCATGACACTGGATGCCATAAATTGTACTCCACTAAGCAAAAAAGAGAGGAGGGGGGGACAAAATTTACATTGATTTGGATACATAGTGTAAGGAGTTATTTGGTGCTACAGTAAACAGTACCGCAATCATGTAGGTCAGGTGGAGTGTTCATGAGCCTAAAAATCTGGCTTATGGAAGAAAAAATAGACAGAATACCTTGACAAGGTGCTTACCTAGAAATTTTTTCTATGCGTTAAGGTTATAGTTCATGATAATAGCCACCTTAAATGACTGCTACATTTTGAACAAGTTGTGTACCTATAGCTGGCTACATGCTGGCTGTGTGTTTTGTGGGTGTTTGTTTGTACACGCTGGTTATTTGTACAGTGAGTTTCTGAAGTGCTGCAATTTTATGTGTGCATGTGTGTGTGGTCTGTTTTTGCTTCTCCTTCAGGGGAACATGTGACCCACTCAGGCAGTGTCCAAGAGGAACAGGTGTATTGTGTATGTCTGTGTCTCTGTCTGTGTATGTGCAGTAAGTATACACTGTGTGTATTCAATGTACCATGCCTACTTTTCTGGTTTTTCACTATCTTTAGTAACATTACTATTCTATGCAGCTTTCATTCTTGGTGTAAGGTGTTAGCTAGGTCTTCCTGTATGCCAAGAAGGCAAGCTCAGGCATTTGTCCTTGTATGTACAGTATATGATGGATTATATCCTGTTTAGTATTAGATATGGAGCATATTTTGTGATATGAATCTGGGACACACAGTTTCAACTCCCAGTGTGTAGCATGCATACTGGGTACTGTGAAATCTCCCATTTAGAGGTGTTGGGGTCATTGTGGAACTTTGGGTTATACAGTCTCTGTGCATTAGACCAGGACAATTCTCCTGCGACTTACTCGTCCTGCCTCAGGGGAATTTGCCTACACAGATTTAAGTACCTGAATGGTGCACAGGCATTCCAGTGATGGTTCACTGAGTGGCAATAGCTATGTTTCACATGGCTGCTGGAGGCCATGTGTAATACGGTTATTCAGTTTGCTTTTGCTTTAGGGTGTGTGGGTGAATAAATGCATGCATGTGTTTGTGTGCGTGCGTGCGTGCATGCATGCATGTGTGTAAATGTAGGGGAGGGGAGTAAGTGCTATGGTACACATTGTGTTATGAGTTAAGCACCTGACCTTATGTTCATCAACTTATTGTTCATCACTTGTCAGTAAAGCTTCAGAGTGATATGTGTGCATGTGGTCATCTGGTTTATTTGTTGGTTGGCAAAACTTACACTACATAAATTGACTACATGCATCACCAATTAACAAGTCTAAACCAATCATTTGAAGTACAGGGCTTCTTATCATTGATAAAGCATATTGGATATCTGTATTTGGCCATCCTCATAATATTATTTACAATGGTGTGAATCCTTTTCTAAGAATGTTGTTGTCTTGTGCTTGTATAACTAGATACAATTATTGTGCTCCAGTTTGAGCACAAAGATTTATTTGTTTAATGAACTCCAGGAGAGAATATTCTCCAGTGTAACCTTGCACTATGATCCAGTAAATACTGTATGTTCAAGATCACATAAATACTTTCTAGTTTACTCACCTGTCGCAGAATCACAATTAAGGCCTATCAAAGCAATGGCTATAAACTGGCTAGAATTTGGTGAGATTCTTAAAATTACACATCTCATTAAACAGCTGATATTCTTATTAAATTTTAAGTTGCAGTACCGGAAGGTTTTGACCATAATACCCTTAAGTGCCTTTTACTACTACTCATAGCATGGATAAATCCTGTACGTAACATGAATGGTATGTGATATGACACAGATGGTTTACTGTCAGTGAATCTTTTGAATATTACACAATGGCAACTTTCACGTTGTAAAACTGGTTCAAAATGCATGGCTTTTGTGATTCATTTCTTAATGGATTTCAAATGGCATCAACTGCATGTCATGTTTTACATTGTACATATGTGTAGAGACATCTTCCCTCAGATGTTTCGTATGGGAATTTCTAATATGAATACTGCATGTGATTTTTAACGATTACAACTTGTTACGCATGCATGCATAGTGTATTATATGAATTATACAAGCACTGTGTTTCTTTAGACAATTGACAGTAACTAATGATGGATCATGAATCTTGGATGAAACATGCATTAACTGTTGCTCAGAAAGGACTAGACCGTGGAGAGGTACCGGTGGGATGTGTTATGGTGTTTGAAGGAGAAGTGTTAGCTGAAGGACACAACGAAGTTAATGCTACACTAAATGCAACCAGACATGCTGAAATAGTTGCGTACGATAACTTGCTAGGTTACTGCCAAGCAAAAAAATTGAACGTCAAAGACATCTGTTCTAAGTTAACACTGTATGTGACAGTTGAGCCATGTGTTATGTGTGCTTGTGCACTGCGGCTAACTGGAATAAACCATGTAGTATATGGATGTGATAATGATCGGTTTGGCGGATGTGGGTCAGTATTAGATGTACACACCAAACCATTGTCAATATCAAATACCGCTAAACAAGACCATCAAGAACTTCAGCCAGAAACTGTTCCATCCACATCAGAAACTTTACCGTCTAGATCAAAGACTATGGATGGTCAAGTTACAAATGTCTTACCTACTCTCATCATCACTAGTGGAGTATTGAAATTGGAAGCTATAAGTCTTCTGCAGAAGTTTTATGAAGGCAGTAACCCTAAAGTACAACCGACTTAAAGTATGTAGGTCTTTCAGACGTCACCCATCTATTTTATTTGTAATATTTTTAATTAGAGCAGACTTATATTTTAACAGAAATTGCTGTAGTGTACAATAATCAACTTTGTTGCTATAGTACTATAATCAGTGCACTGCATGTGAATGTTTCCCACAAGCAAGGTCTTTGTGGAACCTGTTAATCAGGACACTTGAAAATAAGGACACCTACATAATTTAGACACTTACTAATGATCCCAAAGTATCCTAGCATGTAAACTGACCTTGATAATCAGGACACTTGGTTGGTCCAAAATTGTCCTTAGTACATGCACAGGTTTCACTGTATCTGCATTTTGAAATACGTAGACCATAAGAAAGCTGTGTTGGACTTCAAGCTTATATTTTGTGGTTGTTCATAGCTATAGTGTTATACACTTCAGTGACTGTCATATGTTTTTAGGAATAAGAGGTGTCAACGAAATTGGACAAGTCTCTTTATGCTGTTGTTGGTCAAAATATTATGATGTTATCTTCTTTAGATTACTGGAATAATTTCAGTCCTGAAGTCAACTGATAAGCTAAACCACAAGAAAGGTGACCACAAAATAGCCTGGAGGATGTGTACCCATATATGTGACAACCATGTCTGCTGCTATGGAGACACAGTAGTTTAATTCCTGAGGGTTGAGGATAAGATACCTGCCATACTAGACTTGACCTACACTGTATATCAGTACAGCCAAATTTTGTACTGTATTTCATGGAGTTCTCTTAGAAATTTGTTAGGTAGAGACCAAACTCTCTACAATGTTGTACAGCACTATATTAGAGTTACAATGTTCTAATTTTGTATGCTACTTTCAAATATCTTAAAGTTGTAAATTTGGATATAAGCCGCCCATGCATTCGATAACCTTCTCATGACAAAACCAAATTTGGGATTGTTGTGGATGACTAACATCATAATCTACATTACTGTTGTAGTAGATATGCATAGCTACAAGGGCAATTGGAAACAGTGGAAATTGAAAACTGAAACTAGAATTGGTCAAATAGGGACTTTTTATTTCCGCTGTCTTTATACTAAACAATTGCTAGTTTTCTTCTCTTTCACCCATACATGATTTGAGACCCACAGACTTTGTGTCAAACCAATGCTTTTACACTAAGAAACATTTTTACAGAAAGTCCATAGCTATCTCTGTTCCAAAGTTAGGGAATTTTTTAAGCAATGCATGCCATTTTTTTTCCTGCCCACACATGTACTTTGAAGATACGTACAGAAAGAATGTTTTCTCTATTACAATAATACAATTGGAATATCCTGTATAGCTATAGTTAAAGTTGAACAGGAGAAAATTTCAACAATTCATGCTATATACATGCAATTCATAAAAAAAAAAAAAATTCTAAAATTTTGCATTTAGTGGATTCTCTAGTACAAATGTTGAGAGGCATATTGTCAAGATACTAGGTCATCATCCACTTTGTCAAAAGTTTTCCACATTAAATGATAAGGTATAATAGTGAATGCATTTATTTTATCATTCACTATCTTACTAGGGAGGGACCTGCAAGAAGCTTGTGAAGTGTGTGTGATGGGAGGGCAGAAACATGATAATAAAACTCTAAAAAATCCCTGACTAGGTGGTAACTTTATCCAAAGACAGCTTGCAGTCTAGGCAAGTGCCTGAAGGGCCACACAGCTTGTTATTCTTTCAACCACATAGTGTGTACTAAATCTTGTTCAAACATTAGTTGATTCCTAAACAGCCAGGCACATCACAGCAATGTAAATTCATAAAGGCACACAGTCCTGTTCATAAGCTATAGAATTATATATTGTCTACATGTGTAACCACTACATACAGTTCCAAATTAAGATTTCTTCCAACAATCATACAACAAATATAATTTTTGGTACCATTATACCAAGAGTTAATATTATTAACTCTTGATTATACTACATTGTGTACATATACTAGAAACACACACACACACACATGTACTGATAGTTTATTTCAGCCGATAAACTGGTTTAGAGACATGATGCACCATAACTGGTGGGTGTGAAATGTACTCCTCACTCAAAAGAATGGCAGGCTTTTTCTCATTGTACGCCAACCTTCTTTCTTTTGTGCAGTAGTTCTCTATTTGGTCAATGTGGAAGCCAGCCGAGTGGAGTTGTTCAATATTTGACTGATTACTGTAGAAGAAGTTTGGAAACACAATCAATTCTGTTTTGTCCCACACAGGTTGGCCATTGACAAGCTGACTGATGTTCTTGGCTGTCACATGAAATAATTTGCCATTTTGATCCAGTGTAAAACATGCTATGAGAATATCATCGGCATCTCTGCAAGCTTCAGTGACTTGGGCAGTTGTTGGATACCTGGGAACTGTTTGCAGAATCTGAGTGATCTCATCCTCTACTACAGCTGGATCAGCATCAATCTTTGTGTACAACCTAATGCGAGACTGATCATTAGGGAAGAGTAAAACAGCTTTCCCACCAGGTACCAACACTCGATAAAGTTCTTCAAAGTGCTTGGTACATATTTCAGGTGACAGATTGCAGGTAACAAAGAGACTAATAGCTACATCAAAACTATCATCATCATAAGGCATATTTGCAGCATTTCCAACTTGTATGTGGACTATGTTCAAGTGTGAAGTAGCTTGTTTAGCCAGTTCCACCATCTCTGGTTGTATATCAAAACCATCTACTGATTTTGCACCATATTGAGCAGCAAGGCAGCACCAATCTCCAACTCCACATCCAACATCCAGAACTCTCTTGCCAAGAACCAAAGTCTTGAGGCTTTCTGTTATTCCAGGATCAACAAACGCATCTCCAACAATACCATGCTTGCCACCTGGTCCAGCATATAAGTTAAGCAGTTTACCTCCATACTCTGTTCCTTTGATAGTATGTCCGTAAGACATCACTTGACCTTTCACAGCTGTCAGTAACTCCCTCAGATCTCGGCTATCGTTTTGTTCACCCAAGTGGAGTCCATAAGCGCCTAATAAAAATAATTACGTATATATGAGTCAGCATTATAAAACCATAGACCAATAATATAGCGATTTCGTGACATTATGGAAGAGAGAAGCATGAACAGAAGCAGTAAACTGTCTAATAAGCTGAGTAAACTGTCTAATAAGCTGAGTTGACTGCCATTGTTTGAGGTACAATGTGTGCACTTGTATTAGGCCACTCCAATTGGTAATTATGTTTCTGGTCCTTTGAAAATCAGTTTTAGGTGCGGGCGGGCGGAATTCAGCAACGAAACAACAATGAAGTGACTGCTCAATTAGAGTATTTTTTGTGTGATTTACTGACTGTTCTATTAGAGTATATCGATCAGTACTATACACTCCGCCCATTTCTTGCAGGTTTTCACTGATAAAATACTTAGATAGTTAGATCTAGCACACTTGTTGCAGCCCAATATTTGTTTCTGAAATCCAGGTTTTTCAAATAGCTGATGCGGGCATTTTCCCAAATTTCACATTCTCCAAAAAAGGATGCGGGCGGTGGACCAGAAACATAATTACCAATTGGAGTGGCCTTACCAAGTACTATGTTTTTCCTGTTTCTTGTCTACCCCTAAATTTTACCCAGCAAGTATCCCTATTTTCCAAGGGAAGTGCTAGAAATCTTTTGTTCAAGATGGCCAGTGCCTCAATTTCTGCTTCACAGAGAATATTTTATGGTAGGAACTCTAAAGAATGGACAATCAACCCGGACTGTTTTTATTCTGTATATAATTTAAGCTGTAACTTTAGTTTTGTACTTAAATATAATTTTTTTTTCCTTGCCATGCCCACTGCTGTCCACTGTTGGTCAGACATGTGGTCGCATGTTGTCCGAGGACACATAACACATAATATATAATTTGTTTGTAATCATGCATGTTTTCTCATCAATTATTAGTGATGGTTCTCTCTCTATGAACAGAACATGGCTTACAATTCAGCCTTAAGTGACCAACATTAGGGCTTGGAAATTGTTAGGTACAACGTAGTGTACTGCCATTTGGCCATGCAGGCAAACTTGATACTTGTTTCTCAACCATGGCATGCATGAATTCTATGTGGGAGGGAGGTCATTTTATATTATGTACACCTATCGATGCTAACCCCGTACTGCCCATACAGGCAGCTAGGGTGGTGATCAAGTGGGGATTTAACAAAGCAAATGTTACCTGCTGGAATACTGCTGCTACCTTTAAACCAATTGTCATTAGATACAAAATAGAAAATTTATTGCAGTAACCTACACCTGGCAGGATATTTTGTTGGTAGCTAAACCCCGAAATCTCACCTACCAAGCCTGTACTGGGGGTTACGGATGATAGGTGCACTGTTCATTGTTGAACAAAATACTCACAAACCACTGCAAAAGTAGGTTATCCACTATGCAGAAATTAGCGGATCAAAATATGTGTGCACATGATTAATAAAATTTGAGGCAGGAGGATGTAAGTAATGCAGTTAGGAATGAGAAACAATTAATCTCAGGCCTTAGAGTGTACATTGATTTTGGGGTCATGCAACTTACAGCTAAATGTGCTGTGCTGCCATGCTTTATTAGAATTGTGATTGAAGCTCTTGAAATGGCTAAGGTTTACAAGCTAAGTGTATATAGCAGTCTTGTAGTTAGAGAATGAGAAAGTCAACTAGGGTAGCAACCTACCCAGCTAAACTGCATGGAGAACAAATACAAACTGTTCATGTCTTTGCAGATCCAGGTGGGACTTCGGGTGCCCACACCTTCATCTGTGAGACATGCATGGTACAGTCTCCTGCAGATTACTAGTCCTGCCACAGGAAGATCTGCTGGCACTGACTCGAAGCACTTGAGTGGCACACAGGTGTCCCAGTACTGGTTCACTGGGTGGTTGTGACCGCTAGTGGCAGCTAAAGGTTTTGCTTTGTGTGTGTGTATTGTGTACCTGTTAGTCTCGCATAACCAGACCAGTATTTTAATGTAAAGGCTCCCAAGCTGAAAAGGGTTTGCTACAGACATGGGTCTCAGTACACGAGTAAACTAATACTTCAGTACAAATTTGAAAGTACTGGCTTTATCTCAAATTTCCCAATGTATTTGTAAGTTTTTTGCTAATTACTTGGGTAATTAAAGTACTTATAAGTATTTTAAGCACTTTTTAAGTATTGTGTAATTTGTATGCATGTGTATACTAAGTAAGATTGGAAAACACTAGAAGAATTCATGAAGTTATATATTATACTTCTACAGCAAATGACATGTGAGTTATGGGTGCTAATTTACAGTGTGGTAGGTTGTCGTCATAATTTCCATGTTGAAATAGCTCGCTTCTGCACATGGAGAAGTACAGGAAAAGTACTATATTTTATTTGTCAGTTCATGGTGAATAGATTAGAAACTTGTTTCAGTCATGAGTTATGATCGATTCATTAAGCACCTGTAACTAATTTGCCATATTGTTGCTGTACAAATTATCAACTGTTCCAACTGTATGTGTAGTGCTATAACTCAAAGACCACTCATCTTACAAGGCTGAAACTTTGACATCCACTCCTTTGTTACAAAAATGGAATTCGAGAAATGTGCAAAGCTTTTGCTCAGTCGGTCGCATTCAGCATTAAATGACAAATCCATACATGCAACAAGTGTAGTTCCATTATCGGTCATTTTAATGAAGAATATTGTACAATAAATGGGTCGGCTATTTCCACATCCAACATCAAAAGGGAGGGAAAACCTGGGCAGTGGTGAGAGAATGACATTGATTCTGGGTATTATGTCCTCCTGCCTTGACTTCAATGAATAGGCCACTTCAATAGACTCATTGTTTCCCATTCCTGCCCGCGTGTTCAGTATGGCTGTATTCATTATGCTGTTACCTGAACATTTTATTCATTATTGATTATGTGATTGTATAGCAGTATTATTATTAGCAAAGTCATAACCAACGTAGCTTTTACTGTTTTCATGCTCCTAGTTTATATTTTCTTGCCCTGCTGTGTGGGTTGTACCTTCAAACCTCTCTAATCCGACACTCAATGGGACCCATAGGATTAAGGATTATCAAGTCACTGTAAATCCGACATTGTACAATATCTAGAATTATGTCAGATTATGCAGCAAATTACCAGAACACACAATGTGTTTTAACGTTACAATTTGCAAGTATTACAGTTTTTTTCTGTTATTGTTAACAAATAAATGTTTTGGTTGCTTAAAAATATTATTTTCTGTGATTGTTTTAATGGCTATTATTGTCCGTCAGATTACAAAGGTCGAAAACAATGTATTCCAAGTGTAAGGAATCAAATTTTGTGACGGATTGAGGAGTACAGAAGTGAAGCAGTGGCGTAGCTACACCCGGGCATACCTGGGCATTTTCCCGGGCATCAGAAAATGGTTGGGTCACGCAGCCACTCAAAATATCGTGTTTAGCACATAAATCTTCCCCCACCCCCGTTACCATTAATTCTATGCAATTTTCTAACAGCTTCTGCCTCGAGTTCTACCTGCCATGCATCGACACTTGCACCCTCTCTAAAAAGGGGTGCGCTGCGCTTTGAAACAAATTAGCACTGTACGTTCAGTTAAAATCAGAAAATGGTGCCATGTGTTCTCCGCGTGACATGTGAGTGTACACAGTTGGCTGTTAGTTGGATATTGTTTGATTATTGTTTGATTATTGTTTGATGGTGCGAGGTCCATGATAATGCTCTAAACAGAGTCCTCTAATAGTGCCTGAATTTATTTAGATGCAACGTGACACAAGGGGAAACTGACGAGGTGTGGAGTCAGTGTTGTACGATTTAGGAATGTAGTGTGATATGTGATGTGAGCTATTATTAAAACAATTGTATTAGTCACAGTGGTGGGAGATCACCAGGATTTTTGCCAGTTTTTCCGCCATTTTTTGTAGACCTAAGTTCACTGAAGCAGAGCCAGTCAGTGGATGAATTGTCATGTTTAGTGAGTCACATCCTCAATGGAGGACTGGAGGAGGACTTATCACACAAGATCTCTATGTGTGTTGTGGAGCTGCACGTGATTACTACATATACATCCCACAATCGATTAGGTAGCAATCATGCAGTAGCGATTAGCTAGATAGGCTGTATAAATGCTTCTGTTCATGCACCATACAGATAGAGTTAGCAGCTATACAGAATAGCTATCCATGTTTTGCACTAAAACAAATTTTTATGAGTGTACGTATGAACATCCCACAGGTTGCTCACTTAGTTGCTTGCAAGGTTAGTGGTTTGCCCGGGCATCACAATTGGTCTAGATACGCCCCTGAGGTGAAGTTGTTTTCTATTGGTAAATGACATTTTGATCGAATTAGAGAGGATTCTGGATTATGCAGGTGTCGGATAAGAGAGATTTGACTGTATACTTTTAAAACTTAGTAGCTGAATAATGTATCACCCGCTTGCCTGCATTTTTAGATCAATGAAATAGGGAAAATGGAGTGGCTTTATAGAACATAATATCAATGTGTGGTGGTATATGGATGTTAGGAATGTACTGGAATTCAATAGTTGACATTCTCATTATCATGAATCAAATACGTTGTAGCTAACTGCCAGGTTTTTATAACTAAATAATCATTATTTAGGAAAGGAAAAGAAAAGGAGCTCTGCATTTCCGTAAAAGTAACAAACACCCATTTTGTTTATATTCTTAACTCATGTTCAATGTTTCCTCAACCACACAGCTGTACTTTCACTAAAACACAAGTACCTATGTATTGAGATACTCTAGTAAAGCAGTTACTAACAGTATAGCCACATTCACATATTTATACACTTGTAGACATGCATGTATCACCTGTAGTTATGAAAAGTAGGAGCTAGTATGACTACTGATATCACCATTGCACTTTAATTGTAGTGTGGTACACCTTAATTTTGCAAATACAGTAGCAATATATAATCGCACTACTATGTATACTGGACTTGCAGTGGTGTAGTATTTGGTTGTATAGGTAATTACAATAGTTGTTTTGTTTGTTCTTACTAATTGCAGGTTTATTCAATGTCTGGTCAGACTGATGATCACTCCGAATACAGTAGCAAATGGCCAGTACATCATTCAAACATCATGAAGAAAGAGTTTTCATTCTAAAGACATGACAAAAATGTATTTATAGTGTATTTGACCATAAAATTACTTTAAACCAACAGTTACAGGTTTAAAATTAAAATTAATTGATGCGTTGCCAGTGCAGGTGTGTGTAATAAACATGAAAAGGGTCTAAGTAACTTAGACACCTCCAAAAATCCACCACAAAAAACTTCAGACCACAGGGGTCTAATTAATTTAGTAACCAGATGGCCCTGTTCATGGCGCCTGAGCAAAGCGAAGGTGCTACTACAGGGCCTGAGGTACACAGTAAGTACTGTTATGTTGGTCTCATAAAAAAACTACTGTGTTGACTGGTAATGGTTATGCAGCCTTCCAAAATGAAGAGACAAACAAAAGTAATGATGTTACTGGTACACATTTGCTTTGCTTGGAATGATCGTGGTACAGCCATCTAAATACTGGAGAACACATTAATACTTAGCTGGTGAGCAGGCAATGTGTTTAAAGTTCAGCACATCCAGTCCCATCCTAAATTATCCTTACAGTTCATCCCTCTACCTCTGCATCACACGGACTCAGTGATGTCTAGTATAACAGAATGCACAATAATGAACACTTGATTGCTTTCAATACTGGCAATCAGGCTCTTATGGAATGAACAAAGTAACCTATAATTTTATCAGCATTGCCCTACCAAGAAGTGACGATTGGCTTGTTGTGAATGAGGCATTCAGTTGTTGGACAAACAGACTAACTGATACAATGCCTCATAAGCAGTAAACTATAGTAAGGCGATGGACCAGGGAAAAGACTGCCTACCTTTACATTATATTGGACACAGGCCTTTTGCATCTTCTAAACCAATGCTGGCACTATAGTAGTCTGTTAGTCTGTGATTGTACCAGGAGCTTTATAATTACTACTAGATGCTTTTGTGTTTATAAACCCCTTGTTGTACTAAGTGTTTACATAAAAAGGTAGTCAGACTTTGGAGCTATGCTTTCCCAATTAAGGAAAATTGGTGGTTGGTTGTACATAATAACATAATATACTAGGCTACAGTACTGTAAGAGTTGACTCTTCTGAAACTTCAAAGTCAAGTTTAGCCATATAAAAGCGCTTTAATAAACTCTAATAAGCAGATGTATCTGTTTAGTTGCATAACCCCAAAATCAATGCACACGCACATGCAAGCTTGGTAATTGTTTCTCATTCCCACCTGCATTACTATTCATCCTCTTGCCTCAAATTCTATTAATCACGTGCACACATATTTTGACCTGGAGAAGACTGGCCTTACAGCACAGAAAAAAATATTTCCGGAGTAAGTGATAGCTTTAAGAAGGCTAATTTCTGCATAGTGGATAATCTGCTTTTGCAGTGGTTTGTGAATATTTTGTTCAACAATGAACAGTGCACCTATCATCCATAACCCCCAGTACAGGCTTGGTAGGTGAGATTTCAGGGTTTAGCTACCAACGAAATATCCTGCCAGGTGTAGGCCACTGCAATAAATTTTCTATTTTGTATCTAATGACAATTGGTTTAAAGGTAGCGGCAGTATTCCAGCAGGTAACATTTGCTTTGTTAAATCCCCACTTGATCACCACCCTAGCTGCCTGTATGGGCAGTACGGGGTTAGCATCGATAGGTGTACATAATATAAAATGACGTCCCTCCCACATAGAATTCATGCATGCCATGGTTGAGAAACAAGTATCAAGTTTGCCTGCATGGCCAAATGGCAGTACACTACGTTGTACCTAACAATTTCCAAGCCCTATAATGTTGGTCACTTAAGGCTGAATTGTAAGCCATGTTCTGTTCATATACTATTCCCAGGGGTAGACAAGAAACAGGAAAAACATAGTACTTGGTAATACAAGTGCACACATTGTACCTCAAACAATGGCAGTCAACTCAGCTTATTAGACAGTTTACTGCTTCTGTTCATGCTTCTCTCTTCCATGATGTCACGAAATCGCTATATTATCGGTTTTATAATGCTGACTCATATATACGAAATTATTTGAAAAGCATACACTCATGCAGTTATTAAGTTTGTGTTAGTTGAAGTGCTCCATGTAACATTACCAACTATTTAATACTTAAAAACGAAAGACTGCTCTATTAGAGAGTTTTAAAATTGTTTTGTCATAAATCATAAATAGTTGTATTGAGAGCTAATTGATGTGTGCAGACAGTTTTATTGATCAACCAGTAGCTTATCTAACTAGTGAAATCCATACAAGTGCAAATTATATTCATATGGTTATAGGTGTCATTTAGTCTGGACTATGTCGCCACTATTATCTTAAACAAGATTCATAGTTGCAATGAATTCATTAGCCCATATGGTACTGCTAATAATACTCTAAACGTCAAAACCTACAATTATTCTTTGAAGGATTGCTGTGCGCTGTAACAAAAATAAATCTAAAAATGGGTGACTACTTTATTAGAGTAACTCAAAATAATTGTGCTCATAGCAGTAGCAGTTATACACTTACAATAACTTTTTTTGCTTTGACGTATTGAGTGGTTAGATGGCTGTTTATCTAGCTAATGAAATCCCTACAATTGTAAACTATATTCACACCGCTACTGGCGACACGTCTGACACGTTTGACTTCTATAATGTGATTCATTATTAAGGGAAGTTTATTAGTCCCTATGATGTATATAGCACTGTACTAAGTGTTTCTGCTTAAAAGTAGTCTTGAAATACTCTGTATAGTACCAAAATCCATAATGACTGTATTCACTGACTCTAATAGAGCATTCACCAAATTCGCAAGATTGTTATGTTATGATCCGCAATGCTTACAAATTTAATGCTGGCATATCTATGTATCTTAAGGCATACAACCATCCCTAGCTGCATGTTAGTTAAATCCCAGCCTTAAGAATTCAATCTGAATCCACATGATATGACCATGTGTGAGTAAATTATCATTGCATTGCTATGCTATGTACAGTATCTACATTTACAAGTTTTGATAAAAAATACATTATTGGTATAAATACTTATCTACAGAGACACATAGTTGGCAGGGAAAATACCAGTTTGTCCATTCACTGTTCCTTCCCACCAATCATCTTGACTGTCTGTCCAAGTGACAATCCGTTGACCTTTAAATCACAGGGCATCTCTCCCTGAAAATTATATAATTCTTTGCAGTAAACTTCTTTATCCCAGTCATCAGCCGGATTTAGTGATTACACGTTTCAGTGGCGGATCCAGGATGGGGCATTTGGGGCAAATGCCCCCCCCCCCCTTCAAGATCGAGATACTCTAATAGAGCAGTCAAATACTCTAATAAAGCAGTCACAATGTTCATGAGGCAGTGTAGCTTACCTATGAAGCTACAAATAGGATTTTATTTTACATAACAGACGTGATATAGTTGGTAAGGATAACTAGCTATTATTGTTGTGACCTTTTTTTTTTTTTTTTTTTTTTTTGGTCTTCAACTGGTTTTCAGCAAGTTTTTTTGGTCTTCAACTGTTTTTCAGAAAGGTGCCCCCCCTCTTTCGAAACTCTGGATCCGCCCCTGCGTTTTGTGATTGGGCATCTTACAATTAGTTTTTTGAAGTGCACCACCCTTCTTTTTCTGACTTCCTGCAGGTGATGCTCTGCAGGATTTGGGTGGATATACTGATTTGCTTTTGGTAACTGACGGTGTGGTGATGCTATATTATGATCTAATTCCTTGTGGCGATCGTTGTGGTGGAGACGATCATTTCACAGGCACATCACTAACACGGACTACTTGTTTTATGAGGCGCTTATGGACTCAACTTGGGTGAACAAAACGATAACCTCAGATCTCACCCCACGAAATATCAGAGAAATATTCTGTGAATGCGATCCCGTTATATTGCGCGACTCTTAACACAGATGCTCGTGATACATAGGTGCATCAGTACTGAATTAGTCAAAACAAAGTGATGTAAATATATGCTTATAGCGAAGACAATGAGAATCAAATCAACAAAAGCACTCTTCCTACTAAGCAGGGGCGGAGAAATAGAGGGGGCAACTGCCCCCCCTCCCCCCTGGCAAACTTTTACAAGTGGAGGGGCAGTGCCCCCTCACTTTTTCCAATGCCCAGTTGCCAAAGCCAACTTACTTTACTGGGATTTGTGTTAAAGGTTATGCAAGTATGGAACACTGCATTAATCAGCGCTGGGAGTGCACGAGATCGATATACTCTAATAAAGCAGTCACCTAACTACTCTAATAGAACATTCAGCGGAATCATTATAAGTTTGCCTTGCTATATGCAACTAACTCAATATGTCTTCACTAACACTTATATCTATATGTATATAATCAACAGCATGAGTCTCTGAAATGCCTTCATTTATTAATGTATCTAATTGTACAGTGTCTCAATGATAGTCATTGCATAGGAGTATCCTATTCAAGTATACATGCTCCACTGAAAATGCTCTCAGATTCAATCTCAAAGCATCCAAATCTCAAAATTTTCCTGTGGGAGCATGCCCCCAGACCCCTTTAGTATTGACGTACTTTGCATGCTAGAGTGCAAAGCATACTAAGGTACAGTTAATGATTTTAAAACACTTTGTAACTTACAGTCAACCCACATAACTTGCCCTCCCCCCTTTTGAGTACTGTTCTACGCCCCTGTACTAAGCACCTCTCAGTTTATATTGTTGAGCATTTCAGTGGATAAAAGCACTGGGCATTAGAATAGTGTAACTGATCTATTAGTGTGAAAGAAGAGAGAGAAGTAATGTAATTTCTGGGTCTCATCAATGACAGATGCGTACATCTGGAGCTATTTGCATAATGGAAGAACTAGTGTCCACAACATATCATTCACTATTGTGAAAATTCCATTTTATATTAGTTAGATCATAGGTGTACTGTGCATAAAGCAGTATATTATAGTCATTGTATGCTATGCAATTTTTAGGTAGCTAAATCAATAAAAGTAATGTATCCTTGACTATCAGCATAATAGATCATGCACTGTAGCTAAGGTCAAGTAAACTCAAATAGTTTTGCATCTCTGCCCATATCACCATTTTATCAGTGATATTCTGTACCTGGTCCAATGTTTGTTGAATGCAGTTAGCTACACGTATGTATTAAGCCATAACTTAGCAACTCTATCCAAAGATAATTGCAGTTATAATCATTTGAGCTATCTTATTCAGTTGACATACTTGATAAATTTTATTTTATTTTGTTATTGGACTCCTGTATAAAGCATGCCGATCTTCCATACAGGAGCATATACCAAGTACAAAAAAACACTGGAAATAATGAACAACTACAAAGCACTATAGCATGCACAGACTAACAGCTAGACAACAATACAAAACTATACAACAAAAAAATACAACACAACACTGACAACAGCAATATACAAAGTTAAAATTTATTAGGCCTCTGGATGCCATGATTGTTCTTGAAAGATTAAAGTCTTGATTGTAAATAATTTATTCTGACCATGAGTGGAGTATGGAGCAGAGTGTAGAAAAGTGTGAGGGATGTCAGCAATATGATCAATATCATTATTATTTTGAAAAACAAAGGAGTAATAGCTACAGAGTTACAAAGTAAAACTCAAACAGCTGTAAATAATGGGGTCAAGATACTCTAATAGAACAGTCACCACAAAGTAAAAAGTGCATGAAAAATGTCAAGAAAACTTACCAGAGTTTGAAGCAGGAACCTCCATACTGAACACCCAAATCCTTAACCTTTGATCAACTGCTATCACGGCTGTTCACCTCATTTAATTTCTACTTTATAAATGAAAATTATATAAATTGTAGTAAAAGCCAATAATTTCAAAGGTCTAACCAATGGAAAATCTAGATTGTTCTAGAACATTCTATGTGTGTTCTATTAGAATTCTTCAAAAAGATGTGCTGAGTATTGCAACAATATTACCAAAAATTATGCGATACAATAACTTCTGTCTTCAATAATCACCATTGCGTCTGTATTTTTATACAAATACTGCCTGTATTTATTCCATCTATGTTTTGGTGTTGGAACTAATTTTATCTATGCTCAGACAAAATCAGACCACAGGCCCCGAGACTGAATAGCATTAGAGTCATGTATAGATTTGTGGTCCATTTTTTCTCATTGTAGGGACTTTTTGAATTAGTTGTTTCAATACTGAATAAAGACAGAGTTCGTATATTTAGTCAGGGGCGGATCTAGGATTTTTAGAAGGGGGTTTCCAGTGGTATAGTAGGACTCAGATGCAGGGGTCTGGGAGTGCAGCCCTCAGACGCTGACAAGGTTTTAATTATTTTTATAATGCTTGAAGTTTAATAAAGCTTGCTCTTTAAAACCTACTATTAAGAATTTCTGATGCTCACTAGCATAATAGTATGTGATGTTTTCACCAATAGTTATGTAGTTAGTTATGATAGATTGCAATTGGTCTACTGAATCTTTATATGATTAGCTTCAAGTATTTTAGCTAATCATAATTCTGTTTATCAACTCTTTGCTTCTTTTCATAGTTACCTAATGTTTCTAGCTTCATTGTCATTGTTATGATTCATCACCTTCTATATCCTCTTCTGTTTGCTCTGTAGTCTTGGAAGTTTACTGTTATGTCAATAACAAGAATTAACAGGTGTGAAGAACAGTAATCACATGAGGTGGTTAACATATCTAAGAATTATTAATGGCATCTTAGTGTGTAAATCACAATATTAGGTATGCCCCACAGGATGAATATTGAAGGTTGAATGCTTTGAGATTGAATTTGAGAACAATTCCAGTGGTGCATGTGTGCATGAATACAATGACTGTCATTAATAAGTACTGTACAAGTTGATATCAATAAATGAAGGCCTTTGAAATGCACACATAAATTTGTATAAAGATACATCATCCTAAAAGTAAATAAACTGCGGAACTAGCAACTCAGTTGCTTAATGATTCAACTGAATGTTCTATTAGAGTAGATGACTGTTTCATTAGAGTATCTCGATCTTATACTCTCAAAAACCTTGTGTTTTACTGCAAGAATACTGAAAGCATCAGTTAGCAGATGAGCATTGGTAAGTATGATTCGTGTGTTATGTCCTATGGGCTTATAGTTATAGTTAAGGAAGAATCAATAGATGCCTAAGGGCTGGACAGCTGTTCTGAAGTAAGCCCAGCCCCAAAGGGGTTTCTGGAAACCCCAGAACCCTCCTAAAACTGCCCCTGTTATTAGTATTGGAACACTATATTTGATAAGAAGAAATATGGGTAAATATAAAATCCAAAAGCCAGCCTACCACATGGCTTTTGGGGCAATATAGAGAACAAAAAGATATGAAATCCACACAAAAACAGTCAAAGGGTGCAGCCTTCAGCATCCTTCCAGGGTGGAAAATAGTTGTGAAATCAATGGCGAGAGCCAAGAAATGGCTGTAACAATGTTAATGCCAATAAATATTAGTGATGCACAAGGCTGGACCCCTTTTCACAGCTTGGCTGTTTTGTGTGAATAAAATTCTATCACTAGCATGTGTTAATTGTTGCATATAATTATTATTAATGAGTATATATAGAAAAAAGATGTTTTAAATTACTGAGACTGTATTATATAGTGTACTAGACATTCATATATCTTGTTTCGCTACTTTGTATCACTAGAACCCTACTTTATTTATAAAATAATAAGTTTTCATTTTACTAGTTTGTGGACTTTTTTGTTGTGGCATAGGTTTAGCAGGAACATGTGGTCACCCTACGTAACCTAAAATATATATAATATATATATATATATATATTACGTTTTGTAGGCCAGGCCATGCATGGCAAGGCAGGCAGGCAGGCAGGCAGGCAGGCAGGCAGGCAGGCAGGCAGGCAGGCAGGCAGGCAGGCAGGCAGGCAGGCAGGCAGGCAGGCAGGCAGGCAGGCAGGCAGGCAGGCAGGCAGGCAGGCAGTATAAACAGTGGACCCAGGGATCAAGGACCCAGGACCAGGGGACCCACGAGGATCCAACTTTTTGGAATTTTATACACTTCACAATATTCTATACTTGTACTAGGTACCACTGCAAGTAGTCTTAATAGTTTTACCAATGTTACAGTTTCTACCAGCTGCCATAACTAAAGCCATTCAAAGAATCAGGGCCAAACTATTTACATATAATTATACCAGAAGTTTAAAAGAAGAAGGCCAATTACCTGCTGGCTGGAAAAGGCAAAAAGGTGATAACCTTTCTCCATGAAACTGTAGCCTAGTAGGCCACATGGATTAGTCTTTAAATCTTCATTCTTTACAATTTTATTAATGATACATAACTAATTTTACTTAACTATCAACTAATCTAATTCAAATTTTATTCCAAAATAATGCATGTGCTGGTATGAAGTTTGGAAAAATTCAAGGTTCTATATAGCTACTACAACTAGTTATTTTTAAGAATCATATTTTTGTATTAATTAAATTTTGTGCAATTGTACTTGATCATGTTAACAGATAAGTATACTGTCATGTTTTAAATTAAAAATTAAGTAATTTGACTTCTAATTGAGTCTCAAGCCACTTAATACATGCATGCACAAGACAGTTGTCTAAATATTCAAATAATTTAGTTAATATTCATGAATTAATATTTTTGTTTTTTATGCTTTTGTCAATTGGCTGACTTATGGTGATGTAATGAGTTAGAAGGACACGTGATTTCTAAAATCTTCGTAACAATGCAAATGTATGTATATAAACTAACTGATTGTTCTGTTAGAGTATATCAACTACTCTATTAGAATGTCTTAGTATAAGTCAGCTGCTTGACCAAATATCAGTTACCCCAAATGTAATAATGTTGAAAGTCTATTATTATAAATATCATAATGCTAAACATTCTATACCCAGTGGTTATACATAATGGCAAAAGTCTATCTATACAAAATAATATACAAGTATAGCTACATCATAATGACAACTACTGCATAGAACACAATGCAATATAGAAATATTCACATCAGACCAATCACGCAATGCGATATAATACATCCCGGTATTAACCAAGCACTTAACTGGAGCAATACTAATGTCCTATTTTCCAATGAATCTAAGTTTCTCCTCATGCACTTTGGAAAGGATTTTGGTTCAAATAACTTCACCGTAAATGGAACATCCTTGTAAGATCCAACTGTGTAAAAGATCTAGGAGTTCACATATCATCATCTGTAAAATCTTCGACCCATTGTGAAATCATTGCTTCCAATGTCGACAAAACTTTAGGATTAATCTGAAGGACCTTCTCAATGCATTCTACCATAGCCAAAAGACTACTATATCCCACACTAGTACGATCACGACTGACATACGTACACTGTAGCCAATTATGGAGACCTTACTTTCTAAAAGACATCTCTATCCTGGAAAGAATTCAAAAGAGGAAAACGAAGTATATATTAAATGACTACCACTCACCCTACAAAACTAGACTAATACAACTCGATGTACTCCCCTTAATGTACCAATACGAATTGAGTGATTTACTTTTTTCATAAAATCCTACAAAACTCTCTACCCCTCTTCGACGTTAACAACAGTTACTATACATATCAATGAAAGCATCAGTATCCACAAGATCATCATCATCAGGCAAGTTAGTCCATTGTATTTCCACAACCAATTCGAATCATCATTTTTTGTTTGTCGACTACCAAGATTATGGAACTCTCTACCCTCGATTGACCTGAACCTACCTTATGTGACAATAAAAAAGCAATTCACACAATTTTTATGGCATCACTTTTAAACAATTTTAACTCCAATAAAACTTGTACGTTTCATTTTTGCTGTCCCTGTTCTTTCTGTACAAATAACACACACACACCACCCCTTTTTAGTGTATACGTAATTAAGTAGTATATATTAATTAGGTAGTTAGTATTTGTGACTGAATTTTGGAAAATCAACCATATGGGTGCAATTGACACTTAAAATATTTAATGATCAAATAACAAGCTTTATAGTGCAAACCTACTTTATAATCATTGTAAGCCATTCTCAATATCTTAAACTGCAACAAAATTCTAGAAATATTTTTATAATTCTGCTCTGGTCATAATAGTAACCCACTAAACATGAAAATTGTAATTACTTCATTTACATCCATAAGGGTGATTTTCCAAAATTCGGTCACATTTGTAATTAGCTACTGGCAGTTCGTGCCTTTAGCTATCAGCCACCCTATTCTAATCACCAATCATCATTGTCGGTCTTGTAATCAACTATATTTGTACATGTACGGTGTGGTTGTAAAACTAATAAATAAACAAGTAATGAATAAATAAATAAAATACACTATAAACACTTATACGTAGCTATAGTATACGACACTGAAAAATTGATAAGTAAAACTGATATTCTGGTCATAGGTCAGATGATGGTATCATTCGGTGCACACTAACCTGCTACCTCTGCAGAGAGGCTTTGAAAACCTCACAAGTGTGATAGTGGCATGATCATTGACCCCAGTCATGAGACTTATGTGTTAAATAATAAATAATTAGTGTATTAGGTCACATGACAATTAGACTATAAATTTTTTATTTATTTATTTTTTATTTTATTAAAGCTTTACAGCACAAGTGCTGAAGGTCTGTAGGACACCTGGTCCTACAGCCTGCTCAAAGACATTAGATACAAAGACATTAGCTACATAAGGTGTGTTTGAAAAGTTACAGGAAGGAGAAAAAAATCCATGACTGGACCTAGGTAGCCTCGAACCTGCAGCCATCCGATTTATGCTTGAACGCTTACAGGAGTCTACCAGGCAGTCAGGATGTTTTCTCCTTGTTATTTTCATGTAATTATACCCATAGGAGTTCTAGAGAGTGACTCATTATCTCTAAGTACCCCAAGTAGAACTAAATGGACACTAGTTAATTTGTTAAAGCTTGAATTGTAATATATTGTGAGTCTCCTAAATTTGTCAATGAAAGTGGTAGCTGATGTTACTTGTTCCTGCTGAACTGAGGGGTTAGCTTGGGTAGAACTGCTTTCTGGTGCACCTGGATTGGTACAGTGGAGGTCCTACCGAGATATACCAGGAGGACACTACCCCTAGACTCCAAGAAGAGACTAGAGGTCAGACTGTGAGAACTGAGAAATTATAGACTGTTAGTTAGAAGAAAGTTAGGAGAAGGTTAGACTGTAGCAAGTAACAGTATTATAGTGCCATAGTTCAATGGAGGAACAAGGAACAGAGGGGAAGAAAGCTTTGACCTTTCCCCTTAACTCAAGGAGGCTCCTGTTAAGCTATAAACAACTTATTGCAAGGAATTTAAGCTTGCCTACTGAAGCAGTGAAGCTTCAGCCAGTGACTTATCCATAATGATTTGTGGAAGACTAAGGGAAGAGAACAGAGATCCTTCCAACATTCAAGTCACAGTAAGTCAGTCAGGAGAAGCTGAAGAACTGTGTTTACAAGATGTAAATGGAGCGTTTCTCAGGATCCCTACAAGAACATCACCAACTCCCAGTAGTGAGATATCTGTTGAACCATATGATGACTTTGTCTTGCAGGAAGCTAATGGCTTTTCTGAGGAAGAGAACTGTTTGGAGCATGTTCTTAGCTCAATGGAGCGAGAGTTAACAAAGACCAGGACAGAGTTACTAGAAGCTCAGGAGGAGGTGACATGTTTGAAAATCTAAGTCAGGGATCACAGTAGTAAGCTCCTGGAAGTCCAGAGAGAATTGGAATTGGAGAAGCAAAGAGTAACAGAATTGACTGGACAGAAAGAAGAACTACAACTGTTACACAAGCTGTTGTCCACAGAATTACAAGGTCTCAGAGAAGAGGTCAAGACAGTACAAGACAACAAGGTAGAACTTTGGCATACTAATTGCCAACAGTTGCTGACTCATGATGAAGAAATGTTCGAGAAAGAGAGGGAGATTAAAGCTCTCTGTGATAGATTACATAGAACAGAGATGGAATTGGCTACACTTAAGTTTGAGAAACTGTCTGAGGGGACACAGTCAAGTGTAAGTCAGTCCATTTGTGGTAACTCTGTTGGGCTTGTGGTAGGAGGAGCACCTTTAGGTCTCTTTGGACAAGATTGTAAGCTAATGGTCGCAACCCTACCAGTGTGGAGTGCAGGCTCTGAGGGACAACGAGTAACCACAACACCATTATTCCAGTCAGGAATATATACAACAGCCCACTATACACAGCCAACACTACCTAGAGTTTTACCATCAATTCAACTTAGTGGAGAACGCCACCGTGGATTGTCAAACCAGCTTGGAGAGCAGGTAACAAGTGTGAGCACTGTTTCATCTTACCAGCGGGCCTGTCAGTTCTGCTGGAGTAGCAACGACTGGAACTGTTACGAATACTGCACTGACTGCTCCATCAGGTGACACCCAGTCACAGTGTCGCTGTGGTAAGGCACCTCCGATTGATGAGTTTGCTGGTGAGGACAGCTGAGTTACTTTTGATGATTGGTTATCTATTCTTGAGAGAGCAGCCACTTGGAATGGGTGGACACAAGATGAGCTGCTAATGCAGTTAGCTGGATACCTAAGAGGGCAAGCGTTGCAGGAATGGAAATTACTAGGTTCTACAGATAAGACAACTTACCATTCTACTGTTAGAGCTTTAAGAGAGAGGTTAGATCCTGGGAATCAGACCTTGGCTGCATTAGACTTTCGCCATGCCAGCCAGAGATCATCTGAAACAGTGTCTGACTTTCTCAGACGGTTGGAACATATTTATCAGACAGCATTTGGTAGAGAAAATTTTGTCACCTGAAACCAGAGATATGTTGCTTTATGGAAAGTTACAGGAGGACCTGTCATATTCTCTAATGGAATCACCTTCAGTATCTGGTGCACAAAACTACCGAGAGCTTTGTGTTGCAGCTAAGAAGGAGGAGTGGAGACTTGCTGAATTATAGAAGAAGCAACAATGTCTGAAAACAGCCAACCAATGTTTGAAACTACAACTAGGAGATCCTTTCAAAATAATTCTAGTGGTTCTCAGAAATCTTCTGGAAATAGTTGGAGCAAATATAAATCTTATGGAAAGCAGAAGTCAGTACGATTTTATGTTTGTGACAGCCCACACTATTTGGCACGTGATTGTCATAAAAACAAAACAGAGAGTCAAGGCAAGTCATCATCACAGAAAACCACTCAAGAGCCTAAAGGAAACAAGATGATACGTACCAGGTACTACACTCCTAAGCAGAGACAGTCGAGCTGTGTAGAGGTGAAAGTAGAAGGAATTCCAGTAACTGGTCTAATAGATACTGGATCAGATATTACCATTATCAGAGGTGATTTGTTTTATCACATAGTGGAAACAGCAAGATTGGAGGATAGTAATCTTAAATCAGCAGACCTGAAAGCTTGTACTTATGATCAAAAGTCATGCAATCAGTTTGGATGGACAGATGGATCTGCACATTAGCTTTGGTAAGAAAGTGATTTGTGCTACTGTGTATGTTAAACTGGTAGCCCTAGATCAATTGTTTTTGTCTGAAGCTGTGTGTTGTCAACTGGGTATAGTGTCCTATCACCCTAGTGTTCAGTCTGTGTAGGGATGTCATTCTGCTGAAACACCCAGACCCAGTGACTGTGAAGGTGATACCATACCTGTGATAAACAAGAGAGTGGAACAACCAAGGACTGAAGAATTGGCACAGCGAGTTGCTGATGGGCTTACCTTACAGATGGAGAGGGTGAACCAGCCTGCTGTTACAGCTGCAGCCAGTAAGAAGAGTGCGGTAGAGAAGCCTAGTGAGGCTACTAGGGAAGTGAAGGTCCCTCAGAGCAGGAGAATGGTCACAACAAGAGTAAGTCTTATTAAATCTGTACGCTTACCTGCCAATTATTCAGCCACAGTTCCAGTGCTAGTTAGCCAAGTTAAGGGCACAGTTTATTGGAGCCAACAAAGTCATTGGACCAAGCCCTACAAATTGAGGAAAGCTTAGTAGAAGTAAACAAGGATGGTACTACAGCTATAGTGATTGTGAACAACAGCAGCTCAAGTTGTCAACTTAATAAAGGTATGGAGTTGGGTCATGTTAGTGAAGCAGAAGTAGTTCACTGTGCACAACAAGAGCCTGTGCTAACTCAAAAGTTGCTACCCACAGCTAATGGATTATCAGCAGATAGTGAAGAAAGCCAACAGCTATCAGATGAACTAAACGTGTTTAGTGTTTCAGCACCAGTGAGCAGTGAACGAATGAAGTGGAGACAACAGCAGCTTATATTAGCAACCTGTTGAGGAATACAAGGGAACAGTTGTCAGAGGAACACTACTTACCTTTGAAAGAGCTTTTATCAGATTACCATGATGTTTTTAGTTTAGAAGAAGATGAGAGGGGAGAGACTGATATAGTTGAGTTTGAGATAAATACAGGAGATGAATTACCCAAGAAACAAGCTGCAAGGAGAATACCATATGCTGCTCGTCAGGAAGTTGCAGAACAGCTAGAGAAGATGCAGAAGACTGGTGTCATTAGACCATCCAGTAGCCCATGGTCAAGTCCAATTGTACTTGTCAGGAAAAGGGATGGAACGCTCCACTTTTGTGTTGACTATAGAGTCCTTAACTCTGTGACTAAACCAGATATGTTTCCGTTACCTAGAATTAATGATTTACTAGATCAGCTTGGGAAGTCTAAGTTCTACACTACTTTAGACCTTGCGTCAGGGTACTGGCAGATCAAGGTACATGCCAACAGTCAAGAGAAAACTGCCTTTGCTACCCACCAGGGTTTGTTTGAATTTAAAGTGATGCCCTTTGGTGTAATGAATGCACCAGCAGTGTTTCAACGGCTAATGCAAAGATTGTTGTCAGGATTACAGTTTGTATCAGTGTATTTAGATGATGTTATTGTGTATTCTGAAACATTAGAAGACCACGTTAGTCATTGAGAATTGTGTTTGAACGTCTGAGAACAGCTGGTTTGAAGCTAAAACAAAGTGTAAGTTTGTTGTGATGAAGTGGAGTACTTAGGACATTTAATCACTCCTGCTGGACTAAAACCTAGCGAACACAATTTAATTGCTGTGAGGGAATTTCCTGTCCCAACCAATTTGAAGCACCTTAGACAGTTTTTGGGACTGACATCACATTACCAACGGTTTATACAGAGCTATGCCAAGTTAGCACACCCACTTTATGTTTTGACCAGGAAAGGTGCACAATTTCAATGGACAGCTGAGTGTGAGGTTGCTTTAACGTGCAAGTTACTATCTCCACCAATATTGGTATACCCAGATTTTAGTAGAGATTTCATCTTGGGAACAGATGCCAGCTAGCATGGTCTTGGTGCTATTTTGTCACAGCTCCAGCAAGACAATAAACTACATCCTGTGGCCTATGCTAGTAGATCAGTGTCAAATACTGAAGCTAATTATGCTATTACTAACCTGGAGACATTAGCTGTAGTATGGGCCATTGCTCACTTTAGGTATTACCCGTATGGGCATAATGTAACAGTGATAACAGATCATGCCGCAGTGAAGGCAGTATTAGGAGCACCCAACTTGACTGGACAACACGCAAGATGGTGAAGTAAGGTATATGGGAGTGGCATAACACAAATAGAAATTCTACATAGACCAGGGAAGATAAACCAGCCTGCAGATGCCCTTTCAAGGCAACCAGTCTTGCCTGCACCAGTTGATGATGGAACAAGTGAGGAGGTTCAGATAGCTCACATATCTGGTGATGACAGCATAAGCATTAGTACGTTGCTACAGGAAGATCCTAATAATGTTACTAGTTCCAGTGATAGCTTCCATGAACAACAATTGAAGGATTCTACCCATAACGTCTTACCTTTCAGAAGGGATTTTACAGGTGGCAGCAAAGATAATTGTCCAAGCTTCATTGTATACAATGGTGGATGGAATATTGTACTACATCGGTCAGAAGAGTGACAGTAGTCCACGAGTAGTTGTGCCCTCTGAGTACAAGAGGACATTAATAGAGGAATACCATTCGGGAATCATGTCAGGACATTTTTCTGGTCCCAAGATTTACAAGACAATGTCACGTCAATGGTGGTGGGATCACATGCACCAAGACATTATTGACTATACTCGTAGTTGTCCACAATGTGCAATAGTAACAGGTGCTGGGAGAAGACAATTGCCCCCAATGAAATCAATACCAGTAGACCATCTGTTTCAGATCATTGGTGTAGACATTATGGAGTTGCCAGTGACTATCAGTGGAAACAGGTATGCTATTGTATTCCAAGATCTTTTTACTAAGTGGCTGATGGTGTACACTGCACCTGATCAGAAAGCGGTGAGAATAGCTAAACTGTTAGCAGAGGAGATGGTTCCCATGTTCGGCGTACCAGAAGCTTTATTATCTGATCGTGGTACTAATTTATTGTCGTGCTTAATGCAAGATGTTTGTAAGCTGTTAGGAGTCAAGAAGTTCAACACCACTGCTCACCACCCACAGTGCAATGGAATGGTTGGGAGATTCAAACAGACTTTGAAGACGATGTTGAGAAAGCATGTTTCTCAACATGGAATGCAATGGGACACATATTTATCTGGTGTGTTATGGGCCTACCGCAATACACTGCGTTCTTCAACTGGTGAGAAGCCATCATTCTTACTGTTTGGGTTTGACTGCCGTCAACCCACCGAGGCAGCTACATTGCCAACAAGATCACCTAACATCACTGAATTAACTGATTACTGTGAGGAACTAGTGCTTAATCTATCTTCAGCTAGAGCCTTAGCAGCTAAATCCATTGCCAAAGCACAACAAGTTCAAAGAGACCAGTACAATCGACACACTAATGCCACTAAACTCAGGGTAGGGGATTGGATACTAATACACTTTCCTCAAGATGAGACCGGTAAGCAGCGGAAGCTATCCAGACCATGGCATGGACCCTATCGTATAATCTCCCGTAATGACCCAGATGTGACAGCAGTGAAGATCTTTTTCCCAATAGACCCACCAGTACAAGTACACCAGTCTATAGTCAACAAGTGTCCACCGTCTTTCCCAAATGATTTTTACTGGTATGGGGAGGCCAAGTAAGAGAATTGCGAAACAGTTAGAAGCAGTGGATGCTGTAATGAGATGTTCAACTGACGGTGAACAAGAAAATGCTGCGAAGACCAGACAGCATCTGGAAATGCTATAAGAATATTATCTGAGCATCAAGAAGAATCTGTGACTAGTGATCCTACAGTTAATATCTCTAGTGATTCTACATCACCCACTCCCAATGTTACTCGGTCAAGTGATGTCACTACATCTGATCAAGATCAAAGATCATCTACGGAGACAACAATGGTTCAACCGACAGTCTCAACAACAGAAATGTCCATACTTTCTGAGAAGTCATCACCAGGGAAATAATCACATTGACCGTATACAAGAAGACGCTCGGGACGAGCTTATTCAAGGGAGGAAGTGATGTGATAGTGGCATGACCATTGACCCCAGTCATGAGACTTATGTGTTAAATAATAAACAATTAGTGTATTAGGTCACATGACAATTAGACTATAAAAGGCATGAATTGTAATATATTGTGAGTCTCCTAAATTTGCCAATGAAAGTGGTAGCTGATGTTACTTGTTTCTGTTGAAGGGGGTTAGCTTGGGTAGAACTGCCTTCTGGTGCACCTGGATTGGTACACAAGCTTAGTTAGCATCTAAATTTGCATGTATGTTTATAGGACAGAAACAACTTTGCATCTTTCAGCCACACAGGAGTCTGCGTTGCTGCTGTAGTTTCAATAAATATGTCTCTATGTGGCAGTGCCATTAGCATTATCAGTAAACCACAGTAAATCAGGTGGTTATCATATAAACTGGTGTGATTCACTATTAATATTGCCTGACCCTTCCTTTTGGAAAATTGCAACAAACAAGTAGAGAGAAGAGCTCTGTGTGCGTGCATGCATGTGTGTGAGTGAAAGCAGACAAGCTCATGCAACAATGAGTTTATCATGATCAAAGCTATAGGAGTGGTTGTTACAGCACACGTGTAGCTATGTACTTTACTGAGTTATATACAATCCATCACAATATAAATATGTCAGATCAGGCTCTACTTACTGCAAGCAGTTAAGGGATAGAATTTGCTGAATGTACAACATGTATAATTATATTGTTATAATGTGGACATCCCCTATGTAGTTTTTGTGTTGAGGAATTTTTATGCTAAGGAATCGAGGCTGTATAACTACATAATGTTTTACTCTTCACAAAATTAATACTGATAGTAACAGTATTGCTTTATCTATTTGTCTATGAATTTAGTTACTGATCTCAAAAAGCATGAGGTCACTGCTGCGCCGCTATGACAAGCCTACTCATTACTTCGGCTCTGCCGCATCACCTAGCCTAGCTACAGATGGATGCAGCAAACTGAGTTATTTTATAAGAGGCTGTTTTAGAATTTGAACAGTCCTACCAGTGACTGATGACACATTGGTATGGTGTGGTACACAGAAACATGCATGCATGTATGTAACAGTGACACACCATACATTAACTAATTAACTAATGCATGTATGTATGAATGTCTGTTTGTGTGTGTGTGTGCATTACTCTATGCTAAACTGCACCAATGCCTACATATTTTGGACAGTGTACACACTTAGCTACTGGTAGTATAAACCCATAACACATACACAGTAACTGGTATGTAATATACTACAGCTACATATGTGTAACAGTGTCAGAAGACACGTGCTAATTGGCAACACCTAATGTCTTAATTATGTAAGATGTATACTGATAATTCAAGGTCCCAAGCATGTAGCTACCTACTGTACAATTGATGAATGGCTAAATGTACGCAGTATGACAGCTATTTGTAATTATATGAGAAGAATGAGGTGATCATATCAACTTTGCATTGCTCTTTTTCCATTGAAATACAACAGCTCTTATAAGCATACAAGGTGTTTATAATGTGGATGAGTCACATTTAAACGTGAAAAAGGTGTCCCTATATAATGCTTCTAAAGGTCAACTCATCAGCTTTTTTCTTGCTTGTTGTACCTATGGGAAAGGGGAAAACAAAACAAAACAGCAACATGGTCATACATGATATGTCACTTGGGTAGGTTGGGACAGTTGATATGTTCACCTCATTCTTCTCATATAATTACAAATAGCTGTCATACTGCATACATTTAGCCATTCATCAATTATATTTAGAAGAATTCGGTTCACATATCAACTTTGCAGGTTTGAAGCAGATGAAATTACTGAATGACCAAAGTTTGAGGATTTATGAGGACAATAATAGAACTTTTCAAACATTGAAGCAGTGCTTCAGTCAGCAGCTTCCATTATTTCAGAAATGGACACCCCAGCATCTGCTACAGCAGAAGTAGCAGCACTACGAACAGAATGTTCCTTGAAAATGGAGGTATCGATGCCAGCTTTTGTTATCTATCTGGCTATGGTACTAGCAGTTGCTGCATGGTAGCCAGGTATGGCTGTGAGGAAGAAGGAGGTTTCTGATCTCCGGAATCCCTCCACTCTTTTGGTGTAAACTTTAACTGATGGCATTAACAGGACAAAGATTGGAATTAGGTGTGAAACTCGGAAAGAAAAAATCCTTCATTGCTGTATTTGCACGACTCTGCTTTGGCGGGCATAATGGCGTGAAAACTGCCCCTTCTGGTAAAAACTTCAAATTAGTTAGAAGAAAACTGGCTAGATCAGCTGAACGTAAAGGCCTGGTTAGGGCCAATAATAACACTGTTTTGATTGACAAATCAATCAATGACAGTTTTCCATTGGATGAATCAATAGAATCAAGCCAGGTTACAACTGTATTCACTTTCCACGTTGAAGAATACCTTGGAGTAGGTGGGCGTAGGTTGTAGGCACCTTTCAAAATACGTACTAACTGAGGATGTTGTCCAACAGGTTTCCCCTTGATGTGCTCATGTACTGAAGTTAGAGATGGCAGATCTGTGTGAATTTAAAGAGCTATAAGCGTAGCCATTGTAGTGTAATCCAGCTAAGAAATTAGAAATATCAACTATAGGGCCAGAAATGGGATTTCTGTTCCATTGAGCACACCAGCATTCCCACTTGTGAAGGAGTGAGTTGTAAGATTTGTTAGATTTTTGTCTCCAGAAAGCCATAAGGAGTTCTGAAGCTTGTTCTGAAAGCTTATCTGTTTGACAGTACTCCCTGAGGTGGCCATGGGCCAAACGGCCAGTTGAACTTCCTGAGGAAGGAATGGTGGAGACATTGAATCCTGTGCCAGTATGGGGCCTGCTGCTGGAAGGATGAGGTGAGGATAGTCGGACAGTAGTGACAGTAGGACTGGAAACCATGGTTGACCCTTTCAGACTGGGGCTACTATCAGTACATCTGCTTGCTGGTGGCTGATCTCTGACAGAACTTTCAACATTATTCCCCATGGAGGATTCGCGTAGCACATCTTCCCTGGAGGAAGGCATCCGTTGCTGCTGCTTGAGGGTCTGGCCTCCAACTGAAAAACACTGGTAATTGGTGTGTTAGTCTGGATGCAAACAGGTCTACTACACAGGGTCCCCAGGTCTGGTTGATTTTTTGAAAAATGTTTGGGTGAAGCTTCCAGTCCCATCTGTCTTGACTCACCCTGGACTCCCTGTCTGCTACAGTGTTGAGGTGCCCAGGTAGGTGATTGGCTTTCAGGATAATGTCCTGGGACATGCACCATTCCCAGGTTTCCTTGGCTAACTAGCACAGAGAGGGTGATGTTGTTCCCCCTCTGTGATTCAAGTAAGATATTGCTGTCGTGTTGTCCATATTGAGGTACACTGTCAAGGGGAAAGGCATCTCCCTTGTGAAGCATTGGAAGGCTACCAGCATCTCTAGATAATTGATGTGATAAGAGGTCTCCAGCTGTGACCATGGCCCCCCTGTGGTCACTTCCCTGCAGACTGCTCCCCAGCCCCAGTTGGACACATCGGTGGTTACCTTTATCCAGTTGGCTGGAGATAACAAGCTGCGAGCATTCCATAAACTGGCTTGTTCCTTCCACCAATTCAGCTCCTCCTTGTCGGTGCTCGAGAGATGAACTGAGTTGTCCATCCCCCCCTCCTGATTCTGAAAGAAATATTTTGTTGCTTGAAGGGATCTGTAAAACAGAGGAGCAGGTGGGATTGCCACCACTGTTGCATTGGCTGTTCCAATAAATTGGGCCATTTACATATATAGTCTGGTGGGAGGCATCTCTGCTCAAAAGCTGAATAGCTCTGTCTTTTATTGCCTTCATCTTTAGTTGTGGCAGGTGGAGTGTTGGAGGTTGTGACTGGACTGTGACACCCAGAAACTCTAATTCTTGGCATGGAGTCAGGAGGAATTTCTCTGTGTTGATTGAGAACCCCAGGGCTTGGAACATTGTCACCATCAATTGACCTTGAAGGTGAGCTTCCTCTCTGGAATGTGCCAGTAGAAGGAAGTCGTTGATATACGCCACCATTTTTATCATCCAGTCTCCCTCCTGCATTAAATTCTCCACTAGATGGATACTTTCCATCTTGAAATGTTCCCAAATAACATAATGGTTTAGTTACGGGCCTTTGGGAGCCATCTTTTTTTGGTACCAGAAACATTCTGGACAGAAATCCTTGGGTTTGTGGATTGGATACAACAGAGATTGCTCCCTTCTCCAGGAGTTTGTGAATCTCTGCATTCCTAAGTTGAGTCACCTTCTCTGAGAGGTAAGGTGGGGTTGGAGGACTCAACTGACTGGGCTGTTTCCAGAATTCTATTTTGTACCCCTGAATAGTGTTTATGACCCAGAGATCTGATGTCACTTTCATCCAATTTGCCACTGCCAGGTGTAACTGAATGACCTGACTGATGCAAGCTGTGGCTTAACTTAATGGCTGAGCTGGGAGATTCTGTTGCACCCACTGAAGGGCTGTAGCTGTAGGGGTATTGTGTGTACTGTGTACATAGTTTCTTATTAAGTTTGTTACATTTGATACATTTGTACAATTTGTATGAATTACAGAAACACTGAATGCCCCCTTTTGGGGGGTCACCTAGAGATGAATTGTCTACGGGTGTCCTCACCCTCTGGAGGCTGGCTTCTGGAAGATCCTTTTTGGACCGCCGAAACTTTTTGGGTGTTGGTACGGCTGGTATCTGCCCCTCCCGTAGCCGCTGGCGGCTCCCTTGAGAGGAGCTCCCTGGAAAAAACTGCTTCGGTCAGTTTAAACTCGGAGGTTGTACTCCTCAACACTCGAACAGCTCATATCAAAACATATGTATGGGATTTGTCAAATCAAGCATTTTCAGGTGGTCAACATTAAAAGTTTTCAAAACACTGTCTTAAACTTTTGAAAATCAAGAATTATGCATTAAATAATCTAATATCTGTTTAATGTCTTTTTTGAAACCTCAACTTGGTAAAACAGGCTGACCATAAAATCTCATCATTCCTTGTCATTTGTTGTCCAATACAAAATGCATGTATTTTACACTACACACAAGAACACTAATTTACAACCTTTAACTCACAAAATTTCTACAGCACACCATAAAATAAAAGAAAGCCCTTGAATTTCTCTATCCAATTCCGACCGTACAAATGGGAAAATGTTGCCATAGCGACAGTTAGTTACTGCTGATGATGACATAATACGCGCTCCATACATTAACCTATTGGAAAATTTAATTATCTCGGCGGGAAAATCCCAATTTACAAGTTGTTATCCTCAACCAAATTCGCTAAATTTGGTATCATTCTACGCAGCGAAGGATGCTTAATAAGACTCCGACCGTACAAATTGTTAAACAGGTTAGTTTAAAGAAATATGTTTAAAAACACGTGTTTTTACGGGCACTGTGAACCAATCTCGTTATGTACAGACTTGCTCAACCACAAAATTGCGTAATACCGGAAACAAAATAATATCACGTGACGATGGTTGTAACACCAGTAATGCGAGAGACCTTTTATCGATAAGGCGATTCTAATGGATTCAGGAGTCATAAAGGAGTTCACCCTCAGACTCAAGCTTACCGTTTCTTCGTGTTCCAGCATATGTGTTGTACTGTGGCCGCTACTGAAGGTTGCCACCCGTGGTGCTGATGACCGGTGAGCTCTTGAAGGTACAACTAGTGTTCTGTGTTCAAATAGTCTTTATACCCTTTTCACCTGTTCAGCCTATCATGTTAAAATTGCACCCAGAAATAGTGCTATGTTATGGGTGTAACATGACCAAATTTCAGCTTATTCACAAGTCAAGTTAGGCCAGGCAAAAACTTAATTGTTTTGCATCCCCTCCTGCATCCCTTTTACCCACTGCCTCTAATTTCATTATTGCTGTTATCAATCACAAGCAACACTATTTCCTCTTCTATAACCAGTTGCAATTACACCAGGTGTGTGTACATACTTCAAGTAAGCTGGGCTAATAATGAGCAAAGACAAGTGTGAATTCAACAAGTCAGAAATTAAATTTCTAGGCCAACCAGTTAATCACGTACATCCTGATCCTGGCAAAATACACGTTATCAGAGACACAAAAGCAAGCACCAATTAATATTCGTCAGTTTTTAGGTATGATCAATCAATTGATCAAATTTTCATACGTACGTCTGTGTATATAATGTGTGTAGGTCTGTACTGCCTGTATAATATTGCACATTTATGAATAACCATTCAGAGTTTGGCTGGAGATGCTACAGAAGAACCTCAAAGGCTGCAAGAAGGAGATTAAGAGTCTCTCATTGATTGAGAATGCTGTTAGTAACTGTGATGTTACTTGTTACTTAGTTACCTGATCACCTATGTGACACATGTAGCCTTCCTCAAGGCCAACTACAAGTACTCTATTTTAAAAGTGTCGAGCTGTTAACCTCAGCTCCAAAGCCACCATCACTAGCTGACGCTGGTCGCTTCAACAATCTTGGTTGTCTATACAATCGCATGGGCAAGTACAGTTTGGCATCTTACTACTTCAGCTCTATGATGCCCTCAATGACTTCCCACCATATCATTGGAGAAAGGTAGGTGAGTGGGTGGGTGTGTCCTGTGTTGTCATGTGATCTGTGGTTGTAGCAGCACTGTCAGGTCGTCCATTGCCAGTACTGGGGGTAAATGGTCGTCGAATGTTGTTATATAATCTTGGACTGCAACAACTATATGCTGGTCAACCAACTGTTGCATTCACTTCTTTGTTGGAAGCTGTACAAGTGTTTCAATCCACACTTGTGGCTTCAGCTGGCTGAGACTTCAATAGTGGATTACAATAAGGTTGTTATGGTGACCGTTACCATGGTACGTAATTGTTATAATACTCGCAGGCACAGATGGTCTATGCAAAGCAGCAGTATTACCATAGTCAAACTGTAGTTGGAGCTGGTTTCCATCAAGTTTTGTTGTCATGCCGATGGAGGTAGGTCACTTATCACATGACGGATCATCATCAGCCATATATGCCAACCCCATCACTTTACTTTGCTAACATCTGTCTGTGTAATGCTCTCTACTTGCTACCTCCACTGCCACAGCAACCAATGAGACTACGTTATATCTGAGTTGCCATGTCCACCACTCCATGGTGATGCTATGATGCCATAAGGGCGTCCATTCTGGCAAACAGTTCTTATATTTTGTTATGTCAAGGTGACCCGGTGTCTTCACTACACTACAGTAAACAACTTCTGACCATTCCTTCACTGTCATTTCCACTGATGTAAGTGTCATATTGACAAGAAAGCTATGGGCTATGTAGTTAGTGTTGTTACATGGACGTAACTTTTAACCTCACAGTTCTGAATGTAACTTAGACAACCACTTCAGTCAACTCACCGATGGTAATGAATATAGATATGAATGTTTCATAAATTTGTTGTACCATGTTGTCTTGAGTTATGGCCCAGGTGTGTTTAACTTTAAGCGGCTTTTCACCCCGGCCAGTAAACAAGTCCGGTGACTATACAAGATTATCATTTCTATACAAGTTCAACATTCTCATATTTCTTTTAATAACTTCAGTGTTTTACTCTAGTCTCCTTGATGTGTTCCTCCGTGTAAGGTAGTTTACTGTATGAAATATTCTTTTACTTCATCCTTCAAGATGCTACACAGAATTGTTAGAAATTATAACTACACTAAATGTTCAGTTGAGACCTGATATTTATTCAAACTTCTTTTTATACCCTACTTACTAAGAAGGCTGGCTATCATTTTACAGCACAGCAAATGGCACTTGGACGGTGGCAAAACATAAGTACTAGTTCTTAAAAGGCATTTATTTGGTTAACCTTTATAGTAATAGATAGCTTGATTTGGAGTATTTCATGACCTCCTGCTCACATGGAAATCCAAATTTTTGTAGATGAGAAACAAGTAATCAAGTTTGCCTTACCTGTACAGTTCTTGTTAATTGCTACCATGATTTTCATACATTAGCGTTTTACCCTTAATGGGTTTTGCTAATCAATCAATTAATAAGAGTGGGTGCCAGGTACATGTAATTGAAAATGTTGTAAGACACCCTTTTGCAGATCCAGTCACATATAACGTCAGGGTTGAATATTTAGTAGCATATCCATCACTTAAGGCAAAGAAATAATTCTTACCCTATGACTTATAAATCCCAGATTTAGAGGGCAGTGAAAACTCACTGGAAATATTCTTTGTAAGACTTCACCACTATTTAGAATATTAACTTACATTGTTTTAAGCTGTTACATACATTGTATCATTTACTACAACATTTTTAATAAACCTTCTGTTAATATCTTGGGTGATGTATTACATGCTTGGCCCTGTCCATCATCAGGTGTCCCCTATTCAAAGTTTCCATTATTGCATCACTTGTGGCATCCTAATGCAGGTTTAGACTAGCAATTGATGTTATTATGAAGTATGTTCCTCTCCAAATTAGGTGTTTACAGCAAGCAGGTACTCTTCCACTGGAGTCTATACTACTGAGGTAATAATCCTGTTAGTATAATGGCATCATCTGTTTGGAACGAGAAGGTACACATACTGGACTGGGCTACTGGAATGGACTACTGGACTGGGATTTTTTGCTTCATGATTCATTTTTCAACACTTTTTGTTAAGCACATTGGCTATTACACCTCCTTCAATACAACTGCCCACTTGTTTTCATTGGCATATCCCAAAACTGTGGTGTATGGTATGGGCAATATATTTCTTAGAAATGCCAAATGTGCAAACATACAATGATGCTAAGCCAATTAATGCGTACATAAACACAGTAGTTGACTAGTGGCTGTAGTAGTGGTACATCACACAGTACACATTGTTACAACTTGCTAGTATACTGTACAATGCAGCAGCTACCATGTACGGATGTATTTAGATTATAATACATAGCTAGATCATTTCATCCCAAGCTCCTGAAAATATTTATCTTTGTGCAAATGCAGTTAATCTAGATTATCTAATTTTTGTATGGTTTACACTAGGGAAAGGCATTAAAATGTTTGCTATCAATGTACACATTCAACTTTATAAGCAAGTCATGCTATGCTATGTAAGTGGTCTATAGGGTGCATTGTTGGAGTACATAGGCATTTCTGAGGAATATGTTTTCATTAACACAACAACTAACAGCACATTCCTGTACCCTGACAATTAAAGACAAAAAGTGAATCACCAGTCCAATGAAATTAAAAACCAAAAATCAGTAGTCCATTCCAGTGATCCAGTCCACTGTTTGTACCTTCCCAAGTGGCATGCTAACAGCTGGCCAGTGTGTGGGTGTGCAGTTGGCCGTAGGTTTACGTGAAGTTGGCATGGGAAAATTGTTTACGTATGTGTATTTGTCCACACTCACTTGAGTAAAATATTTTGAAACTGAAAGAATGACGGAAGGCACTGGATAGTTACAGTAGCAATATATTTAAATATGGCCAATCAATTTTATTGATTATGAACACCAGGAGCTTTAAAAAGTTTATGGTGATGTATAAGACTACCAAGAGTGTTTTAGCCTGTATAATAAATGATTATGTGAAGTACGTAACACAGATATTCAAGTAATTTTTTATTTTGGGTTGCCTTTACTAGTTGGTGTATTTAGCCTTTTCAGCCAGTATACCAATGAAAATATTTTCGTATTACTATTTTCAAAATCAATGAAATATCCATGCTATTTCATACAATCATTCATTAAGGGCCAACGCATCAATCAATAACTCCGCAATACTATTATTTACTCTTGGGTGATATATTCCGGTATAATCACCCACCCATTTGATTATTTCTTACCATTTATTCTGTGTACAGATGTGTGAACACAATGTCAACCATCAAACACATTCCATCCACTTATTCATAATAATGATCACCCACAGGGTAACAGAGTTACTACCTCAAATTGATTACACTAGTACAGTATGGTGAGGCTCCTGCACACGAAACACTAGATGTCATATACTAGCTATGGAGGTTGAGGACAGATGTTATGGAGCAGTGAAGACTGATGAGAACATGTCAGCTACTGACACTTGGATTGGCTGGCTAGCTTTTACTCTAATGTGATTAAATACATGTATGTAAACATTGTTCATGTTTGTATGGTGATGTCTCATCCATAGTTGCATGGTGTACACAGCATAAGAGGACACATCTGTTTCTATTCTGTGTAGTGTTGCACAGATAATTGGATCGGTTATCAGAAAAACCATATATTGGCTGTGTTTTTGTACGTATAACGGTATCGGATGGGTGCCAAGATGAAAAAAAGCAGCATACACAGATATGTGTATTTATTTAAAATACATGCTAATAATATGCATCAAATGATGTTTACAAATGCATTAAGTTGCATTTTCATATTGCTTTTACCGCTTCCATGTACTGTCAGCTGTTTTTGTAGCAATACTACCACTGTAAATAAATCGGTCCTTCACAATCAAACTTCTAATAAAATTGCTACAAAATAGACATGTTGTGCAATATCAGATTGGCTACATTTATCAGCTTGAAAATATCCATTATCGGTTATCGGAAAATCTTATATCAGTGCAACACTACTTCTGTTTCTACCGGTCAAGGGATGAGCTGCGATGACATGTTAATGATTGTAACACGCAGGTACAATGTATCTGACCTGTCACAGCACCCATCAGACTCGTACATTTCTGACAAGTACAGTGTAAGCTATTTTTCTCTTCCTCATCCTAAACTGTCTCAAAATACTTGTGTTGTAGCTTTATTATCAAGACAATGACCAGTACAAGCACATTATTAATATAGTGCTGCCTGACATGAGGTACACCTTAGACTCAAGAAATTTCGATAGTTATCCTCTGAGTAATGCCTAGCTACAATGAAGTAACGAAGCCTACTGAATGAAGCTTATTCACCAGCTTCTTACTTATAACCAAGATTTGCACATTGTCCAACAACGCAATCATGTCACGTTATAAAGTGGTAGTTTCACATGTGACAGATTAAGGCTGTGGACACAAAGTAATATAATATGTAATATTATTATAGTTACTTTATTTTATGGGTAATATGTAACTGTAACTAAATAGTTCAGTTGCATGTAATATGTAACTAGTTACTTTTACTAAGTAACTTGCCCAACACTGGTCATGAAGTATACCTTAACTATGTTAGGGAAACCTACCATATAAGCCTAAATATTTCAAGGAGGAAATTTTTCGTGGTTTTGGGGGTTATCAGCAAAATTTTCAACCTTGAAATATTTAGACCTCCATATAGTCCAATACATTTGGGAAGTGTTTGCAAATCCGCAAAATTTTTATTTTTAGCAACATTGCTCAACCTCAAAATATTTGTCCCGCAAAATATTTAGGCTATACATGTACAGTACTTGACATGGTCACTATAATGAGGTGTTCGTATTACTGAGCTCATAAAATACATCTACGCTATGTGTGATATGTATTTAACATGGCTGGAGTCCTAAATGGCCACGTATAGTTAAGGGTTCAACTTTCCAAGGTTTTACCTTCTAATCATCTAATTCTTGCTCATTCTTTCCATTCAACGTATCATCCATGAGCTCCACATCTTAGCACCCACCCTGGCAAACCTTTACTATAATCCTCACTGCAACAAAGGAACAAACAACTGATCCTAACGTTTTGACTAACCAACATTAACAATAATCAGTTCTACTCTATGTAATATAATGAATACCACATTGGATGATTTACTGTCTGTCCTAGACTTCATGCTCCACATATTGGTCAGTCTAATAGTTAAGTACATGCCCACACACTGTATATACAATCTACTTAAAGATCTGCAAGCATTAACCAAACTGGTGCCAGCAATTAAAATGCTCTGTTGACAGTCAGCTTGGATACTACGAGCAGCCCTTGATGAGTTGTGGTACAGTTATCTACCATTGACATCACTGCGGCGATTGAGGCAAACGGCACAAGACTATGACACAGCACACAAGTGCTCCACCTTACAATCAACTGCTAGCATCTCCCACCAGGCCTACACATGCCAGTAATAATCTCAACAATGTCACCATTGGCCTTCACAAGGGCCCCTGGTACACAACACCACTGTAATGTGACTAGTACACTTCACAAGGCCACTGATATACAATCAAAATAGAAAGTCCTTCTTATGAAGAAATAAATTATTTCTAAATGAAAAGTGGCTTATAAGGCCACAAACTTTCTCATCCTCCTGTACTCAAAATAGCAGTGCAGGAGGGTAGATTTTTATTGTATTTTTTACTAACTAGATAGTTTACTTAGCTAGCTAAAATGACTCAAAATGTAAATTTCTTAGACTTCTCTAGCAAGGTACAAACTATAAAAGGTGCTAATTGGCATCCCTTAGCCACCAGTGGTACAAAAAATCCTTGATAAGGTAAGTAAAACGGCAATGCAGGTGGGGATGATAATCTAATATGTGGCCTAATGAATCAATGTTTGAACATCCGGCCACTACACTGACCACACAATCCATTTGTGTGAGTGTGGCAGATGGGTGACATCAGTTTATGCCTATCACTGGTTACAGAGCTATACTAGAAGCTTGAAATTATAATCCTATTGGTATACATACCTGTCATTAGGAATAATTCCCACCATATGACTCTGCACTTTGAATATTTTTTAAATTACACACTGAACACCCGGATAAGTGCATAAAAGATTAGCTGGTTAAACTGTTCCAGTGATCATGCCTAAGTGTAATGATAAAGGTGTGCATATACAATGTTAATGTTATTATCTGCTTTACCAGTTAAGCACTGAACACACTGATAGAATACTGAGTCTCCTACTTCCTCAGTTGTTGTAGAATAGCTTACCGGTCATCAGTACCACGTGTGCCAACCTTCCACAGTACAACACATATGCTGGAACACGAAGAAACGGTAAGCTTGAGCCTGAGGGTGAAGTGAACTCCTTTATGACTCAGTCCTGAATCCATTAGAATCGCCTTATCGATAAAGTCCGCTCTCGCACAGAGCTCTGGCTCTCGCATTACCGGTGTTACAATCGTCACGTGATATTATTGTTTCCGGTATTACGTAATTTTGTGGTTGAGCAAGTCTGTACATAACGAGACTGATTCTCAATACGTAGATTTCGCGGTACAAGGCTCCTTTTTAGCTTCCCCTTCGTTACTACACAAAGAACTTACACATGAATCGAATCGCCTTTCAAACCAAACTTCGTGTCTGTCAACCAAAGTACGCGGAAGTTATGGTGCCTTGTTTAGAAGACGGTGTTATTTTATACGAAACGGGCGTAACCCATTCGGAAATCCGGAATATCTTACACAAGTTTTGATATGTTCAGCCCGGTGTTTGATCTTTTTACTCGATGCCTTCTCCGAACAGGTAGGGGGCTGACTTCGAAAAGTCTGTCCTTGGCTAGTCCTGTAACATCTCGGTTCAGCGTTGGCATTGCCCAAAAACAGCAGTGCTTGCTACACGGCGGCGCCCACCAAGTCAGGGTCTCAGCTCTGGCTCATCTTTGCCTAGCTCTTCAAATGCCGCCACAAGGTGTCCAGATAAAAGTTCTGGAAGCAGGAGAGCTGGCTGTCTTCATTCATGGCATCTTTCTTGATGACGTCTTCAATTATCACAGGAAAAGTTACTGATAAATAATATGCAAGATTTTAAAACAAATATGACTATCCACATACTCTATGGAATTGTTGGCCAATTGAATACACTATAGCAAGTAATATCACAAATCACCTAACAAACTTATTGTATTTCATTTGTTAAATTTTCTATAAAAAATTGAATACACTATAGCAAGTAATATCACAAATCACCTAACAAACTTATTGTATTTCATTTGTTAAATTTTCTATAAAACCATTGAAGAATTCCCCATTATTGCAGTTTTACTACTAATTTTGTTATAATTTTTCATGACACAAAAACTTACAAAAATACAACCAAAACTAAAAGCATACAGTAATACAACATGTCCTGCATCAGTACATAGCTATAGTCCTGTCCTTTAGTAATCATATGTTCTGTCTGTTAAGTGATCAACAAATATTCCATCTGTTTAGTGACAAATGTTCTGTCTGTTTAGTGATCAACAAATTAAATTAATGTTTCGTCTGTTTAGAGATCACCAAAATAATGTTCCATCTGTTTAGTGATCAACAAATTTCCGTCTGTTTAGTATTCAACAAATGTTCCATCTGTTTAGTGATTAGCAAATGTTCTGTCTGTTTAGTGATCAACAAATGTGACTGGGCCTGCAATAATATGGCATGTGGGCACATGATTTTTGCCTACTTTTTCACACTTTCATCACTCATAACTTTTTGTACCATTATGCTATGGTGTTGCAATTTTCAGCTTTCAGTACGTATTTAATTGGCATCATGATGCAAGTTACAGAATGGAAATGTATTTTTCCAGTACTGAGATATGACTTGTAGAGTAATGGGATGTAGTTTGTGCCCACATGCCCTATTTTTGCAGGCCGGGTCACAAATTTCCATCTGTTTAGTGTTCAACAAATGTTCCGTCTGTATAGTGTTCAACAAATTTCTGTCCATTTAGTGTTCAACAAATGTTCTGTCTGTTTAGTAATCAACAAATGTTCCATCTGCTTAAATAGTGATCAACATATAATTATGTTCCGTCTGTTTAGTGATCATCAACAAATGTTCCATCTGTGAAGAGATCAACAAGCGTTCCGTCTGTTTAGTAATCATCAACAAATGTTTCGTCTGTTTAGTAGTCAACAATGTTCCATCTGGATCATCTGAAGAATTCTCCACATACAAATCCCAATTGTTACAAATGTGTGGCTCAAATAAAAAATCTTCAGCAAATTGGCCATAGCCTCAGAAATATAGCTCTTCCCTGCAGTATAATAATATAATAAGCTGTGCATATAATTAAATAATAACTCACAAAGTTTAAACAACCATTATTCGTGCTGAAATCCTTCCTTTGTTCTAGATTTTTTATTCAGAACACTCATTTGGGTATAAATTATTAATTGACGGAGACTCCTTTGATGGAACATCTACACACTTCAATAGTTTCAAATACATTCCAGATCAAAGCATTCTTCTGATTTTTGTACACCCACACCAACAGATTTTATTTTGACTCACTACAATGACATACTATGCATACACAATAATAGGAACTGATGTGCTTGCTTACCAGATGAAGTGGATCCTTAAGTTGGTTAGCCAACACTACAACCTGAAATTTTTGCATTCGACAACCATACAAGTTAGGCATTACCTAGCTATCACCTCACCTGTTGTGTTACTTCAATGGCAGCCATTCTATAAGGTTACCATTAACAATAAATTTTCAGTTATACAAATGAAAGTGCATGTATGCATAAGAAATTAGATTAAATCGCATCGCTCAGTCACAATTGCAACTTACCTCTCTAAAAGTGCCGCCAGTTTTATCCCGGCTGGCATCACTGAAGAACTATAACATCTCCTTTACTTATGCCATCAAAACGCCCAGACTTAAAAGAATACCCTCGTGAAGCTTAGGCCTTCTCTCAAACATCCTGCACGACGTCCACGTCTTCATCAGTTTGAACTGAGTTCCCGCCGTTTCTATCACGTGGTTACTGTCATGGTGACGATCACGTGAATTGCTCGACTCTCGGAAGTTCGTCGTTCTGGAAGCCTTTGGTGATGGTTTATGCAAACAGCAAGATGTTTTCAGTCCGTGCAGAGACATTTCAGAGTGTTTGGAAATGAAAACAGGAAGAAGTTTCACAAGAATAGCTACATCTCGGAATACATGTATTTTTTTCATGTCGTTATAGCTAACTTCTTCCTGCTTTGGGAGGAATACATGTATGCTCTGTACGTATGCGTACAGATCATCTATGTCTATGACCTGATTATTTATTGTAGATGAGGCAAGTGGACATGGTGTGTGTAGGGACCACATCACTACAATACTAACACTAATAGAAAGTATTTTTACACGAGTCTTTATCACCATTCTAAGACTGACGATTTGGAGAACCAAGAAATCAATCATGCAACATAACCAGTCAGTACGCCATACCATAGGTAGCATATAATATCCATGGCCATACTTGACAGCAATGTCTGAAGTTGACTATGGTGTGGACAAAAGCCAACAATTGTAGCTAATGGTGATGGTACCTGATCAAACAATCATGTTTTGTGTGCATACTTATACACTCTCATGATTGCATTCAGTTGTTCATTCAATGCAATGTCATGCACATATGCTAGAATCATGTTACTTTCTATAAAAGCTGATGCTTTTTGGAATATACTCATATTGGGATTTGAATGGAAGGTTGAATATTTACCATCTTGTGAAGTTTCAGAACACTGGTGTATAAAGCCAGGAAGTTCAGTTTTTGATTGGTGCATGACTCTGTCCACATGCAGTAGCATGCACATTGTTTAGTGATCATTTACTTTGGATTGGATCGTGCATGGCAGCTTATACAAAGGTGCTTTGCTGCTGTTGGTTCATCATAGCCCTATACACCCAGTCTTTAATCAGTGATGAATCACAAGTCCACGATGATTTGCATACTACCACAGTCCATGCAAGTTGGATGAACTATAATAAATAATTATATGATTATAGCTCTGTGTGTATTGATGTTGTAAAGATAATTAATATTCAAAGCCTAGCTCATGATCAGATGAACACATACATGCGGTAATAGAATTCTACAAAGCATTTTACAATGCACTAAAATTCGCTGTGAAATAAAGTACACTATATATTTTATAGTCATATCACTATTTGTAAAGTGAGAATACATTGTGGAATTACTCGCAATATTCTTTTGTCATAATTCCACAATGAAATATCATGTAGTATTTTATACTATATTCCCCAGTACTGTTTAATGTCCTGTGAAATTGTTTGCACTATATATTACTGTGGTTTGTTTCTGTAAAATGTTATGCATAATTCTACTGAGTATTTTATAGCACAGAAAAATGCTCTGCAAAAACACTACATAGCTACTATTCCTCAGGTATACTTTTCCTGTGTATGGCCGGAGTCGAGCTTGGGGCATCTCGTAGCATCACACTCCGGTACTCGGAATTTCTCTTCCCACGCCTTGCCGGTTTTTGTTTTCTATTGGCTTTTTTAGCCTGAAGGCCAGATCAAGGAAGGCAGTAGTTGACTCTTGGATAGGATAGGTACTAGCTATCCGTGCCAATATCCGAGCCAATTATATCTGATCCGATTGTGAAACTTCAACCCGGGCCCCATTTCTTGTGATTCCAGTAAGGCCCTTTGTGGGTTACCATTATTCCACGGAACGGCACGGAACGGAATGGCATATTCCGTGGCATTATTCTCCGGAACGGAACAGAGCAGACACACGTGTCCCCCAACGCATCAACTATAGTATTAGCTACTTGGTGGCCATGGGCGTCCTGGAACGGCTAGATCTATAAGGGAAGTTCTATAGACTACATTCAGCTCTAAATCTATAGCTATCAGGTCTGCGAAGCTATAACATAAAAACTAGTAGCTAGCCGCAGTATTATAGCTATGTCTGTTTTATTACAGTAGAGATTTCCAACTAAACTAAATAATTAACATTCCATACATTCATTGGTATGAACAATATTGTGCATTTTGTCAGGGTCATTTTAGTGCAAACCCCACCTCAATCAGTGGTTCCTATCAAAAGATATAAGGAAAAGAAGTTTACAGTGTAATGATTTTTGTGTACAGCATTTCAATGCTTTTTATGTATATTGCATGGCACCAAACACAATATACAAAGTGTCATAAATCTAGATAGAAAACTAATAACGACATGAAATTTTCACCACATATCTATTTTATGAAGAACAGCATATGAAGTAAGTAAAACCTCTCAAAGTGACCACTTCTTTGTAGACTGACCACTCAGAATATTACATGAATAAAGCAAGTGATGCATAAATAAAACTGTGTATTATGTAATACTAAATATATATACACAGGTACTTAATGCATTTTCAAGGATAACCAACTAGAAAAATCGGTAATATTTTATAAATGGCAAGTACTGGCATCACAAGTCGCAATTAACACGTACTTCGGAAACATAACAATCAGATAACACAATGTAAGAGCAACATTATTTAAAAAAATAGATTTGTTTGGACATTGTTCAGCTTTATTTGTCACATTGTAAGCACTAAGGATGATAATTATTATATAACACAATGACATCACTGTACTACAAAGAGAAATTATAAATAGTTTCTGATCAAAATTACAATCACTGAAGCTGCTATAAAATGGATCAAAACAGCAGTAAACACACCAGAATATAACAACAGGTACGTGTGAAGCCATGTAAGGTTGGTATCACATGCCAGTCTCCACTTTTGAAAAGATTATGCTCAACCTTGAACCTTATTTTGCAATTCCGCGCAAGACAACAAACTGCTCACCTTCAAACTATACTTGCATCGATGCAGGGGGATGCCTTTAAGCCCAGGGTGATTGTAGTGCTGAATTCTGAGCAGTGTTAGATGGCGATTTACCTTTAAAAAGGCCATATTTCCATCGTAATCCAACATCAATCGTCCTCCAATCAAAAAACACATGGAAAAATCGAAATCAGCATATACGGTTTGCCCAGAACCACTTTCTTCGTCCTCATCAGCAGCAGATTCACGCGGAAACACTCGGAAACTTCGACCATCACAGGTGCCACATTCTTCCAATTAGAATTACGTACGCAATTATTTGTATGGGCTTCCTATGGGGATTTTTATTTCTCAAACTTTGATTTGCTGTATTTCAATAAATACCGCATGGATTTTAATCCAATAAAGTGCAATACAAAGTACGAAGCATTGGCTACCATTTACTGGAACGGCAGCTTGTGAAACGTTTATTGAAGGTGTATAATTTAAGTAGCAAAAATATGTGTGAAAAATTGGTAGGTTGGAAATCGCTAATTACAGTACTAATAAACTTAGTTGTCCCTCAGTCTCCACTATGTACGTAGCTATACAGCAACCAACTGATGTCTAATTTAACCTTGCTACATAGATTAATGCCACAGTGAAAAAAAATTCTTAAGAATACACAGTTAACAGCAAAAATTGAATACAACTATGTTGATAACACCAACATATCGAGTAAAGTAAGTGACAAAGTAGTAGCATATACAGTAAATTAACACAATTAAATTAAAAGCAGTACAGCACTAAATGGTACAACGATAGACTACAAGGTAACAATTACTAAACACTAACTAGTTTCAACACAGCTTTGACAACTCCAGTGTACATTCTTGCCTAAGGTGCTTCAACCGAAACTGGAGAAATGCATACATCCCATGGTACCATTCTGAACACTCCAAACAGCATGTCATTGGAGGTTGACGTGGCATTATATAAGCCTTCGCTTATTCAGTTTATATAACTTTCAGATTTTTCTTCTTTTGCCTCTGATTGGTAACAGAGAAAAACATTGTTGTTCAATACAAGATGAGAGATGGCTACACATCTTAGGGTAGCCAAATACTAATGTGCCAGGGTTTTCACCTAAACACAGGAGCACTGCATATGCAACGCTGAACAAACCACAATCATTACATCCAATCTGTTTATGAACATCTACAAAGTTCACGGTAAATTCTGATTTGCTGGTGTGCAGTAAACAGGCCACTTGCATTAGTTGTCATAAGAAAACATACTATCAAAAACCAACACATCTTTCTGGTTGAGTTACTAATTGTCACCCAGTGATTTCTGTTACTGTCATGTATAACTTGAGTGAAAGCACTTTCAACAATCAAATAACTCAATAGCCAACATCTTGAAATTTTGGTTGAACTACTTGTTCAATATTATATTGGTTAGCATTGATAATTGCAACATTAATCCAATCACCCGACAATACCACAGCTTTGTCCCCATCCATGAAGTGTAATTCATCAATCCAGAAATGGGTGTCTTCATATTTGGACGATTCTCTGTATGTATCAGCAGTCTTTTATTTTGCAGGAGGATGCTGCTTCTTTTCACTGAGTCGTATACTTTTGAATAAGTTTTTAGAAGCTTCATTGACAGGTTGACTCGATGGAGAGCTGTCCAAAAGGAGTGATCCACTGTGTGATGAGCCTTCCTCACTGCATACTACATGATCTGCATGTTGGAGCAAACATAACAACTGTTAACATAATGATATTAACTACAAAACAAGTAAGGAAATATTAATCCTTTTTCCCGCTAAAACATAAAAATGTACGGTTAATTGTTAGTAGCAGAGCCCATATTAAAATGAGCTCTAAATAGAGTAGAAACCTGGTCAGCATGTTCTATATAGTTTCATTGGTGTGAACCAAGCAGTCAAAGAAAACTATTGAGAGAGAAAGTGGCAAAATGGGTACTACCATTAAATGTTTGTGTATCACCACCACAATGTGATACTGCAGTACATCAAAAAGCTACTATCAATGCTATTCTTGTCCAGAAAGTAAGCAATGACATTTTTTTGTTGGCCTTACCATTGTTTTCCTACCTAGTAAACAACTACAGGCTACCAACACTTCAGCAACTCCACCACAGGCTTAGCAAACCCATGCAGCACGAAAGAGATTCAATAAAATTTTAACTTAACTTTCAGCCACTAAAATTATCACCACTAGTGTTCATTTTGCTCAATTGATGGTAAATCCATTCTAAATTGTTGTATTGTATTAATGCTTTACAGTGACCAGCACTGAAGGTCTGCAGCAACATGTGCTGCAGCCTTAGGATTACCTAACCTAATTTCAAGGACTTAGACTTAGTGACTTATAGCTGAAAAGGTGTAACAGAAAAGGGGCCAAAGTAAGGTAAAAAATCCCTCCAACCCCAGGAATCGAACTGCAGGTCACCCAATGTCTAGTCGGGGCCACACTCAGTCTCCTCCAGGAGGGATGGATTTTCTTCCTTAATCCTACAGTATTTATTGTATTAATGCTTTACATTAAGTTAGTATTAGTATTAGGTTTACAAGTAAGGAGGCTCAAGGAGCCTGTAAAGCCTGATCTTTACAAAGTTGTTGCATTTAAGAAGATTATAAAATTGTAGCTAGGTTTGGAGCAGTCAGGCTGTTCTGTTGAGAGACAACATGTCAAACAAACACACACTCACCACTTTTACTGATACCCAAAAGATTCTGTCCACTCATGTAAGTTTTCAAATTCTGTGTTAGGGCCATACTTAGCTATTGCAACATACAACAGTACTAAATTTCTCTTTCATAAATCAAGCCAAAAGTTCAGTTTTCAACTAAGTGGCCTTTGTTTATAAAACTCTGAATCTCTCATCAAAATCTCGGAGATCTGCTATAGTACCTAAAATGTAATTCTCAGTCCTTCTTAGCTCTGGTCTACCACACTGGTTCTGCCGTCTAGGTTGTTTTCCACTCTGGTTCTGCTGTCGGAATTGCCTTCCATTCTGGTTCTTCCTGCTATAAGCACCGTTTCTATAACTACAGCAAAGACTGAATTCACCACAAAAGGACTTCTTTGCATTAGTCACCAACTCATCTTCTTCATCTTCTGTTCCCTCGTGTTGTCACCTGATGACACCTGCAGGTCACGTGATAAAATCTCACATTAGCATAATTATAGCCGAAAGGCTAGTTATCGGCTACAAGAAACAGCCGGCTCGTTTTGTTTGTCACAAAAGTAACATAATATAGTGTTTGAAAGTGATTTAGAGGATATATATCTAGGCACTTTAGGCGTTCCGTTCCGGAGAATAATGCCACGGAATATGCCATTCCGTTCCGTGCCGTTCCGTGGAATAATGGTGACCCCCTTTTGGGTCTGGGGCAGCTGAACGGACCGTTTTTGGGTCCTCAATGCTGTTTACGTCGCTTTCTGCGATAGCGTTCTTCGGAGTGATGGCCTTCACTTGCGTGGTGATCAGACATGGGGCCAAGTACATGCAGTGAGTACTTCAGGGGCGGATCTAGGATTTCAGAAGGGGGATGCTAACATGGACATTTTAATATGTGGCAAGAAAGTTAATACAACTAGTGTGCGAAGCACACTCAGCATGCGGAGCATGCTCTATCTAGGGGGGTCTGGGGGCATGCGGCTCCCACAGGAAAATTTTGCAAATTTGGCCTATTGAGATTGAATTTGGTAGTAATTTTGAGTGGAAAATGATGTCACTTTGTTTATGTGATACCATTATTCCCCTACAGCTTGTCAATATAACTAAAGGGCACAGCCATCTAGCTAAAATTCAATCTAATCCAAAACAGCCAAGCTGTAAAAAAAAGTGTGCGGCCCTCAAAAAGGCTATGGTGAAAAAAAATGTGAAATCCAAGGTGGCGGCCAAGAAATGGCTGTGATGGTAGGTTAATGGTAAAAATTTTAATAACGACAATTCAGATGAATTTTTGTGCCGCTTGGTCTTGGCACAAAATTCACCTGAATTGTCATTATTAAAATTTTTACCATTAACCTACCATCACAGCCATTTCTTGGCCGCCACCTTGGATTTCACATCTTTTTTCACCATAGCCTTTTTGAGGGCCACACACTTTTTTTACAGCTTGGCTGTTTTGGATTAGATTTCATTTCTTTTTGTATTTGTATACCCCAAGACTTTTTTAACCTATCTTTTTTTCTTTACCACAGGAAGAAGAAAAGATGAAGTAGATGTATTTTAAATATTTTATCAGTAAATGTACAAATTATATATATAATACATATATTGATTACAAAAATCTCCATGGTGGTTTCTTTGTAACTGAACACTCTACAAGGTGACTTCTTCTAGATGCTCTGTCTACAGGGTGAATTGTTTGTAGCTGAACGATCTACAAGGTAACTTCTTCTAGCTGATCTCTCTACAGGGTGATTTGTTTGTAGCTGAATTCTGTACAGGTGATTTGTTTGCAGCTGAGCTCTTTACAGAATGGTTTCTTTGTAGCTGAACTCTCTAAAAGGTAACTTCTTCTAACTGATCTTTCTACAGGGCAATTTGTTTGTGGCAGAATTTTATACAGGGTGATTTCTTTGCAGCTGAACTCTCTACATGGTGGTTTCTTTGTAGCTGAACTCTCTACAAGGTAACTTCTTCTAGCTGATCTCTCTACAGGGTGATTTGTTTGTAGCTGAATTCTGTACAGGTGATTTGTTTGCAGCTGAGCTCTTTACAGATTGATTTCTTTGTAGCTGAATTCTCTAAAAGATAACTTCTAACTGATCTTTCTACAGGGCATGCAATTTGTTTGTGGCTGAATTTTCTACAGGGTGATTTCTTTGCAGCTGAACTCTCTACATGGTGGTTTCTTTGTAGCTGAACTCTCTACAAGGTAATTTCTTCTAGCTGATCTCTCTACAGGGAGATTTGTTTGTAGCTGAACTATCTACAAGGTAACTTCTTCTAGCTGATCTCTCTACAGGGTGATTTGTTCGCAGCTGAATTCTGTACAGGTGATTTGTTTGCAGCTGAGCTCTTTGCAAAATGGTTTCTTTGTAGCTGAACTCTCTACAAGGTAACTTCTTCTAGCTGATCTTTCTACAGGGTGATTTGTTTGTAGCTGAACTATCTACAAGATAATTTCTTCTAGCTGATCTCTCTACAGGGAGATTTGTTTGTAGCTGAACTCTCTACAAGGTAACTTCTTCTAACTGATCTTTCTACAGGGTGATTTGTTTGTAGCTGAACTATCTACAAGGTAATTTCTTCTAGCTGATCTCTCTATAGGGTGATTTGTTTGTAGCTGAATTCTGTACAGGTGATTTGTTTGCAGCTGAGCTCTTTACAGAATGGTTTCTTTGTAGCTGAACTCTCTACAAGGTAACTTTTCTAGCTGATGTCTCTACAAGGTCACTAGTTACTCTCTACATGGTGGTTTCTTTATAACTGAACTTTCTACAAGGTGACTTCTTCTAGCTGATCTTTCTACAGGGTGATTTGTTTGTAGCTGAACTCTCTACAAGGTAACTTCTTCTAGCTGATCTCTCTACAGGGAGATTTGTTTGTAGCTGAACTCTCTACAGGTGATTTGTTTGAAGCTGAGCTCTCTAAATGATGGTTTCTTTGTAGCTGAACTCTCTACAAGTTAACTTCTTCTAGCTGATCTCTCTACAGGGTGATTTGTTTGTAGCTGAACTATCTACAAGATAACTTCTTCTAACTGATCTCTCTACAGAGTGATTTGTTTGTAGCTGAATTCTGTATAGGTGATTTGTTTGCAGCTGAGCTCTTTACAGAATGGTTTCTTTGTAGCTGAACTCTCTACAAGGTAACTTCTTCTAGCTGATGTCTCTACAAGGTCACTAGTTTGTAGCTGAGCTCTCTACATGGTGGTTTCTTTGTAACTGAACTCTCTACAAAGTGACTTCTTCTAGCTGATCTCTCTACAGGGAGATTTGTTTGTAGCTGAACTCTCTACAAGGTAACTTCTAGCTAATCTCTCTACAGGGAGATTTGTTGTAGCTGAACTCTCTACATGATAGTTTCTTTGTAGCTGAACTCTCTGCAAGGTAACTTCTTCTATTGATCTCTCTACAGGGAGATTTGTTTGTAGCTGAACTCTCTACATGGTGGTTTCTTTGTAGCTGAACTCTACAAGGTGATTTCTTCTAGCTGAACTATCTCTTTCCATAGTTGCATGAACTCCCTACAAGGCAACTTCTTCTAGCTGATCTCTCTACAGAGTGACTTGTGTGTAGCTGATCTCTATACAGGTTTCTTGTTTCTAGCTGATCTCTCACATAAAGAATATTCGTAAAGACCAACATGGTATACCTCCTTTAAATGAAAATGGTAATACTATCAACAGCTCTAAAGAAAAAGCTACTGTTCTAAACAACAAATTTCAGTCTGTATTTACTCAAGAGAATACCACTGACATACCAAACTGCGACAGCACTCCACATCCTATAATTCCAGATATTGCAGTTTCATGTGATGGTGTACAAAACCTCCTCGAAACTCTAGATCTAAGTAAGGCATCTGGTCCTGACAACATCCCTACCAGGATTCTAAAATTTTGTGCAAAAGAGATTGCTCCAATTCTAACTGTTATCTTTATCCAGTCCCTAACATCTAGACATATACCAAATGATTGGCTAAAAGCCAACATAACACCTGTGTTTAAAAAGGGGGATAGAAGCAACACCAACAATTACCGGCCAATTTCACTAATTTCAGTTTGTTGCAAGATATTAGAACATATTATGTATCACCACATTGCAGAGCACCTCAACACCAACAACATATTAATTGACGAGCAATTTGGCTTTAGAGCAGGTCATTCATGTGAGGCTCAGCTCATATCTGTTGTTGAAGACGTACAATTGGCCATGGACAATACGTCCCAAGTAGATATGATTTTCATTGACTTTAGGAAAGCGTTTGATACAGTTCCGCATTGTAGACTCTTAAACAAGCTTTCTCACTATGGGATTCAAGGTACAACTTATGACTGGATAAAGATTTGGCTGACTCAGCGAACACAGCGTGTTGTTGTGAATGGACATGATTCAAATTTTGTGCAAGTTCAGTCAGGTGTTCCCCAAGGAACTGTTCTTGGCCCATTGATGTTTTTGCTCTACATTAATGACATCAAGTGTGGCATCTCATCCCATTTGAAACTTTTTGCAGATGATTGCATATTATATCGAACTATCAATAGTCAGCAAGATCAATTATTATTACAACATGACCTCAACATTATATTAAAGTGGACTGAAACTTGGTTAATGGAATTAAACATTTCCAAGTGTGTGGTACTTACCTGTAGTAGACTAACATCCTCCTCTACTTTCAACTATACTATCAGAAATTACTTTTTGCAGCGAGTTACCCAACACCCTTATTTAGGAATTCTCTTAGACTCAAAAATGTCATTTACACCTCATATTAATCAAGTTATCTCTAAAGCAACAAGGATGCTAAACTTTGTTAAACGTAACCTTTATAGATGTTCTGCAGAAACTAAATGTTTAGCCTACACCAGTATAGTGAGACCACTGTTGGAGTATGGATCGGCAGTATGGGACCCCTACTTGCAGAAGGAGATACAAAGTATAGAAATGGTACAACGACGTGCTGTTCGTTAGGTCAAGTCAGACTACCGATATAACAGTAGTGTTACATCTATGTTAGCAGATCTACAATGGCCATCACTTCAACACCAACGATATGTGACTAGATTAAAAGTCTTCTACAACATTGTTTACTCCTCATCAGTCTTAACAGTCCCAAATTATTTCACTAACACCACATATCCCACCCGTCACCACCACCCCTTCCATTTTGAGATTCCGTTTGCTAGAACAGATCATTATAAATTCAGCTATTACCCCAAATCTATCCGCGATTGGAACAATTTACCAACTGACACAATAGAATCCCAATCTCTACAAGTATTTTTAGATAAATTATAACTGACTCTTATCTATGTGATTTGTAATGTTTTTCCTTACCTGAACATATTAGTTTGTAACTGTGTTTTCAGTAATCATAATCATAATCTTGAATTCTCTTCAGGGTGACTGCTCTATTAGGATGACTGCTCTATTAGAGTATCTTGGTCTCGCACTTGCTACACCAAGTTGGATTTCGTGTTATAACTCCGTGGCTTTAAGTCTGATTCTTCTACACCATCGATGAGCCTTTCTAAGATGATTACTCCATCTGTACAACGATTTTCAAAGCATTACCCCAAGCGGTTTATCTGGTAGGCGTGGCAAGCAGTCGTTTTTTTATTAGCTAATCTCGATTGCGTAATTGTTACACACTGTTGGTTTTTTCGTTGTATCTTCCTGGTTTTTAGCTCGATTTCTTTCAAATCACAAATGGTTTGAGGTTGAATAGTTAACCTATTCACCCACCGATTTTCAGCTTCTTTCCATACGCGGTTTATCCTGTAGGCGTGACAACATATTGGTGTTATTTTTCGTGAATAATTGCTCATAACGCTTTCCCTGTTTATCGTATTCCAGCCAAAGGTGGTACCGAGATGCGCCTTTATACCCCCCTTCTGTGTGCCAAATTTCAAGGCAATCAGATAGGGCGTTCGCGTTTTATAGCAGTTTTTGTAAGTGTGCGACAAGAGGAAGAAAAATAAGAAGAAAAAAAACAACGAAGAAACTAAGCCAATTTTTGAAGTTGCATATCTCAGGAACGCGTGAACCGATTTCGCTCAAATTTGGAATGTGGAGTGCTGAAGTTGGAGGGCATGTCCACAGCAAAAATCGTCTTGTTTCATCAAGGAAGCACAGAGCTACGGAGGTGCGAAAATTGCGTTTTCTTTCTTCCTGTCAATATACTCACGGGTGTTACGCGCCGGCTTCTTGGGCCGCACGACAGTACACACTACCGTGTGTCTTGATCTTAGACTAACATCTTAAAGAACTAGTAGTGGATACATATGGGTATCAGTTGCACATGATCAAATTTAGTGTTTTGAAGTATAACATAATTTACAGTCTCATGGCTCAAACTACACTAGCTGTCCAAGCAGTATAGAGAGGGTAAGTGTGAGTGGAGAGGTCAAGTAGACTGATTTACCAGTGTGTGGAGTGCATGTGCACTCAGCTGTATAGAATTCTCCAGTTAGGGGGCTCTAGATCTGGTGACATATATACTCCCGGACCCCTGGAATTTTTGGAAAATGGCTATCACAAGATTGAATCTAGAAGTTATTTTTACCAAATATGGGTACAAGATGAATGAGTTCAGTTGAAAGTAATTTTAATTAAAAAAAAACAACAACTATACACTGTTTTTTGTTATTGGATTTTAAGAAAATGTATAATAGCGGCTTGTCAAAGAGAATAAAGAGTGCATAAGTAAGGCCAAGGAGAATATTTAGCACACAGGATTGAATCTACTTCATATATAGCCACTGTTCTACTTCATTATATAGCCAATGTTCTGTGGTGCAGGTTGCTATATCAATCTAACGATGGATCCATCCAATGGCATCCATCAACTATTAAACCTATTCTTCTAGACCTGTGTACTGCTACCCTCACCATTATACCAAATATCCTGCCAGATACCAATCACTTTAGGTAAAAGATTTATACCTTTAATAACAACCAGTTTAATAAACTTTAATAACTTTAATAACAACCTGTTACAACCAGTTTTTTGCCACAACTAACCCCTTTTTACCACACAATGATAATGACAACGTAAATGCTGCAGTATCATTTGAGCTTAAAGTTGAGCTTCAAGGGATTTGATAGTGCAAACTCCAGAAGCTGCTAGATTTAGACAAATGTAGCATGGGATTTGATCAAATAAGATAAACAAAAATGAACAGCTCTCAGATGTTGTAGCCTTGTGAACTTTATAAATGCTAAGAAATTCACTATTATATAAGACTATTGTTTTACTTGCAAAAGAAGCATTTCAATCCAAGAATCAAGTATGTAGCAGAGCCTAAAAAAACTTAAACTATTTGACAGAAAAGGTTATTTTTCAGAATAGATTTTCAATTAATGATGTTTTATGCAATTTATAGTACATTAAAGGTATATCTCTTTTACCTAAAGTGATTGGTACCTGGCAGGATATTTGGTATAATGGTGAGGGTAGCAGTGCACAGGTCTAGAAGAATAGGTTTAATTTCAATTTACACTTTGGTAACTTCTTAGTTTTAATGATGGATGTTCTATTAGAGTAGTTGACTGTTCTATTAGAGTATTTCGGATTTAGCAGTTTCTAAGGTAAGACTTACTCCAAAAGTATAATTTTAAACCCTTCTTAATAATTCTTGGATAAGATTAGCTATTCCCCTGCTCTTTCCATCTTTTCATTGCTCATACATGTGTATAAAATGCAACTGCACCTGTACTACAGCTTCTAGAAGCTTCCTAGCTTGCTCATTGTAAAATTTTAGAGGGGGTGCTTCAGCCCCCCAAGCACCCCCCCCTAAATCCGCCCTTGTACTTATACTTAAGTACACTTAAGTACAAGTTTTACAGTACTTGTACTTTACTTAAACTGATGATACTTTCTTAATTACCGTAATGTACTTGTACTTATACTCAAGTATTTTGCCAAGTACTTGTATGTACTTAAAGTACTTGTAAGTACTTTTAAGTACTGCAAACGCTGTAGTTTGTACACAGTCAGTGTCAATGAAAATAAATTTGATGAGGTTGTAGTTTTCAACTTCATTAGTACTTTTTACAACCTTACTATGTATCATGTAGCCACTAGCAGCTGTTATTCTGAGTGGATGATTGTAAGTTTGGTAAAATAAGTCTGGTAAAATTAAAAAAACAATGCTGTTGTTTAAATTGAGAATTGAAGAGAATGGTTGACAAAAACCTGAAAGTACCTGTTGTCCTAAAATATTTTTCAATTCCTGAAGTTTGAGACTGCAAGGCTAAGTGCAACTACTGTAATGAGGGTTTTTGTTGAATTGGTGGCATGAAATTATTATTTATAGTGCATGCATCCTTCTACGTCAGACACTACAACTTGTGAAGAAGACAACTCAACTATGGTAACTGATCGAAATTACTTTACGTGCTGAACTTGATGACTACACCTGTACTTGGAAACCCCACGTGTACCAAAAATAATCAACCCTGTAAATTTTTTGGAAGGATAATCGCAAAGCATATCCTACCATTGTGGCAAAAGATGTCATTTATTCCAATTAAGTGGTTATTTAACATCACAGGAAAAGAATTTAAACCTGATCATAGTAGACTTATAATGATTTTAAAATTAAATGATTATTTGTGCCATGTAATAAATGGTTCTGTGAATATAAAAACTGTACCTTGCATGTTTGTACCTCAAGCTTAAGTTTTTATGCATGGCTGCAAAACTTTTGCTATAGGAAAATGTACTGTACTTGTACTTTACGTAAGTACTTCTGGTATGTACTTGTACTTTACTTAAGTACTCTTGTGATTTCGACATCGTTGAAGAAACTACTAGAGTCGGTAGAGTACACTTGTCGCGAAAACACTTGCAGAGCTGTCACTTAGTTTCAAGATAGAAAAAAAGCTGATGAGTTGACCTTTAGAAGCATTATATAGGGATTCTGTTTAACACCCTTTTCATGTTTAAATGTGACTCATCCACATTATAAACACCTTGTATGCTTATAAGAGCTGTTGTATTTCAATGGAAAAAGAGCAATGCAAAGTTGATATGTGAACCGAATTCTTTGAAATATCATAATTATAGCTAGTTCATTGGTGTGAGAAAGGGAGAAAACCAAATAGCTTAGCTGCATGTGTGTAATGAGAGTTTTCTCTAACGCTGTATCTCTGGACAAGTTTATACATGGCCAGTCTTAGAAGCTTCTTTAAATATACGAGTTGGCACAAGTGGACCTTAATCCATTTTTCAATCAACACCAATGGCTTCCATTGAAGCACAGCACCAGCACCGGAGGAGAGAGTGGATGTATTCTTGATAAAAGCAATCAGACTAACATAGGGTACAGGATTATCAGGTGTGCCTCAAAAGAAGTCCTTTGTGTCCCTGACTACTGAGCAAAACGCTCTGTGTGTGCATGTGTGTATGTGTGTGCGCGTGTGTGTGTGCATGTGTGTGTGTGGTATGCTACCCTGGCTTGCCATCTAGTCTGATGTTGACAAAAGCTTTGTGGCTTGGCTTTTAAAAAACTCTCATCAAGGTAAGTCATGCATACATCTAGGCAAACTGCAAGCCATTACTCAGGAACTGTCTACCTAAGTTTGCAGGCTTACTATTATAAAATAAAATGTACAAGTTCTCTGTGGTCTCTAGTGGCATGTGTTCAGTTATACCTCATCCTTGTTTATAGGAAACAATGTGTGTGGGTTGTATGACATGTATACAAAATGAGACCGAATTTACTGCAACTATAAGTTCTGTATTTCTTGTAAGTAGCTTTTGCTCAGTTAAAGATTGTTAACCAGTAGCAAAGATTTGTTATCACTAACAAAGACAGTTGCTAACCTACTTATGTATGTATATACTTTGTTCTGTCTGAATCAAATTTGAAATGTCAGGCACATGTAATTAAGTGAGTTGATTAGAAGTGGCATGATGAATTTGATAACCTAAATTTATCTGCACTGTTATCAGGAGCCACTATAAGCACCGCAAGGTGCAAATGTGCCTTGTGGGTGCTTCTGGCATTATACCCCTTAGCATACATTTAGAGACTCTGATCAAAATTTTAATGAATAATATAACACAGCTCAGAAAAAAGTACTACTAAGTACAGACTACTACTATGTCTCTTAGCACAGGCTTGCTATGTCTCTTAGTACATGTTTACAACAATAAATTTATGACACAATTGATATAACATAAATAAGGAAAACTTGAATGATTTAAAACAGTTATGTGTATACATTCATGAAATGTTTGCATTGGTTGGAGATGACAGAGTCACGCTATTTGCTAAACTGACAAAAAAGTCCTTTAACCATGCTTTACATATGTATTCTTTTGCCTCCACATCAACAATGGGGTTAGGATAATCTATTCCAATGATGCATTGTGCTTCTTCTTGTATTAACTTTGGTGCAGTCCATGGTGCGTGAATGTACTCAGGTGGAAAGTTTCTCAATGCAGGCAAGTATGTGGTAATGTAGATACCTTCTGGGTCCATCAACTGACCAAATTTGCATGGGCTAAATGACTCAATTTTGCCTGATATTAAGCCAGCACAAGCATCCTCTATCCAGCACACGACACAAATTGGGTCTTCGTAATCTAGAAGATACTTGCTAAAGATAGCCTTGCCACACTCCCATGATTGCCAGAGACAGCCGCGTGTTAGAAAATAGGCAACACACTTGCGAGCTAGGTAGTGTGCCCAACCTTCTTTAGTAATCTGTATCATGACTGCATCAATCCATGGGATTCCTGTTTGACCTTTACCAACTCTTTCAACTAAATCTTTCTCACTTTTCCAGCGGATTGGTAAACACAGTGGATTATCCTTCTGCTTATCAAAGTTTGGTATGGCCATGGCTAAATGGTAAGAGTACTCTCTCAACAACAAATTTCCCTTGATGCGGCATAAAAACTTTTGCCCTTCATCAGTAATGGGGGTGTACTTCTGCACCCGTGCATAGAACAGACGTACAGAGAGGCAACCAAACCTGAAGTAGGGGCTAAGACTTTCTTTACTAAGAAGCCAGTTCAACATGTTCTTGTCTTCATGATCTTCACAACAATAATTCAACAGTCTACTTAGTGCTTGTGTCTCACCACCAATCCACGATCCCATTCTTACTGTCTCTTCTGCAGTAAACCCAAGTTCATTCATGGTCGGTATTGGCACTTCTCCTGGAACCAGTGGCTCCATAGATCCCATATTCCATGATAGAGGGACAATATGATGTGATGGCTGATGTGATGGCTGTGGAACAGGCGGGGATGGCTTTAAAGAGCCAGCAGCTCTGATGAACTCTTTAACAGAAGAAGCAATAGTATTTCCAAATATTTGCTTTATTGTGTCTGGACTGAACAAGGTATGACCAAAAGGGCATTCTACTTTAGCTCCATTAGCCCTTGCAACATTGGCAATGATATTATCATATTTGAATGCCTCATAACTGCTTTGTGAAGCTTGATATGTGAGCATGGTAGCTTTCCAGTGCCTGATCAATCTTGGCAAGATTACCGTTGGCTCTCCTTTGAAGACAAATAAACGTGAATTGTAAGGACTCTTTCGTAGCTTGCTGTCAAGATCGTGAAGACTCTCCAACAAAAATTGCCACACAGGTGCTGAAGGACCACGATTTCTGTCCTTAAAACACAATGGATCTAAAATTAACACACACTTAATGGTCTGTGCAGTGAGGCTATGGAATAGTGCTGGGTTGTCATGAAGTCGTAAGCAGTCCAGTCTAAACCAATGAATACTAGTATCTTGGTTGGCAGTCATCCTTGAGTTCAGCACTGCTACCTATTCCCTGACCAAGTAACAACTGGTGTAGATTCTGTGATGGTGCACCTACAGTATTAATATGTTAAGTAATACATCACTGCTGCATAATACTACATAACATGATTAATCACCCTTAGAAAATGTCACTATAGTTATCATTTACCACCCACTATTGGCTTTTAATTAACAACTTCTACTGCTAATTCAGGATGGTTTAGCACAAAGACCATGGCACACTCCACACTAAAATGATTATATAATCAAACTTGCACTCACTTGCAGCCTAAGCCATTGACTAACCATTGTATAACTAGCTTCAGGTATTCACATGCCATTATGTTTTTACTTTAAGGAACGGACCCATACTTTAAGGAACAGACCCAAATCTGTTGCACCATCAAAAGGTACAATACGGTCCCATATTGCAAAGTGAAGTTAAGCATGGCTCCTTGCAAACCGTATAATCTGCTACTGAAGGATCGAATGGAAACTAATCAGGCTATGACTTGAGTACCCAAGTACCCTAACTGTATACAAAAGTTTGTCTTAGTAGCTTTAATTAACCCTGACACAAATAAAAGAAAGCGACCTGGGCACAAGACTAGGCTATTGGTGGTATAAATTGTGAGTGGTAAAGTGTACGAAGAGTGGTCTAAGTTTGCATTTGAGAAAAATGTCAAAAATTTATGTGGGTGGGGTTTCTGGACAGCAGTAAAAGTAGGCATTGTTTTGGGAAATGCTGTGCTCTATTGAGTGTCGTGGCCCAGTAGAGACTGGTAGCGTTCTATTAGACTGGTTACTTTGCTGCTGACAGTGATTTTTGGCAGCATGATTGTTTTATACTGCTCCAAGCTTTTGCATGTTCAGACCTTGCGAGTGTCTTGCAGCACTTTCAAGATGCGACATTTGATCAACTGCCTGGAAATCTGTATCAGTCCTTGCATTAGCACAGAAACAGCATACTTAAGCAGTGCCTTCTCCAGGCTGGCGGTTGTGTTGATTACACATGCAAATTATCACAATGCATAGGGAATGGGCTTTGATTCAGTTGTACTACCTCTAAATCATATATCCGTTCACTGTATAGTGTGACTGACAATTTGTGCTGCCTATGCTTGCTTAGAATTAGGAACGATGCCAGAACAAGTATAGAAAGTTTTTCACACAAAAATACTCTACACGAGCAAGCAAATTGTGATGGATCAAGCAAATGTGCACCATTTTCTCATTGTTGTTTCATTAACAGGTCTTTGCTATTCATCACCACTAATCAACAATTGTCAAAAGTTGTAGATCCAGCTACACAAAAGTCCACCAGTGGCACCAAATTGTAGCCAATGAACTAAGCTATTGATAGTCTCGTGCCCAGACCACTTTTTAAAAGCCTAGACCACTTTTTAAAAGAGTCTAAGCATGTTTTTCCCTCCAGGAGAAATAAGCCGGAAACGCCCGCCCTTACCTTAATTACTAGAGCGGGCTTTAAACACGACAAAAGAAAAAAAGCAGCCGGTCTGGTTATGTGAGACTACACACAGTATGGGTCGATCATAGTGTGACGGTTTCACTCACGACAAGCGCTTCTTTTAGGGATCAAACAATTTTACTATCGATCCCCATAACAATAGCTACACATTTGGCGACAGGTATTAACTAAATGACGCTGCATGCACCGGGGGCATGCACACAATGGCAACAGTGGATACCCAAACTCAGTTTACTGTCAATCATACCTTGAGGTTAAGTATAGAGGTTATTTGAACGCGGCCCTTCCTTCCGCTCAGCGAGAGTAACGCTTCAAGTGTAGCTAGCTACCGGCTTGTGGCCATCTGTTGCAGTGAGCAAACTGAGCCGCAATAAGTAGTGATATCAGACCTCCCAAATTTTACACTGTCAATTACACTGTACAAGTAACAATTATAAACTTACTGAAATTGTTGTCCATACCCGTGGTTTCAATTTAAATCTTTACCCCGTAAAATTCCGTGAAGTCATCATAACGATGTCGTGAATTAAAGTTTACGTAATTATTTCCCCGTACATTTCTAATGGGAATCATTTCGTACAGATTATTCAATGCCATGGGAGAAGTGGCACTGTTCTATACCATATGCGTATTTTGTACCATACGTACCGTACGCGTACGGTATAGACATACGCGTATGGTACGTACCAGCGGCGGATCTAGGATTTTTAAAAGGGGGTTTCTGAAAATTGGTTTAGCTAAATAAGGCATCTGATAAACAATTCTCCGGAAAATTTTGAAATTTTAGAAGCTCTGAGATCGGATTTTAGGCTTTTTTGTTAGCAATTACAATAAATTCAATACTTTACCAGGGGCGTAGCCAGGGGGGGTTCAAAGGGTTCGGACGAACCCCCTTTTCAGAGTTAAGTTTTTTAAATCGTGATACTGGTTAACTAGAACTGAATTAACTTCAACAAATCCACTGAAATGGGTAGCTACAGGTCTTCAGGCAGAGGAATTCAAGTACCTCTACTCGCTATTGCGAATGAATTTATAAGAATACACATGTTTACACGTGTACACGGCCCCAGACCCCCGCTGTGGAGATTCTATACTTAGGGCAGAACCCCCCTTTTGGAAATCCTGCCTACGCCCCTGTTTAATCTGTAAATAATTACTAAATACTATAGCTAACTATAGGGCAAATTAGTCTCGCGTGGCCAGACCGCTTTTTTCCGTATATTGGGTGGGGAAAAAAGGGTCTGGTGCAACTCCAATAGCTGTTTACTTCTGAGCCGTCCCCACATTCCGTGGACGCTAATTGAATAACATTGGTCACAAAGGAGGTGCCATGACGTCAGTAAGTTAACTAGAGATCTGTTTATCCTTTAAACGAATCTTAATTTGCTCCAATGTCTCTTTTATAGCGTCTTGAAAGTTAATCCTCATCGTGTAACAAGACTCACAACCGGAGCAGGAGTGTAGGAATACTTCATAGTTTTACTGACGTCATGGCACCTCCTTTGTGACCAATGTTATTCAATTAGCGTCCCCGGAATGTGGGGACGGCTCAGAAGTAAACAGCTATTGGAGTTGCACCAGACCCTTTTTCCCCCACCCAATATACGGAAAAAAGCGGTCTGGCCACGCGAGACTAAGGGAAAATATGGTGACTACAAGCTGTGGCTTTGATTGCTCTATTAGAGTAGTTACTTGACTGCTCTATTAGAGTATCTCGATCGTTTTTAATGCAGTGTGAGATGAAAAATAAAGTGTTGCTGATGGTTTAATAGCTATCATATAGTGTTAGTTAAGTGCAACTGCATGCATGCTACTGGTATATAGTTGTTTGCTATGAGAAATTGTCAATACAACAATGTTTATATAATGAGAATGCCACTAAGCTAAATTTAAAAGGAGGTTTCTGTCAAAACCCCAGAAACCCATCTGGATCCGCCACTGCGTACCATATATGCGTATTATGTCTTTTCTCGGTGTCTTTTAGCCTAGCTACAATGGGTCTACCTTTACAAGCTTTTCTAGCTGAGTAAACTTAGAACACAACATAATAGCTAATGTGCTAAGCTTAGCTGTAATATAGTCCTACTGATGTATCTAAATTTTATGTACATGATCACATGTTGTCTGCATTGCAGAACTTCACATGAATGGTATACTGTGTATGCTACTTTAGCTATCAGATGGTCTTATATACTCAATTATAAGTATGGATATAACTGACAATTTATAACACAATCGGGTAAATAAGCAATGAGAGCAATTACAACGTGCATGGTCTAACTGAATTATACATAATTATACTGCTTGCATGTGCAAAGCTAACAACTTAAATGAACACCATAAGTGTCATCAGTTGTGCAACATGGCCCCTTACTGTCTTTGCATCTTTATCCAACTGCTATATACACTCTTCTTCTTTTGAGGATCCAATTTCTTGTTTACGTACTGTAAATAGTACCACCACTCACATTCATCACAGTGGACCTGCAGCACAAATTAATGTGGATGTTGTTAACTTAAAGAGTACATTCAGATAAGAGTATAGCTAAACACATTGTCTTCCCATCCACAAGCATGACAGTAAGTATAGTGAGTGGCTACAACACACTTAAAAATTAAACAATTCTATAGATACTACGTTCATTACTAAATTATTCATTAGAACTCATATATAAACTCACCATATGGTATGTTTTTGTACTTCATCTCAGTAGGTAATGCTTCATTCAATAGCAAAGATTCAGCAAACTACAGTTTAAAAAGAATTTATTGCACAATTAATTACTATACACATCATGCAGTCTTTTAATTAGAGTAGCATGTCTAATAATGCTATAAGCTACAGCCAGATTTATATTAATTTGTAAACTGGAACATTGCTTTCTCTACAGTTAAATCCCTTTGCTATACCTCCCTCAATGTTATTGTATCAGCATTCTCCAGATCTTCCTCTGTTTGAGCAATCATTGCATTGTACTTCTCGAGCTCATCTGATTGAAATTGTCTGCTCAACACTCCTTGTGTGTCACCAAGCATAAATATTCATTTTTAAGTATAAGTGTACTAACAAATTAAGCCTAAACAATAGATTATCTAGCAACAATAGAATAAAATATTTAATGAATTAATATATACCTGAAAAAATTGGCTCGATTTGGATGCAAATTAATATGGTTGTTATGTTTTAACTAATCAGAATGCAGCATTTTAAATGTGTATTTATATGGAATTATGGATAATTATATCAAAATCTATATTATGTTCAGTTACAATGCTACCTCTACTGGCTTAGTGCTTATATCACTTAAAACCATGCCACAATGATATTCCTTTTAAAAAAATAATCTTGAATATCAATATGCTGGAACAGTTCTAGCTACAGCCCTACAGAAATCAATGTCTTTTGTCCTAAATAATACTTTAGAAGATCAAATTTCAAGTTTTCTGAGTAAGGCAAGGAGCATATACTGTTCTGGTTTTACACTGAAATGATAATTGGGCACCATAAACACAAGCACATTATTTTTACAAAGTTTGTACAAGCATAGAGAAGCCCTAGTAGAGTTTTTGGGTAATATCGCTCTATACCTTTGTTGTACTAATCTTTGACTATCTTCAGGTGTATTTGTAAAGACACGTGTGTGGGTATTGTTCTAATTGTAGGGAAGCGTAGGCTCTTGGGCAAACCGTGTATATAGGCAGCACTGACCACTGTATGTAATGTTATACCGAAAGCACACAATAACAATCAACTCTTACACAATATTTATATTACAGGCATGCATAAATTACATTATATTACATCATGTTGCATCATTACATTACATCATTAACTCTATTACAGGTATGAAGGAGGAGTAGCATTATGTAATAATGGCCTGATTTTTGAATTTTCATTGTATCAATTAAACGATGGATCATGAATCCAATAGGAAGCAATATATGTGTAGCAAATTCAGCCACAATGTACTGTGTGGAAGAAGAAACAAAAATTAAAATTTACCATATGTTTTCAGTGTATGCAGTTGCTATGCAACAGCTAGATAATTTAAACTCAACTATTCTAAAGACCATGCATAATACCAGCTTGTGCAAGTAATTTAAAAGCAATAGCATTTTTCACTCTGGAGAAATGAAGTCATTTATTATAAAAATGCAAGATGGAAATCCATTGGTGGTGGCACTATTGTATTGAAACTGCCAGATACTTTGATGAAATGAAATACATTGTTAAGCAGACAACGAGATACTTTTGTTATGCATTACACCAATGACTATAGAAATCAACCCTTCCTTTGATTTATAATTATTTTTATGACTTACTGTACATGGGTGATATCATTTTTTTCATGAAGTTTCCAAGTTTCATGAAGTCTACCAGATCAGCAGGACTTAACACAATTCAAGACTGGATCTGCCAACAGTGTGATGAATTATTGTTTTTATCATATAACTATATATACCGAGACTGTGGAACAGTACACCAATAATTGATCTATCACATGCATCAAATAAATTATTATTTGGAATGTTCCGTTAATAAATTTGCCAGCAATAAATTTTGTACTTTGTAGACTCTGCTGCAAATTAATGCTCCATGATTCCTGTTTTATGAACTATTTCATTATTTAACTATATATGGGATTCTTCCTATATACCCCTTATATGTCCAGCTCGAGGTCCATGCAGCTACTAGTGCTAGACACTGGTGACACTGGTAGACCTGCAAGTCTTGTGCACAATTCTGTAAAGCATTAATTTAAAGTCAACTATATCAAGACACACGATAATGTGTCGTGCGGCCCAAGAAGCCGGCGCGCCACACCGTGAGTATATTAACAGGAAGAAAGAAAACGCAATTTTCACACCTATGTAGCTCTGTGATCCCTTATCCGATTGGAACCAAATTTGCTAGAGACGTGCCGCCCAGTTAGGGGAGTCTACATACCAAATTTGAAGAAAATCGCTCCAGCCATTTCCGAGATACGAGCGAACAAAATTTCGTTTTAATTTCTTCGTTTTTTTTTCTTCTTCATCTTCTTTATTTCGCACACTTCGCAAAATTCGCCATAAAACACGAATGCGTTCTCGGATTGGGCTGAAATTTGGCACACTTAAAGGGCTCATTAAGGCGGATCTCCGTACCAACTGTGGTAGGAATCCGATTAACATTCACGGAGTTATGACCGATTATTTGCGTAAAATAAGGTCGAAGGTCTGTCACGCCTATAGGGTAAACCCCTTGGAGGAATCAGTTGAAAATTGCTATGTAGATGGAGCAACCATCGTAGGAGTGCCTTTTTGTGGTTTGAAAGGAATCGGGATAAAGACCATGGAGATATGACACAAAACCCAACCTGTGTCAAAATTACGCGATCGATTTTTATGAATAAAAAAACTATTAGTTTTCATGTCTACCAGGCAAACCACTTAGAGCAACGAGCTGAAAATCAGTATGTAGCTGGAATAATCATCATAGAAAGTTCTTGCAGTAGTACAGAAGAATCGGATTACAAATCACTGAGTTATGATTCGAAAGGCAACTACGTGCAGCAAATGGGAGATCGAGATACTCTAATAGAACAGTCACCCTAATAAAGCATTCAGCTGCATGTATAATTTACTCAGTTATATTACATTGCAAGTTATTCTGTAGGGAATTCAGCTACAAACAAGTCACCCTGTAGTCAGATCAGCTAGAAGAAGGTACCTAATAGAGAGTTCAGCTACAAAGAAGCCATCATGTAGAGAGTTCAGCTCAAATAAATAACCCTGTAGAGAATTCAGCTACAAACAAATTACCCTGTAGAGAGATCAGATAGAAGAAGTTACCTTGTAGAGAGTTCAGTTACAAAGAAACAATCACGCAAAGAGTTTAGCTGCAAACAAATCACCCAGTAGAAAGTTCCGCTATGAACAGATCACACTGTAGAGAGTTCAGTTAGAAACTAGTCATCCTGTAGATAGATCAGCTAGAAGAAGTCACTTTGTAGAGAGTTCAGCTACAAAGAAACCACCATGTAAGAGAGTTCAGCTGCAAACAAATCACCTGCAGAGAGTTCAGCTAGGAACAAGTCGCCCTGTACAGAGATCAGCTAGAAACAAGTCATCCTATAGAGAGTTCAGCTAGAAGAAGTTACATTGTAGAGAGTTAAGTTACAAAGAAACTACCATGTAGAGAGTTCAGCTGCAAACAAATCGCCCTGTAGAGAATTCAGCTACAAACAAATCACCCTGTAGAAAGATCAGCTAGAAGAAGTTACCTTGTAGAGAGTTCAGCTAGAAACAAATCACCCTGTAGAGAGTTCAGCTAGAAACAAGTCATCCTGTAGAGAGTTCAGCTAGAAGAAGTTACATTGTAGAGAGTTCAGCTACAAAGAAACTACCATGTACAGAGTTCGGCTGCAAACAAATTTCCCTGTAGAGAATTCAGCTACAAACAAATCACCCTGTAGAAAGATCAGCTATAGAAGAAGTTACCTTGTAGAGAGTTCAGCTACAAACAAATCACCCTGTAGAGGGTTCAGCTACAAACAAGTCACCCTGTAGAGAGTTCAGCTAGAAGAAGTTACATTGTAGAGAGTTCGCTACAAAGAAACTACCATGTACAGAGTTCAGCTGCAAACAAATTGCCCTGTAGAGAATTCAGCTACAAACAAATCACCCTGTAGAAAGATCAGCTAGAAGAAGTTACTTTGTAGAGAGTTCAGCTAGAAACAAATCACCCTGTAGAGGGTTCAGCTACAAACAAGTCACCCTGTAGAGAGTTCAGCTAGAAGAAGTTACATTGTAGAGAGTTCAGCTACAAAGAAACTACCATGTACAGAGTTCAGCTGCAAACAAATTGCCCTGTAGAGAATTCAGCTACAAACAAATCACCCTGTAGAAAGATCAGCTAGAAGAAGTTACCTTGTAGAGAGTTCAGCTAGAAACAAATCACCCTGTAGAGAGTTCAGCTAGAAACAAGTCACCCTGTAGAGAGATCAGCTAGAAACAAGTCATCCTGTAGAGAGTTCAGCTAGAAGAAGTTACATTGTAGAGAGTTCAGCTACAAAGAAACTACCATGTACAGAGTTCAGCTGCAAACAAATTGCCCTGTAGAGAATTCAGCTACAAACAAATCACCCTGTAGAAAGATCAGCTAGAAGAAGTTACTTTGTAGAGAGTTCAGCTAGAAACAAATCACCCTGTAGAGGGTTCAGCTACAAACAAGTCACCCTGTAGAGAGTTCAGCTAGAAGAAGTTACATTGTAGAGAGTTCAGCTACAAAGAAACTACCATGTACAGAGTTCAGCTGCAAACAAATTGCCCTGTAGAGAATTCAGCTACAAACAAATCACCCTGTAGAAAGATCAGCTAGAAGAAGTTACCTTGTAGAGAGTTCAGCTAGAAACAAATCACCCTGTAGAGAGTTCAGCTACAAACAAGTCACCCTGTAGAGAGATCAGCTAGAAACAAGTCATCCTGTAGAGAGTTCAGCTAGAAGAAGTTACATTGTAGAGAGTTCAGCTACAAAGAAACTACCATGTACAGAGTTCAGCTGCAAACAAATTGCCCTGTAGAGAATTCAGCTACAAACAAATCACCCTGTAGAAAGATCAGCTAGAAGAAGTTACCTTGTAGAGAGTTCGGCTAGAAACAAATCACCCTGTAGAGAGTTCAGCTAGAAACAAGTCACCCTGTAGAGAGTTCAGCTAGAAGAAGTTACATTGTAGAGAGTTCAGCTACAAAGAAACTACCATGTACAGAGTTCAGCTGCAAACAAATTGCCTTTAGAGAATTCAGCTACAAACAAATCACCCTGTAGAAAGATCAGCTAGAAGAAGTTACCTTGTAGAGAGTTCAGCTACAAACAAATCACCCTGTAGAGAGTTCAGCTACAAACAAGTCATCCGGTAGAGAGATCAGCTAGAAGGATCACCTTGCAGAGAGGTCAGCTACAAAGAAATCACCCTGCTTCATCTTTTCTTCTTCCTGTATGTAAAGAAAAAATGACAGGTTAAAAAGCCCTAAAGCCGGCCATAGGCCGGCTTTGGGGTATACAAATACAAAAAGAAGTGAAATCTAATCCAAAACAGCCAAGCTGTAAAAAAAGAGTGCGGCCCTGAGAAAGGCTATGGTGAAAAAAGATATGAAATCCAAGGTGGCGGCCAAGAAATGGCTGTGATGGTAGGTTAATGGTAAAAATTTTAATAACAACAATTCAGGTGAATTTGGTGCCGCTTGGTCTTGGCACAAAATTCACCTGAATTGTCGTTATTAAAATTTTTACCATTAACCTACCATCACAGCCATTTCTTGGCCGCCACCTTGCATTTCATATATTTTTTCAGCATAGCCTTTCTCAGGGCCGCACTCTTTTTTTACAGCTTGGCTGTTTTGGATTAGATAGCTATATACCATTTATCTTTGCATAATGTTTACAAATACATGATCAAGTCACTTGATCATGTGACTGTAGTAGAATGCTGCAAATGGTCTCAAGCAAATGTCGGGTCCAATTCATTCATTCAGCAGTATCAGTGCTTATTCTATATGATTTGGCAGAAGTAGCAATCACAAAAATCATAAAACTTATAATATGTTATCGTATGTAAAACATGCTTGTATTGTACTGAGTCTGGACTTGTGCATGTACATCCATCAAGTTAGTTATACTAATTATTACACAAATGTAATGTCTGTCCAGCAGTGTTTTAAAGAAGGAGAATTTATAAGTGTAAATCTTGCCAGCTAGGGCTCCTGTACTGTCCATCTGTGGGTATCAGTGCATGCTACCCCTGAGTCTAGACTCTTGCAGTTACGTATGTTGTATAATGTCCTAACAAAATAAGATATCAGTTTCATCACTTATATCATTCCATTAATATTCTTTTATTTTAAATTGCATAATATAGCTAATGCAGTAAAGCAAATCAATTAAGTTATATCTTAATTGCAGTAAAGCAAAATACATCTCATCTCTATAGATAGGGTCCGCAACGCGAAAAATCGATATCCTCCAATCAACTATCTAACTATTGTCATGTATTAGGCTAAGTATAACTTGAATAACACCAGCGTGGCAGCCAAGTTTGCCACTTTCTTCTGGTAGAAAACGATACAAATGTCTCAAAATCACGTGATTTTTCGTTCCAGCAGTTCGTAGGGTTCTTCGTATGCCACGATATTCTCTCTCAACATTGTTCAAGTAGTCTATCATATACTCAAAGTATTGGTGGTTTGATTTTATTGGTCAGATTACGGTGGCAGCACGATCTGTGCAGCTTTTTGGCGACAGACAAAATGTTTCTTGCTCTGGAGCACAGGACAAGCAGAACAGCAACTGCGCCGTGGGTCAGCAATGACCAGTACTAGGTAAAGCACCTGCATGAGGAGTATGGTTATAACTGAAGCTTGTTAGCCATCTGGCTGAGCCATCTATATGCTGAAATTCGGCCAAAATGACGCGATTTTTGCAAACAAATACCAGAATGGTTAATACATCAGTGAGACAGTCTCCAACAGCAAGGATACGAAGCTTATAAACACCTAACAATACGGCTATCTCGCCCAGTAAACGTATAGAGCAATCCAATGCATGAAATAAGCACTCACGTGATCGAAATTCAAATCGCGGAAATACCCATGAAATTGCTTTCATTTCTGAATAGGAACCATGCAGTGTGCTCCTTTTGTAAATATTTGTGTTAATTGTTCACTCAGGCGTGGTCTGGGCCAGTGCGGGTGTGTTTTATGCTGTGATGGCATCATAGGGAGAGTCTCAGACTGCTGGGCTAATCGAGATGTTGAACCTAATGCACACAAACTGATTGTCACTTGATTCCAAGTGATTTTAATGTCATTGGAATAGATTATGGCTGAGATTTGAATATCGATCACGTGAGTGCCTATTTCATGCATTGGATTGCTCTATTCGTTTACAGGACGAGATAGCCGTATTGTTAGGTGTTTATAAGCTTCGTATCCTTGCTGTTGGAGACTGTCTCACTGATGTATTAACCATTCTGGTATTTGTTTGCAAAAATCTCGTCATTTTGGCCGAATTTCAGCATATAGATGGCTCAGCCAGATGGCTAACAAGCTTCAATTATAACCATACTCCTCATGCAGGTACTTTACCTAGTACTGGTCATTGCTGACCCACGGCGCAGTTGCTGCTCTGCTTGTCCTGTGCTCCAGAGCAAGAAACATTTTGTCTGTCGCCAAAAAGCTGCACAGATCGTGCTGCCACCGTAAACTGACCAATAAAATCAAACCACCAATACATTGAGTTGATGATAGACTACTTGAACAATGTTGAGAGTGAATATCGTGGCATACGAAGAACCCTACGAACTGCTGGAACGAAAAATCACGTGATTTTGAGACATTTGTATCGTTTTCTACCAGAAGAAAGTGACAAACTTGGCTGCCACGCTGGTGTTATTCAAGTTACACTTAGTCTAACACATGACAATAGTTAGATAGTTGATTGGAGGATATCGATTTTTCGCGTTGCGGACCCTACTATAGAGAATAGAATAATCAGATCAAAATATGACTGCTCTCTTAGAGTATCTCGATCTTCACTAAACAGAAACCGCTAAGCGAGATTAGGCCACTCCATGACAATTGGTAATTATGTTTCTGGTCCACCGCCCGCATCCTTTTTTGGAGAGTGTGAAATTTCAGAAATACATCGGTAAAATGCCCACATTAGCTTTTTGAAAAACCTGGATTTCAGAAGCAAATATTGGGCTGCAACAAGTATACGTTTTGATCGTGTTCGTAGCTCCAAGAAACTCCTCTTGATTCTTCGAGTGATCTTCGGTCCTGGTATTCGCTTCCTGGCTCTGGGCACGGCGCTAAGTAGGTTGAGTTTACCATTTGTTACCGTGTTATTCTCTCGCTCTGCTTCTTGAGTTCTGATCCTTTGATGCGCACTTATTGGAATGCCCGGACGGCGTAAGAAGAGCCGTCGAAAACAACCAGTTGATCTGTCTAATAATGACGTCGATGTTGACGATGATGACCCTGACCGTGTGTGGTGCTCTTGTGGGCGGCCTTTTGGTACTGATGGGTTTATGATTAAGTGTGATGGCCACAGTGAGAACTGCTGCCAGTGGTATCATGGCCATTGTGTCGGAATCACTACTGCTGAAGGTAGAATACTTGATGTTGATAATGGACCATTTATTTGCCCCACTTGTGCAACCAGTTCAGATGTGCGAAACCTTCCTTCCTTTAACTTGTCAACTCTTACTACTTTTGAGTGGCGTGGCTCACCAAGCCCTGCTGTGCTTGAATTACTCGACCAACTATACTTTCAAGTTGTCCATTGGAAACCAAACCTGTTTACCGTGCCATCAGGTAACTTGGGTAAATCCTTTGTATCTGAACTTGCGTCATTGCTGCATTCCTTTAGTAAACAGTCAGCTCTAGAGCCATTTGCCTTAAAGGCTGCCATGTTGATGCCCAACTTGCTTTTACAGAAACCCCACAACGAGTCCAAACTCAGTTTTCGAGTAGTTTGCTCTTGCCTTCAGAGACGACTTGATCTTTGGCTTAAGGGTGATTTTTTAGCTTTATTTAATGAAGGGATTGTCATACAGAAACATCTATCTGCTTCACCTCGCTATCGTCCTTCCTGTGATGATCAAACTCATTCTTCCAGGTTTTCCCACCTTATGACTCAGGGCCGTGTTAATGCTGCTCTTCGCTGTCTGTCTCCTTCTTGCGACTGTGGCCCTCTTAACTTGGATCATGTAGTGGGTTCCTTGTCTGATGGTTCTCCCAAAACTGTGTTTGATGTATTGCATGAAAAACATCCTCATGGTCGTGCTGCAGACCCTGATGCTATACTTGATCCCATTGACTCCTCTCAATCGTTTCATCCAGTTCTATTTGATGGCTTAGATGCTGCTTTAATTAAATCAGTGGTCATGCAGATAAGTGGCTCTGCAGGCCCTTCTGGTCTTGATGCTCATGCTTGGAGACATCTTTGTACAGCGTTTGGTGATGCTTCTAATGACTTGTGTGCAGCTGTTTCTGCTTTTGCCCATCGTATTTCCACCTCTTATGTTAATTCAAAATATTTATCTGCTTACTGTGCTTGTCGCCTAATTCCTCTTGACAAGCGTCCTGGTGTTCGCCCTATTGGTGTGGGTGAAGTTTTGCGAAGAATTATTGGAAAGGCTGTGACGAGAATTATAGGGCGTGATTTACAGCAGGCTGCAGGATCCTCTCAATTATGTGCTGGTCAAATGGGTGGTTGTGAAGCTGCTGTCCATGCAATGAAACAAATATTTGACTTGCCTGAGGTTGATGGTGTTCTCCTTGTTGATGCTAAGAATGCCTTCAATGAGTTAAATCGTCAAGTAACACTCCGAAACGTTGAGGTCCTCTGCCCTTCTCTTGCTCCCATTTTAATTAACACTTATCGTACTGATGCTTTTTTGTTTACTGGAGGTCGTACCATCTTTTCTAGTGAAGGGACTACCCAGGGTGATCCTCTCACTATGGCTATGTACACTATCAGTACTTTGCCCTTGATTTCTCGTCTTACTGGTCTAGTAAAGCAGTGCTGGTATGCTGATGACTCTGCTGCTGGTGGCAAGCTTTCCAAGCTTAAGCAGTGGTGGGACTTGTTATCTTCCGTAGGGCCCCGTTATGGCTATTTTCCAAATGCTACTAAAACTATCTTGATAGTCAAGGAAACTGTTTTAACTGATGCTAGAACAATTTTTGGAGACTGTGACATTCAGGTTACTGCTGAAGGACACCGTTATCTGGGAGGTGTAATTGGCACTCCTGCCTTTGAACAGCTATTTTTGAGACGTAAAGTGGATGGCTGGATTGATGATCTTAAGACCTTGAGCCTCTTTGCCAAAACACAACCTCATGCTTCCTATGCTGCTTTTTGTCATGGTCTCTCTTTCCGATGGAACTATTTTTTTCGTGTTTCTTCTTGTTCTACAGACCTTTTCCTTCCTCTTGAACATTTTGTTAAATCTGTTTTCCTTCCTAGTTTATTGGGTCGAACTGTCCCTGGTGATGTTGAGAGAACGTTATTTGCCTTGCCTGTGCGGCTAGGAGGCCTTGGTGTGTTTGATCCTTCGATTGTTGTGTCACAGCAGCGTTCCTGCTCTGTAGAAGTAAATGCTGGTCTCGTTGGCTTGATTATCTCTCAGGTACATCAACTAGGTGACTGTCTTGATGCACAGGTTCAGTTGCGATCCAAGTTTCACTCTAGGAGCCATCAAGAGCAACTTCAAGCTGCCAATCATTTGTTCGATGAACTTCCTCCTAGCATGCGTTCCTCAGTCATGTTGGCTCAGGAGAAGGGTGCATCGAATTGGCTCTCTTGTCTTCCATTGAAGTCGCATAATTTTGTGCTTCATAAAACTGCTTTTCGTGATGCAATTGTGCTTCGCTATCATTGGCTACCATCTGCCTGCCCTACTTCTTGTGCCTGTGGTCACTCTTTTACCATAGAATATGCTCTGTCTTTCCCAAAGGGTGGGTTTCCTTCTCTGAGACATAATGAAGTGCGTGATCTAACTGCCAATTTACTTTCCGAGGTCTGTAACAATGTTGTCACTGAACCCCACCTTCAGCCTCTTTCTGGTGAGACCCTTCAATACAAAACAGCTAATCGTGATGATAACGCAAGGCTTGACATTGCAGCTAATGGTTTTTGGGGAGGACGATTTGAGAGGTCATACTTTGATGTCAGAATTTTTAACCCTAGTGCACCCTCAAATCAACCCCTACACTCTGCATACCGACGTCATACAAGGAAAAGAGACGTGAATACCAACAACGGGTACATGAGGTAGAGAATGCCTCATTTACTCCCTTAATTTTTACTACAACTGGTGGAATGGGTGATGCTGCTACTCAGTTTTATAAGAGATTGGCCAACCTTTTGAGTGCAAAGCACAGTCTTTCCTATGGAATAGTGATGGGATGGCTGAGATGTAAATTGAGCTTCTCTTTGTTGAGGTCTGCAATTATGTGCATTCGCGGTGCCAGGTCCAGTTTGCGCTGTCCCATTGCTGAGGCACCGATTGCTGTGCAGGTCGCTGAGGCCCATATGTAAGATAATTTGTTTTTGTTTATTATGCACTGTTTTATCTTATGTCATTAATTTGTAAAACAAAAAAAAAACAAGTATGCTAAATCTAACTATCTTAGACTAAATATCATAATTTCAGTGCATTTTATCAGTGAAAACTTGCAAGAAATGAGCAGAGTGCATGGTACGGATCGACATACTCTAATAGAACAGTCAGTAAATCACAAAATACTCTAATTGAGCAGTCACTTCATTGTTGCTTTGTTGCTGAATTCCGCCCGCCCGCACCTAAAACTGATTTTCAAAGGACCAGAAACATAATTACCAATTGGAGTGGCCTTATGGCCCCTTCCCCCTCCCTGAAAGGAAATGAAAGCAGAGTGCCATCCAGCACAGTCAATAGGTATGGCAGTGCAAAAACTTCTGCTTGATATTATACGCATAGCTACCAGGTTAGCTATACATGCCTATACTCATATGGTACGAATTGCTGTACCATACGCGTATGGTTGTACCATGCATGCATACGCGTATACGCATATGATATATGTACCAGGGGCGGATCTAGGATTTATAAAAGGGGGGGGGGCTAAGTCAAGGTAATAATCTCTTGGGTAGAGGTGTTTCCCAGCATGCAAAGCATGCTGGAACTAGGGGGGTCTGGGGGCATGCCCCCCAGGAAAATTTTGAAAAATTGATGCTAAAATACTGCAATTTGGAGACATTTCCACATAAAATCCCTAATATTTTCTGCCTGTAGATATTTTATATACTGCCTTTAGATTATAGGTCTGAAGCATTTTGCTAATGGAAAAGTTTGGGTAGGTACGGACAACCAAGAATAGGTGCATGTTAGAATAATAATGTTGAAAGTAGAAAATTTTGAAATTTGAACAATACAAGATTGAATTTGAGAGCATTTTCAATGGTAATTGTGCATGTACCTGAATTAAGTATTGCCATACATATTAACTACACAAGTAGATGAATGAAGCTCTTTAAACATGCAGACCAATGCACTTCATTGTATGTAGCTATAGGTGCAGGCAGATTTGGAAAAATTCCATAACAGAACCAACTACATGTTTCCAGTGAATGTTCTATTAGAGTAGTTAGCTGACTGCTCTATTAGAGTATCTCGATCTTGTACGCCTCCAATGCTGATCCTGGTCCTTGTTGCATAAACTTTAGCATAAATTCACTGATAATACCTTGGAAAGATGTTTATAAGGTGGTTTTATGAGTATTTGTATTATTAGTGATCATATAATTATGCTAAGACAAAATTTCATTATAATACTCAGCATATTGATCAAGTAAAGCCTAAATATGAAGGGGGGGCTTCAGCCCCCAAAGCCCCCCCCCCCCCCCCCTGGATCCGCCCCTGTGTACCATACGCGTATGCATGGTACAAAATACGCATATGGATATGGTATAGAACAGCACCGCTATTATTAAGCGAATCATGGCCTTACCAGCACGTTTACTGCCAGTTTCAGTAGCCCTATAGGGTAATCTGGGGCGCTGAATCCAAATATGATGGTGATTTTTACGTTTGAGTATGATTTTGCCGATTTTCCGACACAAACTATACTGGAATCCGGAGGTATGCTCTTGTAACATGGATTTTATGTTGTAGTGTAACCTTCTGTCAACGATGAACATGTATTTTGATAGTTATTTGCTGCGGGTTTTGAGTTTTATAAACATAACTTTGTATCTGTGGTGAGCCTAGCGCTGCTAATAATGCACCTATCAATGTAATTGCCCCGCTGCCCCCCCCCCTCCCCCGGGAATACATGGGGCTATAGTGGGGATTTGACACAGGCGAATGTCAAATGCCCCATCGTAGGGCAAACCGATCGTGTCAAATCCCCATCGTTGGCCCCAGTTGCAACGCGGGATTTACTCGGGATTCAGTGACATAGCGAAGAATGTTACAACAAAAAAATATTTGGGCGCTTAATGAACGATCGTCAAATTCCCCATAGTGGGGCAGCAGTTTCGTGTCAATTCCACCTGTAAAGCCCCACTTACGCCCGAGGGGGTGGGTGGGTGGGGCAATACATTGGTAGGTGCATATTACAGTGGCGTAGCTATAAGGTGCATGGGTACTGGTAGGGCACAGGCCGGCCCAACCAATCAGTTCCAGTGCCCTACCAACTCAGGTACTCACTGTATGTAGCTAGCTATAGACTACAGCTACGTAACCAACCAAGAATTGATGTATATAAATATTCCTTCCTCCCAAGAACTGTACCAGAATGGAATAGATTAGATGATGAGATTATTGAGACTGACTGTGTTGAAGAATTTAAGCAAAAATTAGCCCTTTCTATGTATATAGTTAAGTAACTTATCGTAATTGTATATATTTTTATAGTTTATTATTGTAATTGTACATATGTATATAATTAAGTAACTTGTCGTAATTGTACATACTTATATAGTTAAGTAACTAATTGAAATTGTACACATGTAATTGCACATCAGCATTATACCCCTGGAGGGTCCTGCTGATTAACAATAAATAAATAAATAAACTAATAATTATTATGCAAATAAAACGTACATACAGCTAGTGTCCTACTAAAGATGACAAATTTTAGCTGTAAAATGCCACCAAATTGAATCTCAGCATGTAATTTTCAAAACATTTCCTGGGGGAGCATGCCCCCAGCCCCCCTAGCTGCAGCATGTGCTGCAGCTTGTACACATACAATGGTGCCCAACCAATCCCTCTGGGCTAGCTACGCCACTGGCTAATTATGATATTGCTGCTAGCAATACACTTGTCTATTTTGTTACATAAATAGTGTCTGGTAGATATATTCATGTAGGAATACTTACATGGTTGTTTTTCACTGTCTATTTAATCAAAGATTTTGCTGTATTAGTAGGCCTATGTGCCATAGCTTAAGGGTGATACTATTCAATACTGCTTAATATAAATGTGCTTTACACACTGTATATGAAGTTGCATTGGAGAGATATTAATATGGTGGCTAAGGTCACCGAAATAAGTTCTTAATATGTGACCGGATTTCACATAACAAGGCTTCCACACACACAAAATCAAACTTACGATTTTACCAGAAATGGATTGCTGGTCTAATACACTATCATATTTCACACTGTACTTCCTTCAACACTGACAAGTCTGGTTTCTGTAGCAGCTTTCTTCCGACCCTGTCAAAGCCACGAGTGTGAGATTGGCACCATTAAATGGCCATGGCTTTGTGATAATGGTGTGTAGTGAGCTGGGACTTCACAGAGAGCTCGCCAATAGTGTTCTCAGTCAATTTGGAGTAATTTGAGGGCCATGGAGGGCCATGGAGAGCCCAAACTTGGCCTCTGGATTCCAATCGTCTTCTTACTCCATTTTATACCCGTATAGTAAGATCACCGTCCACCCCCACCCTCCCACCCTATTACTACCGCCTGTGACATTATTACCTGCTCGAAAAAAGCTGCTCAAAACAGGGCAAATTTTGGGTATCAGAAATGTATACACCCACTCAGTGATAGCTAGTGGATAGATGAACAATTGGTGCAAATTTTGTTTGCACAGCTGTAGGCACTGGGAAGTTATTACACAATGATTGCTTAAAATCGCCATATCTCCTAACAAAGCTTTGTGCGTCGAAGCCTTGTTTTGTCAAATTCAGTCACATATGTGCGTAAAGTGATATAATAGTGACTTGGTAGTTTGGCTGTGTGCTGAAGACACAAGGGTCAAAGTACAATATTTAATATACATGAGATTCATGGAATACCTAATAGTTGATATGAAATCAAAAGCAATGAATAAAGGCATTTTTATTGTTGTAATTTACACTGGTGCCTAACTAGGGATTCAATATGTACCAAGGCAGTATACAAATTAGCAATCGTTACAGTGTTATAGATGGCAAACATGGTTTGTATTTGCATTTTCATTGTGTACACTTGTTCATTTCACTACAGTAAAAATTTCGTGCACATATGTTGTTGTATACTCAAGTTATAGCCAATTACTGTAGCGGTGCCATATTTTTAATGAGCAAGTCTGTACAGAAAATTCTTTACACTATCAGACATTTTGAGTTATAAAATGATAACAAAAAAAGATATTGAGAAAATTTCTTCACATCTTGCTTAGTGGAATGTTCCTTTACAAATCTGGAATCTAAAATATTCAAAGTATGCAATTATTAAAAATAGTCTGAAATTGCTACAATAAGCCATGAGCAAACACTAAACTTCCATTGTCCGTGAAAATTTTACAAGCTACTATTTTTTTATTTTTTATAATTAATTTTATTGATTTTTCGCAGATCCAAAAAACATGGCGTCCCAAATGGTCTTCCGTCGTAGTCTGGGTTGGTGTAGATGACAAAGGTATAGCTATATAGCTAGCTACTCCTGCAACTGCTTTGGATTGCATTTGACTTCTGCTTTCTAAGGTTTGAATAACCTGGTCGAAGGGAAGAGTTAGAGAATCACTGAGGTAGGACTTGTAGCTCTGTCCCATGACCTTACGTGCGAGTCACGTGATCCCAACTTTGTAGTTACGAAGGCGCTGCAAGACACAGGTCTGCCGTACAGTGTAATCAGTGAACAGGCTGCAGTGGGACTCTGGGACTCTGTGTAGCTAGTGGTAATTTCTTTGTAGTTTTTATGTATGTATTAATTCTGCACCCATGTGAGCAAAATGTTTTATACTAAAATGCAGCTTAGATGTACGATATAGAGCCAAAATTAACCTTTCAGGTAGATAAGCTTTTCTTTAAGGTGGTTATATTAATTCATGTCATTTTGAAATATGTATGAAACAAGTTCCTGAAGACATGTGACTACCCTTCCCAATGGACTATACGGGTGTAACCAACTGAAAAATGGCGTATCTGGCTTTGTAGGCTACCAAGAATACAACATACAACCCAGTAATAGCGTGTATAGTTACAGCATCATACTATATGTAGCTACACAATAAAGTACAGTAGCTACATGTACAACAAAATTTTCTGAATGCATAATTTGTGGTTTAAAGTGGAGATACACTTCCCTCTACATTGCAGACAATGTGATTAACAAAATACATGAATTATGCCGGAAATACAAGCAAAATCAGATATTGCAAATTAATTTTATAATATGGCTGATTTGGACTTGTGACTGCATATATGGTTGACTGGTTTTTAGCAGAAGCACCTAGATTTTAGAAGTAGCGCAATGTCAACTTTTTAATGGCAAGTCATGTGCATAGAAATTATGAGTGGATTGAGTATGGTATTACCCACACTACGTATACATTAGAAAACTCATAACAAGCCTCATTAGTTTTGCAACAGTATTTTGTCCCTATACCAAAACTTCTCGCTTGTTATTTAATAATCGCTGTAGAACCCTTTATCTACTCACAACACAAAAATCAAAAGATAATTTTGTATAAGTACATGTGACTTGGGAAAGCCTCTATTGGTGCTCACATACTTTTTGTTTTTGCTGTGATTATATTTGCCATGTCAATATCACTGGTTTACTAGAACTTTGCATGGGCGAGATCAAAGGAAAAGTGTACTTTAAATTTCATATAGTACGACTTTACGCCGGCAAACAGTGCTTTATTGCCCACAAAGAGTGCTTTATTGCACCACAACGAGTGCTTTAATTGTACATTATTGTACTTTGGGTGAAAAGATCAAAGTGAAAAGTGTACTTTTATTTCCATATTGTACACCTGGCTGCACACTTCAAAGCTGGCTTTACGTATTTATGTATAGCTGGATTTTACGTATAGAGGAAAATACAGCACACTTGGGCAAATACAGCACAGTTGACGCAAAGCTGGATTTACGTATATTTCCTTGTTTTAGGAAACTCATGCAAAGACAATCTTTCAAAGCCCTCTAACTTTCCATATATTTACATTGCACAGTAAACATATGTAAAGTTGTTAAGTTTTTAAATGTATGCAATGGAAGGTATTTAGCTAAGAATTTGATTACCGATGAATTAATGAGACTGACTATGGCTACAACGCGCGAGCTAGACTGCTATATAGACGTCAAGCTGCCATGCCAGCGATTACTGGAACAGGGCACTCTGCATGGCCACTGTGACTTAGATCTAGTCTACCTATTTGGCAATTATCACCAGGTAGTCTAGTTGAAGTTGTTTCGCCATCGCAGAGTAACTTTATAATATCCTCACTGCAAAACTTGCAACAGTGCATCATTGCGCTAATGCTTCTTGGGAATGTCATAGTTTACGGAAGTTGGAAGTTGGAACAAAGAAACAGCTGATGGTGACAGCGGTGATGTGTGATACAGCTAGAGCAGTTAATGATCAGGCTTAACGCTGAAGTGGTGTGATGGTGGCACGCACGGATGGAGGAGAAAGATTGCAGCTTGCCAACCCGAAATCCTTCCATGGCCTTCAGACTATTGTGACGCACGAGACTGTTTCCTGATTTTCAGAACTGCTGTGCCGCTTTTTGACACCCAAGTACACTAGAGGCAAGCAGTAATTTGCCTGTGTTTGTTTGTTATAGTTGGTTTTAGTGTAGCAACACGGATTGTGAGATTTATGAACTAGGAGTTAACCGCAGTTTAGCGAATGACTTTGAGGGTCATGCTCGAGGTTATGTTTGAGGTAAGTTGTGTGTATGAGATTACACGTACTCCTTTGCATAGATTTTTTTAGGGATGAGATAAAGACAAAGAATGGGCTAACCACATGAGAACTTTTAAAGTTTCAGGTTAGTGGTTTTATTAATGTGATTATTGGTTGTTAGTGTGGAATGTATGTCAATAAGTGTGTCTCCTCTAAGTACAAGTGATATGGCATTTTGTGTATCTGTATCCTCTATATAATCCAATTCTTGATCCAAAAACCTGTATAGAGCTATTTCAGCACGTGATCAACATTACGTAAACTGTATCGAGACGCCATTTTGGTGCACCACCTGATTGATACGAACTGTGGAATGTAGAGATTATGTTGAAGGCCTTCCTGACGAAGCAAAGGAGCGATACAAGGATAAACTATGAATTATAGGTGGGATCGACCCGTTTCTCAGTGATTTGCAAATTTAGCTGACGGTTTTTCCAAGTTTTCCTCCTTCCTGTCCTGTGGAATCCATTGGTACCATTTGTTACTTTGTTCTAAGGACTAGTTTTGTCACAGCTGATCAGCTAATAGCGTAGAAAGGCCTTTAAAGCCTACAACCAGTTTGTATGCTAGTGGTTGGGGAAGGATGTTTATTACTGGAAAGTCATTGGCTGGGTAAGAATGCAGCTAAGTGAATATTGACAAGAAAAGTCAGAATGTGATGGTTCTGAAACTGTGCTACTGATTGCCAGACAGCTATATACTCATGAACTAACTGAACAAGCAACTGAACCTCTACCACCATTCTGTGAGGAAAGTTTTGTGAGTGACGATTTCGCTGGAGCACACGCTGGTTTACCTAACTTAGGGATACTGAAGGCTACATTTGACTGTGTGAGCAGGACGTTGCCAGCTGACAAAGCTACCAAATTGTCAGGTTTAGGGTGTGTCAGTGACAAATAGTTTAATAACAGAACACTGGTATTTTGAAGAAACTCTTGCCAGGGGATATAATGTTGGCAGACTGTGGATTTGACATTACTGTTTCTTTGGGAGCCATACAAGCTACACTGCACCTTCCTGTATTCACAAAAGGAAGAGTCAACTATCAGCAGCAGAGGTTGAGCAAACTAACTATTGCTAATGTCCACACACATGTGGAATGTGTCATAATAGCTCTGTCCAGTAAAGGTTTCCAGTTCTTCAAAGCACTTATAATTACCGACTCATTTTTGATCAGAAAAGGTGAAAAGGCACCTTTAATTGAGTGAATAATCTGTGTTTGCTCTGCTTTAATCAATGTATGTGACTCAGTTGTACCATTAATTTGAATTAATAGACCATTGTACAGTAGCTAAATATTATATTTTACATGAATGGCTGTACAACACAAATGATATGGCATGCCTCACGTACTTCTTAAGTGTTTTTTACTGTTGCCTTTTCCTTTTAGAAATTGTGGCAAATTCTACAATCAGGGCATGCAGTACCACTTTCCCCTTGGAACAGTCATGAACTTAAGTAAAACCATTTGTATTTACAGTTACTGTTGTCACACCCAACTGTGGATCCTTTCTCTGGACCTTGGCAAAAGCACAAGTTTATTTTCCCTGTTTCCTTGAAATTGTCTGTGTGAACCAGATATAAGCACTGCTGCTACAGTATATGTGTACAGACTTCTCCAAGGCCAGCCATGCAATTGCAATGTGAACAGCAGACATGACCTGACTCCCCTAGAATTTTCCACATGCATGGCGGCGTTTCACTCATCACCTGTAAATGGCAAACCTATACACATAATATATAATTACAACTTTGTATGTGTATAGAATGAACTGTACATGTGCAAAGATAGTTTACAAGTATCATTCAATCAGGGGCTATGGTTCAATAAAGAAATATACCTTACCCAGCCAGCACCTTTCCAGTAACTTTCCTGTTCAGTACAATTAATATAACCAACCACTAGCATAAAAACTGGTTGTAGGCTTCAAGGCCTTACCATGCTTTAAGCAGCTCAGCTGTGACAAAACTAGTCCTTAGAACAAAGTAACAAACAGTTTCAATGGATTCCACAGGACAGGCAGGAGGAAAACTCGGAAAACCGTCAGCTAAATTCGAAAATTGCTGAGAAACGGGTCGATCCCACCTATAATTCATAGTTTATCCTTGTGTCATTCCTTTGCTTCGTCGGGAAGCCTTCAATCTAGCTTGACAATCTCTGCATTCCACAGTTCGTATCAATCAGGTGGTGCACCAAAATGGTATCTCGGTACGGTTTACGTAATGTTGATCACATGCTGAAATAGCTCTATTGGTTGTTAGTGTGTCTCCTCTAACTGTAAGTGATATGGTACTTTGTGTATCTGTATCCTGTAATCCAATTCTTGATCAAAAATCTGTAATAACACATATAACCATGTAATACATGTAGTGACATACCCATGGCTCAATTGTATTATCAACTTTACTGGTTAGGCACTGGAGGGCGAACACAGAAGGTAGAGCTTCTATGAGGTGCTTACCACCAAACAGAGTGTTTTTATAGAAATATAGTGAATTTATTATACTTGACCTTGTCGTTATTAGAAGTTTGGGACAGCGTAATTGTTTGACATTTCTGAAGCTAATGTATAGTGTTGTATAGTATTCACCATGCTGTGACATTCGGTGTAATTGCTTGTGGGTACAATAACATGAAAATAGCGGCTATCTATATTATGATCCAACAAAAAAATTCGTAAGGTGGCTTCAAAATCTGAGCTTTTGAATCTGAGCTTGATCCCCATTGCCATTAGTCTACACAAAAACGTAGCACTACTGTGGTCCAATGTTAAAGAGGCAGGTACTTTTGTATAGTATTACTGTATGCAGTTCTATGCTTATGTATTCATACTCAGTTTATATGTTTTATTAAAATTTTCAATCCCGAGAAAATCAAAAGAAATTGTACAAACTAGGTAGGTTTTCATGAAGACAGTTGCATTTACTAGGTAGACTATGTTAGTGAGGTGAACCCTTATTGCTACAACAACATACTATCAAAATACAAGGAGAATTCCAAATTTATCACTTCGTACAGCTGTAAAATATTGTGTACTGGTATTGTGATGTGTTTTTTTCTATTATCGGCAGTAGTTCACATGCGTATCTTCTTTTCAATAGCATTCTCTGAATCGGACCATTCAACATGTAATACAATTGTTGTTAAGGTATTGATCGCCACCCAGGACAGGCTGTTTTGGCATCTAGATTGATTATTTCCTGGTGAGTTTCTTGATGGATAATTCTATAGTACAGTAATATATTTTTTATTAGATATGATTATTAGAAGGATACTTTGACTATGGTGTATTTAGTGTATGGATAGATTGATTAAAAATTGAAGTATTTAAACCAATTTATACAGAATAGAGGGGTAGGACGAGGTAAAAAATAGCGATATTTCCTTACATTTACTGTTGGGAAAAATGACCTTTCCTAGCCTTTAAGTGGTAAGGAAAGATCAAAAAGATGGCTGAATCTATTCAGGAAAGTTGTGATAGTTCCTGACGAAAGGAAAGGTAAGATAATATTGTGGAAATCTGACATTTCCATTCCTTTCCATAGTTTCTTAAAGGTAAGGAAATCAATTCTGTTTTTGTAGTGTTAGACGCTGCTATACACTAGTAGACACTAGGTTAGACACAGGTATACACCAGTAGACACTGATATGCACTAGTTGACACAGGTATAACATAATACAACATGACCCTAACCTATATATTCCTTTTGAGGCTCCTAATCCATATACTGGGTCATCTACTAGTTTAGGTGTGGCATAATTAGAAGGTGTCAGGTCCAAATGTACTCTACAGTTATTGGCATTGAAAATGTTGTTTTGAAGGATCACATACAGTGTACATAGATTTGTAATATTCTATTGCTCTTATGTACAGTAGCTTATAATTGTTTTACTAGCACTTGTGATTTGGGTATTCAACATATTTTTGCATAATAGCCTTTTTTATCGTGAAATAGCCACAGTAGTGGTTCATAATAGGGATCACAGTGGAATTTCTGCAAAACCCTAATAGAGCAGTCACCTACATAAATCATTTTTAGAAAGCAGACTTGTTCATGAAACAATGTTCAGAAGACATGTTATCAATCACTTAACTCAGATAAATGGTGGCATTGCAGTAAAACTGGTCTAGGTGAAATTTGGGGACATTCAAAATGGTGCACGATAGACACTAGCACACGATTCGCTATTTTTCTATTGTTCCACAGGACTACAGCAAAATTTATCCACTTTTTGAAAAAAAACTATACAGCGATGCTTACTGAGTCCTTCCACATGTCAATGACCACTTTATAGGTCCAGTCATGAATTTTTTTCTCCTTCTCAAAAACACTTTCTGTAACAACTTTCAAGAGGCTGTAGGACCAGGTGTCCTAATATTTCTCATTTTATCAGTATATTTACAATAATACATATATTTATTATAGAACTCTTGGTACATGGTGGTTTCTTTGTAACTGAACACTCTACAAGGTGACTTCTTCTTCTAGCTGATCTCTCTACAGGGTGATTTGTTTGTAGCTGAACTATCTACAAGGAAACTTCTTCTAACTGATCTCTCTCTACAAACAAATCACCTTGTAGAGAGTTAAGCTAAAAAACAAATTACCCTGTAGAGAAATCAGCTACAAACAAATCACCTTTGTAGAGAGTTCACTTACAAACAAATCTACATGTAGAGATATCAGTTACAAACAAATCACCCCCTGTAGAGAGATCAGATCACCCTGTAGAGAGTTCAACTACAAATAAATCACCCTGTAGAAAGTTCAGGTATAAAACATCACCTGTAGATAGTTTTGATACAAACAAATCACCCTGTAGAGAGTTCAGCAAGATAAAAGTCACCCTGCAGAGAGATCAGGTAACCCTATAGAGAGGTCAGCTAGAAGAAGTCACCTTGTAGAGAGTTCAGCTACAAAGATTCCATCATGTAGAGAGTTCAGCTACAAACAAATTACCCTGTATTCAGCTACAAACAAATCGTCCTGTAGAACGATCAGTTAGAAGAAGTTACCTTGTAGAGAGTTCAGCTACAAAGAAACCATTCTATAAAGAGCTCAGCTGCAAACAAATCTCCTTTACAGAATTCAGCTACAAACAAATCTCCCTGGCCTACCACTACATGGCGTGCATTAGAGCTATGCATAGTTTGGGGATAAATGGGGCAGCCCAGGACATTGCCAGACACCTGCATCTGCCCTAGTGAGGAAGTTAGCTGCAGCATTTCTATTGCTATAGCCAGTACTTAGGTAAGCAGCCTGACTGCGCCCAATTTCCCGACAATATGAGCAATTCCAAATATCGCCCCTTCTGCCACGAGTAGAGATCACGTGATTGTTGTTTGCACATGCAATGGTGTTGAGTATTAACAATTGTGGGTTCCAGTTTTATTAACTGGGATTCAATACCAACTATACCCAAGGCTTCCTTGTCTGTTATCCTTTAGTTATTTACAGTGGTAATTGTGTTATAGTTGTACACATATGTACCATAGCTATATTATTATGTATGCACATAACTGGAGTGCTCATTGGAGCTGCCATAGGAATAATAGTACAACCTTTGGAACCATCCAATGACACCATTGAGCTAATATCCTTCCCAGGAAAAATCTTCAACATTCTTAAGATTCTCATTCTCCATGTTTAGCCTTCTGACAGGGCTGGGAGAGGTGGATTTGAAGATGTCAAGCACGTTGGGAGCCTGTACTTGCATGTATTACTTCTCAGCCTTATTTCTGGTTGTCATGCTGGGCATTGTGTTGGTGGCATCCATTCATCCCGGCAGTGGAAATGTTAAGTTGTGGGGATGAGAATGAAGAAATCAGTAGTATCCCCAATACTGATACACTACATTAATTTTTGGGTATTGTTAGGCAAGTGTTGTGTCCAATAGGACTTTATATGCACTAGTAAGTTAGAGATACGTACATTGCATTTTTGAAACATGGCCAGTTCAGTCTTATAGCAGGCAACTTGGTAAATTTGAAAGTATTGATTGTATCCTTATACCAGCATGCAGTATAATATGTTACGTTTGCCAAAGTAATCCAGTATGTTAGTGTTTACATACATTGTTCACCATCAAAACATTAAAAAATGCTTAACATTGTAAGACTTCCCTCCCCCCCCCCCCCCCCCCCAATTTTCAGCTATTAATAAGTGGGATGTTTACCTTGCCTGTTGTGGATTGTTTATTATCATTTAGACCACAACTAGATAAAACGCTCAAATTTCATTGGCTATTTACAGGTATCTAAATCCTGTAGATCTCTTGTTTTTATTTCAATAGGTCTGTCTTTGGGGTGATACAAAACATGGCAATTACAAAACGTAGCAATTACAGCCAGTAACATTAGGCGCCTGTAGCATTTGCAATGCATGGGCATTTAACTGGATAACAAGTGCAGGCTGTACTAATTAGACTGAGGTGTATTAGGCTTGTTTCCAGCAGTAAGGGTACAACAAGGAGCTGTAGTCTAAACAAGTTACACTTCAAAACACAGGGTTCTACAGAATTTAGAAACTCTCAGGCCCTGTAGTAGCACCCTCGCTTCATTAGGGTGCCACACAATACATGCAGACCTTCTGGGTTACTAAATTCCATAGAACCGAAGTCTGACTATTATGTAGATGCAGTACAACACGATGTCACATTAGTTAATTTTGTCTAATGTACATATACTGCAAACAAACCATGAAATCAAAACCAAAAGTAGTGGGCATGCAATTCTTATAGCATTTATTTAATGTCAACATTTGACAGAAACAACACTTATCTAATCTAACCTGTTTTTCAGCTTCATGTCGACTTCATCTGTGCTAAGCACCTCTAAAAATAATTACCATTATATTTAGCTTTGGCTTTGTTTCTCTTTGTAGCTACTTTGGAAACATTCCTTACAGCAGTTTTATGAGTTAAGCAGTACTATGGAGGTGCTTTTTGGCATGCAGTGTCCAGTTATATCATTAACACTTGTCAGGTACAGTAGCTAAAGCTAACACCTTGCACACAGTGTTACAGCCCAAAATTACTTCCAAATAGCATCTCAAAATGAGCAATTTCAAAACTTTCCTAGGAGGGGAAGGGCATGCCCCCAACTGAGCCTCCACTTTCACTTTTACTCTGACGCCCCTGAAAGAAAGAGTGACACCACAGACAATGTTTTAATCTGAACATGCTCTCCAACTATCAATTACTGACTCAAAAATGAAGTGGTCAATACATTTCACTTTCAGCTATGTTCAGTCCATTACACACCGTTAGACATTTGTGACTAGGCCTGCGAAAATAGGGCATGTGGGCACATGGTTTTTGCCTACTTTTTCAAACTTCTATCGCTCACAACTTTTAATAACATTATGCTATGGCAATGTAATTTTTAGCTCTTAGTGAGCATTCAATTGGCTTTATAATACAAGTTACAGAATGCAAATATTCTGTTCAATACTGAGATATGACCTGTAGTGTTACGGGGTGTAGTTTGTGCCCACATGCCCTGTTTTCGTAGGCCTGGTCACATTTAGTGTTAAAATGTCTGAGATGTCTCCAGCCTATAAACTTCAATTGCAAAATGTCCCTGGTTCTAATTCTGAATAATAATTGCAAATTGCAGGTAAATATATTTATACGGTTTAATAATTGCCAAATGACTGATTTGGTGCATGGCTGATTAATTGAAATACGTATGCATACATAGTAACAAGAGTAAATAATAGAGAAGAGAGTATCCAACTGCCATATACCATATCAAAAATGATCCTTTCTGCATATTTCAGTAAAATTTTGGGTATTATAGAAGTGTTCATATCTAGTAATCATCACCTTCAACACTTACACACAATACAAAGCCTGTGTGCACACCACTTGTTAATAGACTAATTTAACACCTTCTTTGAAAATGTTTTAACAAGCAGAGTGGACTTTACAGGATCATTTTTGATATGGTATATGGCAGTTGGATACTCTCTTCTCTATTATTTACTCTTGATAGTAACAATGCCATGTTATTGTAGTTCAGATAAAATTACAACAGAAGTATTTTTTCAATACAAATTTGCTTGTAATTTTAGCTAGCAGCTTTGATCACCTTGCTTGCACATACTTTGTCTCAAATTTACGTATTAAAAATCATGTATTGCATATTTAAGAATGACTCGCATGCAAAGTGTATTAATGATTTTGAGAATAATGTGTGACTTGACGCACCTGATAAACTAATAAACTACATGCTTATAATTATGGTACTAACTGTTATGGCTATAACCTTGATGTACTATTGATAAAATGGCATCAGCTAGGCATTTTATATTGTATGAGTAGATTGTTATAAATCAAGCTTCAAATAATTATGTTGTAGCTAATGCCATGCATCTATTGATGGTTCATATATTATTGTGTGGGTATAAGGAAAATCAAAAAGGGAAGATAAATACTTCAAGAGATCTTCCGTACAATAATAGCAATTGCTTTACATTTTAGAATTCTGATATAGTTCAATTATACTATAGTTAGAACTTTATAATTCGATGTCACCCTTGCCCTAAGGTAAACAAAAACGAGAAGAGGAAATGTATCCACAGTGATAGTGTTATTTACTGCAAAGTTTGCATCATAAATGTCAAATCACTCAAGTGTGTTGTTTACCAGTCACTCATAAAGGTAAGAATAACCACCTTTTAAATTAGTTCTACAAACTATTTCAGAGGTTAACTACTACACTTGTATGGCTTGAGGGACTACATTTATAATGCCTCTTCCAGAATCATGAAGTATGTAGCTACAATTGAAAGGAAAACAAAGTTGTACCATGGAACCTGCCTGAGCCATGCAGGCGTGCATCTTTGGATCAAAGTGTTGGCCTTAATATGCAGGTGGTTGTTTAATAAATGTCTCACTAGGTGAATTTAAAGATAGCTGTTTAGAGAGGTGGCTTCTCTGTACACTCAGGCAGCTGTTAAAATGGGTTACAGTGTATGTAAATATTTTCTGGAGAAAATAAGCAAGCATTTCTATTATAGACATCAAAGTAAACATGTAGTACTGTAGCTATAGCCCCTGCTGTACATCTACATAATATTATAGCCTCCGCACCTGGTAGCAGCTACCACAGTATATACAGTATAACAAACAAGGCATACAGGAGAAAAAGGTTACTATGACAATCAAATGAATTCATCACCATTTCAATCTCTGTGTGCATATAAACAGGAACAGTATCAGAGATGAATATGGTAATTAAAAATTCTCAGACTGAAATTGATACCTATATTGTTTCAAAGCAGCTCTGGCTCTATTTATACCTATATATATATATATGTGTGTGTGTGTATACTTAGTTCCATAATAATAGCATGTTCCATCAACTATAGCTACTTAGCTATAGTGACCAGATTGTTTTGCCTAATAAATTTTTAGTTACAGTAGCAAGAAAGAGTAGAATAGCATGGATAAATGAATGTACATTTCTACACCAGTGTCAGGTTACATGCCATCACAGAACCACAACTTTAAGTACCAGCAATGATACACATGTTGTACTGTAAAATTAATATTCTTGATAAGCAAAGTGTATTAAAGTTTACTAGTGAAACTCTACAGCCTTCAGGCGGGTGTCATTTTGTGATAGAATACTTGTTTAGAATTATGATTATTTGGTTAGGAGAATTAGTACTTGACTCATTAAGACCACGTGAATCATTTATTCCAGCTCATATGTGCATAGTATTTGGTTTAGCTCTATATCAAGTTTCTATCACATATAAGGAAACTGTATGTGTTGCTCTGTTGCTCAAGGGAGACAAAAGAGCACTCAGTTCAGATCTCTTTTGTATTAAATACTGCACCAGCACGTGTCCCCTTTTATTTCTTAGAATTTTGATTTTGAGATACATCTAGTCATGTAGTTCCCATGTATAACTATAATGTAGTTTCCATGTATAACTATAATAATTAGAACTTATTATGACACTTGGAGTTTCATTATCCTTACCCAAGGGTAAACAAAAATAAGAAGAGAAGATGTATCCATATAGGCTTGTACTGTCAAGATTGCATGAAAATCATACTGTTAAGTGAGTTGTTACCATGCATGCATGCTCTCTGTAGGTAAGAAGTATTATCTAATTCTCAACTACTATGCAGTAAAAGGTTAACTATACTTGTGTGGTTTGCTGAAGGGGAAGTAGGTGCCAGCCTATTATGTTGGCATAATTTTGAGTATAATAGGTGCCTGAAAGTATCACACATAATGCTAGCATTATAGGCAGAATAATTATGTCATACTGTAAGCAAAAATACATGCCACTGAGAAAGGTGGACAGAACAGTTGATGCCACTGATATGGCAGTGGAGTATAGTATAATGCAGCCAAATTCTTAATGCACAACAAGCGTTAACTTTTACATTTAACCAGTTGTTCATAAGCCAAACTTTATCAGTATCCATTAGAAAGTAACAAAACATGGGAACTGCAGAAGAACTTGAGCATAATTACGAGCATAATAGGCAAAATTAAAAGCGTAATAGGCTGGTGCCTAAGGGAAGTAACTATTGCCTATGGAAGAATCATGAAGTATGAATAAGGATGCTGTCTTGCATATTCACCACATCGCAATACATTTAGACACATTATTACTGGCAGGATGCAGCATAAAATGCAGAAATATTCCATGTATTACATTATTCTCACTAACTAATAGTTTCCAGGCAACGCTGCAATGTCACTGCATGTATATATATATATAGTCAATGGAAATTTTGGTACAGAACTACGGACCATATATGCAATATAGGGCCAGGCTCTATTGAAACTATAGGTATATATGCAAAGACTTCAGATTAAGACTTTTTAAAATCGTATTCATTTCAGTATAGTTGTACAAGCAGTTATATCATAGGAAGTTATCTTGTTTATCACATACTGTATGGCTGCTTCACTAGCATAAAATTGTACCTAGCAGATTAGAGACCGATGATGATAAAAATCAACTGTAATTACTAGATAAATTATAAGCTACATATGCATGAGCAGCCATTTATGATATGCTACTTGGAACACACTGGGACCTGGATTGCGACTTCAAACTTTTTGTCAGAACGAAGAAAACTATATGGTTACATTAATAAGGTTATATGCGATAAGAATAACTTCACTTCTCAATCTGCATATATACTTCTCACTGATTAAGATGTCAAGGTGCATATATGGTGTGGTGGCTGCTATCAGCTGCATGCATGCATGTGCATGAGGAGGAGGGGTACATGCTTACAGTAGAAACTGTTTAACAGGACACTTGAAATAAGAAACACCTGTGTGTATGTTCTGTACTGTAAAAACAGTACACCTATTGTATTGGTGTTCACTATACCTGTGGTATATATTTAATACCATAAGGAAGTATGGTAACAATCAGAGTGTTTGTGAACATCATGCAGCTAGTATTTCTCATTAATAGCTTAGTCATGAGGTGTTTAGTATACTGAAACCCACAATCGAATGCTTCTATTGAAAATCATAAGTACATTTTGCAAACTTCCCGCTATAAGAGTAACTTGTTTGTGGTAAGAAAAAGCTAATGATATATTATTATAGTGTTGTACTGCTGATGTGCTTGATTGCTGGTAATCACTCAGTACAAATTGAAATGAACATTAAACCAAGCCTAACCTACTTTTCCACCCCCGAGAGCACTAGAACACTTTTAAAGTGCACTTTGACACCTTTTAACTAGTCCCAGAACATCAATGAGGAGTATTGTAACACCTTTTAACTGGTCTCAGAACACCCATAGGGAATACTATGACACCTTTAATTTCAATGGCAGTTAGAACACCCTTATAGATGTTTTGAATACTGTCTAGCAAGTGTAATGGTCCCAAAGTATCCCAACATGGATAATCAGGACACTTTTGGTTGGTCTCAAAGTGTCATTAATACACAGGTTTCACTGTATATCTGATGTGACCATAATATGTTTGTGATTTTAATAAATTTCTTCTTTCTTGCATAAATATATTTTATATGCATGCATGCACTGAAGTCAAATAATTAACGTCATGCAGGTTTACCATTTGATATGATAGCAAAAATTCTACTAACTAGATTGTAGACTTAATTATGAGGAACTTGTGGCACTTTCAAGTTGACTAGAAACTTATGCAAGAGTTGGTTGTTCATAATAAAGTTTGTGGTCATGCCATTTCTGGATTGTTACCATGCAGAAACATTATTTTTACAAAATTCTCAGTCAAGATAACAAGCTATAATGATTGCCACTAACATAATATAGTAATACATGTGCAAACAAACGTGCCTGTAAGACTGATTTTCCAAAATCAGGTCACATATTGAGTCTGTTTTGATTCATTTTAGGAGTAAAAGATATTGGAAAATTTATGCTCAATATACAGTAGAATTTTTAATAGTTCTTCTTGTATGGACTATGATACTCAAAGGTGTCAATTCTACACATCACTATACAGATCAAAATAATAATAGACAGAATCATCCAATAATAAACAAGACAGTTTACTATACATATTTGTACAGATACATGCATTATGGTTATGTTTGAAACAATAGGGGAGGGAAAAAATTCACATAAGAAAGCTTTAGGGAACTTGTAACTGGGTATATTCAGTTTGTGCATGCAGCTAGTTGTGGGCAATGGAATATCATATGGCTTGGATAATATATGTACAGAGCATGTGATGCATTATAAAACTATATAAACTAAAGTGTTTTATCTATCTCAACCAGTGTAGATTTCTTTGGTGGACATGATCTCCTATTTACACTACAGTATGTCTCTAGTTAGGGTACATCCTAACTTGTTAGCGTCCATCCTTGTATCTCTAGTTAGGGTGTATCCTAGATACATACATTTGGCTACATCCTAAACCTTCTTATGCCATTATGTTATACAGTAGCCATGTAACTTTATTCCTTTGTGATGTAAGTTACAGTAGGAGATGCTACACAGAAATATCCATGATCTGTTATGTAATGAAGTGTTGTTTGTGTTCACAAAGAGTATATATATGCCTGGTGTTTGCAGGCTTGATCGTTGATGTACACTCACAGCAATGGTTATGAAATGAAAGGAAGAAGCCACAATGAAAATTAATACAACAGATTTGTACAGCTTCATTGTACAATATATGCACAAAACTCAGAATACAGCCATCAGATTCTCAATACTACTGGCAAACATTTGTGAGACAATATTCTTAGCAAAGCACCCCACAACAACCATACCCTTGTGTGTTGGTATTAAAGTCATCACACACTAGCTGTACAAGAAAGAAACCATATGTGTACATGAACCAAAATAAAAGAGAAACTATATAAGAGATATGATAAGGAAGTTAAAGGCTTGAAATTGGGCTTCAAGAGTAACCATACAAAAGTATGTTATACAGTAGCCATTCTCTTTCTCTTGTACCACCCCTGTCAACAATTAATGCTAGGAGGTATTCTTACTTTGTACGGGTATGTTTTGTCTGGAATCAAGTGCCTATTGATATCTTGGGAATTGCAACCCGTACTGCCTTTCGCCATGCTGCACTTCTGTGGCATTTTCTAAGTAATTTATTGTTAATGTTGTATTGCTTTCGTGTATTGGTATTTTGTTGTGTAATGTTGTCTTTGTTTTGTAATGTTGTATTTTGTAGTTATTTTTGTATTCTGGACAGTACCTTGTACAGGCTTACACCTTTTGTACTTGTCCTTCCCGGTCTGTGGTAAATTGATAATAATAATAATAAAGTAATAGAACAGTCTATTAGTATTGTGATGTACTTTACTGCATAACTAGTTTGTCACGTAGTAGCCATACACCAACTGTGATTCATTAGTATAAATTTGTACCCAAATTCAGTAGTTCACCTGAGCTGTCATTGGCAGTCGGTGATACATTATTCCAGTAATTCTTTAAATAGATGTACAATTTTCATGCATTATCATTTTCTTTACCAGATTACAAAGCTATGTTACAAATGCTTGTGTATGTGATTCATGTGTCCTTCTTGTGTACATAATAAGTATTGTGTTATATTGAGTAAGATGTTTGGTTTGAATTAATTGAAGTAGTTGGATCTTTTAGTTAATTTGTTTGGGTTTAACAAGCCAAGTCATTAAGTCTAAATCCTTGAAATTAGGTTAGGTAATCCAAAGGCTGCAGCACATGTTGCTGTAGACCTTCAGTGCTGGTCACTGAAGTGTTAATAATAATAAAAACCAATGTGTATATATCAATATTGATATTTGTAGCTTCAGGATCAAACTTTTCTTACGTGTATAGCTGTTTCCATCATCTCACGTGATCCCAGGTACACAAAATTATCCTGTTCGATATATGAAGCAGAATATTTTATAGTGCCTCTTTTGAGGCAATACTCAAATGTGCTCTCCACAATCTCATCAATCAGGCCATGCAGGCACGATATACAGGGAGGCAAGAAATAAAAATGGATATATCATCACTACATACTATCTCACACTGTAGGAACCCTAAAGCCTGTAAATGAAGGAAGTCAGGGTCTTGACATCAAAACTCTATTGCAATGCAGAGAAAATAACAGAACAGTTGGTTGTTAGCTTGATTGCTACATCTCTTATATTACCAGTAAATGTGTAACAGTATAGATTACCAGCTATGGATATTCTTAATATAAACGAAACCATTAAACATCATATCATAAGCATTCTATGTTACTGGGTAGCAAACTAATGTTGTAAGAGTTACTGTACATATACGTACAGCTGGAATTATGCTCAGCCCACTTTTAGGTTGCACTTGTATAAATTGTATGTCAATTCAGCTGTTCTCTTACAATATTTCCCAAACTGATTGGGAACTGTTTACTTTTGTTTCAGTTTGGTGGGCTTAGCAAACTCTGAATCCCTAATAACTTCCAGTGCTTTCCTTCAATACAATTAGGCATATAGCTACAACAAAGAGCTGCAGGTATTCACTATCAGGGTGTCCAGTGTTTAGCTGTGGGAACTTATTCATGGGCTGTTTAGTCAGTGTGTCAAAATAGTTTACTATAATATATAGTGCTGTATAGATTGGTGCAGTCATACAAGATATTAAATTAACTTCAATTAATTGCATTGAGCTTTTTGTGATTAAAAAGTTCTTGACTTGATTCAATGCCTCCCTGAACTCACCTGTTCATTTGATTTTAACTATACACTATAAACAGTACAGGAGCTAACTGTATGAAGCAAATGCTAACGTGCACGAATAATGTAAGACCATGGGTACAAGAACTCATACACACTTAGGAATAGTCTTGGTGGATGAATACTTTAATAGCCTCATTTCTATCAGAAATTTTCATTTACGATTTAATGGATAAATAAATCCACACAAAATTACACCAGCATCCTTCTGTGTCCTCACCCATTGCTCCATCCTTGGAGTAAATACTATTGTACTAATGGCCAAGATGCTCATGATCATCTGCAATATACATATATATATATTTATTTATAATGTATAAAAAGTTCTCCTACGAGAGACTTACATACCCATAACAAGTACTTTGTGGTTTATGTGTCTGAATGATACCCTGAACATATTTCACTGGCTATGACTGCATATTTGAGTTGCACTTCATATAAATCATGAATTCACGATATGGTACTAATTACCATTCTTTGCTAGTCCCAAAAACACGCAGCCGTGGGATTAATTTGTTTTGATTCCTTAGCAACCTTAACCATGCATTAAATTGATTAGACTATTTGACTAACCAAGTGTGTCTTACTGTTACTATAGAGAGAGAATTTCTTGGAAATTAATAATATAATAATAACACTACACGGTTACGCATACTGGTTACATTCAACTTTCAGTATATGTAATCCCACTTTCAATATGCCAAAAGCACATCAACTGCTGTCAATGCATTACTAAGTATGCACTATCCTTCTACTCTTAACACCAGACTTGATGTATCACTAACCTAGACACTTTGTGTTCTGCACATGCTTTGCTATCATGTCATTACACACTTTAAGGCATACAGTTACAAAGTTGTTTCTATGGTACTGCTACATTGAGAAGGAGGATAGATCCTCCTATGATACACTTGCATATTTGCTTGTGACTCTCCATATAAATACGTAGGTCTTAAAGTATGAATTTCACGTAGATACATGAACAGTATCACAATATGATGAATTTACACACATAGCAGGCACCTTTGAGTTGAACATGATTTATTTATTTTATTAAGGCACAAGTACTGAAAGTCTGTAAGACACCTGGTCCTATACAGCCTGTTTAAAGATGTTATATTAAGTACGCTCGAAAAGTTGGAGAAAAGAGAAAAAATCCCTGGGTAGCTTAGAACCTGCAGCCATCCGATTTATGCTTGAATGCTTACAGGAGTCTGCCAGGCAGTCAATGTAAGGTACCATCAATGGTGCATGACTAACTGTGAGGCAAAGAGAATTTAGAAAGCTGATAGAATTCACAAATAGGTATGTACCATAATTATTGCGTGCAATATTTCTGTTTACAATGACCTCCAAATGCAAAATGACATAATGATTGTGAAGGTCATTATACTAGCTCATTCCCTATTCAAGGATGCTAAAAAGTACCAATCTTTCAATCTGTTTCTATCAGTTTAGGTGTGATATCAGTACTTGCTGCTCATATATACAGTACAATGTCCTAAAATTCTGGATCTGAAAGTGCCCTGTTATTAAGAGGTTACATTTCATAGAAGCCAAGATGACATCATAACTTTTGTAAACTGTGTTAGACTCTTGTTTACATAGAACAGTTTCATTTCCCCTAGGTCTTCAGAAATGTGTATTATGATGTCAACTACCAGAATTTTATGCATATATGGTAATCACTGAACTTTTATTTCATCTGACTCGCTATGCAGTAAGCATATTACATAATAATAATATATGTGTTGGCTATTCACTATTGAATGTAACTATACCACATATACAAACAGCACATTAATAATATCTCTACCACTGCTATACATATACAAGATTATATGGACAACTTACAAAATTCAGTCTATGCTGTCAGTAAAAGCTTTATATTTATACTGTATGTAGCTATAAACCCAACCTGTATTGTAGATATGAAACTTCTGTACTAAGTGCTTTGCTACAGCTGCACTGACTCTATATTAGGCCATAACATAAAATTAGTAACAGTCTGTGATCATGAAGTACTAGGGTGGCTTCAATTAAGTTTTAACAAAGGATGGATACTAGCTGAATTGATGATAAGCCCAGAAAAGCATAACTGAATCTATGGCAACTTGTTTTATTATACTATACAGCTATGTATCCCATGCATTTGTTGAGTGATCAGACAAGACTCTCTGTGTGTACAGAAGCATACTTACATATAAATGTATACTATAGGTGTTATACATGCATTGAAAAATGCTCAGTAAGATACAAGGAATACATATAAAATTATAATTGTAAGATACACACATGTTAATTATAATATGGACAGTGTTATGTTATCTGCATGATCAAAAATATACGCATTCATGCATAGAATGTCATGCACAAGTAAACTTAACCATGTATGCTGATAACTGCATTCAATGCATATAGCTAAACTGCAAAATGCTAATTGTGCAATAAATGATTTTGTTTATCATCTAGGATAATCAATAATCCAAGAATTGTATACGTAGTTTGCATAGGAAAGATATATAAGGCTTCATTGGATACAGAGAAACATACTTTTAAACTTGAAAGATTATGATACTATAACTTCCTACCAAAATAAATCCTCCATGGTAACCTACTGTATGTGGACACCACCACAGCATGCACGAATGCACTATAAAAGATCAGAAGATGATGCACAGTAAAACAAACTTTATAGAGAATTAAGGACTCAGTGCAGCTATCTGAAATGGTCACTCCGATTTACAAGATACATATTATTGTTAGCGTCTTTTTTATCATCTCAAATGGTGTGCCAGCCAATGGTAGCGAAATACCCAATCTTTTTGAGTGTTCCAGTGTAGTTACTAATCCAACTCCTGGTAACTCACTGTATTCTCAATCAGAAATATTTGGAGCCACCGCAACACCTAAAGATGTTGAAGCACTGAAGTATTACTGCCTAAATGACCTGATACGTACTATTATAACAAAAGAAATGGTAAGTATATATATTTTAATAGCAGTATAGATATCTGCTATCTAGGAGTGTATGAATGTAGGTATTACATATTATCATTGTTGTAACTGTAGGACAATAACTTAACTTCTTCTGCAAAGAAATCGTTGCATTTAAATTGCACTACTACTATGGAGTTTAAGAAAAAAATAATGAATACTTCTGAGATTTGTAAACTGTACTTAAAGATCAAAGCATATCAGTACATGCTTTATCAGTTTCTCAATAATAATGGCACTACTGTAACAGCTATATTGAAGCCAACAATTAAATCAATTTTGTATCTACTCCAAAACATAGGAGAGTCACTCCAAGCTATTCAAGTAAGTATAACAAGAATATTCTTTTATGTATGTATATATGTATATGTATAGTGTGCTTGAATGTGTGTGTGTGTGTGTGTGTGTGTGTGTGTGTGTGTGTGTGTGTGTGTGTGTGTGTGTGTGTGTGTGTGTGTGTGTGTGTGTGTGTGTGTGTGTGTGTGTGTGTGTGTGTGTGTGTGTGTGTGTGAGTGTGTGCGAATGTGTGCGTACATGCGTGTGGTGCATCAGACACCAAGTGGCCTAGTGATCATTAGATTCCAGGTTGATTCTCGATTCTCAGTGATGCCCATGAGCAATAACTTTACTCACATTGCTCCAGTCTAGTCAGCTGTAATTATAAATGAGGACTGGGGAAGCAGCCTATCCTGCTGTGTCATCAATGGGTAACGAGAAACAAATGCCAGCTGTCCATGCCTCACAAAAATTGTTGAGGACTTTGTGGGTCCAGTGTGTAGAAATGATACAGCCAATTGTGGTGTTATAGCCCAGGAGTATTTGTTCATAAAAACTCATAGCAATGGAGTAGTACACATGTGGCCCTGTTTTACTGGGTATAGGTATGACCATATGTACATGGTGACCACTTTGTGCAGCACGTGTATGCTTGTATACTGGCAGCCATTAGTACACTAAATGGAATTTAACTTGTTAAACAAAGTTAATGTAGGGAGATAATTTGTGTTTCTATGGCCTTAGAAATCCCTGTGGTTTCAAAGTTGGGAACCCCAGGTATTTTGCCCCCAAGCCTCATGCAATTGGGAGCCACAATTTGTGGCTGATCATATCAATGGTCCTATTGCAAAAGCGTATAGGAGAGCACAACTACCAAAAACAACCACCATCATTGGATGGCAGTTGACAAGTGAACAATATCAGCTTGAAACAAATGGCTAATTGTTTGTGGTTTTACTGATTTATTTATTTATTTATTTATTAATACTTTACAGAACTGTACAGATCAATAAACAAAATTAAACAATATTATTTTAAGAGCTTATAATGATTAAATTACAGAACTGAAGGTCTACCAGTGTCTTTTTATTTAATGACTGAGATTAGTTGCATGAATACAGATTTAATACCCTATACTTCCCAGATACTATTGCAACAAACTCACTATAAATCAAGTATGCAAAGCTGTATTAATGGATCTGGACACTGAAAACTGATATCACAATGGGTGATGTTGAGACCTTTGGGCAACCACACCTTCATCACACGTATATACAATAACACCTTTTGGCTTGATTAAATTTTGGATGGGTGAAAAGAATTGGGAGCAACATTAGAATAATCTGATGATAATGTTTAAATGATAACTCAGAAGTGTATTGTGAGAAAACACAACTAAACATTAAAAATACTGAGATATATACAACATTTTCAGCATTCTTCACGTTTATTTACATGTTTCTAACTCCCTGTATCATAGGCTTTAACAGGTCCCTAGTCATTCACAGAACACTTATTGACTCTTCTAAAGCAGTCATTTGCAAATCTACAAATTCTAATGTAGCAGTCATATGTATATATATAAAGCTCCTCTACTAAATGTTTGTATAATATTGTATGTTTTTGCATTGCGTGTGTTGTGTATGTGCAGATTACCAGTCCTGACCCAGGAGGATTTTCTTGCGCTGACTCCTAGCACCTGAGTATATAGCACACAGGTGTCTCAATGCTGGGTAGGCATGACCGTGTTACCAACACAGCAGCTGAAGGCATTGCTTTTGATTTTGCTTTTGTTTGTGTGTGTGTGTGTGTGTGTGTGTGTGTGTGTGTGTGTGTGTGTGTGTGTGTGTGTGTGTGTGTGTGTGTGTGTGTGTGTGTGTGTGTGTGTTGACTCTGTGGTTGTGTGTGTGTGTATGTATGTACACGTATGGGGATGGTTATGCACTGCATTGTCCCTATACATTCTATAGTATGCAAACAACAAAAATTACTGCAGAAGTTATGTTGGAAATTGTCAAGAATATCAAGTTTACCACATACTCATATCATCCCATCACCACAATCTTGAGTCTGTTTTAACTCACCTCAAGGACAGAAGAAGAGACTGGAGATTATATGGTCGATACTATGTGCTTTTTAACAGTTCACCTTGTATTGACTATAAGTCGCACTGTCATTTCTATACATCTCTGTATAGATCAGCTGTAGGTATATAAAAGTGAACTATTAACATACAATACCTTGTATAAGCTAGCACAGCAAACAGTCATGGTGTATATAAACGAATCATTGTATTTTATGTACTACAAATGCTAGTATACATTTAGTATAAACGATACAGAGTAGTTGCATGTTTCAAAACTTGTATAATTAACTATAAGCCTAAATAGTAAATAAGCTAAATCAGCTTACTGTTGGTATACCTAGTTGCTATATTATTGCATAAGGCTAGTTTTATTTGACTACAACTATTAGCTTAGCTGATTGTAAGAATACATTTTCTTGACTGCTCTATTAGAGTATAGCTATATCATTATTTTAAAGCCAACTGTACAATAATCAATGCCTTGAGTCACAGAAAGATCTATGAGAAGGAAAACAGTAGATTTTAGGAGGGGAAAGAAAGAAGTTTAGGACAAAACAGTGTATGCTCTATCCAGAAATTTTAGTGACTGGTTTCATTTCAGGCTTTTGGGATACCAGGACCTAGTTACATAGCATTTTAGCTAAAATTATTCATAAAGAAAGCATCCCTTAATCAGCTGTGAGAAGAACCCAAGCCTGCAATGTGTGCCTGGTCCAGGGAATTTAAACCCTGCACTTTATCAGATTATATGCTTGAGGTGACCGCTTTATTAGGGTGACTGCTGTATTAGGGTATCTCAATCTTGTTTGACCAATTGGGCCCTGTACACAGTGTTAACTATCTAGTATATAGACTTCACTGCATAATGAATCAGCAAATCAACCAAGGTATAGTTTTAGCCATGAAGACATTTGTACATACAAGTATGAAGACATTTTAAGAGAAGAAGTAGCAATAATCTTGTTTACGTCTACAGTGTCATAAACAAATGCACGTGACACACATACCATTGGGGATACACAAATGAAATGAAGATATTCGAGCTTTCCGTAAGCAGGCAAATAAGATGGCATATAGATTTAATTGATTGAGACTCTCTTCCCTGCTAGATTAAAATGTACATAATATTTCCTTGTAGCATGCATTTCTTTTAAATTTCATTTCCCCCAAAAGTATACTGTGAGCTAGGTGGGTTTTTGCTGAGATGGTCACATTTGTTCACAGACAGCGATGCATTTCTTTAGTACAGTGTATCCTCAAATATCCAAACAGGACTATCCTTAAAGATTGGCAATGGTGTCACAGTAGATAAGAGAATTTTCAGATAAATAACCCTGTTTATTTATATACAGAATTCCATTCCATTAATCTATTAGAAACACACCTACTTTAATATAACATACACAGGAGATGAAACACTCTAAAAAAACAGTTTCTTAGTTTGTAAAACAAAACTTTTGGATAACCAGGGATCCGCTGTACTGTGAGAACTAATTACAATTGCCAGGGTTGAAGCTTGGTTGGATGCAGTTCACATGACATTTCCAGCTTGCTTTCTCGCAAAGCAGTAGTGAACCCAATACATTTGCATACTACTATGCCGCAGACTTTCAGTCACCTAAAATGACCATCCAGAAATGTGGAAGTAAGTAATACAGCAATTGTGATTGCTTTATTAGACCATTTATCATAAACTGCTACATTTTAAATTGTTGTAATGTTAATATAGCATATAATTGCCAGACCCCAATTGCAATGAGTAACATGATCAACAATAAGTTGCCTACATGGTGTATGATACGCATAACCACTGTCTCCTGCCTAGTTTGTGCACCTTCTGAATTTTTTTTTCTCAGCATTGTCTACACTGAGTGTCCAAGGAATGGATTACTAAAGGTTCAGCTCATTATGGTGAGTAGTTTTGGGTTATAGTGCTAGACAGTAGGAGGAGCAAGGAAATCGATTTGTACTAAAAATAAACTACAGGCGCTTACATTTGCAGCCATAACGTCCGTTAGCATTGGTCTACAACGTTGGGATTTGGCTTAAAATGTTCACCATGGATTGGCAAATCAACCAAGGTATAGTTTTAGCCCTGTAGTCACTTGCAAATTTATGTATGAATTAGAAGAAATGACGATGATTTTGTTTACGTCTACTGCATAGTAAACAAACGCACATGACACGCATACCGTTGGGGCTACAGAAACGAAACAACGATTGTCAAACTCTCCATGAGCAGGCGAATTAGATGGTATATAGTTTTAATCAATTTGAGTCTTGCTTCTCCAAGTAATGGTTCGATTAAAACTTGCATATTTTTTCTTTGTAAGCATGCGTAGTTTTACAATTAAAAAAAAATTTTTTTGTTTACTAGCTATGCAGAGACGCGGTCACATGATAAATGCATGTCGCTTTCAAAAATCCCCATTCCGTCAAATATCCACATTGCTTGCAATAGCACCTTTATATAAGTTCTGTTGAATAGCAAATGGTGAATAATATGTGCATAGATAATGTTATGCAATTGCTTTAAATATAGCAAGGCTAAATAGCTATTACCTATGGACCTTATTCATTTGTTTGTGAGTTTAGATACTGTATTTATTTGGTTAACCCTTAAAGCCACATAGGCTAGCTGATATAAACGCATGTTTATTACAAGTAATGCATGCTTAAAGAACCTTTTAACTTGCCATATTTCATATTTGACAAGCTTGTCTAATGCTATTAGCTAATTGAAAGCTATTTATCAATAGAAAGCTCAACTTAGACAAGCATGAATAAAACTGGTTATGACACCACAGAGAACATCGTCTATATTTCCTGTTACTTCACATGCATCATGTTGATGGCTGTTAATAAAATTGTCTGACTCCTATATTATTCAAGGATGATTGTTTATTAACTGGAAAATCTAATGGTGTTTACTGAGAGCCCATCAGACATTCTATGAAGAAGATATCAACCATTTTCTAATCTTTTTTTTGTACAATTATAGCTATAAATTAAGTTATTGTTGCATTTTACCTGGCAATGAAAAGGTGCCTTTTATATTGTATAACCATCTTTTACATAAAGCACAGTACAGTTGAATAACCAAGCAATGAGTGACTGCCTGAGCAAAAACTGGTCATTTAGCACATCCTTCAAATCTCATTTTATTGCTTCTCTATTTTCTATAGTAATTAAGGAGTGGAAAGCCAAAGTTTCAGCCTGGAGTTATAGCACTAGACAGTTGGAACAGTGATAAGTTTGATTTGTACGGCAACAATGTGGCTAATAATTGCAGGTGTTTAATTAATCAATCATAACTAACAACTGAAACAAGCTACGAAGATGGTACTTGGCTCAATCTGTTCACCATGAACTGGCATAGTGCTTTTCCTGTACTTCTCTGTGAGAACAATAGAAGAGGGCCATTTCAACATAGAAACTATGACAATAAACTTTATTTCTACCACATCGTAAATAAGCGCCCATAATTCATGTGCTGTTTGCTGTATGAACACGAAGCAAAGATTTCTTACTCTTCATGAACAGGCAAATCTTTTTGTATATAGCTTTTATTGATTTGAGCTTCATTCAGTGCATACCGAAGTAATCAAAGCATGCATAAAATTTTTATGTAGCATATGTGCATTTGTTACTCAGTTTATTCAATATGTTTTTATGACAGCCAGTTTTCGCTCAGCCAGTCACAAATTTTCTTATTACATGTTGGTATGAGTTATTTGCTTGACCCTTGCATAGCTGTATTTCATTACATGGATGCAAAGTATAAGCCTGTGTAGTTCAGTAATACATGAATCAAGCTGCCATTAATTTATGTATATACAGAGTGCTGTTTAAATACTCTAATAGAACATACACCTGTTGGCAAAAAGAATCAAAAATCAAAATTGAACGGTCATTTGGAATTAAGGTAGTTTAGGTTAATTGGTAATGGACTCTCTGCTGCCACATAGCCTAAACATTTCAAGGGAGAAATTGTTGCTGACTTCATGGTTTTTGGGGGTTAACTGTGAAAATTTTGTCCTTGAATTATTTTATTACAATAGTGCTCAGCCTCAACAATATTGCCCCTTGAAATATGGTACCTTGCACACTATTTTTGTTATGCAGACATGCTTATAATGCAAAACATATTTTATAGAATTTTACATGGATGGGTGTACATACATATGTACCATCGGATTCTGTGGGAGGACTGGTAATGACTGGAACTTTTCCAAATAATGTAATGCATGTATACATGTATGTAAGTGCTGTTATATTGCACATAGTTGCACATAGTTGTGTGTTATTATATTGTTATTTTATAATGTTTGCAAGGTTTGTACGGTCTATTGTATCTGTTAAACTACTAAGGAAAACGTGCCATGTGCACCTTACAAGTGCAGTGTACACCACGTATCGACCTTCAGAATATGACCTGCACTGAGCAGTCCACACCAATCGTTAGGAACTATCGAGGTAGTGACTTACACACCATATGTAATGAAGTCACAGGTCATATCATGTGTCAGTATATGCATACACTGGACACACAGAGTCCACATCATCTGTCAGGTACTTACGCACCATGTGTACTGAAGTCACAGGTCATATCATGTGTTGGCATACACTGGACACATACAGTCCACATCATCTGTCAGGTATTAACTTACACACCATATGTAATGAAGTCACAGGTCATGGACACACACAATCCACATCATCTGTCAGGTACCGACTTACACACCATGTGTAATGAAATCACAGGCCATATCATGTGTCGGCATACTCTGGACACACAGAGCTAGTCCACATCATGTATCCTATACCTGTAAACGTGTCCTGTGCTTTACCAGAAATGCCACAGGGTACATGACATTTCCTATCAAAGGTGGGGAGCACACCATAAGTACTGTGCATTTCCCTTGCATTTCCTGCACCAGCGTTGAAACCGGGTCGGGTCATCCGGGTCAACTGGGTCACATTTTCTCCGGGTCATCCGGGTCTGACCCGGTTTACAAATTATCCGGGTCTGACCCGGATTGGATCACGTGAGAAACGAAATTGATCGTTTAGCGACGTGGAACCTATAAACGCTAGTCGCGTAGCTCTTTCGTGAGCCACGCCCACTTATCGCGTTACAAACATACGCTCAGCCACGCCCATTTATTAGTAAGTGCAGTCTGTAGCATGAAACTGTGTCCGTTTCTGTCTGCAAGCTTACGTGGAGCCACGCCCACTAATCGATTAATGTATGAGTTGTATATAGTCTAGGTCTAGTCTTGCAGCAGGATAAGTGCTTTTGTGAACCACACCCATTTTAATATATTGGGAAATTGCAATACTAAGTATGTATGAAGCCACACCCAATTGCTGTCTGTAAACTCACAGTAGCTACGTGGAACCAAACCCACTGACTGATTTTAAATCATAAACTTACCGGCTTAGTTATCACATAACTACTCGTTTACTCAACACGAATCGAACGCTCAAAACGTAGTCTCGCTCGCTCGAGAATACCCGAAACATAGCTCTTATCGCGCGCCTCGGCTTAATTTAATCCGGGTCAATCCGGGTCACATCCGGGTCATATCCGGGTCTGACCCGGATTGCTATCCGGGTCAGTGGGTCATCCGGGTCAGCAGTAGTGACCCGGTTTCAACGCTGTCCTGCACCAGGAATGCCATTTTTTCCCAGTGAATTTATCTCAAAATTGATTCAACTGAATGTATAACATATTAGCATAACACACATAACACGCTAGTAACATAGCTAGTGGTAATTTTAGATCAAGACACACGATAGTGTGTCGTGCGGCCCAAGAAGCCGGCGCGCCACACCGTGAGTATATTAACAGGAAGAAAGAAAACGCAATTTTCACACCTATGTAGCTCTGTGATCCCTCATCCGATTGGAACCAAATTTGCTAGATACGTGCCGCCCAGTTAGGGGAGTCTACATACCAAATTTGAAGAAAGTCGCTCCAGCCATTTCCGAGATACGAGCGAACAAAATTTCGTTTTAATTTCTTCGTTTTCTTCTTCTTCATCTTCATTTCGCACACTTCGCAAAATTCGCCATAAAACACCAATTCGTGCTCGGATTGGGCTGAAATTTGGCACACTTAAAGGGCTCATTAAGGCGGATCTCCGTACCAACTTTGGTAGGAATCCGATGAACATTCACGGTGTTATGACCAATTATTTGTGTAAAATCAGGTCGAAGGTCTGTCACGCCTACAGGGTAAACCCCTTGGAGGAATCAGTTGAAAATTGATATGTAGATGGAGCAACCATCGTAGGAGTGCCTTTTTGTGGTTTGAAAGGAATCGGGATAAAGACCATGGAGATATGACACAAAACCCAACCTGTGTCAAAATTACGCGATCGATTTGATTTTTACGAATAAAAAAACTATTAGTTTTCGTGTCTACCAGGCAAACCGCTTAGAGAAACGAGCTGAAAATCAATATGTAGCTGGAATAATCATCATAGAAAGTTCTTTCAGTAGTACAGAAGAATCGGATTACAAATCACTGAGTTATGATTCGAAAGGCAACTACGTGCAGCAAATGTGAGATCGAGATACTCTAATAGAACAGTCACCCTAATAAAGCATTCAGCTGCATTTATAATTTACTCAGTTATATTACATTGCAAGTTATTCTGTAGGGAATTCAGCTACAAACAAGTCACCCTGTAGTCAGATCAGCTAGAAGAAGGTACCTAATAGAGAGTTCAGCTACAAAGAAGCCATCATGTAGAGAGTTCAGCTCAAATAAATCACCTTGTAGAGAATTCAGTTACAAACAAGTCACCCTGTAGTCAGATCAGCTAGAAGAAGGTACCTAATAGAGAGTTCAGCTACAAAGAAGCCATCATGTAGAAAGTTCCGCCATGAACAGATCACACTATAGAGAGTTCAGTTAGAAACAAGTCATCCTGTAGAGAGATCAACTAGAAGAAGTCACATTGTAGAGAGTTCAGTTACAAAGAAACAATCATGCAAAGAGTTTAGCTGCAAACAAATCACCCAGTAGAAAGTTCCGCTATGAACAGATCACACTGTAGAGAGTTCAGTTAGAAACAAGTCATCCTGTAGATAGATCAGCTAGAAGAAGTCACTTTGTAGAGAGTTCAGCTACAAAGAAGCCACCATGTAAGAGAGTTCAGCTGCAAATAAATCACCTGTAGAGAGTTCAGCTAGGAACAAGTCACCCTGTACAGAGATCAGCTAGAAACAAGTCATCCTGTAGAGAGTTCAGCTAGAAGAAGTTACATTGTAGAGAGTTCAGCTACAAAGAAACTACCATGTAGAGAGTTCAGCTGCAAACAAATTGCCCTGTAGAGAATTCAGCTACAGACAAATCACCTTGTAGAAAGATCAGCTAGAAGAAGTTACCTTGTAGAGAGTTCAGCTACAAACAATCACCCTGTAGAGAGTTCAGCTAGAAACAAGTCACCCTGTAGAGAGTTCAGCTAGAAGAAGTTACATTGTAGAGAGTTCAGCTACAAAGAAACTACCATGTACAGAGTTCAGCTGCAAACAAATTGCCCTGTAGAGAATTCAGCTACAAACAAATCACCCTGTAGAAAGATCAGCTAGAAGAAGTTACCTTGTAGAGAGTTCAGCTACAAACAAATCACCCTGTAGAAAGTTCAGCTAGAAACAAGTCACCCTGTAGAGAGTTCAGCTAGAAGAAGTTACATTGTAGAGAGTTCAGCTACAAAGAAACTACCATGTAGAGAGTTCAGCTGCAAACAAATTGCCCTGTAGAGACAAACAAATCACCCTGTAGAAAGATCAGCTAGAAGAAGTTACCTTATAGAGAATTCAGCTACAAACAAATCACCCTGTAGAGAGTTCAGCTAGAAACAAGTTACACTGTAGAGAGATCAGCTAGAAACAAGTCACCCTGTAGAGAGTTCAGCTAGAAGAAGTCACATTGTAGAGAGTTCAGCTACAAAGAAACTACCATGTAGAGAGTTCAGCTGCAAACAAATTGCCCTGTAGAGAATTCAGCTACAAACAAATCACCCTGTAGAAAGATCAGCTAGAAGAAGTTACCTTGTAGAGAGTTCAGCTAGAAACAAATCACCCTGTAGAGAGTTCAGCTAGAAACAAGTCACCCTGTAGAGAGATCAGCTAGAAACAAGCCACCCGTAGAGAGTTCAGCTAGAAGAAGTTACATTGTAGAGAGTTCAGCAGTTTAGCTGCAAACAAATCGCCCTGTAGAGAATTCAGCTACAAACAAATCACCCTGTAGGAAGATCAGCTAGAAGAAGTTACCTTGTAGAGAGTTCAGCTACAAACAAATCACCCTGTAGAGAGTTCAGCTACAAACAAGTCATCCGGTAGAGAGATCAGCTAGAAGGATCACCTTGCAGAGAGGTTAGCTACAAAGAAATCACCCTGCTTCATCTTTTCTTCTTCCTGCAGTAAAGAAAAAATGACAGGTTAAAAAGCCCTAAAGCCGGCCATAGGCCAGCTTTGGGGTATGCAAATACAAAAAGATGTGAAATCTAATCCAAAACAGCCAAGCTGTAATAAAAGAGTGCGGCCCTGAGAAAGGCTATGGTGAAAAAAGATGTGAAATCCAAGGTGGCGGCCAAGAAATGGCTGTGATGGTAGGTTAATGATAAAAATTTTAATAACGACAATTCAGGTGAATTTTGTGCCAAGACCAAGTGGCACCAAATTCACCTGAATTGTTGTTATTAAAATTTTTACCATTAACCTACCATCACAGCCATTTCTTGGCCGCCACCTTGGATTTCACATCTTTTTTCACCATAGCCTTTCTCAGGGCCGCACTCTTTTTTTACAGCTTGGCTGTTTTGGATTAGATAGTCTTGTGATTATAGTGTTCACAGAAAATTGTGCCAATTTGTATTAAAAATGTTTTTAAACCAAATACTGTGATATCACTCCATCCACACGAAAGACACATTACACACCTGTTATATCAACACTTATAAGGTCTCCTTAGCTGTTTAAATATTTGTTAGATAGAATATATTATACTGTACATTGCCAGTATTGTTTATAACTCACACACTGGATCAGTACTGTCACTCAGTTTAGTTTCTACCTTTAATGTAAAAGTTTATAACTTAATGTAGTGGGTCTACCAATGGAAGATTGTTCTAGAATGTTCTATGTGTTTTCTATTAGCAGTTTTCAATAAATGTGCACTCTATTTTTTTTAGAGTAGCTATAACAAAAATTATTAACAAAAATTAATAAGGAAGAAACAAAATATGCAATACAACACAATTGTAACTTCTACATTTCTCAGGGAAGAATGAGACTTGAGTTGAGCTCTCTTGAATTTTTTAAAAGGATTAAAGGATTGAGATACTCTACTAGAGTAGTCAAGTATACTCTAATAAGTATTCATTAATATTTATACATTTATTAACATGAGAAGGAACTTTATTGTTGGAAATAATTTAGAACATTGAATTTTCATTGGAGGAAGGATTATTTCTAGAATAGGCACTGTAGCATTATAGATGTGGATGATGCATGCAGAAATGGGTATGAGCCTATACTGCTAGTTTGCAGTGGTTTAGTCATGCATGGGAATAGATAGACCTTCTGTATTTATATAATGTACTTGGACACATCCCTGATAGTTGATACACTTAGTTATAGTTAGAAACTTAAGCAATGTTTTAATTGTTATCAAGGCATTTCATTTTGTCAGTAGATTTGTGTCTGTATGTGTAGGTCCACAACTTAACTGTTTCCCAGGGGTTATACAAACAATGTGATCCACTATATTACTTTGACTCATCTATGAAATACAGTAATCTGTTCAGTGAGTTTTGGACCATTAAAGTATCTCAAAGCTATCAGCTGCACCCACAGACCCCCACCACTGCTGGTAACTTAATGTTGCTATTGGAACCCACTTTGAAAAATACTGGCTAAGCTTCTGAGTTTTGTATTAGAAGTAACTTTTCCCACCTACAGAACTCAGCTAGCATAATACAATAGCGACAAAGTGATGCCCAGTGATGCCCAGTGACATCCGGTGATGCTTTATATCCTTTCTCCTTTGTCACTTTGAGATGAAATCCAGTTAGTGGGTTAGCTATAGATTTTAATTAGGCAGATTAGAGATCGAAAAGGGTCTCAAAAATTTGTGTTGAGTGTAGAATTGTAGAACTTTGTAACAAGTGATGCAAATTTTCAGCCTTCACAACGTAATGATTATGTATATAATTTTCAAGCATGTATATGCTGTACATGTGTCACAATCATACACTGTCATACATACAATACTGTTATATACAAATAATATTCAATGGCCGTATTTACTGTACTATAAACCTATGTATAATCGCTACACTGCATAATACATATCTGGTCATAACAATTGGTCTATCACTGATCTATACAGTGATGTGTAGAGTTGACATCTTTCAGTACTGTAATTCATACAAGGTGAAGTATTGAAAATTGAGCAATATCTTCCATGGAACCTCCAGTCTCTTCTGTTCTTAATATGCATCAATACAGATTCAATGTTGTAATGATCAGTAGCCACCAGTATGTGATAAACATCATCTTGTTGCCCAATGAAATCAAGACAGTAGTTTCCATTGTTGTAATACTGTAATAATTGGAAAATCAATAGTATACCATGCACAGACATTTTTTGCTGCTAAGGATAGCTACACAATCAGCGGTAATTTGTATTATAAACATGTTTAAAGTTTGCAATTTCTATAATATTATGAGGTGAACTACATTCGTAGCTGGTAGTGCTGCTAGAAATTTGCTTATAATTAGGAGCAGGTAAATAGATCCTAACATTGTGGCTTTCTTTAAAAGGAGTTTCTGACTTGTTTGCTGTTTATACTAAATTAACAAACTTACTTGAATAATCTGAAGTGATTCTGCTGCAGTTTGTAGTAAATACATGACTGATGTGGTAGTAGCATTTGATACATTTGTATCTTGACTGTGAAGGAACTGATAGAGCATATACTGGTATGCCTTTAGTGTTGAGTAGTACTGGCAGGTGATGGTGATGTTTTCTTGCAAAATGTATTTTAAACTATCTAGCTGCATATCAGATGAATCACTTTGTAGAGGTATATTGTCAAGTGGATGCAACGTTATGCTCTCCTGTAATAAACAAATTGCAAGTCCATAAATAACATGTGAGTACCACATTGTGGTATGCATAAACTCTTGGTAATACATGTATTGACTTACAATTTGTTCACTTATTATGGAAACCATCAAATCATTGATACAATAATATTTGAATGCTTCAACATCTTTTGGTGTTGCAGCAGCTCCAAATAATTCAGAGTGAGAGTACAGTGGATTATCCTCAGTAGGATCAGCAACAACACTAGCACACTCTGATAGTTCCAGTGAAGGATCATTGCAATTAGCTACAACAGGAGCAGCATTCACAAGTATAGTATTGTCCAGAGATATCATCAACAGTGCTAAATAGCACAAGAGGGTTACAATACACTGAGAAGTCATAGTCAATTTGAACTTTTCAATTTACAATTTGTTGGCGCAAGTGTATTTCTGCCCTGGTCTTTTATACAAATCAGATGCTAGTGATCTCCATCTTAAGTGATTAAGTACAACAAAGATGTTTTATCATGTAGCAATTACTGGTACTGTTCTCATTTCTAGGTAATTGTGACTCAATGTTGAATGGACCTTTTACTGGTAACCATTTAAGTATGTAGATGTGAAAAAAGTACCTTTTAACATTGTGATTTTAGATATTTTAATATGGATCTACTGTCTTAAATTGCAATCTCAGGTACTCAGCACTAGTTATGTTAAAGCATCTTATTACTTGATCTGAACATTATGTTACAAATTATAATCTATACTTTATGATACTGATAGTAAATACACGATTATGTTGTATAGTTGCCACAAGCACAATCATGTGTAATTGTACATAATTTATGTATATTGCTTGCTGATGGCTGGTTACCCATCAGTATGCACCTGATCCACTTTGATACTGTTTCACTACATACATATAGCTATGTAGCTACATGCTAACAACTTGTACAGAATACATATTCGTGAGACAAATTTTGTGTATCTTATGATTGTCATTTGGAGCCCTGCATGGCTATTAGTATTAGCTAAATACTGTATCTAGTGAACACTGTCTTATGTGCCAGACATGTGGTTGTCATTTGGAGCAGCTATAGGTTAGCTACTAGACAAATACTGTATCTAAGAATTTTCAGTGTGGCAAAGATGTATATTTGATTTTGTTTAGTTAGTCATAATATTATTTTACCCAGCTCCACTGTGATGTATTTATATTTTGAATGTTTATGTAGAGGGGCATGCAGTGCTTTTAGTCTGTTGTTACAGTATATGCATGTCACTCATCCTAATTTGAAGTAATGCATTTAGCAAACGTATTTATGGCACTATAGGAAGATGCCACTGTTATTGACAGTTTTAGTAATAGAGTTTATTTGCATGTACATAACTATGTAAGGTCCTGATCAAACTTTTCCTAAATGACATTGATGATGAACAACAGCAAATTGCGTATAAGCCATACAACCAAATACTATTTAAGCTTCATATTAGATGTTCATTTGATGTACGTAATATGCTTAAGAACATACAAACTACCAAGATTTTCTTTAAAGACTCCATCCTTCCAGATGTATGGATATATGTATACTTCACTTACTCAAATGACAGCAGTAACTAGTACATTCTACAGCAAGAGTACATAATTATATTATGAACTCTTGATTCTACTTGTTATCAGCAGCATGCAATGTTCCATATATATTTTCAAGATGACCGATGCAGATTGAGATACACAGATATAATCTTGTAATATAGTTTACATGCAAAATTATGATGATCATTGAGCAGATTAATTTCATCCTTATGTGCCACCTGGAGCATTTGGAACATATAAACTCCTGATGCCACTAATGAATGTCACACGTGTTCTGTTTAGTAGTGCAGTAGTGCAAGCACGCAAGATGGCTTAATTTTAACAGCTTGTATGTACAGTACTTCTTAACAATAAAGTAGCTAAAACAAATCATAAACCTTATAAGAGTATGTTGTGTTTCTTGTTACCTTTGTGGATTCAATATCTGTAAATTTTGTATGATTAAGCCTATGTTTACATAATATATAAATAGTCATGAGTGATGTGTTGTACAAGTACTGTACCTTTATTGTTACTATAATGTATTATCAGCATGCTCTATGGATTGTCTATATGAGATAAGCGCCAGTTACATGTATATCTACCACTTAACCAATGTGACTACCTACAATTAGCTACATCCCAGCTATGATGTACATATAGCCTCAATAATCTGTCTGAGATAATTTTCACTACTGTATTTGTCATATGAATTATTCAACAGCTACTAATGGACACACTCAGTTGCCAAGTTGTAGTTTGCATTTTGAAGTGTACGCACGCATGTAATCATATGCCCTAAGAACCCTTACAGGGTGATCAATAGTACAATGGGATGGTCAAGTGTTAGGGTTAGGATACGGGTATACGTATGTTTGTAGGGTATGCTAGACTGGCTAACACTGTAGATCATGTAGCACCTTTTTAAATGTTGATGCTGTAAAATTCTACACAGGCTAGGGTTTTTAATGTCTGCATGCATACAAAGTAGTAGACAAGCACTATACATAAATGCATCCAGGATATCAATTAATACAATTATGCATGCAGAATTGCAGACATTAGTGGCAGATCTAGGAATTTATAAAGGGGGTTTCTAGTTTAGAAGGTGGACATAATACTCATTATTCATGCAGAATTGCAGACATAAGACAAGTATTATATACATATCTATTTAGTGTAGAAATACAATATTATAATTATAATGCTTTTCTTGTCTATATTAATATCCTGGATGTCTAGTGCTAGTATGTATACAACTTTGGATGCAGATAACTTATGCAGTTATGAAATTTGAGAAGGTGCTATATACCTTACAGTGTTAGATTCAAATCTGTTGATTGCAAATGTATGACTCTGTCTGGCAAAACCTGTCCTTAGCCTTTCCAATTGGCATGAGTGACAAATCATCATTTGTCTTGTGAATAAGGTAGCAACATAAAAACTTTATCAGTTTTAAAGCTGCTGCACTGCACAATAATGTAGCAAAGTTTCAGGTACATTGATTCATTAAAGGCATAGAAAGTTTTAAGCTACCACACTTGTCTATCTAGCTGAAAAGGCTATATATGACTGGTTTTGTCTGACCACATGACATTATACTATTATACTGTACATGACAAGGGCACAAATTTATAATATTCATTACATGCTTGTTACCATGCACTAAAGGCATACACGTATTCAGCCAATGTTCATGTTATTGCCAGATGTAGTTTATTAATTATAAATTGTCTTAACATTCTGCTATGTCTATTTAATCTTACCTTACCTTACAAGGGGCTATCTGACCCAAAAATATTTCAATGACAAATAGTAGTGATAATCACATGTTGGTCATGTGCAATGTAAAAGTCAGGATGTTTAGTGCTTCTAGGCTGTGTTCTAGCACTAATTGTTTTAACCAATATCGAGACCAATATTATGAAATCATTGGCTGGCTTGTACATTTCAGGCTTTCACCTCACTCTCAGTGTCATTTTCGAACTGACCTATATATCACTGCAATTGTTTTGCCTGTTGGCACAACTTAAAATCCAATAAGTATAGTCCAAGTAGACTGACGTTTTCAGTTTAACTTTGGGAATCTACACAGTTAAAACTGATATGCTATGGTAACACCTAAAAAAGGGTTAAATTTTGACTGCTCCAGCACATCTAGGTGTTACCATAGTATTTTAGCTTTAAAACAGTGTAGTATGATGCAATATTGCCAGAATTTATGTGTATTTCTATATATTGGTAACTTTGTTTTCAGTCTTTCCCTGTGTTGCTTTTGTGCACACTTTACTAAACGCTGGGAATGTATATATATGCTGTAATGGCACTCACAAACCTGGTAAATAGCACATATGACTTGTTTATATAGTTATAGTATTATTAGTCTCTTATCTACTACTGTATATTCCCTGTCACATTATGTATGTAGGATCAGATTTCAGGTGAATCCCCTAAATATTATCATGAAATAATCTTAGCAACAGCACAGGCTCTGCTACTACATAATAATAATTATGGCATTTCCTTGATGACACACTAGTGCGTATACAGGAATAAGAATGTACTTATCAAAACATTTAATTGCATCTGTGGCTTCTAAAAGCTGTATGAATTTCATTACATGCTATATCATGCTATGGTACAGCTTATAGATGTGAATGTAAAAATCTGCCTCCTTAGTATAATATGTGTGCGCATAAGGTAAGACACGAACAATGACTCACACAATGGCTAGCCTGTACAGTAGTTAGAGGAGAAGCCATCAGAAAAACCAGATTATATAGTAGGTTTTCACCATATTATGGCTATATATGAAGTATAGTGGTATAGACACTAATTCATTTGCCACTTATTATTTACTGCATAGTAACATTATAGTGTACTACGGATACACAGCCAGTGGCACACAAAAAAATTTGTTGTTCGTTAATCTGTAAAAGGATCATAACCTTGTCTCATAATGTCTAATTCAAGTTTTAGATTACTCAGGAGGAAAAAAAGTTTTATGAGTTTCTACAGAAATTACCTGCTAAACTGGGACAAATTCCAACTTGTGTAACAAACTGTACTTATACAGTTGTGATACTTGAAAGAGTAGCTACTAAGTGCCAAAAAGTGTGCAAATATTTAATAGCTATGTACTTATCATACAGTACGGTAGTACTGTACATTAGGGATCATGGAGATTTGTGTTTTCCTAGCCAAAAATTCACCCAAAAACCAGCTTCACAACTCCATCCTGGCACCTTGGCAGTATTGATTAGGTATAACCAAGCCCAAAAGTGCCTTCAGTATGATCCTAAAGGCTTCCAATAAATTGTTACGAAATTAAAAAAAATATTCAATGGAATTTTCTACTGACTAATTGCCTGCCTGCCTGATGCCTTCAGGCAAGCATAACTTGATAGAGGCTAGGGCTGTGGGCTTGATTTTTTCACTGTTAGACGTTGCTAAGCTAGAATACATTAATGAAATAAACCATGCAGATGGTCAATCACCATCCCATCCCTAGTGCATGATTAAGACATTGTTTTGGTTATATCATGGTTAGAATAGCTTTAAATTGTACGGTAGTTAACCAGCTAGCTCTTCAATTACACTGGTATGGTTTCTAGAATTCAGTTGTGTTGGTCAGAACATGGAAATCATAACTGCAGTAGAGACATACAAACAATTAGCTGATATCTCTCCTGATATCTAGCTATGCACTATGCATGTAGCCAAACTAGCTTTAGCATCATTATCTAAATAACAAAAAGCAGCGTATATACAGGTACATAGTTATGAATGAAAGGATTTCAACTAATCCAAACATCAAGTTGGTTATTAACACTAAATACCTACTATACAGCTAGGCACAAAGAGTTACTTTGGAGTGGTTTTTTTCAAAGGCATTGTAGTGCATGCTGAGATCAAGAAAAGGCTCAATTACTGGTCTTTTTCTTACAGTGTAGCAGTGCTTATAGGTGACCGGATTTGCTAAAAGGGGTCTTCTACACGCATCCAATTTACGAACTTAGAACTTTTACAACATGGAATTGGAAAAAAATATTGACTAGAAATTTGGTCAGCATATAGTGTACACCAAACATAGGTTAATAGATAGAGAAAATTTCAGGTATTGTGTCTTTCAAAATATGATCTTCCAGGTTCATAGAACTGGATGCCTGTGGAAGATCCTTTTTCGCAAATCCGGTCACATGTGACATTTGTTTAGATGTTGTTGTATTAGTCTAAAAGTAATATGGTTTACTACACTATTAAACATTTTGATTTAACAACTTTATATATTTCAAACCATTACTCCCATAATTTTGATTCCTTCTCATTGATTCTTAGGAGGGCTGTTTCATTTTTTCATTGCCTATCCATACAATATATATCATTCACATATTATAGCCTCTACTATAGCTTTGTATAGCTAGCACACCGCTAGTAAAAGCTTCTGAGACAGGAGTGCTTCAGCCCTTTAGCACCCTAATTTTCCCCATGCTGCTTGTTGAACTCATAAACACAATGCATAACTATTTAGTACCTTATAAAAATGATACCAGAAACAGATAGAAGGTTCAGCACATGCATACAGCAATGTTTAAAATCTTCCACCTATATGTGATGTTGTCAAGTTTATACATAGCTTCACCTTGGCTGTTGATATAACAGGGTATAGCCCTGCTGGCCAGCTGGATATTGGCTGTTGCTTAGGTCTGTTATCAAATCTAAGTTACAATACAGTATGGCGGTGAGGTCTCCAATTATACTGTGCCAAATTAAAGGCAGTCCATTTTGGAACAAGAACTATATACCAAAAGGGGTTCCACAGGTAGAGTGAGTTTAGAGTGCATTAAAATACAGTGTGTGTATACTTGTATACTTTGATGATGAATTACCTTAACTCCACTGTTTACCCTTATCATGATGGCTACACTCATATCAATGATGTACTAAATGGTTATCAAAAGTATGGGGTCTCACTTAGTGTCATCACTGCTAAGTAAAAAGGAAATTGTAAGTTAGAAACTTTGTTATTAGTGTTATTACTGCTTTACAGTGTCCAGCACTAAAGGTCTTTCTTCATCCCAATGTCATTCTCACACACAAGCATAGCAATAAAGTTAGAATATTGATTGCAACATTTCCAAGGCTTCTCATGCAACAGTTGAGGCTCTGTACAAATGGATTCTATGATGTCATGGGCTATGATGTCATGGGCTATGATGTCATGGGCTAACCGGCAATTCCACACTTCCCTGCTCTGCTGTCACATCCTTCACATTACAATGTTTCCAAGGCTTCTCATGCAACAGTCGAGGCTCTGTACAAATGGAGTCTATGATGTCATGGGCTATGATGTCATGGGCTAACCAGCAATTCCACACTTCCCTGCTCTGCTGTCACATCCTTCACATTACAATGTTTCCAAGGCTTCTCATGCAGCGGTCAAGGCCCTGTACACTTGCTAAATCCACTTTATAGTCACCAGCTATAGATTGTAAATGGGACTGAAACTTCCAGCTCATGACACCGGAAAACACAGGGATCTGTAAAGTAATGTAGAGGTGAGTGTTAAACATTAATTAATTTTGTGACTGAATTTACAAAAAGGGCCTCTGTCACATATCAACTTGAATTTATCAATCTTGATGATTATTTAGATTGAAATAAGCTTGAAATTTAGTCAGCATTAGCTACAACATAGCTAAATGGAAGTAGATTTGTATATCACTTTGAAACATAGTTAAGGCCTCTCAAGCTCACATAATTGGATGTGTGCGGAAGACTCCTTTTGCAAACTTTGGTCACATTTTTAATACTTCCAATTTCTGCAGTCAAATTAAATAGTGCAAAGCACTTTCAACAAATTATTAGCGCTCCTTTTTGTGGGTCTTTCCATAATTCTATGTATATATGCATACATAAGTATACAACTTGTTACATAGAAACATTGTTTGCATCATATATTAGTATACATCGTCAAAAGGTTTCTTCTTCATTGGCTGATTGTCTTGTATGTGTGTAACTACATGTAACATTGATCATTTTTGATAACACTTTTAATGGTAGTATTGTTTCTAGAGCATGCACTCATAAATTATATAGAACAATTAACAGCCATTACCATATGCTCTAAAGGCACTATACAATTAAAACATGCCTGTTTCATTAATGTATATATACAAATCTAACCTACAGCAAGTAGAATAGTGTCATTAACGTGCATACTGCTTAAATCACTGTAATAGATCCCGGCTGATAAAATATATATCATCTACATTTAACACTGACAGCAACAAACAAAAATGATTGTGTTGTACAACCAAATCCAAGCATTAGTAACTTGGTTGCTAAGTTTCAGAATTTAATTTTCACCAAGCTGTTGAATTATGCTCATGATATTATGCTCATGATCATGATAATGGCTCTTAATCTATCAAGAATTTGAGACCCGTGGGTGACGTCTTGGACCAGGAGTTACAAGTATATGACCTACATGTTGTTTCAATATCATAGTAATGTACACTTCAAATTTCATGTAGCAAAAATAACTGTATGGCTAAGTGTTTATGAAGTTTTGCATGCAAACTATGAGAATATTCTATGTGTATTACTATCATATTACCATTAATTTTGGCAATTTTGTTAGTGGTACAAAAGGATGTAGCTACACTGTTAAAAATGAAGTGCTATGGTATGGTAGCACCAAGAGGTGCTATTTTTTGACTAGAGCAATCAAACTTTAGCACTTCTAGCTGTTACCATAGTATTTTTAAGTGCTATCATAGTACTTCAGTTTTGTGGGTTCAAATGCTTGTTCATCACACTGGCAAAATTGTAGCTAATTGTGGTGAAGTAGTTTGGTGGTTTCTGTAAGTAAAATCATTGTATTCACAGGCTTTAAGCTCTAGTATTCACAGAATAAAACAATTTGCTGGTGAGAAGGTGGTGTTTAAGTACAGGTTGAATGCAGAGAAGATATCCCGGCTGTTGTTGCTCCTTTCGCGTGTGCCTAGACTACATGTTGAGTCACCACTGCATGGGTCTGAGATTTTTCAGGTTTTAAGTACTCCTCATATTCACAAGCTTTAAATATTCTCACAGATCCCTATAGTGAGATAGCATTCACAGAAAAAAATTGCATGATTAGTAAACTCCACGCCATGATCTATTAGACCACCCAAATTAAAGCAAGAGTTCATATTATTATGAACTCTAGCTTGATTAAAGTGATGCAAAAATCCTCAACAATAGTTTTGTATTTTGCAATTTTTCATTGTCCATAAATGCTATAATGTACTTCATTTCATAGTTATGAGTTAGCATAAGTGATGATAATAAGTACAAACTGATTATGGTTTGACATGCTAAAGCAGTACAAACAGCAGACACCATAATATAGATACATATAGTATGAGATAAGAGCTGGTCACTTGCATCACAATAACCAGGGAATTAACTACCTGTGATTATAGAAAACAATTATGGTGTATAGCTGTAATAAAGTTTCTGAGATCTAAATTGCTAAGAAAGGAATGGTAATTATCATATATACTGTCATGATAAACAGAACAGCTACTAATAATTTGTGCATTTCTGCTTAGTTACATGTTGTGGTCACATTCGAGAATGGGGATGCTACAATAAGCAACAACAGCTATTGTATGATAATATAAACCATTGCAACATTACATGATGTACTGCCAGGATCACCAATATTATGGCAGTAATACTAGGACCTTTGTATTGCCTTGATATCGCACGGTATCTGGCTGGGCATATTGTTGCACATGTGTTATCCTTATTAAACTGCATGCCTTACTTTTATTAATGTGTTAGCTAATCAATTTACTTATGTTGCACAGGAACAGATCCAGACTATTTAAAGGGGTTTCCACTCTGGAACATGGTAATTGCAAATTCAGTCTATATCTACCTAGCAGTAATATTTCACAGCAAATAATTACTCTCAAGAAATGTCTCACTGTTAAAGTTTACCATTTAGGGTTTTAGAAATGCAACTGAAATCTTTACAAATAACTGCAAATTTAAAACCATCAAACAATGATTGTTTTAGAGGTGCTTATTGAGCTTGAAGATGCTGGGGTAGCAGTTTCAAGTGATTTTGTAGTGAAGAAAGGTAAAAGGAGTATTTTTGTTTGCAATGAGTACTTATTTGACTGATAAACTGATTTTGGTGTACTGAATTAGTTGGAAGCAGCTCATCAAGTAGTATTAAGGCTTTTAAAGGGGATTCCATGAACCCCCCTGGATCTGCTCCTGTTGCATGATTGCTTAGTGTAACATTAACGTCCTTAAACATCATCTAATGGTGTGTCACAATCATATACTGTACATTGTCATACTATTACTAACTACATACAGTAGTGTACAGCAATAATAGTCAACGACTATATATTTACATTATGGGTACACAATTACTATAATTTTTAGGCTAGGCAAACAGTTGGTTTATCACTGATCTATACAGTGATGTGTAGAGTTGACATCTTTCAGTACTGTAATTCATACAAGGTGAAGTATTGAAAATCGAGAAATATCTTCCATGGAACCTCCAGTCTCTCCTGTTCTTAATGTGCATCAATACAGATTCAATGTTGTAATGATCAGTAGCCACCAGTATGTGATAAACATTATCTTGTTGTCCAATGAAATCAAGACAGTAGTTTCCATTGTTGTAATACTGTAATAATTGAAAGAGATTCATGTGATCCTGTAAACCTACACTTGAAACTTCTATAACATTATGGGAGAATTGTAATAGCAATGTTGCTAGAATTTTGCTTAGGAGCTGGAATTAAACTTGAGTTTATTTTTACTGTTATCATGATTTGAAAATCTCCAACATAATGTCAGGGTGGGTTTCTGTGGCCCTATTAAATTTAACTCAGTGGCAGTCCAACTAGCTTCATTATTGACATTTGTCATAGCAAACAACTATATACCACTGTTTTCAGTAGCTTGCATATTTTACTTTTCCTACTGCATTAAAAATAATCAAAGTACTCTAACAGAGCAATCAAGCAACTACTCTAATAGAGCAATCAAAGTTACAATTTAGTTAGAACTTTTGTCCTACAGATAGCTACAGTTTAAAGCATTTAATTTACTGTGATTGTTAACTAAATGTATAGCCTTCTAATAAAATATCTTAGAGCAAAATCTCAAGAAAAACGCCCTTGGTGTCTTATTGCTCAGCTGGATTCAATTTCAGAAACCCTGTTTTGAAAATCCCAAATCCACCATTGAACATGAATGTGCATAGTGTGCATAGCATTTTCTATTCTAAATTAACAAACATACTTGAATAATTTGAAGTGATTCTGCTGCAGTTTGTAGTAAATACATGACTAATGTGGTAGTAGCATTTGATACATTTGTATCTTGACTGTGAAGGAACTGATAGAGCATATACTGGTATGTCTTTAGTGTTGAGTAGTACTGGCAGGTAATGGTGATGTTTTCTTGTAAAGTGTGATTTAAACTTTCCAATTGCAAATCAGAGGATTCATTTTGTTGAGGTTTATTGTTAAATGGATACAACGTTATGCTCTCCTGTAAATGAACAAAATGATTGAAGTGTAAAAATGCATTCATAATAACAGGAGTTTTATAATTGCCAGTTTTCTAGTAATAATAACTTACAACAAGTTGATCACTTATTATGGAAACCATCAAATCATTGATACAATAATATTTGAATGCTTCAACATCTTTTGGTGTTGCAGTGTCTCCAAATAATTCAGAGTGAGAGTATAGTGGATTGCCCTCAGTAGGATCAGCAATAACACTACCACACTCTGATAGTTCTAGTGCATTCACAAGTATAGCATTGTCCAGATATGTTAATGCTAAACAGCACAAGAAGAAAACAATACACTGAGGAATCATAGTCAATTTGAATTTTGCAATTCACAATTTGTTGGTGCAAGTGTATTTCTGCCCTGGTCTTTTATACAAATCATAGATGCTAGTGAGTTCATATTAAGTGATTAAGTGCCGGCAACAAAAGTGTTTATCATGTAGCAATTACTGTTCTCATTTCTAGGTAATTATGGCTCAACATTGAATAATGACCTTTTGCTGATATACAACCATACAAAAAAATTACCTTTAACATTTAAATTCACCATTAGTATTCAGTCTGTTTCACTCCATGTGTACAGTGTAGCTGTAGCTATATGCTAAAACTTACAGTATGTAATATTCATGTGACAATCTTTAGTGGTTGTCAGTTGGAGCCCTAGCTTAGCTAAACACTGTATTTTCAGTGAGTACTACCTTATGTCCCAGACATGTATATATATATATACATTATTTGAGTGTGCTAATATTTCACCATGCATTTCCACTATGAATGCTGTATAGTTAAGTTGACATATATTGCTTCTATAGTTTTATATGTCTGTCACCAGATGTTATGCATTTTTGTGGCTCAGCAAATTTATTACAACAGCAGTACATGAAAGATGTCTGAAAGTTTTAGTAATAGGGCTTATGGTGTAGCTAGCAGTATATGTATGCATATTAAAGGTCTTTATTAAATAGCTAAATAGTCTATATATTTTTTCCTGATCTGCATTGATGATGAACAAAATTACAGGAGCCAGGAGCATAACTAATGAATTGTAACTCACTACTGAAACAAATTACAAAGATGGGATCTAGCTCAATGTGTTTGCCATGAACTGCATGTATAACTCCATGCAAAAACCACAAAAGTAAATAAAAGTAGATAGTGACTAAAAGCTGATATCTGGTGCAGTTAAGAACGAATGGTAATCTAACTTTATCATTGACTTGTGCAGTCTTGCTGAAAACCCAATTATAATTCATTTTAACCTAGTAATTTGGCCGCCTTCTTTTTCTCTACACTGACTATTCAAAAGGCAGCCATTGCTAACCAATTAGACCCAATATAAATTAATTAGGAGTGCATCAGGATTGCACAAGTAAATGATAAAGGATCACTGCAAGGTTGTGAAAACATAATTGTATTATCATTCATTCTTAGCTGCACCAGATACTATCAGCTGTTTTAGTTAGCTACCTGGTTACTTTTACTTTCATAGATGCACCATTTTTGCACATTTTTGCATAGGGATATGTAATAGTTATACCATGGCCATGAGGGATTTTGCTGATATATACACCCAAACTCTGTGGGCCGCAGGCCCGAGGGATAAGGGTGTATATATCAGCAAATCCTGCTGCATTCATGATACAACTATTACATATCACTCAGGGCACACTCACCTGATAGGTGAAAGAACTACAGATCACTCACCCCATTTGTTTTATGCACTTGCATCTGATGATTGATTGTGGTTGCAATTGTGTGGGTAAATAGCTCTCAGAACGTTATTCCTACGTCATTATGTTTCAACACATGCCCGGAACTTTGATTGTGGGATTGATTTTTGGGATGTAAAGTTTTTAATGCTACATTAAACCTTTGCTATTGTGGCATTAAGTATAAGTTAATACATAAAGTTAAGTACTTAGGACTATAAGCTACTCACCTTAGTTGCAATCATATCTCTTCAAGTTTTGACCTATGCTCTTAAAGTAGTAGTGGTATGTTTGGCATATAATGTGACTGGTTTTCAAGCTGGTACCTTATTCACAAGTCAAGTTACGAGTTGTTGAGTAAAGTACATGCAACTGGAAAGGATGTACACAAACAGATTTCATTATGGATGACACCTGTATAGTGCTTGCAGGATTGCTTCATACCTGTTAGTGATGAAGTCCTATTATACTAAGTACTACTGATTTAATCAGCAAGCACTATATGAGATATGCACCAACCAGGGAATTATACCACTTGACCACTTCATTTACATGTAACTAACTGTATACAAGTGAAATAGCTATGCTTCAAATCACTATATTTGTGAATTGAACAGCGACTAATGGACACACTTGGTCGCTAAGTTACATTTTGTGTTTGATTTACCAAAAATGTGTACGTATGTAATCATATGCTCCTAAGAAATCTTGCAGGATGGTCAATGGGATAGTGTGATGGGATAGAAATACACAATACTAGTTGTGTTTCCTGCAATTTTACATGGACATAGATAGTGCTTGTCTACAGCTTTGTGTGCATGAATAATTATTCATAGAATTTTATCCCAGAAAGTACGAAATGTGCTACAGTAATAGCAATTATAAATATGTGACTGAGTCTGACAATTAATTGGTATGTGTTGACAAGTCATCATTTGTTTTGTCAATAAGGTATAGTAAGATAAACCTTTGGCAGCTTAAAGCTGTTGATCTGCACAATAATGCATCCAGCAAAGTAGCTAAATTCAAAAGCTCTATATATAAGTTATAAAACTTGAATATATGGAAAAGCTTTTTGTCAGACTGGGTCACATATATTATATATGAAATGCATGGGCACAATTTATAAATATTTATTGCACAACAAACATGCATTGATGAACATATGTATTAATGTTTTTGTCAGACATAGTTTAGAAATGTCTATTACTTTTAACATTACACCATGTCATTAAACTTATGAATGCTGCAAAGGCCCACCTGACCAATCCAGACTTTTTTCATTGGAAAGATAAACACATGTTGGTCACATGTAATCCAAAAGTCTAGATGTTTAGGGCTGTCAGCACTTGTTCTATCAAACCAGCTGTACATACACCTGTTGGCTGGTTAGTATATACATTTTGTAGGCTGTTAATAGCTAAACATACTATTACTATCATGTTCAAACTAACCTACTGGTCCAAATCTAAAATTATTTTGCCCTCGCAACTATAAAATCCAATTGGTATGGTAGGTATGGTTTGGTACTGCTGATTCTATCAAGGCCCTAGGCATATAATATATCTGGTTGCTAATAACTCAATGTCAAGTTGGAGTCGTGTTGTGTTTGTGCATAACTCACACACTGAATATTTGGGGATGGGGTATATATATATGTACTTTTATGGCAATAATGGTACTCACAGAACTGGTAGCTATGACTCTCTAATTACAACAACATTGTTATCTAAGTTACCACAAGTCCCTGTAAAAGGTCAGGTTTTGGGGGAATCCCTTACAGTGTATCATGAAATAGTCTTAGTAACAACACAAGCTCTGCTACTACATATGGCATTTCCTTTGATGACACACTAGTGTGTATACAGGAATAGAATGCACTTATCAAAACATTTAATTGCATTTGTCACTTAAGAGCAATTGTATGAATTTCATTACATGCTATATCATGCTATGATACAATAATCTGTTTATATAGTAAATGTGCATGTATCTGCCTTCTGTATATGTAAGTATGTACTGTATGTATGTGTGTATGTAGCTATGTGGGGTATGACTAGTCAGAGGCTCATAGCTATACTAAGTAAAGAGTATAGTATGTGAGAGACACCACCAGAAAAAATCTAGCTTATGACTAATAATGGATCATCATCCTGTGTCCATAAAATATAATAATAGACGCTAATTTATTAGCCACTCATTTATTGCTTTGTGTTATGGATACTTATACAGTTACTGCACAAAAATGAATGTTGTTCCTTAATTATGAAAATAGAATGTAACTGTATGCATACCTATAAAAGACACTATAGGCATACCAAAAGGTCCATACAGTAACAGTACAAGTAGGTAACTGCTTGTTGTTGTTTTTTACTATAAGTATGCAATAATTTTGGAGCAGCTGATGGTTATGAGTTTGTTCCACAATTTTGCACATACTGTGTAGTGCTTTGGATCAAGACAATTGAAATTGTTAGTAGGATCTCTGACATGCAGTGACTGGTAGATCAAGCTGCTACAATCTGTGAGAAATTACTATATATGTATATACAACACTATCTTCTATAACCTGTAGACTGTTCTCAGTAATATGCAAGTTCCAAGAATCTGATTGCCTGATTTTACAGGCTTCAGCTAAGTAATGTTTAGGTGCTAACAATCTGTGGCTACCTGTGTTAACAGGCTTCAGCTTCCCTAGTGGGTCCATATAGTAGGATAGCACAATATGAACCCATAGTGTGGAACACAAGGTATTTGTTATACAAGAAAACTGCTGGAGGACTACTACATATACATAAGTATAACACTAAATATGTTCCACATCTACTTCACCATAATATACAATGCATACAAAATGTTTGTTCCAATCTGGTAACTTTATCACTAGTCATTTTGTACAGAAAGTTACTGTATTTAGTTACATGGGTCATGGGATGAGCACAACAAGTGACTGGTAACTCAGTAGCTATACCAGCGCTGCAAATATTTCATGGTAAAATGTGACCCAGGTCTGAGAAATAAAATTGTTAGCCTTATATTGTAGCCTTTCCAAATCCATATATCCAAGTTTGAATACCTGTATATACTTGAAACTTTACTACCATATTTATATATCATGCCAGCAACAGCTCAGTTTAAGTGGACAAAGTTTCACATTCATACTATTCTGTACATAAGATTCCTAGGTTGTATGAGTTGTCAAGGTAATGGCTAAAGGCTGGTTTTCTCAAACTGCATGGGTCAGAAATATTACAACTTTGTCGAAAGTACTGAGGATTAAATGTCTTATTTAGTTGTTTTACAATATAAATGAAAAGTCACAAGGCAATCTTATATTATTATGAGGTAGTAAGGGTAGTTATGAGCCATGTCAAACAAAATACCTGCAGGTTTAAAATTCTAACAAATCTCACACATACATAATTGCACATCTATAATACAAAACATCAATTTAATCACATAAGATGATTTGAGTGCTTTAAAATTTATAAAATAACTTTAGGAATATAATTGTACAACATAACATGTAAGTATAAAACCTTGATGCGCAAGCTGCAGATGTATAGTTAGCACAAATAAAAGGCAAGATAATTGACCATATAACATAATGAGTATATCCAATTACGTAATTAATGTATTGTGTATAAGTTTTATGAGTTTCTACAGGAGTTACACTCAAATGGGTTACAAAGGTTATCCCAAAAAGTGCAATCATGATAGCTCAAAGAGTAAATATTCATAAAAGCTACACAAATGTAGCTCCCAGGAAAACTAAGTTTATAGTTTCTTTCCTGTTTACTGGTGTGTCAACACAATTATGTGTAGATTGACATAGTTATATGGATTCATGTAACATGAAACTGGTTCCTAATGTCACTCTCTCAAATTAAAAGCCATAATAAAAATCTTGATAGGTGTCTTTAAAGTAAGTGCCATATAAGGTAATCTATTTATTGAGATATACGGAACTGACCATCCTGTTGTTAATGACACAAGAAAGTTACTTCATGGCACATTGTTATATGTTATAGGTAGCCAACTCTCATTTACATTTGTATGTTTTCAACTAAATCCAGTTGCACTGGTGCAAAGTATGAGAATTTTCAACTGTAACAATGTCCTTCGTAAAAGCTGTGAATGTAAGTTGTTGATAAACAGCAATCCCTGTACATGTTCTTCTAGCCACATGTGCTGAATAAATTTCATCATATATATTAAAATTCTTTATGAATAAACATGCATTGGGCTTTATATAATTTATTCATTTACATACTTCATTGCTTTACAGATACACAGATTTACACGAATTGAATAGATGGATGCATGGGAATTACCTTGCATAAAGCACTTGTGTCCATCTGTGCGATTAAAATTATAACAAGTAGCAAACAAATGGCAATCAATGCCAAAAGCCTAAAAAAACTATTTAGCTACTCAACTACATTGATTACTAAATTTTAATTACAATAGTAATAAATGATACTTACAACAGTGGGAAGTTTAGTGGTACATTATGCATGTTATGAGCAGGGCCACCCACAGGGAGGGGGGGCAACTGGGAAATTTTGCCCCGGGCCCCAGCCTGAAAGGGGCCCCAGGAGGCCCCATGAAGGACTCCTTGAAGACCTGTTTAAAAGATCGATATGCTCTAATAGAGCAGTCACAGTATTCTTCAGAGGAGCAGTGTAGCAAGCTTATAAATAAGGAGATGTGGTTCTGAGGGGTAGCTATTGTCACTGTCAGCATGTAATGACCTTTTTCTTTTTTTTTTTGGTCTTCAACCTACAGCTTGGGTGAAGTTGTGATTCAGAATGGAAACTTCCTTGCCCCTGGGGCCCCAACTTTAACTCTTTGCCCTGGGCCCCTTAATTTCTCTGGGCGGCCCTGGTTATGAGTATGCCCTAAGACATCAGCTTCTAGAATGGTACACAGAGTTCTTACACTACTCTAATTAGTTTATACACTCACATACTGTGTACTTTTTACAGTAATTTGTGTATATGGGACACTATGAGACTAACCACAATATCAAGGTGTCCTGATTTTACAGGTCAATTTACATGCTTGGAATTTTTGGGACTATTACAAATGTCCATGCAGGTGTCTTCAGTTTCAGTTGTTCTGTTGATGGCAAGTAAATCAAGCCTTAATCAGCATCATAAGCTGTGTACCATAATTATATTAACTTGGTTAAATGCTGCCGCATTTATTACCTTAGATCATAACATCAATGTGGCAACTATTCAAATTTAAGATGGCTCAAAAATGATGTTGAAGCTCTTATTTTCAAAATCAAATGTGACAACACCCAAGTGCAGCTACTATTGAAGGTGTGGTGTTTAACCAAGTAAATACTGTACCTAGTTTCCCAAAATTGTACATGTATACCATAGATACAGTAGCTACTTAGTAGTAGCATATAGGACAAAGACCCTTAATGATGTTCACAACTGGTATGCACTTAACTACACTATTCAAATTAGAAGCCATGCAGGTAAAAGTTTTGATAAGCACTTCCTATATTATTGATATACTACTATGCAGATGTATGTCATCAAAGGAAGTAATGTATGTGCATGCTGTTGGTTTACATATACATGTATTGTTACATCATATATGCATCATTGGAAAGGGTATAATTATGTCAGACTAGCTGTGTAACGTATTATCAGGTGTGATTGCTTGCCCTACTTAATTTACTGTATACACAGTAAAAACAAACCAGTGAAGGTCATTACTAAATATAGTAAAGGTCATTACTAATGTCTGGCACAATACTCACTGTTTTTGTGTAGTGACGTTTACTACTAATTTTGTAGTGATGGTCACTACAAAAGTAGTGAACGTCACTATACATAAAAATAGTGAGTATTGTGGCAGAATATAGTAGTGAATAAATTAGTAGTGAAATTCACTACTAATTTTATATCAAGTTAAGCCCCCTCCTGGATTATGACAGATGAACTACTGGGGTACAGCATACAAAAAATTGTGTACAAATGCAAAATCAATTGTGGGATTCTTTAATTCAAGATCATGGTAGTACAAGATGCCACAATCACAGTGAGTAAGATAGACCACAGAGGATCAATGGCATCAGAGAGTTAGAAGGTTAATTTATAGTGGTATATTATGTGTTAGGTGCACATCATGATAACATAGAATTCGTATGTAGTATAGGTAACAGTATGTATGTCTACTGCTACGTGTACGATATATAGAAACATAGAAATTTCCGCTATATTCATATAGTCATTACTTAATAAGATCCCATAATACAGTTTTTTATACACACTGTAGATACACAACTGAGACATAGTGCTCAGGATGATATAACAATGTATTCTTAAATTGTTATAAAACGCAACATGTAACTAAGCAAATAATTATAATATTGTTATGATAACTATCACACTTTCCTTGGAACAAAATTACCTCAGAAATTTATTGTATAGTTATATACATAGTTGAAGTATATGGACAGTGTAGTTAGTTAATACGTGGCAAATAAGGCAAAAACATGTTGTGATGCATGTAATGGCTCTTATCTCAAAAGATCTCTGATAGCTGTTGCTTATACTTCAGTGCTTGCAAAACAATTAGTTACACCAGCATCACTCATATCTAAATATATTATAATTTATAACAGTAGGAATAGAATATTCTGAAGTAAAGCCATTGATAACTCTGCAGTATATGATCTACCATGTATGATTATTGTGCATGGTTTCTGATTTCTGTAATACAACTGACTTTTTGGGTTGTTTAAATGCTTTCATGACTGTTGCATAATAAGTACTTGGCAATAATTATTCAGTTTCTTGGTGAACTTCCTATAAACTGTTAGTTGAAATATGCATGTCTACAATATATGTACACATTCACAATACAAATAACATATAAACTGTCACTATTATATATCATTGTCAGATTTGTCGTATTACAATAATAGTCACACAACTGAGACATGGTGCTCAGGAGGATTGCTGAACAACAGTGAATGTTGTTCTTTACAGAAGAGTTTCAGCTGAGTTTGGCCACAATTTTGTACATACATTGCTACTGATAATTTTATAGTGCTTTGGATCATGCACATATAAAGATAATTGAAATTGCCATACCGGTGGTTGACTCACCTGGCAGACTCCTGTAAGCATTCGAACGTTAATCAGATGGCTGCAGGTTTGAGGCTGCCCAGGTGAAGTCATGGTTTTTTCTCTCCTTTCTCCACCTTTTCAATTTTCAAACACACTTTATGTAACAACTTTAAACAGGTTGTAGAACCTGGTGTCCTACAGACCTTCAGCACTTGTGCTGTAAAGCCTTAATAAATAAATAAAATAAATAAAGTTTAGGACTTTAAAATACATGCAGTGACTGGTATATATGCTTGAAATTACTATATGGCACAATACCTCTGTAATCTCTAAACTGTTCTAAGTATTGTTTTAGTGCCAAGAATCTCATTGATTACTGTTTTTACAGACCTCAGCTTCCCTGTGGGTCCATATATTAGAATATAGATAGCACTTTTAATAAACAATATGATCACACAACCAATCCATAATTTGGAACACCATTAAGTTAATCATACAAGAAAACTGAATTGATCTGACTGTAGATCTGCTATGTATATGTAAGGTTAATATTTTGAAGCTGATAAAAGATACAGTCATGAGAAAAATGCATTGCAACTTAATCACTATTGTTTTACTTGTACAGAGAATAACTGTAACTGTTGTTGTTACATGAGTTGAGCATAACAAGTAACCGGTAACTATGTGAGTATATAACTACCACAACACTACAAATATTTAAGTACAATGTGACCCAGAATTAGCCTTATAGTCTCTCCAGATCTATATCAAAGTTTGGTAACTGATAACTTCCAAAGTTAGATAGCCACTGAGGATTAAATGTCTTAATTGCTTTACAATATAAATGGAATATCATGATCTATACATATATTATTATGAGTCAGTGAGGGTAGTTATGGACCATGCCAAACAGAATACCTGCAGGTTTAAAATTATACTTTGTAATTGATTAGTGTACATGACTAGAAGTTTTAGTTTTGCAGGAGTTTCACACTATAGTTTGTAGTATCAGTGAAGTTATCAAAATGTCACCCAAACAAAAAGTATATACTACCATGATACCTAAAGAACAGTCACTCAAAAAGTACACAAATGTAGTTCCCACGAAAACACTTACGGTTTTAAAGTTATACTAAATGGAAAGAGTATAAGACTGGTTACATCAGACTAAGTGCTAGTTGAAATGCTATACTTAATGTAGTATAATTTTCTTTCTTTTGATGCGATATGCATGGGTTCACCAGTCATAATAATTTTATTTTACAAAGCAAAAAAGTACACAAAAATTGGAATTTTCAACCAGAATATGGACCGTAGACCATCAATAAAAAGTAGTGAAACAAGCTGGAGTAGTGTATGATATTAAATCACAGTAAAATAATAAGAAGTGTTATATCTCTACTGCATGTACATGTGTATCTTTAGCACAGTAGGGATATAACACTTCTTATATTGTTTTACTGTGATTTAATATCATGCACTACTCCAGCTTGTTTCAGTACTTTTTATTGATGTGCTATGGTCCCTGCTCCAATTTTTTTGTGTACTTGTGCTGATTGAGCCTAAAAAAGTTATGAATTATCAAGATTCAGGTATGTTACAAGTTCAATTTTGGAAACTATTGGACTTACCATTTTTGACAATTTCTGGCAACCGAAAGTTTCCACTTTTGGCAACTTTCAAGTTGTCACTTTTGAATAGTTTTCAAGCAGGCTAAAAGTTTCCAAAACTGGAAACTGGTCATAGTTCCAAACTTGGCAGCTTGAACAACCACAAAATGGTGCACAAAAGCTACCAATTCTGGCAATAAGTTAGTCTACTTTAATTAAGATCATGCAATGAACTAACCAATTGTGGGATCTAAATGGCATTGTTTTGTTACCTCCAAATTGCCGAAGTTGGCAATAAATGGTTGCTCACAAATTACCAAAAACCTGTCAATTTTGGTAACAAAATGCTGCCAACTAGCTGTAAAGTTGCCACTTTTGGCTAATTTTAAGCAATCTAATAGTTTTCAAAATTAAAAGCTTTATTAATTGGGCTAGATACTTGAAATTACCAAAAATGGCAATTTTGGCTACCAAAGTTAGCTCAAAATATGTTCTCAAAAGCTACCAAATGTGGCAATAAGTGTACTCCTTCTATATAAAGAGCAATAGATTAATTGATTCGGGATACAGATATACATAATTTGCCAAAAATGATATTGTTTTGATACCCCCAATATTGCCAAATTTAACAGAATAATATGCCTAAACTGCATGCCTTACTTTTATTGATGTGTTAGCTAATCAATTTACACATGTTGCACAGGAACAGATCTAGACTATTTAAAAGGGGGGTCCACTCTGGAACATGGTGATTGCAAATTCAGTCTATAGCTACCTAACAGTATTATAAAGAGTACACAATATTTATTATGTACTCTTGGTAATTATAATATTCACAGCAAAAAATTACTCTCAAGCAATGTCTCACTGTTAAACCTTACCATTTAGGCCTTTAGAAATGCATTTGAAGTCCTTACAAGTAACTGCAAATAATCAAATAATAATTGTCTTAGAGGTGGTTATTGCATTTGAAGAAGCTGGGGTAGCAGTTTCAAGGAATAATTTTGTAGTGAAAAAAGGTAAAATGAGTATTTTGTCACTATTAGTGTGTTTGCAATGAGAAGCTACTTATTTGACTGATAAACTGATTTTGATGGTGTACTAAATTAGTTGACAGCAGCTCATCAAGTAAAATTCAGGCTTTTAAAGGGGGGGGGGGATTCCATGGAACCCTTTGAATTCCTGGATCCGCCCCAGTTGCATGATTGCTTAGTGTAACATTAACTTCCTTAAACGTCATATTTATGCTGTGTCACAATACTGTACATTGTCATACTATTACTAGCTATATAGAATAGTGTACAACAATAATAGTCAACGACTATATAATTATGAGTACACAATTACTATAATTTTTAGGCTAAGCAGACAGTTGGTTTATCACTGATCTATACAGTGATGTGTAGAGTTGACATCTTTCAGTACTGTAATTCATACAAGGTGAAGTATTGAAAATTGAGAAATATCTTCCATGGAACCTCCAGTCTCTTCTGTTCTTAATGTGCATCAATACAGATTCAATGTTGTAATGATCAGTAGCCACCAGTATGTGATAAACATCATCTTGTTGTCCAATGAAATCAGGACAGTAGCTTCCATTGTTGTAATACTGTAGTAATTGAAAGAGATAAAAAGAACAATAGTTGTATGTATACCATGTAGGCATTTCTTGCCATAGCATGTTTAGATGATGGGTATATATATACATTGAACTGAACTATTATGAAAATTTTGCATGTGATCATGTAAACCCACACTTAGAACTTCTATAATATTATGGTAGAATTGTAATAGCAATATTTTTTTGTTGCTAGAAATTTGCTTAGGAGCTGGAAATAGTAGAATGAAATTTGTGGCCTTTTCAAAATGAGTTTATTTTTGAAAAGATCAAGATACTCTAACAGAGCAGTCAAGTAACTACTCTAATAGAACAATCAAAGCTAAAATTTAATCATAACTTTCGTCCTACAGATAGTTATAGTAATTACACTTTAAAGCATTGGATTCATAGTGATTGTTAACTGAATATATAGTCTCCTAAGATCTGGTCTCAAAGCTTCTAAAATCTCAGGAAAATGTCGTCAGTGCCTTATTGTTCAGCTGGATTCAATTTTCAGAAATCCCTTTTAATCTGCCATTGAACATGAATGTGTATAGTGTGCATAGCATTTTCCATACTAAGTAACAAACTTACTTGAATGATTTGAAGTGATTTTGCTGCAGTTTGTAGTAAATACATGACTGATGTGGTAGTAGCATTTGATACATTTGTATCTTGACTGTGAAGGAACTGATAGAGCATATACTGGTATGCTTTCAGTGTTGAGTAGTACTGGCAGGTGACAGTGATGTTTTCTTGTAAAGTGTGATATAAATTTTCCAATCGCAACTCAGAGGACTCATTCCGTTGAGGTATATTGTTAAGTGGATACAACATTGTGTTCTCCTGTAAATGAACAAAGCAATTACACTGAAGTGTACAGTGCATACATAAAATATTATAATAACATAAAGTTTTATAAGTGCCAGATTGCAGTGCTTACAATCTCTTGACTTACAAGTTCATCACTTATCACAGAAACCATCAAATCATTAACACAATAATATTTAAATGCTTCAGCATCTTTTGGTGTTGCAGTGGCTCCAAATAATTCAGAGTGAGAGTATAGTGGATTACCCTCAGTAGGATCAGCAACAACACTACCACACTCTGATAGTTCTAGTGCATTCACAAGTATAGTATTGTCCAGAGATATCAACAGTGCTAAACAGCACAAGAAGGTTACAATACACTGAGGAGTCATAATCAATTTGAATTTTGCAATTTACAATTTGTTGGTGAAAGTGTATTTCTGCCCTGGTCTTTTATACAAATCACAGTCTAGTGATCTCACATTAAGTGATTAAGTACAACAAAGATGTTTTGTCATGTAGCAATTACTGCTCTCATTTCTAGGTATCTATGTTCAATATTAAATAATGACCTTTTGCTGATATATAACCATACCTTTAACATTGTAATCCACCCTGAGTATTCAATCTGTTTCACTCCATTGTGTAGCTATAGCTATATGCTAAAATGTATAGTACACAAAATGAAATATATATTCATGTAGCAATCTTGTTGTTGTCATTTGGAGCCCTAGGTATTTGTATTATTATAGCTATAAATGTAATAATTTCAGTGAGCACTGCATTATGTCTCAGACATGTATGCATCTCCTCTGAGAGTGTTTTATGTAAGAAGGTAAATAGCTGGCACTCATCAGAAGTTATGTATTTCTGGCTCAGCAAATTTACTACTACAACACTACATGAAAGATACCAGTATTATTGACAGTTCTAGTAATAGGGCTTATGGTGTATACTAACAGTATAGGCATACATACTGAAAAGTCATGATCAAATATAGTCTCCTAATCACTTTGATGACGAACAAATAAAATTACAGGAGCTCAACTATAATCACTACTGAAGCAAACTACGAAGATGGGGCCTAGCTCAATGTGTTCACAATGAACTTTATGTGTATCCCATTGCACTATTTTTGCACATTTTTGCATAGGGATATGTAATAGTTATACCATGGCCATGAGGAATTTTGCTAATATATACACCCAAACCCTGTGGGCCACAGGTCCGAGAGGTAAGGGTGTATATATCAGCAAATCCTGATGCAGCCATGGTATAAGTGATATATATCACTCAGGGCACACTCACCTGATAGGTGAAAGAACTACAGATCACTCACCCCATTTGTTTTATACGCTAGCATCTGATGATTGATTGTGGTTTCAATTGTGTGGGCAAATAGCTCTCAGACGTTATTCCTACGTCATTATGTTTCAACACATGCCAGGAACTTTGATTGTGGGATTGATTTTTGGGATGCATAGTTTTTAATACTACGTCACATTGTGGCAGTAAGTAAGTTAATACATTAAGTTCAGTACTTAGGACTACAAGCTACTCACCTAGTTGCAATCATAACTCTTCATATTTTGACCTATGATCTTAAAATAGTAGTGGCATGTTTGGCATATAATGTGACCGGTTTTCAAGCTGATTCACAAGTCAAGTTATGAGTTTTTGGGTAAAGTACATGCGACTGGAAAGGATATGCACAAACAGATTTCATTATGGATGACACATGACTGTATAATGCTTGCAGGATTGCTTCATACTTGTTAGTGAAGAAGTCCTATTATACTATTAAGTACTACTGATTTAATAAGCAAGCACTATATGAGATAAGCACCAACCAGAGAATTATACCACTTAACCACTTCATTTACATGTAATAACTGTATACAAGTGAAATAGGTATGCTTCAAATCACTATATTTGTCAATTGAACAGCGACTAATGGACATACTTAGTCGCTAAGTTACATTTTGTGTTTGATGTACCAAAAATGTGTACGTATGTAATCATATGCTCCTAAGAAATCTTGCAGGATGGTCAATGGGATAGTGTGATGGGATAGAAATACACAATACTAGTTGTGTTTCCTGCAATTTTACATGGACATAGATAGTGCTTGCATGTCTACAGCTTTGTGTGCATGAATAATTATTCATAGAATTTTATCCCAGAAAGTACGAAATGTGCTACAGTAATAGCAATTATAAATATGTGACCCAGTCTGACAATTAATTGGTATGAGTTGACAAGTCATCATTTGTCTTGTCAATAAGGTATAGTAAGATAAACCATTGTCAGCTTAAAGCTGTTGATCGATCTGCACAATAATGCATGCAGCAAAGTAGCTAAATTCATAAGCTCTATATATAAGTCATAAAATTTGAATATATGGAAAAGCTATTTGTCAGACTGGGTCACATATATTATATATGATATGCATGAGCACAAATTTATAAAATATTTATTACACAACAAACATGCATTGATGAACACATGTATTAATGTTCTTGTCAAACACAGTTTATATAATTATTTAGAATGTCTATTACTTTTAACATTACACCATGCCATTAAACTTATGAATGCTGCAAAGGCCCGCCTGACCAAACCAGATTTTTTTCATCGAAAAGATAAGTACAGTACATGCAGGTCACATGTAATCCAAAAGTCTGGATGTTTAGGGCTGCCAGCACTTGTTTTATCAAACCAGTTGTACATACACCTGTTGGCTGGTTAGTACATTTTGTAAGCTGTTAATAGCTAAACATACTATCACTATCATGTTCAAACTAATCTACTGGTCCAAATCTGAAATTATTTTGCCCTCACAATTAAAATCTAATAGGTATGGCCTTATACTGCTGATAGTATCATTTTATTCGAGGCCTAGCCATATAATGTATCTGGTTGCTAATAATTAATGTCAAGTCAGGGTCGTACAACTCACACACTGAATATTTGGGGACGGGATATATATGTACTTTTATGGCAAGAATGGCACTCACAGAACTGGTAGCTGTGACCCTCTAATTACAACAACATTGTTATCTATATACGTTACCACAACTCCCTGTAAAAGGTCAGGTTTTGGGGGAATCCCTTACAGTGTATCATGAAATAGTCTTAGCAACAGCACAGGCTCTGCTACTACATAATAATAATTATGGCATTTCCTTGATGATACACCAGTGTGTATACAGGAATAGAATGTACTTATCAAAACATTTAATTACATTTGTCACTTAAGAGCAATTGTATGAATTTCATTACATGCTATATCATGCTATGATACAATAATCTGTTTATATAGCAAATGTGTGATGTATCTGCCTTCTGTATATGTAAGTACGTACTGTATGTATGTGGGGTACGACTAGTCAGAGGCTCACAGCTATACCAAGTAAAGAGAATAGCATGTGGGAGATACCACCAGAAAAAAAACAAAAATACTAGCCTATGACTAATAATGGATCATCATCCCGTGTCCATAAAATATAATAATAGACAGTAATTTATTAGCCACTCATTTATTGCTTTGTGTTATGGATACTTATACAGTTGCTGCACAACACTGAATGTTGTTCCTTAATTATGAAAATAGAATGTAACTGTATGCATATCTAGAAAGAAGCTAGGCATACCAAAAGGTCTAAAGGTAACAGTACAAGTATGTAACTGCTTGTTTTTTTTTTTACTATAGGTATGCAATGATTTTGGAGCAGCCGATGGTTATGAGTTTGTTCCACAATTTTGCACATACTGTGTAGTGCTTTGGATCAAGACAATTGAAATTGTTAGTATAGGATCTTTGGCATGCAGTGACTGGTAGATCAAGCTGTTACAATATGTAAGAATTTACTATATATGTATATGCAACACTATCTTATATAATCAGTAGACTGTTCTAAGTAATATGTAAGTTCCAAGAATCTGATTGCCCGATCAGTTTTATAGGCTTCAGCTAAGTGAAGTTTAAGTGCTGACAATTTGTGGCTACCTGTTTTTACAGGCTTCAGCTTCCCTTTGGGTACATGAACCCATAGTGTGGAACACAAGGTACGTATTTACTACACAAGAAAACTGAAAGTGGTCTGACTGGATGTCTACTACGTACATGCACATAAGGCTGCAGCACATGTTGCTGTCAGACCTTCAGTGCTGGTCACTGTAAAGCACTAATAACAATAAATATAAGACTAAGTATGTTCCACATCTACTTCACCATATACAATGCATACAAAATGCTTGTTCCAATCTGGTAACTTAATCACTAGTTATTTTGTACAGAAAGTAACTGTATTTAGCTACATGGGTCATGGGATGAGCGTTAGCAAGTAACTGGTAACTCAGTAGCTACACCAACACTACAAATATTTGATGGTAAAATGTGACCCAGGTCTGAGAAATAAAATTGTTAGCCTTATATTGTAGCCTTTCCAAATCTACATATCCAAGTTTGAATACCTGTATATACTTGAAACTTTACCACCTCATATATTGTGCCAGCAACAGCTCAGTGTAAGTGGACAAAGTTTCACCTTCATACTATTCTATACATAAGATATGTAGGTTATGAGTTGTCAAGGTATAATGTGTAATTGAGTATATCTAATTAATTAATGTATTTTGTATAAGTTTTATGAGTTTCTACAGGAGTTACACTCAAACGGGTTACAAAAATTCACCCAAACAAAAGTGCAATCATGATAATTATATAGCTCAAAGAGTCATCACTCAAAATATTTATAAAAGCTATACACAAATGTAGCTCCCAGGAAAACTATACTTATAGTTTCTTTCCTGTTTACTGGTGTGTCAACACAATTATGTGTAGATTGACATAGTTATATGGATTCATGTAATATGAAACTGGTTCCTAATGTCACTCTCTCAAATTAGAAGCCCTAATAAAATTCTTGATAGGTGTCTCTAAAGTAAGTGCCATATAAGGTAATCTATTTATTGAGATGTACGGAACTGACCATCCTGTTGTTAATGACACAAGAAAATTGTTTTGGTTACTTCATGGCACATTGTTATATGTTATAGGTAGCCAATGCAACTCTCAATTACATTTGTATGTTTTCAAATAAATCCAGTTGCACTGGTACAAAGCATGAGAATCTTCAACAGCAACAATGTTCTTCATAAAAGCTGTGAATGTAAGTTATTGATAAACAGCAATCCCTGTACCTGTTCTTCTAGCCACATTTGCTAATAAATTTCATCATAATATTAAAATTCTTTATGAATAAACATGTATTGGGCTTTATATGATTTATTCTGTTACATACTTCATTGCTGTACAGATACACAGATTTACATGGATGGTATAGAGTACAAAAATTATAACAAGTAGCATACAAATGGCAATCAATGCCAAAAAGCCTAAAAAAATACTTAGCTACTCAACTACATTGCTTACTAGCTAAATTTTAATTACACTTACAACAGTGGGAACTTATAACAGTGGGAAGTTTAATAGTACATTATGCATGTTATGAGTACGCCCTTAGACCTCAACTTCTAGCTTATACACTTGCACACTGTACTTTTTAATGGTAAATTAAACTTGGGTATAAAGAATAACCACAATATCAAGGTGTACTGATTTTACAGGTCAATTTGCATGCTTGGAATTTCTGGGACTATTACAGTAAATCAAGCCTTAATCAGCATCATAAACTGTGTACCATAATTATTAACTTGGTTAAATGCTGCAGCATTTATTACCTTAGATCATAACATCGATGCGACGACTATTCAAATTTAAGATGGCCCAAAAATGATGTTGAAGCTCTTATTTTCAAAATCAAATGTGACAACACCCAAGTGCAGCTACTATTGAAGGTGTGGTGTTTAACCAAGTAAATATACAGTACCTAGTTTCCCAAATTTGTACATGCATATATACCATAAATACAGTAGCTTACTTAGTAGTAGCATATACGACGAAGTCTTTAATGATATTCACAACTGGTGTGTTCAAATTAGAAGCCATGCAGGTACAAGTTTTGACAAAGTCTTTAATGATATTCACAACTCAACTATACTATTCAAATTAGAAGCCATGCAGGTACAAGTTTTGATAAGCATTTCCTATATTATTGATATACTGCTATGCAGATGTATGTCATCAGAGGGACTACTGTATGTGCATGCTGTTGGTTTACATATACATGTATTGTTACATCATATATGCATACGTAATTGGAAAGGGTATAAGACTGATTATGTCAGACTAGCTGTGTAACGTATTATCAGGTGCTGGTAGAGATGCTGCTTGTCCTACTCTGTATGATCATTAATTTACTGTATACACAGTAAAAACAAACCAGTGAAGGTCATTACTAAATGTAGTAAAGGTCACTACTAATGTCTGCCTACTAATGTATACCTACTACATGATGGTCACTACAAAAATAGTGAATGTCAGTATCCATAAAAATAGTAAGTATTGTGGCAGAAATTAGTAGTGAAATTCACTACTAATTTTATCTCAGTTAAACCCCCTCCTGGATGATGACAGATGAACTACTGGGGTACAGCATACAAAAAATTGTACATAAATGCAAAATCAATTGTGGGGTTCTTTAATTTAAAATCATGGTAATGTGAGATGCCGCAATCACAGTGAGTAAGATAGACCACAGAGGAGCAATGGCATCAGAGAGTTAGAAGGTTAATTTATGGCAGTATATTATGTACTAGGTACACATCATGATAATGTGGAATTCTTATGTAGTAGGTACAGTGTGAATGACTATTACTACATGCACACTACAGGGGCGGATCCAGGGGGGGGGACTTTGGGGGCTGAAGCCCCTTCCTTCATATTTAGGCTTTACTTGATCAATATGTGTTGAGTATTATAATGAAATTTTGTCTTAGCATAATTATATGATCACTAATAATACAAATACTCATAAAACCACCTTATAAACATCTTTCCAAGGTATTATCAGTGGATTTATGCTAAAGTTTATGCAACAAGGACCCAGATCAGCATTGGAAGTGTACAAGATCGAGATACTCTAATAGAGCAGTCAGCTAACTACTCTAATAGAACATTCACTGGAAACATGTAGTTGGTTCTGTTATGGAATTTTTCCAAATCTGCCTGCACCTATACATACAATGAAGTGCATTGGTCTGTTTAAAGGGCTTCATTCATCTACTTGTGTAGTTAATATGTATGGCAATATTTAATTCAGGTACGTAATTTCCATTGAAAATGCTCTCAGATTCAATCTTGTATTGTTCAAATTTCAAAATTTTCCACTTTCAACATTATTATTCTAACATGCACCTATTCAGTGTTGTGCAATTGTGAGAGGGGTGCATCATGTACTTGGTTGTCTGTACCTACCCAAACTTTTCAATTAGCAAAATGCTTCAGAGAGCCATACCTATAATCTAAAGGCAGTATATCTGCAGGCAGAAAATATTATGAATTTTATGTGGAAATGTCTCCAAATTGCAGTATTTTAGCATCTATTTTTCAAAATTTTCCTGGGGGGGGCATGCCCCCAGACCCCCCTAGTTCCAGCATGCTTTGCATGCTGGGAAGTTTGCACACCTCTACCCAAGAGATTAGTACCTTGAGTTAGCCCCCCCTTTTATAAATCCTACATCCACCCCTGCAATATATAGCAACATAAAAATTGCCACTATAATAATAATAAAAGTCATAGTCATTACTTCATAAGATCCCATAATATACACACTGTAGATACACAACTGAGACATAGTGCTCAGGATGATATAACAGTGTATTCTTAAATTGTTATATAAAACACAACATGTAACTACGCAAATAATTATAGTGTTATGATATTATGATAATTATCACACTTTCCTTGGAACAAAATTACCTCAGTATAGTTATATACATAGTTGAAGTATATGGACAGTGTAGTTAGTTAATACATAGCAAATAAGGTAAAAACATGTTGTGATGCATGTAACAGGCTCTTATCTCAAAAGATCTCTGGTGTCTGTTGTTTAATAATACTTCAGTGCTTGCAAAACAATCAGTTACACCAGCATCACTCATATCTATATAGATATGTATATATTATAATTTATAATAGTAAGAATAGAATATTCTACTATAACCTGATGTAAAGCCAAGGATAACTATACAGTATATGATCTACCATGTAATAGTTACCATGCATGGTTTCTGATTTCTGTAATGCAACTGAATTCTTAGGTTGCTTAAATGCTTTCATGACTGTTGCATAATAAGTACTTGGCAATAATTATGCAGTTTCTTGGTGAACTTCCTATAAACTGTTAGTTGAAATATGCATGTCTACAATGTATGCATTCACAATACAAATAACATATAAACTGTCACTATTATCATTGTCAAATTTGTCATATTACAATAATAGTCACACAACTGAGACATGGTGCTCAGGAGGATTGCTGAACAACAGTGAATGTTATTCTTTGAGGAAGCGTTTCAGCTGAGTTTGGCCACAATTTTGTACATACGTTGCTACTGATAATTTTATACGGTGTTTTGGATGATGCTCATATAAAGATAATTGAAATTGCTATATCAGCGGTTGACTCACCTGGCAGACTCCTGTAAGCATTCGAACATTAATCAGATGGCTGCAGGTTCGAGGCTGCCCAGGTCCAGTCATGGATTTTTTCTCTCCTTTTCTCCACCTTGTCAATTTTCAAACACACTTATGTAACAACTTTAAACAGGCTGTAGGACCTGGTGTCCTACAGACCTTCGGCACTTGTGCTGTAAAGCCTTAATACTGTAAATAAATAAAATAAATAAAAATTAGGGACTTTGAAATACATGCAATGACTGGTATATATGCTACGTCAGAAATTACTATACGACACAATATCTCTGTAATCTCTAGACTGTTCTAAGTATTGTTTTAGTGCCAAGAATCTCATTGATTACTGTTTTTACAGACTTCAGCTTCCCTGTGGGTCCATATAGTAGGTTAGCACTGTTAATAAACATTATGATCACACAACCCGTAATGTGGAACACCATTAAGTTGATCATACAAGAAAACTGAATTGATCTGACTGTAGATCTGCTATGTATATGTAAGGTTAATATTTTGAAGCTGATAAAAGTTGACATTTATTTACTTACTTATTGTTGTTTTATGGCAAATATGCCAAGGGTCTGCAAGCGACTGGTGCTTGCAGCCCAAAACACAGATATAGTAACTATTAATTTACAATTTAGCTAAAGTGTCTGAAAGTTTGATGCTGGTGGGAGATCATGACATCTGCTGCACGGACAAAGAAAATGGTAGGTACAGGATTGTCATCGTTGAAATGATCCACAAAATGATTCCACATAAATTTCTTCAGTTTAGCTTTGAAGCTTGTATTAGATAAATTGATATCAATTACAGGAAAAGCATTCCACAAACGAAGAGTCGGAAGAAGACGATGAAAATAAGAGTTTCTATTTAAGTTGATATGATGTATGAGTTTGTTGTGTGTAGAGGATCTGAGTAAATGTAATGTATCTGTTGATGTCGAGGTTTCTTGTAGGTGACTTGAGTGACTTGATCGCAAACAAAACATCCTGGATCTCAAAGATATACATTAATGGTATAAGATGGAGTTCTAATAGCCTGGATTTCTAACTGATATTATAATTACTCAAGATGTGTTTGGTTGCTCAATGTTGAATACGCTCAAAAGCTAAGATGTACAGTCACCATAACTGTGAGATGGGTACGAGCTAGAGTAATATACAGATGTAGTTTGACTGATGGACAGTGCTTGGAACAAAATTTATGCCGTATCAAAGCCAATGATTTGTATGCTTTGGATATTATAGAATTGTAATGATTTGACCACTTCAGATCACTGGAGACAATCATTCCCAAGTTATTTAAAAGGGGTTCCACTCTGGAACATGGTGATTGCAAATTCAGTCTATAGCTACCTAACAGTAATATTTCACAACAAATAATTACTCTCAATCATTGTCTCACTGTTAAATCTTACCATTTAGGCCTTTATATATGCAACTGAAGTCTTTACAAGTAACTGCAAATAATCAAAATGATAATTGTTTTAGAGGTGCATGGTTATTGCATTTGAAGAAGCTGGGGTAGCAGTTTCAAAGAATGATTTTGTAGTGAAAAAGGGTAAAATGAGTATTTTGTCACTATTAGTGTGTTTGCAATGAGAAGCTACTTATTGGACTGATAAACTGATTTTGGTGGTGTACTAAATTTGTTGGCAGCAGCTCATCAAGTAAAATTAAGGCTTTTAAAGGGGGTGGGGTTCCATGAAACCCTTTGAATCCCTGGATCCGCCCCTGTTACATGATTGCTCAGTGTAACATTAGCTTCCTTAAACGTCATCTAATGCTGTGTCACAATACTGTACATTGTCATACTATTACTAGCTACATACAGTAGTGTACAACAATAATAGTCAACGACTATATATTTACATTATGGGTACACAATTACTATAATTTTTAGTCTAGGCAAACAGTTGGTTTATCACTGATCTATACAGGGATGTGTAGAGTTGACATCTTTCAGTACTGTAATTCATACAAGGTGAAGTATTGAAAATTGAGAAATATCTTCCATGGAACCTCCAGTCTCTCCTGTTCTTAATGTGCATCAATACAGATTCAATGTTGTAATGATCAGTAGCCACCAGTATGTGATAAACATCATCTTGTTGTCCAATGAAATCAGGACAGTAGCTTCCATTGTTGTAATACTGTAGTAATTGAAAGAGATAAAAGAACAATAGTTGTATGTATACCATGTACAGACATTTCATGTTTAGATGAAGGGTATATACATTGAGCTGTTATTGGGGAAATTTTGCATGCGATCATGTAAATCCACACTTAGAACTTCTATAATATTATGGTAGAGTTGTAATAGCAGTTGCTAGAAATTTGCTTAGGAGCTGGAAATAGTAGAATGAAACTTGTGGCTTTTTCAAAATGAGTTTATTTTTAAAAAGATCAAGATACCGTAACAGAGCAGTCAAGTAACTACTCTAATAGAACAATCAAAGCTAAAACTTAATCATAACTTTCGTCCTACAGATAGTTATAGTAATTACATTTTAAAGCATTGGATTTACAGTGATTGTTAACTAAATGTATAGCCTCCTAAAATCTGATTTCAAAGCTTCTAAAATCTCAGGAAAATGTCATCAGTACCTTATTGTTCAGCTGGATTCAATTTTCAGAAATCCCCTTTTAATCTGCCATTGAACATGAATGTGTATAGTGTGCATAGCATTTTCCATACTAAGTAACAAACTTACTTGAATATTTTGAAGTGATTTTGCTGCAGTTTGTAGTAAATACATGACTGATGTGGTAGTAGCATTTGATACATTAGTATCTTGACTGTGAAGGAACTGATAGAGCATATACTGATATGCCTTTAGTATTGAGTAGTACTGGCAGGTGACAGTGATGTTTTCTTGTAAAGTGTGATTTAAGCTTTCCAATTGCAAATCGGAGGACTCATTTTGTTGAGGTATATTGTCAAGTGGATACAATGTTATGCTCTCCTGTAAATGAACAAAGTAATTACACTAAAGTGTACATGTGCATACATATAGTAACATAAGTTTTATAAATGCCAGATTGCAGTGCTTACAATCTCTTGACTTACAAGTTCATCACTTATCACGGAAACCATCAAATCATTGATACAATAATATTTGAATGCTTCAACATCTTTTGGTGTTGCAGTGGCTCCAAATAATTCAGAGTGAGAGTATAGTGGATTACCCTCAGTAGGATCAGCAACAGCGCTATCACACTCTGATAGTTCTAGTGCATTCACAAGTATAGTATTGTCCAAAGATATCAACAGTGCTAAACAGCACAAGAAGGTTACAATACACTGAGGAGTCATAATCAATTTGAATTTTGCAATTTACAATTTGTTGCTGTAAGTGTATTTCTGCCCTGGTCTTTTATACAAATCACAGATGCTAGTGATCTCACATTAAGTGATTAAGTACAACAAAGATGTTTTGTCATGTAGCAATTACTGCTCTCATTTCTAGGTATCTATGTTTATTATTGAATAATGACCTTTTGCTGAAATATAACCATACCCTTAACATTGTAATTCACCCTGAGTATTCGGTCTGTTTCACTCCATTGTGTAGCTATAGCTATAAAATATACAGTACACAAAATGAAATATATATTCATGTAGCAATCTTTGTTGTTGTCATTTGGAGCCCTAGGTATTTGTATTATATAGCTAAATGTAATAATTTCAGTGAGCACTGCATTATGTCCCAGATATGTATGCATCTCCTCTGAGAGTGTTTTATGTAAGAAGGTAAATAGCTGGCACTCATCAGAAGTTATGTATTTCTGGCTCAGCAAATTTACTACTACAACACTACATGAAAGATACCAATATTATTGACAGTTCTAGTAATGGGGCTTATGGTGTATACTAATAGTATAGGCATACATACTGAAAATTCATGATCAAATATAGTTTCCTAAATCACTTTGATGATGAACAAATAAAATTACTGGAGCTCAACTATAATCACTACTGAAGCAAACTACGAAGATGGGGCCTAGCTCAATGTGTTCACAATGAACTTTTAAGGCGGCCAAATTACTAGCCAATTAGTTAAACTAAAATAATTAGGAATGCAGCAAGATTCAATGATAAAAGATCAATGTAATATTGTAGAATACCATTCATTCTTGGCCGCACCAGATATCAACTGTTTCAACTGTTAAAAGTGGTCATATGTTGTAGCCTTTCCAAGTTTGATCCTTCCTCATGTCTATACTATTAAATAATATTGCATGTTACATATGTACATTTTATGACCAGTTTCCTTATTCACAAGTCAAGTTATGAGTTGCCAGGTACAGTACATGCAATTGGAAAGGACACACAAGCAGATTTCATTATGGATGACACATGTATTCTGTTTGATAGTGCTTGCAAGATTGCTTCATATACATACCTGTTAGTGAAGAAGTCCTATTATACTATTTGATCAGTAGGCACTAGATGAGATAAGTACAATTTACATATGTACTAGGGATTATTACCACTTAACCGCTTCATTTACATGTAACTACCTGTATACAAGTGAGATAATTATGCTTCAAATCACTATATTTGTTATATGAATTATTGACACACTCAGTTGCTAAGTTACATTTTGTGTTTGATTTACCAAAAATGAGTACGTGTGTAATCATACGCTCCTAAGAACTCTTGCAGGATGGTCAATGGGATAGTATGATGTGATGGGATGGTCAAGTATGGAGATTTGTATGTTTGAATACTTATCTGTAGTGTAGACACAATTCTACTCATGTTGCATGTATATAGTGCTTGTCTACAGCTTTGTATGCATGAATAATTATTCATAGAATTTTATCCAGAAAGTAGGAATAGTGCTACAGCAATAGCAATTAGTAAGATAAACTTTGGTCAGCTTAAAGCTGTTGGTATGCACAATTAATGCAGCGAAATAAATTCATAAAGCATAAGTTCTATTAGTATAAAACTTGAACATGCTATTCGTCAGACTGGGTCACACTGTTATATGAAGTGCATGGGCACAAATTTAAAATGTTTATTGCACAAAGGCAAAACACATGCAATATAATTAATACTTTTGGCAGGAATAGTTTAGAATGTATATTACTTTTAACATTATATATATAAAATGCCATTAATCTTATTTATGTTGCAAAGGCCTGTCTGACCTATCCAGATTTTTCATTAGCAAGATAAGCACATGTTGGTCACATGTAATCCAAAGTCTGGATGCTTACTGCTGCCAGCACTTGTTTTATCAAACTAGTTGCACGTACTCTTGTTGGATGGTTAGTACATTTTTAGGCTGTTAATACGTAGCTAAACAAACTATCACTATCATGTTCAAACTGACCTACTGGTCCAAATCTGAAATTAGTTTGTCCTCACAACATAAAATCCAATAGGTGTGGCCTCGATATTTTTAGGCATATATTTCTGGTTGATAATAACTTAATGTCAAGTCATGTTGTGTTTATGTATAATTCACACACTGAATATATGGGGATGGGTATAATACGTACTTTTATGGCAGTAATGGCACTCACAGAACTGGTATGACTCTCTAGTTACAACATTAATAGTTTCTAATCTAAGTTTCCACATGCTATTATAAGTCCCTATCACATATGTATAAAAGGTCAGGTTTTGGGGAATCCCTTACAGTGTATCATGAAATAGCCTTAGCAACATCATGAGCTGCTATATACTACATATGGCATTTCCTTGATGACACACTAGTGTGTATACAGGAATAGAATGTACTTATCAAAACATTTAATTACATTTGTCACTTAAGAGCAATTGTATGAATTTCATTACATGCTATTATGCCATGATACAATAATCTGGTCTGTATAGTACTGTATGTATGTGTGTATAATTTATATATTCATTTACATACTTTACTGCTTTTCAGATACACAGATTAATGTGTATGGTAGAGTACAAAGACAAGGGTGGGGAAATTTAGCACATTGCAACAAGGACATGAAAAATGAAAGTACAATTATTATATTTAATAGTTACAGCATTATATTTTATGGACATGGGATGATGATACATTGTAGTCATAAGCCAGCTGTTTTCTCGTGGTATCTCCCAAATACTATATATACTCTTTACTTAGTATAGTTATATGAGCCTCTGACTAGCCGTACACACACAAAGCCCATGCATGTTTATTCATAAGGATTTTAATATGATGAGATTGATGGAGTTGTGGCTATATAGATTAGTAACAGGGATCGTTGTTTATCGATAATTTACATTCACAGCTTTTATGAAGAACATTGGTGCAGTTATGCTAGCTTGAACAAGGTTCTCAGGCTTTGCATCAGTGCAACTGGGTTTGGCTGAAAGCATACAAATGTAATTGAGAGTTGGCATATAACAATGTTCCGTGATGTAACCAAAACAACTTTCTTGTGTCATTAACAACAAGATGGTCAGTTCCGTACATCTTAATATATAGGTTACCTTAGTTATGGCACTTACTTTAAAGACACCTGTCAAAAATTCTATTTTATGGCTTCTAACTTAGAAATTGACATTAGGAAAATCAGTTTCATTTTACATGAATCCATAAGCTATGTCAATCTACACATATAATTGTGTTGACACACCAGTAAACAGGAAAGAAACTATAAATATAGCTTTCTCAGGAGCTATATTTGTGTAGCTTTTATGAATATTTTGAGTGGTAGCTCTTTGAGGTATATATCACAATTTGGGTATCTTACTGGTATCCCATTTGAGCTATAGTGTACAACTCCTGCAGAAACTTGTAAAACTTATATACATAATACGGAATATTAAATTTGCAAGTATTCTGTTTTTGGTATGGCAGTGACTACTCAACTCAAAATAATAAATACTATAAGTAAATATTGTGACTCCATGGCTTTGTGACTTTCCATTTATATTGTAAAACAAGACATTTACTCCTCAGTGGCCACTTTCTAACTTTCAACAAAGTTCTGATCCATTTACAGCTCATAACCTATCATGTATAGAATAGTATGAATGTGAAACTTTGTCCACTTAAACTGAGCTGTAGCTGGAACAATATATGTATCATTATGGTGGGATACAGCTATAGGTATTCAAACTTGGATACAGGAACTCTCAGTAGAATATTTGAGCCTGAAATCACAAACAGGACATGCCTGCATATCAGAGACCTCCAACATAGGCTTGTCGAGGCATGCCCATCAGGCTCTCAGGTTACAATTATAAGGCCAATAATCCCCTTACCTTCATATAGGGCTATCTAATAGTTTTTATTTTGTCAGACCTGGGTCACATTTTACCATCAAATATTTGTAGTGTTGGGAAGTTATTGAGTTACCAGTCACTTGTTACACTCATCCTATGACCCATGTAACTAGTTGCAATTACTTTCTGTACAAAATAACTAATGATAAAGTTACCAGATTTTATCAAATTTAAGCAAAATTGGATAATGCATTGTATGGTACTCCAACATGAAGTACGTAGATGTGGGACATATTTAGTCTTATGCAGATGTATACATAGTAGACCTTCAGTCAGACCACTTCAGTTTTCTTGCATAATAAATATTTTGTGTTCCACATTATGGGTTGTGTGGTCATATTGTTTATCTACTATATAAACCCAAAGTGAAGCTGAAGCCAGTAAAAACAGGTAGCCACAGATTCTTGGCACTTTAACATTACTTAGAACAGTCTACAGATTACAGAAGATATTGTGTCATATATAGAAATTTTTCACATATTGTAACAGCTTGATCTACCAGTCTCTACATGTCAAAGTTCCTATTAACAGTTTCAATTGTCTTGACCCAAAGCACTACAAAAATATCAACATGTGCAAAATTGTAGAAGCAGTAGAACAAACTCATAACCATTAGCTGCTCCAAAATCATTTATTGCATACATACAGTACACATAAAAGCAGTTGTATACTTGTACTGTTACCGTATCATGACCTTTTGGTTTGCCTAGCATCTTTCTAGGTATGTATATAGTTACATTCAGTCAAAGCTAAGCAACAGCATTCATTGTTGTGCAGCACCTATTTAAGAATCCATAGCACAAATGAATAAATGAGTGACTAAAAAATTAGTGTCTGTTAATTGATCCCTGTGACCCTGTGCATTGATTGCCTCTGTGGCTTTAGTTTTTGCTTGTAAGGATAAGGTAAGATCTATTATTGGTAGAGCATTCCAGCCATGATCTGGGAAGTCTACCAGCAAAAATAAGAATTAGCACACATTCATCAGTTACGTGACATTGTCTAATATTATTATGATGAATGATGATCTAGCATGAGGGTTTCTGAAAGTATCCTGAATTTCCAGATCACTTTATTTATTTATTAACACTTTACAGCACAAGTGCTGAAGATCTGTAGGACACCTGGTCCTACAGTCTGTTTAAAGTTGTTACATAAGTGTGTTTGAAAAGGTGGAGAAAGGAGAAAAATCCAAGACTGGACTGGACCTAGGCAGCCTTGAACCTGTAGCCATCCGATCAAAGCTTGAATGCTTACAGGAGGTCAGGATGTTTTCTCCTAATTTACATACTGAGGAATATTTTGGATTATTACAAGATTCCAGGTTCCTCAGTTTTTAAGCTGGCAGTGTTCTGTTGATGGTAAGTAACTTAATTAGCATCATAAGCTATATACCATATTTACTTGGTTAAACACCCCAGTATTTATTACCTTAGTTCACAAAATTGATGAGGTGACTATTCAAATTTAAGATGCTCAAACCATATTTTCAAAATCAAATGTGACACCACTCAAGTACAGCTACTATTGAAAGTGTGGCATTCAACCAAGTTTTCCCAAAATTGTACGTGCACGCATATACCATAGATACTGTAGCTGAACTTAGTAGTAACATAATTATAATGACAAAGTCTTTAATGATATTCACAACTGGTATGCACTCAACTATATAATTATGCTATTCAAATTAGAAGCCATGCAAGTACAAGTTTGATAAGCACTTCCTGTTATATGGCTATGCAGGAAGTGCGTGTGTGTGTGTGTGTGTGTGTGTGTGTGTGTGTATGTGTGTGTGTGTGTGTGTGTGTGTGTGTGTGTGTGTGTGTGTGTGTGTGTGTGTGTGTGTGTGTGTGTGTGTGCGATGCGTGTGTGTGTGTGATGCGTGTGTGATGTGTGATGCGTGTGTGATGTGTGCACGATGTTGGCTTACATTATTGTTACACCATATGATTTATGCATGATCAGAAAGGGTACAAGACTGGGTATATATGTATGTCACACAATAATCAGGTGCTGGTTGAGATGTTTCCTGTCTTACTTTGTATGAGTTTGTAGAGCTTGTTTGGAATTGTTGTGGTACTTACAATAGCTATATTGTCAAAGATGCTGAGGCATCAAAAGCAGCCAGAGAGTTAAACACATACACCATTAGCAAAGTTAAGTAATTACATATATACCCCAGAAACCATCCATTGTATATTTAGTCAAGTCAAGCCTCCTCCTGGATAATGACAGATGGACTGCTGGGGTACAGGATGATTGCAGCATGCACCTAAGTGAACAAAAATTGAGCACAAACGCAATAACAATGTGGGGTCCTTTAATTTGAAATCATGATGGTAAGAGAAGCACAATCACAGTGAGTTAGATACTGTAGACCACAGAGCAATGCATTAGCGAGTTATACAAGGTTAATTTATGGTAATATATTATGAATCATGATAATGTAAAATTCTTATGTAGTGGTATATAGGTATCCCATAATAGCTACACAACTGAGACATGATGCTCAGGAAGATATGATGACGTACTCTTTAATTGTTATAAAACACAACGTGTAGCCAAGCAAATAATTATGCTAATAGCTGTTCTGAGTGTTATGATAATGTTATGATAATTATCACACTTTCCTTGGAACAAAAATTACCTCAGAAATTTATTGTTAGTTATAATATACATCATACATAGTTGAAGTATACACAGTATATAGGTATACAAATAAGGTAAAAACAAGTCATGTGGTATAAGCCCCTTTATATTGTGATGCATGTAACTGGCTCTTATCTCAAAAGGTCTCTGGTGTCTGTTGTTTATACTTTAGTGCATACAATACAATCAGTTACACTAACATCACTCATTCATATATAGACATATAAGTATCACAGTAGGAACAGAATATCTCACTATAGTCTGAAGTAAAGCCAAGGATAAGTCACTGTCGATATAACTACAGTATAAGATATCTACCATGTATAATTACCATGCATGGTTCCTGATTTCTGTAATACAGCTGACTTCTTGGATTGTTTAAATACTTTCCTTTTAGCTGATGACTGTACGATAATAATTGTCTCAGCAATAATTATGCAGTTCCTTTGTTAGAATATATATATATAGTCACTATGAACAACTCAACGCAGTATGTACATTCTACTGCATGCATATTTGTACAAAAGTATGATGCTCAAGGACTTAGGTGCTTTCACTGTCAGTTAAACACATATGTATCATCTATATAAGCTTATAAGATTGCTTGCAATTTCATGTAATATATGAGCCATTTTATGTCTATGTCTTCCAAATCATGCAATAACAGTGTATGAACTGATGAAGTAATATGTAGCATGTATACTATTGGTGTATACAAATCAGGGGAGGGTAGCCATTCGACTATGGATGGCCTAACCACTTAAAATCTCTGGACTCCTGTAAATGGTGCTTATCTCATTATAGTCCCTACTGATTAAATTTTACCTTTTAGCTTCTTCATTAACAACTACGTATGAAGTAATACTGTTATCTCCTTAAAAATAGCAGCTGACTTGCATGGGTTATTCCGTTTCCACATTGCTTATGTGAAATTTGCCACCAGCTAGTTAGCTACATAGCAGTAATTTTGTGTTGCTGCACATGCTTATGTGGCTGCTGCAGTTCAGCTGTGCAAAGTGGGGCAATTTTCCACACACCTGTATTATATCATAGATACTATATACAGCATATGAAAATCGTAAGAACATTTCTAGAATATGCCAGAACTGTTATTACATCATCAAAATAATTAATAATGTTGTTCAGTCAAAATTTTAGATGTGTCCTTATATAGTTGCCTGTAGCTGGCCTGCCTGTTCTCTCACACCCCTCCCCCAAATTATCTTTGTTGGAAAATGGGATCTGGGAACGCATTGGCATTATCCTATCCTCTTCGATGGAGCACAGAATGGTTGCAGAGCTATGCTCCATTGAGTATGTTGACTGTTCAAATTTTGACATTTTGAGAGCTACTGTTTTTGAGAGCTAGTGTAGTGCTCAATGGTCTGTCTAAATGGTAAACTCTCGTCCCATCAAATAAACAGCAAATGTCTCTACCCATCAGTTTGACGAAAATTGCTCCCATTTCAAAATCTGAAGCATCTACCTGTAAGGTAAAGGGGAGGGAGAAGTTGACATTCCTTAACACAGGATAAGACAACAACTTCTCTTTCAGCTCACAAAATGCCCTACCGACCAACTAACTCTCTCTGGCTCATACTTTCTGACCAACTCAGTCAATGGATCAGCAATCGTAGTGTAGTTGGGAAAAAAGTGGCGATAATAGCCGGTTAGTCCCAAAAATGATATAACTTGCTTCTTTGTAGTAGGCAGAGGAAACTGCTTTATTGTTTGTAGCTTAGTTGCCTATGTCTTCACCACTCCATTGCCCACTACATGTCCCAGATATGTATATTCTGCCATTGCTAGCTGACACTTTGAGGGCTTGGTTGTCAACCCTACTTCTCGCAACACAGCTCTTAGATGTGCCAGATGATCTTCCCAAGTAGCACTAAACACAATCAGGTCATCAGATAGGCACTAGCAAATTGGTTCATTCCTCGGATAACTTCATCCATCATTCTCTGGAATGTTGCAGGTGCTATACAGAGCCCAAATGGCATCATCTTAAATTTGTAGAGACCGCTGGTGGTAATGAATGCCGTTTTGTGCCAGTCCTCCTCTGCAATAGGAACTTGCCAGTTCCCTATAACAAGATCCAAAGCAGTAATGTACTTACTTGACCCAAGATGTCGTCAACCCTTGGCACACCCACAAACATGTACCTTGCAATTGGAATAGTGTTAGCTAATTTACACACAATTTTATGGTATCGACTAGGCAACAGTAGTTGCTCTACTGTATGACTAGGTTGTTGTTTTCTTACCCACAAATGATACCAGAAACCCATCCTGTTCTACCACTTGTCTGGGTCTCGCTTTCCCCAGATCCTGAATCAGTGGATCTCCTCCTGAAGCTTCCGTAGATCCTCCTTAGCAATGTTAAGGTTGATGTCACCATCACATGCTCTCTTGGCTCTAGCATGTTCGTAGTGCTTTTTCCTTTCCTCTGACCTGGATCCTTGTCCTTCTCACCACCTACAAACACATCATCCTCAAAATCATACTTTCTTGACAATACATTCTCCTCAGTAGATGAAACTGACTCTCCAGATGGAGTGGTAGAAAGAACTCCAAAGATCCCATTGAGGACCCAGCCAGAATTTTTATCTCCCACTTCTGCCTCTGCTCTGGACTCTGTGTCAACTGACTTCACTGCTACCTCTCCACCATTTGAAGTAGCTATTTCTCCTGAAATGTCTAACATTTCTCCACTACCTGGAAAAGGTACTTCATGCTCCCCACTATCCTACTCGGGCTGACTCCTGCTCAGTCTGCTAGCTTGGCTCTGAGTTACAACCATAAAAGCCTTGTCCTCTCTCTTCAACCAATTCACCAGCTCTGGAATCAACAATATTGAGTGTGGCTCGTCTGATACAGCTGCCTCTACAGTAGCCACAGGGTACTTCCATGGCATCTCCATGTGCGCACTGCACATTAACAGACTTCTTTAAACTAAGTCTCTCCTCCCCATGAGGTCACTCCTCACCAAAGTCCTAGAACAACCAGTAGCTATCCAATAGCTACAATGTCATTAACAAACCGACCTTCAACAAACTCCTCACAGCAAAATGGCTGTCTTATCAGTGGTCTTCTAGCTACCCCGATAGTTGCCAGGCTTCCTTGTCACGGTCCTACAGAAGAGAACGAGGAAGAGAAAACATCACAGGGGCACTGCCTTGAAGTATTTTCGAACGTAGCATACAACAATGGGTCTCTTCTGACAACTGCACGAATTAAGACATGGAAGAACAATTCCACTCCTGTCATTAAGTGTGATAGCTTCGGTGCGACACTAGCAACTCACAAGTAGATTATAAACAGCAATTATTGAAATAGAGAAAAGAACACAACACCTGTATTTATAAAATCCTAAGAAAATTCTGGAGTATGCCAGAACTGTTATTATTAACATGGGCGGATCCAGACTTCTTAGAAGGGGGTTCCACTCTGGAATTGCAACTTCGGTCTAGCTGTAGGTTGAGGACCAAAAAAAAATAAAATAAAAGACATCATCTAGTGCTGCTGACAATAGCTGCCCCTCACCAACTTATTTATAACTACTACTACTACTAGCCTACACTGCTCCTCTTAAGAATACTGTGACTGCTCTATTAGAGTATCTCAATCTTGACTGCTCTTCCCACTGCTCTATTAGCAGAGATGCCAACCTCTGAACAATTTTAGGAGTGAGACCTCAAACACTACCAGCAATGTGGACCAGATTCAATTAGCTCCAGGATTTTTGGTAGTGAAGACCAAAAAAAAAAAAAAAAAAAAAAAAAAAAGGTCGTCGCATGTTCTAAGTACAAAAATAAGCACAGGTCTGCCCAATTTTAAGCACAGGGCTAATTACGAAGCAGATCAGGCGTGAGAAATGCGTGAGAACTAAGCTGAAAGAGTGAGAAACAGAGCCCGGGGTTAGGCGTGAGAGCGTGAGATTACTAGCCAAAGAGTGAGACTCACGCCTAATGCGTGAGAGTTGGCATGTCTGCTATTAGAGTATCTCGAGTAAGAGAGACTCTTTCAAAAGGGGGGTTCCATGGAACCCTTTGAACCCCCCTTGGATCCGCCCCTGGTTATTATCTACTACTTTACCAGTTAGCACTGGAGGGTGTATTACATTGTTCAGTCGAAATTCCTCACACCGTGATATTTCTGGACTTCTCCGTTCATCGCAACAAACGTAGTACAACGTTAGATTGTATCTCCCATAATCGAATTCCTTTAGACATGCCTATAAAATGAATCCAATCATGATCAATATACGGAAGTGGTCAGAAGGATATACGGAAGTAGTAAGAAGGATATACGGAAGTGGTCAAAAGGATATACGGAAGTGGTCAGAAGGATATACGGAAGTAGTCAGAAGGAAGTGTCAGTTCAGAAGGAAGGCTAAATGGAGAGTCAGCAATTTCATGTTTCTCCTGAGCACTCTAGTGTTGGGCTGCAGAATAGTCAGACACTGGGGCTGCAGGAAGCTGCAAGTTATGTAACGTGCCATCACCACTTACATCTTATTGCACTATGTCAGATGCTGTATTACTGCACAGATAGCAGGGGCAGATCTAGGATTTATAAAAGAGGAGGGGGGGGGGGGCAGCCCAAGGTACTAATCTCTTGGGTAAAGGTGTACAAAGCACACCCCAACCAGGGGGGCCTGGGGGCATGCCCCCCCCAGGAAAATTTTGAAAAATAGATGCTAAAATACTGCAATTTGGAGACATTTTCACATAAAATTCATAATATTTACTGCCTGTAGATATTTTATATACTGCCTTTAGATTATAGGTATGGCATTTTGCTAATGGAAAAGTTTGGGTAGGTACAGACAACCAAGTACATGATGCACCCCTCTCACAATTGCACAACACTGAATAGGTGCATGTTAGAATAATAATGTTGAAAGTGGAAAATTTTGAAATTTGAACAACACAAGATTGAATCTGGCAGCATTTTCAATGAAAATTGTGTACCTGAATTAAGTATTGCCATACATATTAACTACACAAGTAGATGAATGAAGCCCTTTAAACAGACCAATGCACTTTATTGCATGTAGAGGTGCAGGCAGATTTGGAAATATTCCATACAGAACCAACCACATGTTTCCAGTGAATGTTCTATTAGAGTAGTTAGCTGACTGCTCTATTAGAGTATCTTGATCTTGTACACCTCCAATGCTGATCCGGGTCCTTGTTGCATAAACTTTAGCATAAATCCACTAATAATACCTTGGAAAGATGTTTATAAGGTATTTGTATTATTAGTGATCATATAATTATGCTAAGACAAAATTTCATTATAATACTCAGCATATTGATCAAGTAAAGTCTAAATATGAAGGAAGGGGCTTCAGCCCCCCTTCCCCCCCCCCCACCCTAGATCCACCCCTGGATAGTGTATACTGAATATAATTCTGCTTTGTTTATCAGATAGATGTATCATATTTGTTCAGGTACTCAACAAGTTTGTGTCACTTGGTTCATCATCATTGGATGATCCTACTGAAGTGTACACTCAGTGTATGGCTCTGAACCTACTACCACACTTGTCTGATCACCATGGTGATGTTGAGCAGCCAGTAAATGTTGAGGTATACGTCTGTTAGAATAGCATACAATCCCTACTTGAAATGTGGTGCATGTTACATACATGTTACATGCAATTTCCTAAGACTTGTATGACCTCCTAAACACTCATGTAGTCAATCTGTTGTACATGCATGTTTCATGTAACATGCATGGCAGAAGCGTAGCCCATCACTTAAGTGGTTTTTTTAAAAACCTCCATCACAAGCTTACCAGTATTAAACTGACATGCAAATGACTATAAATAATGTATGCTACTATGCAATATCACCACGGGTTTCTAGTGAATGCGCACACAACATTCAACTCGTTCATCAAAAGTTGATAATATATATATCAACTCTCGCATTCGTGGATCCACTGAACGAAAATATTAGAGACACATTTCTATATTTAGCCTAGATTACTCACGTGATAGAGCATTTTTGAAGAATTTTTGAAGCTTACCAAGCTTACGTGATAGAGAGTGCCATGGCAGGAGTCACAACTCACAAGTGACAAAGGAGACCAGATGACGCTACGAACCTAAGGTGTTCAATGTACCAAGTTTATTTTCTCGAATAGATTACACTGGATCATCATATGGTAGCTACTGCAGTGGCATGCCAGTCTATTTTTTTTTACTTTGTCAGTCAGTCAGGTGGATAAGTCACAAGCTTACAAGTTCTGCTAACAAGACAGGTGTTGAACTGGGATTTTGTGCAATATGTGGCATTTGAATTTCGCTGAGTGAAGTGAGTGAACACGTCATCCTGTCCGCAGTGTGCTGGGACTGCAGCACAGGCTGTGGCTAACATAAAATAACTTGTATTTGCACTAAAATATTAACAATAAAGCTCTACCGGACTGTGGATGAATTTGTTGGAGTACAGTTGTGGCATGTGAGATGATGCTCGATGAATATACCTCCATTAATAAGTGATAAATAATCAGTACTGAAATAGTTATGTAGCTAGTTAATACAACACCATATGTTGGCTAGCCCACTATTGGGTTATTAGCCTTTTTACCAATCATGAACAATTTTGAGTGTGTTGTTGGGGCATCCTGCCTCTCCATCACTTTCTGGCTAACTACACCCCTGATACATGGATTTGGTACTTTTCCTGCATGCTATTATGCATGTGACATAAATTCCGACATGTAGGTAACTTGTAACATTCATTTCAACATGTAACATTCATTCATTTCATTACAGTATAAAGCACACATAAGCATGTTATCAAAAAATTCCATAACAGCCTTGTTTATCTGTGAAGAAAGAATCAAATGATAAAATCTGGATATCAACTTATTCCCTTACTCAACAGGAGTTCAAAAATCTTTTTTGTTGTTTCATTTCAGTACACCAAAGTTATGGCCGTTTATTTACGTAATGTCGAAGCGATAATATGCGATTGATTTTTCTTTATTGATTTTCATCTTTGTTTGTGGTGAAGGAAGGTGGCAGGAAAGAAAACTTACTTCTACTGTTCATGGCAAGCATATGATGGTGCAAGTCTCGACTCTGTATAGCATTGCATTCATTAGTTACAACTGTTTTAGTAAGCACCTGTAATTTATTTTCCCTTTACTTGCTGTACAAATTCATCTTTCTGTCGTTGCTATTTTGTAGGGCTATATATAACTCTGAAAGATCTCAGCATATGAGGCTGAAATTTACCAAATTATACAATTGGCTAAGTAGACTACAAATATTTAGTAAAACGGAATTTTAAAAAGTGTGTGATTATGTACGGTTTTCACAAATCCGGTCACATTTTTAAGTTGTCATTATATATATATAATTTGACCAACAAGTTTAAGATTTCATTGTAGAATTCTTTATGCAACATAACTGTACCATACATCTTGTGCCCGTGTCACACTACATGTCAACATGCAGGAGTTGTGCATGTTGTCACATACATGAAATCCTACTGTAACATGCATGTCACTGGATCATGCAGATCACATGCACCTCACATTCATGTAACACTCATGAATCACTAAGCATTCATGTAATTGCACGGCCACATGCATGTTATGTGCACAACATTTTGGGTAGGGGTGTGACTAGGTTTTGTGGCAGTGGATGCCAAATCATGCATGAAGGCAGTTGGGTACTCTGTATGAAGCAAAAGGCTAACAAGAATTTAATGTCTGCATTATGAAATTACATTGGAGTAGGAGTTTAAGTCTCCCTCCCTTCCATCATATCCTTGTATACTGTTTTAGCTAATACAGTTCAGTGTATACTGCATGATGTAAATGGGAACAAGGGAAAGTATGTATATGACTGAGTAGATCACCCCATACATACCGTATGTTGCTTCGTTTTGTGTAGTTGCAGCGAAGAGCCCTTCTTGATCTGGCACTGGAAAGGGATTTCTTCTCCATCCTTCACTCATGTGCTAAGTCTTGGACCGCAGGTAGTACTTGTGTATGTCAACAACATTGTTAATAGTGAGCACTTCAGCACTTGTATTCTCTATCTGTAACCCGATTTGCAAAATGATACTTTTCGTAAATTTTACAATACAGGTTGCTAATGGTAGCTACCAAATTTTCACTACAAATGGAGGCATTTATTGTATTGGTAGAGTACAATAATACCACCTGAAATTTGGACATTTTTGAAAGTTTTTTCAATCTGGTATAATGGAGATTGTGGGTGGAGCAATAAATGAAGGGAAAGGGCGAGTGAAGTACTACCAGGTCCAGTTTGAGGCTTTTCCATCCACTCCGAGCTCTTGTTATAGTCCCAAAAGCAATCTAGTCTACTGATGTTGTCTGGCTGAGTCCATAAGAGCTGTTCCAGCAAGGCCACAGTGGTATCAAGGCATCAGATTGTCTACCATGGATTCTCAGAGCTCCAGAGCAGATCCAGCAGAGTGGTAGTAGGATAACAGTGGAAATTATTTGTGACTTTTGTGTAATAGCCCAGGTGACATAAAACGTGTTTGATTTTTGTGTGAAAATGGTACCTTTTATGCAAATCTGGTCACATATTCTGTTTATATCCCTCTGAATGTCTGGGGACCAACTGGTATTCAAACAACTGCACAAAGTCAGTGGTAAAGGCAATTGACTTGCAAGCAATAAAAATTTTACCATATTTGTGAAAGAGTTTTACTTGAATTGTTTGAAAACCATGGGCTCCTCTAAAATTAAACTCTTTGAAATTGCTATCTTTAACTCTCACAATCAATTGCTGGGTTGCTAATTTGATCACCACGCTACCAGCACATGTGTAGCTACTGCTATGTCATACGATATTACACAGTACAAAACATGTGTATCAAGTTAGTCATCATGTTTTCAGAGGTTTAATAGCTGCTTAAATTCAATTGTGTAAACATCATGTGTTATGCACTGATGCATGGGTGGGTGGGTAGCTTGAGTGCATAAATAAAACCTTCGAAAATTGTTTAGTGGCTCTTTGAGAATTTCCTTAAAAAATAACCTGTTATATGGTATGTACTTTCATATCTACTCTGATATGATAGATCACTCATACTTTAACAAAGCAAGTATTTTCAGAGTTAGTTTGGTAAGGCTATGATCTAGCTAAAAAGTTTGTTCGGAAAATGGCCAGGACCTAAATTGTTGCATCATCAACACACGTGTATTGTTTATGTTATAGAGCACTGTACATTAGCTATTGTATTAATTTTAGCTCTGACAACTGAGGGGTGTACACTGTCTGCATTGCTTGAGTGGGCATGGCTTAAGCTAATGCAACTGAAACAGAAAAAAGATGAATTATGTAAGTCATGAATGCCCCTATGGGGTACATAAAATGGATCTACCCCTGTACGTACTGTGTTGTCCCCATATGTGCAGGTCAGCCATTGTTTGATGGTACCAGGATTGATGATTGTCATATGCAGCAGTTACGACAGGTCCACCGCTCCCTAGCACACCTCACCTGTCTTTTCCAGGTGCTCCTGGAGACATCATCCACGCCAATGACTGAACAAGGTGACTGCCTGAGAGGGAACACCAATGTATCCTTAAAAGGGCTAAGGGACACTATTGAATTGATAAGTTTGAATATATAGAAAAATCTTATCACAGTCGGTGGCTTATGTACCAAAAATTGTACTTCAAAGCCAGTATACAATGAAGGTAATTTTATTGATGCGTTACATTGTTCCTACAGGCTATACTGATCTATTGACCAAGTGTCATGACTGTGCAGTACACAAGAATATGTTGGAAGTGACCCTCTGGTGTATTGGAAATAAAGTAGTACCTCAAGCTTTTGGTAAGCATTGCCGTGTAGTGACATCAGTTGTGATGCTAGGTTAATTTTGCTGTTTTCCTAAAACCACATATGAAATCTTATGTACTAGCTATAGGCACCCTGGAAAATATTTATCCATGATGGTCATGTTATTAGATTGTTCTTCAAGAATTTCTAGCATTACAATTATAAAAAAACTCTGAATTTTTTTCAGCAGATGAAAGTGATCATTGCTTGTATTATCCGGTGGATGAGCTAAAGAAACTCTACACTCAATTAAGACATGAGAAACAATCAATAGAATCCAGGTAAGAGTTGCTATACCACTTAACAAAGTGACTGATGCAAACTGAAAACCCTGAACAATCTATTACCCATTCTGAGTCTAGTTATCTACAGTGATATGGTTTGATACAGGATATAAATGACCATTCTATCATGAAGACTTTGTAAGGGCCATTGTAGACCATGAGATGACATTTTAATTTACTGACTTGTTGTCACACTGTGTGTCACCCACACAGCTACTCTCTGATGGTGGACGTACTACATGACAACTGGGGTGTGGAGAATTCATGGAGGATAATGGTGATGGCACGTTCTACCCACCAGCCAGCATTAAGCAGTTCATCAACATCTATGCCACCCAGAACACCAGCCTACAACACTGTGTTGTATCCTTTGTGTAGTGGATAACATATTGAGACCTGTATATATACTGTAAGGTGGAGACTCATACCAAGATGTTATGATTCAGGGATCCTTTGAGACTTTAACTATGTGACATGGGTATCCTCTAGGGCTGTTTGATGATAATAGTGATAGCATGGTTATCATGATATCCCGTGTTATTATCGTGATAAGCATAATGACTTGTCTATTATCAATATCTGTAAATCTCTTATCACACAGTCCTTGTATCCTCACTTTTTTGACACTCATATTTTATTTGTAGACCTAATAAACTGGTCAGGTTTCCAGTTGTTGGACATTTATACCTTCCATAACCTCACTTACCTGAATAAACTGTTGGGCACTATTAAATTTTTTGGTCCGTGTTATTTCATCTGTATTGTATTACTGCCCATCTTTGTGGATCGATATTAGCATCTGGTGATCATCACATCATCCTTAACTGCTACCACTACAGATGATCTACTATCTCACTGAGCTCAACACAATGGCTCATATCAGTAGTGCTGTGTTCCAGCTGCCCAGTCAGTTAGCGACCAGTTATGCAAAGGAGTTCTGTGTGCCAGCCCAGCTAGCTTACTTTGCTGAAGGTCTCTGACATCTTGACCATGGTTCTGTTGAGGTGTGTGCGTGTGCCTGCATGCGTGTGTATCCATGTTACAAGTTCCTTATAAACTCTTGTACCATTATAAACTCTTGTACCATTAGAAGGCTGGTAAAAAGCTGCTGTCTTATGTCCCTACCCAACTGGTCAATGATGTGATATTCTTGTTGCACCCTGCCATCATAAGAAGTTTTATGTATAATGGTATGTCTTAAGTTGTGTTTGTGGTATTCGCATCGCACAAGTAATATAATACACCCATGTGTTTTGTATCTGATTGTAAACACGACATCTGCCGAGGGTGGAGTTGTTTACAAATCAGACACAAACTGAATGGGTGTGTTCTAACTGACTAGTGGTATGGGGCATGCACAGATTGAAGGCACCCATTTGTAACATGGAAGGAACAAGAAAGCAAGGCAAATATTGAGCACTGTGTATAATGACTTGATGGTTAGTTAATTTATTGTTAGTTAGTTTATTCATTGGTAGCATTTTTACCTTGCATGAGCTGGGAGGTGCCATCATGGATGTCAATCACTCCAGCCATTGTACTGCTTCACATCCAGCATTTAGACAGGTGTAGCTGAAGTGTCTGATATTTATTGTTGAATGGTGCAGCACTATAATAGCCTAATTTATTGGCAAATGAGTGCGTGTGGTATACAGATACCACCCAGCAGTTGTACTGCTTCCCATTCATTCAGGCAAGAGCAGTGTTGTGTGTTCAGTCGTTCCAGAGCAATTTACCTCCTTATCAGTTCTTGCCTTGGATTGTGACTACCTGTGGTGGTGTGGTATTTGATTTTGTTTGAAGTCTTTGAACTGATTAGTGGCCAGACTGTGTTTCCAAAGGAGATACTTAACCATGTTACAATTATTGGTACCGTTTACAACTGATTTGCACCACTAGCGACAGCCTTTGATCTGCACTCACACCATACTACAAATTATATTTATATGGTATAGCTCACTGCTTTCAGTAGAGGCCATAGAGTTATAATACTCAACTGTACATAAGTAATATATGAGAGCCACATTTTAATACAAGTCAGGGTAATGACAAGTAATGTACTAGATGTGAGAAAAGGATGCTAAACTGTGGCTTTGGGGCTGATGTATATGTTAAAGCTACCATGGATTCAAGGGTAGCACCACATTATTTACATTGTATTGGTCATCATGGTCCCTTAATCCTACACTTTGCAGCTTGGATGTTTGGAATCATAAATATCTCTCTGTTATTCTAGATGGTGCCCACCAAGCATTAAAATTTGTCACCATATTCAGCTCATGTGATCCATCCAGTGATAATAGTCGGGAGAAGATGCTACTCCATATTGATGTGTTAGTAGCAGTTGGTCAACTGTCTGATGCTCTGAGTGTTATGAGAAAGGGTAGTGATTCAGAACATGATGCAGAACTGTACTGCTATTTTTTAGACAAGTGTCAAAAAGGTATGTAGATAATTATATGTAAGGTATAGTATGTTCACGTTGAGCTGAATCCTGAAAAACAGCTAAAAATTAAAAGTGGATTTTTTCTCAACAGAGTTAACATTTCAACCAACCAGATGAATATTGGTAACAGCAAAGATGTCAACAACAGATACATACGGTTTGGCTCCATTACAAATTCTGGAAAGGGTTGTATTGGACACTGTACTTATATGGCTTCCCCATAGGAAATGTATTGTGAAAATTTTGATTGACCATAAATATTATGTCAAACATTTGAACAAAAAGATTTTGAAATGTTTTAAGTGGGTCAAGTAGTACTACAAATGAGCCAAATTTCAAGATCGCGTGTAATTGCATCCATGAGTTATTAAATGTTTTTGAGGATTCAGCTCAACGTGAACATATAGTAGTTTTGAGTGTTGGAGCTATGCATACTTGTGGTTCACAGGAACTCGTGTAAAGGAATTTGTGGATTGTAATGTTCACTTTTCATGTGTGTGCATTTTTATGCAGCTAAGAAACTGAGTTTGTTGGTGACTCAGTTGTTGACAGCAGAAGAGGATGCGGCCTTATGTGACTACTTGAAAGAGCATCCATCTCTATGCTGCTTAGAATTATTGGTGATGTTCCACCTGCAACGATCACGTTACATAGATGCTATACGAACTAACGCACAGTTGAATGAACGCATAAGGATGCTGCATGATCCTCAAGTGTGGGAGAGAAGTGCCACACGTAATGCCATAGTGGATGGTTTTGCCAGAGCCCTACCTCCTTGTTTAAGCAATCTAGCTAATCAGCCTACTCAACCACCACGTACACCTTCTCTGCCTGTGCCGTGTATGTGCATAGATGTGGTAATGTTGTTATATGGCCTTGTTACAATATTATTGCATAATATCTATACACCTCCCTGTTCAACACATGATTGTTTAATCTGTTCTTTTTATAGCCCACCCACAGCCCATGTCCATTGTTGTAGCTCGTGAGAGCCAAACCAAAGTGTTGTCTCGGGAACATTATGTTTCTATGGTGGTACAAAAAGTGGGTGAAATCAAGCAACAGCAACTAACAAAAAATCAGTTCCATAAACCTGCCATACCTCTACAAACCACACCCTTTTCAACTGCACGGACAGATACTAGTGAACCTTTTGTCAGCATGCAATCCTGTTTGCTCAATAAAGCGGAGTGGAATCAAAAAAAAAACATCAATCCCAACCCCTGGCTTACCACCTGCCAAAAAACAAGTAGTGACAAGAAAGATTGAACAGAAAAGCAAAGCAGCCCACAAACCACCCTTCAATCTAATAAGAGGAAACTCACGTTTGTGACAGAAAACACAAATAATTTATATTAATTGTGTGTGATTTTGCAGATATAATGATTGAATGACATTAACATGTTGTTGTTAGTTACTTCTTTTTACTTTTATACCAATCTTGTCTTTTCCGTTTCTTGTACTTGAGCTTTTTCATTTTCTTTCTATGTTTCTTCACTACACTGCTTGTCCACATAGATGGCAAGTTACTGTCAACGATAGTGGAGAAAGAAAAGGGACACAAAGGAGGGCATCTATGATGCATGTATGTAGCTGCTGCAGTTGGTGAAAAGGCACATTGTGGGCTGAAGTGACATTAAACAGTGAAGAAATCAAGCCTGTAACCTTAAGTTAGCCATAGAGTCAAGTTATGCTTGGGTTAAGGCATCAGTTATTCAGGTAGTAATATAGAAGGAAATTAAAAAGTTTTGTTTCAATATTGTAGAAACTTTTGGAAGGGCTTGTGGTTGCTCTGAAATTTTTTAAGGAATTGGCTATGCCAACCAATACTGTCATGCAGATTTTTAGATGATTTTTGGCAAAAAGCCCATATCTTTATGATCCCTACAAAGAGTTCATAATATTATGGCCCACCTATAATATTATCCCCCAAAACACCTTTGCTGTAAAAAAAGACGTGTCCAAGAAACTACAAGTATCAGAGAGCACTTGACCAACAAAAACAGGTAGACCTTATTATGCTCGACTTCCGAAAAGCTTTTGACACAGCTAGTTCCTCATCAAAGATTGCTATGTAAACTAAAGAAATGTGGTATTGATGGTCAGGTGCTTGAATGTATGTCACTCTGGTTTACAAACAGATTACAACGTGTTACTGTTGATGGTACTACTTCTAAGTAGGTTCGAGTTAAGTCCAGAGTTCCTGTACTGGGCCCTCTGCTGTTTCTTATCTACATAAATGACATTGGATTTGGTGTTTTTTTTCAACGTTGAGATTATTTGCAGATGACTGTATTCTGTATCATGTGATTGATTTCCCAAGGGATACTGAGATGTTACAGCAAGACCTTAATCTAACTACTGAATGGTGCAAATGCTGGCAGGTGAAATTGAACGTAGACAAATGTGTCAATTTACAATACTACAGATATTTTAGTCCACTTATTATGAGCTATCTTATTGAGAGCCATACCCTGAAAAATGTCAATCAACATCCTTACCTAGGTGCGATCCTCTGCGACTAGAAAATTGTTTGTTAGCAATGCTTTGAAGTTCAATTAAAATAGAAGTTTCTTATTCATGAAGAGACTCCACTGGTGGCTAACCATGTTAGTTAATTAGTTGGCTGTTGCTATTGTTCCGGCAGTCATGTGAATAAAGCCCCCCCTTGCGATTTTCTGATTGTTAGTTGCAAAAAGATCCAGATACTCTAATAGAGCACAGTCGTAGTATTCAGAGAAGCAGTGTAGCAAACTATGAAGTTGAATATAAGGATTTTTTTGTACTTTGTCATGCATATTTAAAAGTATGCAATGCAACTAATGTCACTGGCATGTTTGCTTTTGTGTACATCAAATTTTACTTCAAAGTTGTTGTGTTGTGATTGTCAGATACCAGTTAAACAGCTTGCCCATGTATGTGTATCATTTCCACTGGCTAGTGCTGGCTATGGCGGCACTGTTTGTACATGTCCCATTGGTAGGTTGCCGCATACTTGGTTGCATGTGACATGGTCCTAGTAGTAGTAATAATAATAATATTAAGACTTTTAAAAGGGGTGAACCCTTTGAACCCCTTGGATCCGCCTCTGTTGCATGATTGCTTAGTGTAACATTAACTTCCTTAAACGTCATGTCACAATCATATAACTACTGTACATTGTTATACTATTACTACATATAGTATAGTGTACAACAATAATAATAATAGTCAATGACTATATATTTGCAATATGGGTATATACAGAATTACTCAGACAGTTGGTTTATCACTGATCTATACAGTGATGTATAGAGTTGACATCTTTCAGTACTGTAATTCATACAAGGTGAAGTATTAAAAATTGAGAAGTATCTTCCATGGAACCTCCAGTCTCTCCTGTTCTTGATGTGCATCAATACAGATTCAATGTTGTAATGATCAGTAGCCACCAGTATGTGATAAACATCATCTTGTTGTCCAACAAAATCAGGACAGTAGTTTCCATTGTTGTAATACTGTAAAAAAAGAGCAATAGTTGTACCATGTACAGACATTTTTTGCCATTGCATATTTAGATAAGGGTATACACATTGATTAAAATTTTTCATACTACCATGTAAACCCACACTTACAAGTATTATCAATAGCAATGTTTTTTGTTGCTAGAAATTTGCTTAGAAGCTGGAAAATAGTAGTATGAAACTTGTGGTTTTCTTTAAAATGAGTTTATTTTACTGTCACCATAATTTGAAAAATGTCAGGTGGGTTTATGTGGCCCTTTAAAATTTAACTCAGTGGCAGTCCAACTAGTTTAATTAATTGTCATAGCAAGCAACTTATTTCAGTAGCTTGCATGAAATCTTATTCCAATATAGTCAGCAGCATACTTAATTTTAATTTAACTCCTACTGCATTAAAATAATCAAGATACTCTAATAGAGCAGTCAAGTAACTACTCTAATAGAGCAAGCAAAGCTACAACTTAGTCACAACTTTTGTCCTACAGATATGAGTAATTACAGTTAAAGCACTGGATTTACTGTGATTGTTAGCTAAATGTATAGCTTCCTAAAATCTGATCTCAGAACTCTAAAATTTTAGGAGAAATGTCCTCAGTACCTTATTGTTCAGCTAGATTCAATTTTCAGAAACCCCCTTTTAAAAATCCTAAATCCTTGTGAATCTACGTAGTGTGCATAGCATTTCCATACCAATTAACAAACTTACTTGAATAATTTGAAGTGATTCTGCTGCAGTTTGTAGTAAATGCATGACTGATGTGGTAGTAGCATTTGATACATTAGTATCTTGGCTGTGAAGGAACTGATAGAGCATATACTGGTAAGCCTTTAGTGTTGAGTAGTACTGGCAGGTGACAATGATGTTTTCTTGTAAAGTGTGATTTAAACTTTCCAATCGCAAATCAGAGGACTCATTTTGTTGAGGTATATTGTTAAGTGGATACAACGTTATGCTCTCCTGTAAATGAACAAAATAATTACTCTGAAGTGTACATGTGCATACATAATAACAGGAGTTTTATAAGTACCAGATTGCAGTGCTTACAATCGCTTCACTTACAAGTTCATCACTTATCATGGAAACCATCAAATCATTGATACAATAATATTTAAATGCTTCAACATCTTTTGGTGTTGCAGTGGCTCCAAATAATTCAGAGTGAGAGTATAGTGGATTACCCTCAGTAGGATCAGCAATAACGCTACCACACTCTGATAGTTTCAGTGCATTCACAAGTGTAGTGTTGTCCAGAGATGTTAATGCTAAACAGCACAAGAAGGTTACACTAAACTGAAGAGTCATAGTCAATTTGAATTTTGCAATTTACAATTTATTGGTGTAAGTGTATTTCTGCCCTGGTCTTTTATACAAATCACAGAAGCTAGTGAGCTCATATTAAGTGATTAAGTACAACAAAGATGCTTTATCATGTAGCAATTACTGCTCTCATTTCTAGGAATCTATGTTCAACATTGAATAATGACCTTTTGCTGATATATAACCATACCTTTAACATTGTAATTCACCCTATTCAGTCTGTTTCACTCCATTGTGTAGCTATAGCTATATGCTAAAATGTACAGTACACAAAATGAAATATTCATGTAGCAATCTTTGTTGTTGTCATTTGGAGCCCTAGGTATTTGTATTATATAGTTAAATGTAATAATTTCAGTGAGCACTGCCTTATGTCCCAGACATGTATAATTATTTTTTACCGTGCATCTCCTCTTTCTGTAGGAAGATATTCTTACCTGTATAATTGAGCTGGAAAATAGTGCTTCTAGTTTAATAGTATCTAATCCAAAACAGCCAAGCTGTAAAAAAAGAGTGCGGCCCTGAGAAAGGCTATGGTGAAAAAAGATGTGAAATCCAAGGTGGCGGCCAAGAAATGGCTGTGATGGTAGGTTAATGGTAAAAATTTTAATAACGACAATTCAAGTAAATTTTGTGCCAAGACCAAGCGGCACCAAATTCACTGAATTGTTGTTATTAAAATTTTTACCATTAACCTACCATCACAGCCATTTCTTGGCCGCCACCTTGGATTTCACATCTTTTTTCACCATAGCCTTTCTCAGGGCCGCACTCTTTTTTTACAGCTTGGCTGTTTTGGATTAGATTTCACTTCTTTTTGTATTTGTATACCCCAAAGCCAGCCTATGGCCGGCTTTAGGGCTTTTTAACCTGTCATTTTTTTCTTTACTACAGGAAGAAGAAAAGATGAAGCAGGGTGGTTTCTTTGTAGCTGACCTCTCTACAAGGTGATCCTTCTAGCTGATCCCTCTACTGGATGACTTGTTTGTAGCTGAACTCTCTACAGGGTGACTTGTTTGTAGCTGAACTCTCTACAAGGTGATTTGTTTGTAGCTGAACTCTCTACAAGGTAACTTCTTCTAGCTGATCTTTCTACAGGGTGATTTGTTTGTAGCTGAATTCTCTACAGGGCGATTTGTTTGCAGCTAAACTGCTGAACTCTCTACAATGTAACTTCTTCTAGCTAAACTCTCTACGGGTGGCTTGTTTCTAGCTGATCTCTCTACAGGGTGACTTGTTTGTAGCTGAACTCTCTACAAGGTGATTTGTTTGTAGCTGAACTCTCTACAAGGTAACTTCTTCTAGCTGATCTTTCTACACGGTGATTTGTTTGTAGCTGAATTCTCTACAGGGTGATTTGTTTGCAGCTAAACTCTCTACATGGTAGTTTCTTTGTAGCTGAACTCTCTACAATGTAACTTCTTCTAGCTGAACTCTCTACAGGATGACTTGTTTCTAGCTGATCTCTCTACAGGGTGACTTGTTTGTAGCTGAACTCTCTACAGGGTGATTTGTTTGTAGCTGCACTCTCTACAAGGTAACTTCTTCTAGCTGATCTTTCTACAGGGTGATTTGTTTGTAGCTGAATTCTCTACAGGGCAATTTGTTTGCAGCTGAACTCTCTACATGGTAGTTTCTTTGTAGCCGAACTCTCTACAGTGTAACTTATTCTAGCTGAACTCTCTACGGGTGGCTTGTTTCTAGTTGATCTCTCTACAGGGTGACTTGTTTCTAGCTGAACTCTCTACAGGGTGATTTGTTTGTAGCTGAACTCTCTACATGGTAACTTCTTCTAGCTGATCTTTTTACAGGGTAATTTGTTTGTAGCTGAATTCTCTACAGGGCGATTTGTTTGCAGCTGAACTCTCTACATGGTAGTTTCTTTGTAGCTGAACTCTCTACAATGTAACTTCTTCTAGCTGAACTCTCTACATGGTGACTTGTTTGTAGCTGAACTCTCTACAAGGTAACTTCTTCTAGCTGATCTACCTTTCTACAGGGTGATTTGTTTGTAGCTGAATTCTCCACAGGGCGATTTGTTTGCAGCTGAACTCTCTACGTGGTAGTTTCTTTGTAGCTGAACTCTCTACAATGTAACTTCTTCTAGCTGAACTCTCTATGGGTGGCTTGTTTCTAGCTGATCTCTCTACAGGGTGACTTGTTTCTAGCTGAACTCTCTACAGGGTGATTTGTTTGTAGCTGAACTCTCTACAAGGTAACTTCTTCTAGCTGACCTTTCTACAGGGTGATTTGTTTGTAGCTGAATTCTCTACATGGTAGTTTCTTTGTAGCTGAACTCTCTACAATGTAACTTCTTCTAGCTGAACTCTCTACAGGATGACTTGTTTCTAGCTGATCTCTCTACAGGGTGACTTGTTTGTAGCTGAACTCTCTACAGGGCGATTTGTTTGTAGCTGAACTCTCTACAAGGTAACTTCTTCTAGCTGAACTCTCTACAGGATGACTTGTTTCTAGCTGATCTCTCTACAGGGTGACTTGTTTGTAGCTGAACTCTCTACAGGGTGATTTGTTTGTAGCTGAACTCTCTACAAGGTAACTTCTTCTAGCTGAACTCTCTACATGGTGACTTGTTTGTAGCTGAACTCTCTACAATGTAACTTCTTCTAGCTGAACTCTCTACGGGTGGCTTGTTTCTAGCTGATCTCTCTACAGGATGACTTGTTTGTAGCTGAACTCTCTACAGGGTGATTTGTTTGTAGCTGAACTCTCTACAAGGTAACTTCTTCTAGCTGACCTTTCTACAGGGTGATTTGTTTGTAGCTGAACTCTCTACAATGTAACTTCTTCTAGCTGAACTCTCTACAGGATGACTTGTTTCTAGCTGATCTCTCTACAGGGTGACTTGTTTGTAGCTGAACTCTCTACAGGGTGATTTGTTTGTAGCTAAAGTCTCTACAAGGTAACTTCTTCTAGCTGAACTCTCAAAGGGTGGCTTGTTCTTGCTGATCTCTCTACAGGGTGACTTGTTTCTAGCTGAACTCTCTACAGGGTGATTTATATGTAGCTGAACTCTCTACAAGGTAACTTCTTCTAGCTGACCTTTCTACAGGGTAATTTGTTTGTAGCAGCTGAATTCTCTACAGGGCGATTTGTTTGTAGCTGAACTCTCTATATGGTAGTTTCTTTGTAGCTGAACTCTCTACAGGGTGATTTGTTTGTAGCTGAACTCTCTACAAGGTAACGTCTTCTAGCTGATCTTTTTACAGGGTAATTTGTTTGTAGCTGAATTCTCTACAGGGCGATTTGTTTGCAGCTGAACTCTCTACATGGTAGTTTCTTTGTAGCTGAATTCTCTACAATGTAACTTCTTCTAGCTGAACTCTCTACAGGATGACTTGTTTCTAGCTGATCTTTCTACAGGGTGACTTGTTTGTAGCTGAACTCTCTACAGGGTGATTTGTTTGTAGCTGAACTCTCTACAAGGTAACTTCTTCTAGCTGATCTTTCTACAGGGTGATTTGTTTGTAGCTGAATTCTCTACAGGCGATTTGTTTGCAGCTGAGCTCTTTTACATGGTGGTTTCTTTGTAGCTGAACTCTCTACAAAGTGACTTCTTCTAGCTGATCTATCTACAGGATGACTTGTTTCTAACTGAACTCTCTACAGTGTGATCTGTTAATAGCGGAACTTTCTACTGGGTGATTTGTTTGCAGCTAAACTCTTTGCATGATTGTTTCTTTGTAACTGAACTCTCTACAAGGTGACTTCTTCTCGCTGATCTCTCTACAGGATGACTTGTTTCTAACTGAACTCTCTACAGTGTGATCTGTTCATAGCGGAACTTTTTACTGGGTGATTTGTTTGTAGCTAAACTCTTTGCATGATTGTTTCTTTGTAACTGAACTCTCTACAAGGTAACTTCTTCTAGCTGATCTCTCTACAGGGCAATTTGTTTGTAGCTGAATTCTCTACAGGGTGATTTATTTGAGCTGAACTCTCTACATGATGGCTTATTTGTAGCTGAACTCTCTATTAGGTACCTTCTTCTAGCTGATCTGACTACAGGGTGACTTGTTTGTAGCTGCATTCCCTACAGAATAACTTACAATGTAATATAACTGAGTAAATTATAAATGCAGCTGAATGCTTTATTAGGGTGACTGTTCTATTAGAGTATCTCGATCTCGCATTTGCTGCACGTAGTTGCCTTTCGAATCATAACTCAGTGATTTGTAATCCGATTCTTCTGTACTACTGCAAGGACTTTCTATGATGATTATTCTAGCTACATACTGATTTTCAGCTCGTTGCTCTAAGCGGTTTGCCTGGTAGATACGAAAACTAATAGTTTTTTTATTCATAAAAATCGATCGCGTAATTTTGACACAGGTTGGGTTTCGTGTCATATCTCCGTGGTCTTTATCCCGATTCCTTTCAAACCACAAAAAGGCACTCCTACGATGGTTGCTCCATCTATATATCAATTTTCAACTGATTCCTCCAAGGCGTTTACCCTGTAGGCGTGACAGACCTTCGACCTTATTTTACGCAAATAATCGGTCATAACTCCGTGATTGTTCATCGGATTCCTACCAAAGTTGGTACGGAGATCCGCCTTAATGAGCCCTTTAAGTGTGCCAAATTTCAGCCAAATCCGAGCACGCATTCGTGTTTTATGGCGAATTTTGCGAAGTGTGCGAAATGAAGAAGATGAAGAAGAAGAAGAAGAAGAAGAAGAAGAAGAAGAAAAAAACGAAGAAATTAAAACGAAATTTTGTTCGTTCGTATCTCGGAAGTGGCTGGAGCGATTTTCTTCAAATTTGGTATGTAGACTACCCTAACTGGGCGGCACGTCTCCCGAAAATTTGGTTCCAATCGGATAAGGGATCACAGAGCTACATAGGTGTGAAAAGTGCGTTTTCTTTCTTCCTGTTAATATACTCACGGTGTGGCGCGCCGGCTTCTTGGGCCGCACGACACACTATCGTGTGTCTTGAACTCACGGTGTGGCGCGCCGGCTTCTTGGGCCGCACGACACACTATCGTGTGTCTTGATATGCCACTCATCAGAAGTTATGTACTTCTGGCTCAGCAAATTTACTACTACAACACTACATGAAAGATGCCAGAATAATTGACAGTTCGGCTTATGGTGTATATAGTTAGCAATATATACATACAATAACATACTGAAAGGCCCTATTCATATACGTATGTATATTTTCCTGATCACTTTGATGATGAACAAATTGCAAGAGCTTAGCTAATTACTACCAAAAGAAACTACGAAGATGAGACCTGTGTTCACCATGAACTGTATGTATATCCCCATGTAAGAAAAGACAGCTTGGCTGTACAAAAAGAGCACATCCACAGAGTTAAAGTAACAGGTGAGTAAAAGAGCAAGAGCTGATATCTGGTTCCACCATGAATTAATCATTTAATTTATTAAAGATAAATAGTAATCCAATTATCTTATATCATTGACTTGTGCAGTCTTGCTGCATTCCTAATTAACTCTAATTGGCCAGTAATTTGGCTGCCTTTTGTTTCTCTACGCTGACTATTGTAAAAAGGTGGCCAAGTTACTAGCTAATATTTGCCAATTAGAAAAATCGTCAATTAGAAATTAACTAGGAATGCAGCAAGACTGTACAAGTCAATAATAAAAGGATCAATGTAAGATTGTAGATTATCATTCATTCTTGGTGGCACCAGATATCAACTGTTTTAGTCATCAGTTACTTTTATTTTCTTGAATGTACCCTTTTTGTACAGCCAAACTGCTTTTGCATGGGGATATATATATATATATATATATATACATGGTTAAGATAAACAGTGTTTTGTGCTACTACATGTGACTGGATCTGTGAAAAGCGATCATATACTGCAAGTTCTCATATTTTGACCTATAATCTTAAATAATAGTCCATGGTACGTACGTATGTCTGGGATATAATGTGACCAGTTTTCAAGCTGGTACCTTGTTCACAAGTCAAGTTATGAGTCACCAGGTACAGTGCATGCAATTGGAAAGAATACACAAGTAGATTTCATTATGGATGACACATGTATTCTGTTTGATAGTGCTTGCAGGATTGCTTCATATACGTACCTGTTAGTGAAGAAGTCCTATTATACTAAGTGTACTATTTGATCAGTAGGCACTATATGAGATAAGTACAATTTACATATATACTAGGGATTATTACCACTTAACCACTTCATTTACATGTAACTACCTGTATATACAAGTGAAATAATTATGCTATATTTGTTATATGAATTAATGACACACTCAGTTGCTAAGTTACATTTTGTGTTTGATTACCAAAAAAGTGTACGTACTTATGTAATAATATGCTCCTAAGAACTCTTGCAGGATGGTCAATGGGATAGCATGATGAGATGGGATGGTCAGGTATGAGATTTGTATGTTTGAATACTTATCTGTAGTGTAGAAATGCATAAACACAATACTACTTGTGTTTCCTGCAATTTTGCATGAATATATTGTTTTTGTCCATAGCTTTGCGTGCATGAATAGCTATATTGTTAGAATTTTATCCAGAAAGTAGGAAATGTACTACAGTAATACCAATTATTCATATGTGACAATTAATTGGTATGAGTTGACAGATAATCACTTGTCTTGTGAATAAGGAAGGTATAGTAAGACAGAACCTTTGTCAGCTTAAAGCTGTTGATCTGCACAATAATGTAGCTAAGTAAATTCATAAAGCATAGGAAGTTCTATAAGTTATAAAACTTGAATACGACCGAATTTGCGAAAAGGGGTCTTCCACACACATCCAATTCTATGAACTTGGAAGACCATAACTTATTGTTCAAGAAAGATACAAACCTGACATTTTCTCCATCCATTAAGCTATGTTGGTGCACACTTCTGACCAAATTTCAAGTCAATACCCTTTTCCAATCTCACGTTATGAATTGTCAAAGGTCGTAAATTGGATGTGTGTGGAAGACCACTTTTCGCAAAAATTTGGTCACATATGGAAAAGCTTTTTGTCAGACTGGATCACAAATGTTACATGAAATGCATGGGCATAAATTTAAAATATGTATTGCACAAAGGCAAAACACATGCATTGATGAACACATGCATCGATGTTTTTGGCAGGCATAGTTTAGAATGTCTATTTACTTTTAACATTACACCATGCCATTAATCTTACATATGTTGCAAAGGCCTGCCTGACCAATTCAGATTTTTTATTGGCAAGATAGGCACATGTTGGTCACATGTAACCCACAAAGTCTGGATGTTTAGGGCTGCCAGCACTTGTTTTATCAAACCAAGTATACAACTGTTGGCTGGTTAGTGTATTTTGTAGGCTGTCAATAGCTAAACATACTATCACTACCATTTTCAAACTGACCTACTTGAAATTATTGTGCCTTCACACCATAAATTTCAACAGGTGTGGCCTTGATATTCTCATTTTTTCAAGGCCCTAGGCATATAATATTTCTGGTTGCTGATAACTTAACGTCAAGTCTGATAACAACATTAATAGTTTCTTACCTAAGTTTCTATGTGCAATTATAAGTCACAGATGTACAAAGGTCAAGTTTTGGGGGAATCCCTTACAGTGTATCATGAAAATAGTCTTAGTAACAGCACAACCTCTGCTACTACATATGGCATTTCCTTTGATGACACACTAGTGCCGTGCATATACAGGAATAGAATGTACTTATCAAAACATTTAATTACTGTACATTTGTGGCTTAAGAGCAGTTGTATGAATTTCATTACATGCTATATCATGCCATGATACAATAATCTGTTTATATAGTAAATGTGAATGTATCTGTCTTCTGTATATGTAAGTATGTACTGTATGTATGTGTGTATGTAGCTATGTGGGGTATGACTAGTCAGAGGCTCACAGCTATACTGTAAGTAAAGAGTATAGTACATGTATGTGGGAGATACAACCACAATAAAGCTGGCTCAGTTCTGCCGACTAGTAATGAATCATCCGGTGTCCATAAAATAAAATAGTAGACACTAATTGATTAGCCATTCATTTATTCATTTGTACTATGGAGACACAACATGCAGTTCCTATATAGCTGCTGTACAAAAAAATGAATGTTATTCTTTAATTTACTTACAGGCCAGGTACAATGTACTGCCAATAGATGTATAGGGCTAGTTATATGTTGGTCGCTTTGTATCACTAAACATGCTAGGCTACAGTATTAAGCTTTTCAGCATTACTGAGCTCTGTACCATCTATGTTTCTGTACCTAGTTAACTACCTGCCCCCCTCCTACACTGTAAATTCAAATGGGTACAAATGACCCAAATGTTTGGGTTGTTTTACCTGCAATTCAAATGACTGATTTTTTGGTAGTAATGACCCAAGGATGTATTAGTTTATTTTAACTTTGTAAGATACAGTCATATTACCCAGATGCTTTATAGTCTCTTCAACCTCTAGCCAGGTGTTTGAAATAACCTTGCCATCATGGTCATTTTAACCATCTGTGGTAAAATTAACTGATGTCACAAAAGATTTGTTTATTTGCTTGTTTACATTAATTAACAAGTCAGTCATCATTAGTAATAACATACATTAATCTATCTATGACACATAATCACCTTGCACCGGATGCCCCTTCCGCTGACACTGTAATGTCTACCACTACTAGCTATGTAACAACTTCTAGCAAACAGGTATATCTGTAAACTTATTACATTTATATTCCACATGCTAGCAAAGGAATTGGAGTCTGGATATAGGCTGGGCATCAATATGAATCATCACAGTAGCACTTGCCAGCAATGATGTGCCAACCAGAGTACAATTGCTAGTGGTATTACTATACTGGGTATACAATGAAGAATTCACTGAGTTTCTATTGATGTAGCTATAGTAACAATACTTGCATGTATGTATGTACGCATAATATAACTATCTATTGCACGGTAAATTCTGTCTAGCATGTCTCCTTTGCCAGAATACAACTTGCTTGTTATTTTGTTATTTACGATCATAACCATATCATTCCCAACTGTGTAGATTACAAATTAGCAATCATGTTGTATGTGTTTGTCATACTGTGTACAGATGTTATACACAGCAATACAAAAATATGGTCATAATAACAAAATATGATCATAATAAGAAGACTTAAATCTTGGCATAGGGTAATCACAAATGGGGAAATCAGATTCACACAAGGACCACATACCCTCTTTTCCTACAACAGCTTACTTGGGTGAAAAGTTCCATCCTCCATCAGTGGTCCCCCTTTCTGTGGCTTGAGTATGATGAACTTGGTAAAGTTCCCGACACCAAATTCCAAGTAACTGTTGTCTCAAATTAAAGCCCATTTTCACATTGCCGGCCTCAAATAGAGTTGGAGATTTATCCCAAAAGGCAGTCAAGACCCTATACACATACCAAATCACCCCCACAATTATCAGCTTGTGGGAGAAGAGTACTCATGGCTGATAATCAACCAGGTGGGAGAATAACAAGTGAGTGACCAACACTAAATTATGAAAATAGAATTTACTGAGCTATATACATACCTAGAAAAATGCTAGGCATACCAAAAGGTCTAAGGCAACAGTACAAGTATATAACTGCTTTTCTATGTACTGTATGTAGCTATACACAATAAATGATTTTAGAACAGCTGATAGATTAAGAGTTTGTTTCACAATTTTGTAGGTACTGATATATATAGTGCTTTGCCGGGATGGAATTGAAATTGTTAGTTGACTAGTATGGGAACTTTGACTTGCAGTGACTGGTAGATCAAGCTGTTACGTACAATATGTGAGAAATTACTATATGCATAATATGTGTCATATATATAAAATATCTTTTGTAATCTGTAGACTATTCTAAGTAAAGTTGAAGTACTAAGAATCTGATTACCTAATTTTACAGTCTTCAGCTAAGTAATGTTTAAGTGCCAAGAATCTGTGGTTACCTGTTTTTACAGGCTTCCGCTTCCCTTTGGGTTCATATAGTAGGATAGCACTTTTATTAAACAATATGATCATATGTGCTAGTTCAAATATTCCCATGCTTTGACCACTATTGCAACTGCATGGATTTAGCTGAAAGCGTGCAAATGTAATTGAGAGTTGGCTACCTATAATGTGGCCATGATGTCACCAAAATAAACTTCTGAGCCTTTTAACCATGCACTAAGAATGTAATGGTTATTATTAGTTCGATGTTTAACTTCACTGTTCTCCTACTTACAATTCAGTTAGTATACCAGCAATTCAGTTATTGAGCCCCTGGAGTTATTATTTATCTTTTATTAATGCAAATGTTGCATATTATATAGTATTTATAATAAGATTTAATAAAGTTTATGCCATGTCTTGAAGTTTTGATAAGGACATTTTGATTGTACATAAAAGTGAGTGTGTCATCAAAGGAAGTCCATAATAGGCCATAGATTACATTATTGACATTGTGAAGGTGAATCGAACATATGATAATAAGTAACTTGGAGTAAAATTATATTGAGTTACATCATGGTCAGAGTTGATAAGCTATTAGTTATTAATTTTGCATGTACATAGCCAGTTAGTCCTTGCAAAGAGATGTCCAGATGTATATATAGCAGTATTGTGCTAACAATGTTTATCTAAAACTACCGTCTTGTGTTGGGAACTGTTGCACTGACTCAACAATTAATAGTTTAGTTCATTTTCTGTATCATCTTGTTTTGTTTTTATTAAATTTGGATCACTTCAGTACTGCTAATCACCATAATTGGTAACTGATATATACATACACATACACAAGAGATATACATAATTATGTCAGTGTTAGTGTATAAAATTAATACGTGACCAGATCTGTGAAAAGGGGACTAGCATCACTTAATGAATGCAGAATATTTCAGATTTGTATGTTGACTGAGCACTAAATTATGGTCTTCCAAGTTCATAGAATTGAATGTGTGTGGAAGCTGGTGTTCACTACTGACCAAGTTTCAAGTCAATAGCATTTTTCAAGCTGAATGTGAAAAATGGCAAACTAGCCATGTATGGAAGACTTTTTTTCATAACTCCGGTTAAATAATTATTGTCACCTTCTTACACTCAGTTGTGTCATTCATTATATTATGCAAATGCTGTTAAATTTAGTTATAACGACAACATGCGAAATGCCGTCTTAAGACTTCTAATATTTTTGGGAGCACGACCCTTTACACCTGAGCTCCTAGGAATGGCACAAAGGTTACTTACACTCTTACTCTTACCCTCACATAAGCAGAAGACTGTGTACTAAATATAACAGAGACTGCAAGACTGACCAAAATATCACAAGGCGTCCTGATTTTCCTACATGCTAAGGAATATTTTGGCACAGTCAAGTATCTAGGTGTCCTTAATTTCAAACACAGACTGTTCCATTGATGATAAATACATAAACCTCATAGCATCATAAACTGTATTAATACCTAAAGTTTCCCCAAATTGTACATGCATGCATATACCATAGATAAAGTGGTTACATACAGGATCAAATTAATTATCACATAAAGTGTTTAATGATATTCACAACTCGACACTATACTATTCAAATTAGAAGCCATGGAGGTACAAGTTTTGATAAGCACTTCCTATAATTAATATGTTGCTATGCAGAAGTGTGTTATCAGTAAAGACATGTAGTGTGTGTTTGTGTGTGTGTGTGTGTGTGTGTGTGTGTGTGTGTGTGTGTGTGTGTGTGTGTGTGTGTGTGTGTGTACATGTGTGTGCGTGTGTGTGTGCATGCGTGCGTGAGTGTGTGTGTGTGTGCGTGCGTGCGTGCGTGCGTGCGTGCGTGTGAGTGTGTGTGTGCGTGTGTGTGTGTGTGTATGTGTGTGTGTGTGTGTGTGTGTGTGTGTGTGTGTGCGTGTGTGTGTGACAAAACTTTCCAAACTAAGGAAGTACAAATATGCATGCAGTACAGTATAGAGTGTACATATTGAGTTGTTCATACTATATTCCAGCAAAGACTTTACAGAAACTGTATATATATATTGCCAAGACAATAATTATCATACAGTCATAAGCTGAAAGAAAAACATTTAAATAACCTAAGAAGTCAGTTGCATTACAGAAATCAGAAACCATGCATGGCAATAACTACATGTTAGATCTATACAGTATAGTTATTGACTTGTCCTTGGCTTCACCTCAGACTATAGTGAAATATTCTATTCATTTGCTGTGATGGTTATGATGCCTATAATTATATGAATGAGTGATGTTAGTGTTATTAATTGTTTTGCATGCACTAAAGTATAAACAGCAGACACCAGAAATCTATTGAGATAAGAGCCAGTTACATGCATCACAATATAAGGGGGCTACCACTTAAACTGTTTCTACCTTATTTGCTATTAACTACCCATTGTATAACAATGTACTACAACTATGATGTATATAGCTAATGGTAAAGTTCTGAGGTAATTTTGTTCCAAATCACTAAGGAAAGTGTGATAATTATCATAATATTATCATAGCACTCAGAACAGCTATATACTTGCATAGTTGCTAAGTTACATGTTGTGTATTACAATTTAAGGATATCCTCCTGAGCACCATGTCTCGGTTGTGTAGCTATTATGGGATCTTATTAAAGAGTATTGGAATAACAATGAGAATATAGTGGCAATTTATAATTATGTTACTTGTATTGCGTATGTCGTATAGAGTAGACTCTTCGGTAAATTACGCAGAAACACAACATGAGTCAGACTTGGTGTTGTTTAATGTTTATTCAGAAGTTATTAGCAACCAGAAATATTATATGCTTTGAGTAAAATGGTAATATGGTAATATTATATGCTTTGAGTAAAATGGTAATATTGGCCATGCCTATTGGATTTTATGCTGTGAGGGTGGATTAGTATGTAGGTCAGTTTGAAAATAGTAGTGATAGTATGTTTAGCTATTGACCTGCAAGTTAATGCCTTTGTGCAATAAATATTTTAAATTTGTGTCCATGCATTTCATGCATAACGTATAATGGCCCATTCTGACAAATAACTTTTCCAGATATTCAAGTTTGTTAACTTATAGAGCTTCCTATGTTTTTAATGAATCCATGTACTTTTACTTTATCACATTATTGTGCTGTTCAACAGCGTTAAGCTGACAACTTGTTACCTTATTCACATGATGAGTGTCTTGTCAACTCATGCCAATTGGAAAGGCTAATTGTCAGACTGGGTCACATATTTACAATTGCTATTTCTGTAGTGCATTTCAATTCTACATGAAAGATTATAATTATTCATATATAAAAAGCTGTAGACAAGCACTGTGTATCCAAAATTGCAGAAAACACATTGTCAAGCACTATATTATGTTTACGCACTTACCACTAATTCAAACATATAAACCTCCATACCTGACCATCCCATCTCATCACTATCCCATTGACCATCACACAAGAGTTTCTAGGAGCATAATTATGATTACATGTGTATACTTTTTTGGTAAAATGAACACAAAATGTAACCTAGCAACTGAGTATGTCCATTAGTATCTGTTTAGTAATTCACATGACAAATACAGTGATTTGAAGCAAAATATTATCTCACTCAGTTTATTGAGGCTACATCATAGCTGTAGTATAATTGTATACAGGTAGTTATACATGTAAAATACAAATAAAGCAAATTTGTGAAGTGATATAATTCCCTGGTACAAGTAATTGACAGAGCCGAAGCCCACTGGACTGGCTGGACCACTTTTCAGCTACTTGAATTTGTAAGCAAACAAGATATTCTAATAAAGCAGTCATTGAAATATATTCTAATAGAACAGTCATCGCAGTATTCTTACTAATCAGTACTGTAGATCATTCAGTATTATAGCCATTGTCCTAATTATACTGTTTGGTCTAAGTCATGCAATACATCTATGTTATTTATCTTCTCAAAAGTTCCAGTGAGTCATCTAGACTATATGGCTGGGCTAATTGATTGTGCATGTCATGTGCAATTGCAATCAAATTACTTCAGTATCTCAAAGAACTAAACTTCACATTCAGAACTTTTGTATCATGAAAGTAAAATTACTAGGTATGAAATTGATTAATACTGTAGTGCAAAATTTACCTGGATAGATCCTTGATGTTTACAGAAAGGAGAAACATACTAGTAGCTACTTTGTATGCAAAATAGCCCCCCCCCCCCCCCAGATGCCATTTTAGAGCATCTATTTCAAAATTTTCCTGTGGGAACATTCCCATAGCTTGGCATGCTAGCACATGCCAGTTGAAGAGCACATGAAAGTAGATAATCTCTGATTTAAATATCAATAAACATGACTATGACCTCCATTGCAGTCCATGGATGGTCTGACTACTTAAAATCTCTGGACTCCTGTAAATGGTGCTTAGTTTCTGCGGATTAACTTTTTATTTTTAGTAGAAACTTTTTAGCTTCTTTGTTAACAACTATGAAGCCATCTTGCAGGCACTATCAAACAGAGCACATGTGTATGGCATACATATGAGGATGTACATAATGAAATCTACTTGCGTATCCTTTCCAGCTGCATGTACTATACCTGGAAACTCATAACATGATCTGTGGATAGTGTACCAGCTTGAAAATTGGGTCACATTGTACCCCAAACATACCAGATTATACTATTAGGTTAAAAACATAAGGAGTTATAATTAGTCCAACTTGGAAAGGTTACAAGACTCCTTTTCACAGAGCCAGTCATATTTAGCAATGCACAACACTGTATCTGTTCATCTTAACAGCCATATATAATAGTGTATGGAACATTGCTGCAAATAACAGGCAGAATTACTTGCAATTATAGAACTGCAATCATTTGAGTATATATTTAGTATTTTGTTTATAACACAAAAAGCTACAGATCCTTCAGAAGAATCAATTATAGCCATGTTCATAAACTTACCATCAAATCAACATGTAACATAAAGTTATAGCATTCTAATTATATGGCTTATACATCTTTTAATTTGTTGTTCATTGTGATTTATAAAAATATTTGATCAAGACCTTTCAATATGTACGTATACTGAGCTAGCTACACATGGAGTGAAACAGACTACAAATAGGTAAACTAAGGGTGATCAGGTGAGGGGTAATCAGCCATCAGTAAACAGTATGCATGATTGTGTGTGTTTGTGATAATCATACAACTTTATGTGTATATAAGTTATATAATAAGAAAGTTGATTCCTTGCACAATTAGGTACTATTTTGCACCTAATAACTTGAATGATATGCTGTACATGCATACATTAATAGGTGAAATAGTTAGCTGTTGGATTAGGGGCCAAAAAGGTGTTTATTATATAGCGCAATGGCCTTTTGACATTGTGCATTAAATCTGTTGTCATAATATTGCAGTAATAATGGACATTATTTATTATCAGTAACATGAACTTTTAGATTGTGATTTTATTCAAATCAAGAAGGTGCTTTAACAAAATTTTGAGTACCACAGATTGCATTTCAAGGAATCACAGGTAGCTAGATATATATTTTCAAATATCAGCATATCACAATTTTAAAGGTAAATATTATTGTTGTATGGCTATCAGTAAAAGGTCAATCCAATACTGAGCATAATTACCAAGAAATGAGAAAAGTAATTGCTACATAATAAAACATCTTTGTTGTACTTAATCACTTAATTTTGAGATCACTAGCTTCTGTGATTTGTATAAAAGACCAGGGCAGAAATACATTTGCACCAACAAGTTGTTAATTGCAAAATTCAAATTGACTATGACTCCTCAGTTTAGTGTAACCTTCTTGTGCTGTTCAGCACTGTTGATGATATCTTTGGACAATACTATATTTGTGAATGCTGCTCCTGTTGTAGCTAGTTGTAATGTACCTTCACCTGAACTATCAGAATGTACTAGTGTAGCTGCTGATCCTACTGAGGGCAATCCACTATACTCTCACTCTGAATTATTTGGAGTCACTGCAACACCAAAAGATGTTGAAGCATTCAAATATTATTGTATCAATGATTTGATGGTTTTCGTAATAAGTGATCAACTTGTAAGTTATGATTACCAGGAGATTGTAAGCACTGCAATCTGGTACTTACAAAACTCCTATTATTATATATATTCACTTGTACACTTCAGTGTAATTTGTTCATTTACAGGAGAACATAACGTTGTATCCACTTGACAATATACCCCAACAAAATGAGTCCTCTGATTTGCGATTTGAAAGTTTAAATCACACTTTGCAAGAAAATATCACTGTCACCTGCCAGTACTACTCAACACTAAAGGCATACCAGTATATGCTCTATCAGTTCCTTCACAGTCAAGATACAAATCTATCAAATGCTACTACCACATCAGTCATGTATTTACTACAAACTGCAGCAGAATCACTTCAAATTATTCAAGTAAATTTGTTAATTTAGTGTAGAAAACATTATGCACACTATGCACATTCATGTTTTGTTGGAGGTTTCAAGTTACGTATGATAACAGTAAACAAACCAAAAGACTTATTTTAAGAAAGCCACAATATCAAATGTATATGCTATAATGCATAAAGATCCTTATTCATAGTTTCATAGTTAAGCTATACTGCCTCATGAACACTGTGACTGCTCTATTAGAGTATCGCAATCTTGTATGCAATTTTTTATTTGAAAGAGATGAAGGAGAGGGGGGAGGGGAGCACGCGCCCCCTGTCCTCCCCCTGGATCTTCCACTGTATCATTCTGCTATTTATACCAGCAAATTTCTAGCAATTAAAATACCGCTATTGCAATAATATTATGGAAGTGTAAATGTGTGTTTACATGATTGCATGGTAAATTTCCCCAATAAACAGCTCAATATATACCCTTTATCTAAATATGCAATGGCAAGAAATATCTGTACATGGTATACATACGACTATTGTTCTTTTTATCTCCTTCAATTATTTCAGTATTACAACAATGGAAACTACTGTCCTGATTTCATTGGACAACAAGATGATGTTTATCACATACTGGTGGCTACTGATCATTACAACATTGAATCTGTATTGATGCACATCAAGAACAGAAGAGACTGGAGGTTCCACGGAAAATATTGCTCAATTTTCAATACTTCACCTTGTATGAATTACGGTACTGAAAGATGTCAACTCTACACATCCCTGTATAGATCAGTGATAAACCAACTGTCTGCTTAGCCTAAAAATTATAGTAATTGTGTACCCATAATATAGTCATTGACTATTATTGTTGTACACTACCATATGTAGTATTTGTATGACAAGTTGTGACACACCATTAGATGACAGTTAAGGAAGTTAATGTTACACAACATATCTTAGCTAACACATTAATAAATAAGGAATGAACTTCAATAAGGATAATACCAGTACTAGTATGCGCAACAATATGCTAGATGCCACATGATACCAAGGTCCTAGTATCACTGCCATATCATGGAAAATACTGGTGATCCTTCTACTGCTGCTGCTGCATACTAGCACTGGCTGTGCATAGTGCAGTGTTGCAATGGTTTTTTACTACTGCACACTGTTGCTGCTTATCACAGCACCTCTAGAAGGGGAATGCAGATAAGCATAAATGTCAACATAATTATGGGCAATGTTATTAAGGAGATAATCTTTAATTTTATGATTAATTTTTTTAATTTGTAGCAATGCATTTACAGTATACTGTAATTGCTCTGCACTGTAGTAAATAACATATACAATCACCCCACTAAGATGCATGGTAGTAACAAGGTCAGGCATTGATGAAAATGGTTTCCACTTCCCATTATATACATGAAGTGTGTCATCAGAGGAAGAAGCTAAAGACATGCAGTGTACACACATGTGGATACATGCATGTGTTTGACATTGTTGTCATTCTGTAATTTTTCTGCAGTTTTTAGACATTCTTTTACAGTATTAAGTGCCTACATATTGGTAAGAATTTATTATGCATGTTGTATAAATGTTCTGATTGTTGGTCAGATATTTTATTATATAGTATTTATTTGCATGCATATAGCTACCTGACGACCACAACTAGAACTGCAAATATAATTCTTAAACCTTGAACAAGTATTATTGCATGGAAAAAAGATGCAGAAATTACTAAGCATTATAAGCATATGGTGTAACAATATATTGGATGCACATGCACTATGTGAATGAAATAATGGTCTTGCATGAAATAATTAGAATTGAAATGTTTAGGGTGTTGTTATTTAATGTAAGATACACTTTTAAAATATTTCAAAAACTGTAAGGTAATGAGGATCGATTACAACTGAATTTATACTACAAAAGCTGGTTATCTAATTGATTTAATTACTTCACTTACCGTTCCATTGTACATAGACAAACCGTTCACTCTTCTTTCTTCAGCACTACAAGGTTCCTAATTGTCAACCATTGTGGTTGGGGTTGGTAGGTGTACAAGGGCTCCGTCTGCCTGGAAGTAACCTACAGTAATAGGAAACTCCTTTTGTTGATCGTTTAATCGTACCAGCATGAAGTTAACCTGCTTTTGCGGGATAGCTCAAATCATACTCTGTGAGAGCAACCTTACAAAGATGCTTGGGTGTTATACCGCCAGAGCATCAACTATAATATACACCCTTAGCACAATACCATTGAGATCATGTAAGGAATCAAATTTAATAAGGACCTATATTTTGTAAAATATAGACAGACACCTAGATGGAGCCCTCGTACTTTCACATCTTGCTCTAAAGCAGGACGGATCGAAGATGTCCACTGAGCAATCAGTTGACGGCACTGGTGGGCTCCCACCAATAGAACACACGCATTTGACACCTTTATGTTGAATAGTTTCAAACCAGTAGGATGTGATAACACCTCATTTAACCTTAAGCATACCAATGAATTGATTACCTGGTGATGACCCCATCACCACTGTGCCAGTTTCATTACTAGAAAAACAAAACACACATTCTGATACTGATATACCTTTATTTTTTACCGAGAAGTGATAACACCTCAGTTTAATTGCCTGGTGATGGCTCCATCACCACAGTACCACTTACAATACTATAAATTGTAGAATACACAAAATATTATCATGTCACTGACACGCCTTTAGATTGTTGTAAACTAGTAAGATGTGATAACACCTCAAGCTTACTAATGAGTTAATTACCTGGTGATGGCTCCATCACCACTGTACCACTTACAATACTAGTAAACAACATATACTATGACACTGCCATATATGAATTATATTTGTACTGTGAAATACTGCTTGTTGCAATTGCAAAGAGAATTGTATTCGTTAGTTGCACACATAAACTTGCTATATGACATAAGATAGTAATGGGTAATACTGATACTCCATATGATAACAAAATAAAGTAGACAATGTTGTAACCATTGGCAACACCTGACACATTGTTACTATAATATTAATTGTACCCATATAGTGCTTTTGTTTACAATATAACCACCTATGTTACCAATACTACCTTTATCAGATGCTTGGAGTGATCAGCAATACCTTCTATGGGTTGGGTGGGAGGGAGAAACCAGCTGAAGGCTTGAGCAGAGTCATCACCATGTCAAAGTGACAAATAATGATCACATGTATATTTTACACTTGTGTATACCATATCCACAGTTGCTTGTTCTCACCACAATTACCTCATCCATTTCGATTCGTAGTTTAAATGTACCAATGTTTAAACCTCATTTCATTTACTTTTACACTGTACATAGATGAACTATTCACTCTTCCAGCACTACAAGGTGCCTAATTGCCCACCACTATCAACCGATTGTGGTTGGGGTTGGTAGGTATACAAGGGCTCCATCTGCCTGGAAGTAACCTAATAGGCAACATTTTTGTTGATCATTTAACCATACCAGCATGAAGCTTGATGGTTAAATTGCTTATGCAGGATAGCTCAAATGGCATGAGAGCAACCTCACAAAGATGCTTGGTGTTATGCCACCACAGAAAACCACCTTAAGCTTCTTACTGAAGATTACTTTCCACCCAAGCAAGACCACAATGTGTATACAATAGTTGTAACATGGGCATGAGGGCTTTGCCTGATATGTATGCCTGACTGCCCGAGGGCGTACATATCAGGCAAAGCCCGAATCGAATGCCCACGTGTTACAGCTAATAATTATGTAACACTTATTAGGCTGATAGCCTGTACAGGGCGATCAATCACCAAAGCCAATACAAGTGCAGCCACTGGATGTATTATATATGCACACCTAAAATTTTGGATTATGGATCAGCAGCTAATACGTTCTGGTTACGTTCAGTTGTGATAAACGGACATATCCTAGAGATATCACGGAGAATTTCCGTTACGCGGGTTTAATGTTTTAATCAGTGCTATTGAATCGTTTAAAAACTACGCAGTTCACTAAAGGCCTAGGCAGGTAAGCTTGCTTGTAGAGCGGTTATTCCATGCAGAGTGGTAGCTTCGTGATGGGGGCGTGTCCGTATTCGAAAACGTGCGGAAACGATCGATGAATAAGCTATTTTCACCTTAGCCCAACGTTTTTCAACTTGTAGGATGGCGAGGATAACAAAACTTTCTCCGTATGAGTGGTTTTCATAGGGAAATTCAAGTCGTGCATCCTGATCACGTGAGTGTTGATCGATCCCACAATCGATTTCAGCATCAACGTCTATATAATCACCGCCCAGTTGTAGACCGGCTACAAACAAAATGTAGCCTGGGCGGCTTCTTTGATCTAGTCTGGCGTAGCCGACCCGCGCGCGTAGCGCGAGGGTCTGGTGACAGCCGCATTCAGTACCTGTGCAGATGGAATGCAATTAAATTTGAAAATACGCGCGAAACACTTGGACAATTTCCGGTAACAGAGCGCGACAGCTACTGTACTTGTACTTGAATGACGTCTATTTCCTCTACAAACCCTTACATTTGTGCTGGTTGTAGAAAAGACATAAGAAGCTCGCCATAATCAGTGGCCAAATCGGAATAACGTCATAGAATGTTGTTAATTGGTCACTAAGCGATCTGATTGGACGCACCAGTTTTTCGTAAGGCTGGCACAGGTACTGAATGCGGCTGTCACCAGACCCTCGCGTTACGCGCGCGGGTTGGCTACGCCAGACTATCTTTGATCTGGGATGTGAAAGTGTTACGTGTAGTTTTGTTATAAAAATGTTGTAGTATATGCACTGTAGTTGCCTTGAAGGCCAACTAGCTAGTGCAGAGAGATACATGATGTCCATATGTACATTTGACAAGCAGTGCTTTTCCATGTGTCAAATGCGCCCATAGCTGTGGTCAATTTTCCTAAGTTTGTCACAAATATAATTTCAAGTCATATGTACCAACCACCATTGTAATGTCAATATGTAGCCTAACCACATGATGGCCTGTTATGGACTTTCTTTGATGACATACTCGTTTTAATGTACAAACACAAACAGAATGTCTCCAAAACATGGCTTCTGAATCTTACTATAATTATAGATATTATGCAATATTCATAAATAAATGAATTATAGACAAACAATAATTTCAGGGCTCAATGACTGAATTGTTGGTATTTAGTGAAGTTAAACAGATTGAACTAGTGCATGAGATGATCTAAAGTGTGACGGATAAGTCCTAAGATTCTATATGCTTTGGCTGAGATGTGAATGTAATTATTTCTCCATGAGAGATGATGATTCCAAGGTCATGATGGCTGACTAACTTGGGGAATGATAATTGCACTTTCATTTTTCATGTCCTTGTTGTGATGTGCTAAGTATCCCCACCCTTGTAATTATCATTTTTATAACGTATTTAGGCTTTTGGCATTGATTGCCATTTGTACCTATAACTATACAATGTGGCCATGATGCAAATTTCTTGTGTCATTAACGACAGGATGGCCAGTTTCGTATATGGATCTCAATAGATAGATTACCTTATATGGCACTTACTTTAGGGACACCTATCAAGTTTATTATGGCTTCTAATTTTAGTTATGAATTTCATTAAATCTTTTATATGAAGTGTTTACATGAATCCATATAGCCGCGCATATAATATTTCAACACACTATAGAAACGGTAAACAGGAAGGAAACAGGAAGGAAACAGGAAGGAAACAGGAAGGAAACTATATTAAGCAGTTTTCCTGGGAGCTACATTTTTGTACTTGATGAGTATTTTGAGTGACTGCTCTTTAAGGTATAGTGTATCATAATTCAGTGTACTTTTGTTTGTTTGGAAATCTTTTGTTTGATAACTTCCTACCTACATAATACCCCTTTAAGATCATTAAAGTATCCTACTCCAAGTTTTAACATTTCTATTTTCAGTGATCTTAATACTATTAATCATACATAAAAAACATTGTAATTAAGATTTAAAGTAACTGAACGTGTGCTAATTCTTACTTTTATAGACTTCCCAGATTATGGAACGCTCTATGTATCAATAGTAGATCTTACCCTTTCCTCCAATACAATTATTAAACAGAAATCAAAACTGCAAAAGCAATTAATGCACAGAGATCATTTTAAAAATAATTGCACTTTTAGTTTTCCTTGTTGTAATATGCTAAGCTTTCCCACCCTTGTAATTATCATTGGTTAAAATTTATAAGTTGTATATACAGTGAAACATGTTAATCAGGACACTTGAAAATGAGGACACCTGTGTAATCTGGACACTTGATAATGGTCCCAAAGTATCCCTTAGCATGTTAACTGACCTGAAAAATCAAGACACCTGATAATCAGGACAGTTTAGTCGGTCCCAAGGTGTCCTTAATAATATTATACAGGTTTTACTGTAGTATGTATGCATTGAACTTGATCCTCAAAAACGTTTAATAACTCATGGATGCAATTACACACGATCTTGAAATTTGGATCATTTCAAAATTTTTTCATTCAACGCCTGACACAATATTAATTTACTAAATTTTCACCAAACATTTCCTAATGGGAAGCCATAAGAATGTAATATCCATCACAACCCTTTCCCGAACTCGTAATGGAGCCAAACCAAACATGTCTGTTGCTGACAATTTTACTGTCACTGCTACTCATCATCTGGTTGGCTGAAATGTGAGAAAAAAATCCACTTTTCATTTTTAGCTGTTTTTCAGGATCCAGCTCAACTTGTACATACTATATAAGACTTTTGGCATCGACTGTCATTTGTCCCTCAGGTTCACTTTATCATTACTTGTACCGTCTGATTTTTACACTCCATTATCCATGTCAGTAAAATCTGCATGTGTATCTGTAAAGCATTAAATATACCTATAACATAACTGTAGCGGTCATGATGTAACCAAAACAAATTTCTGATTAATCATGCACTAAGGATGTAATGGTTATTACTGTGTCATTAACAACAGGATGGTCAGTTTGTGTATGAATCTCAATAAATAGATTATATATATTATGGCAGTTACTTGGAGACACCTTCAAAAAGTTTATATGGCTTCTAGAGTGACATTATGAATTAGTTTCATGAATCCTATTATAGCTATGTCAATAATATGTTGACAATAGAAACAGTAAACAGGAAGAATTTGGAGGAAATCAGACCATAAGTGTGTAATTTTCCTGGGGGCTACATTTATGGACCTTTTGTGAGTATTTTAAATGACTGCTCTTTCAGGGGTCATGATCATGCTTTTGTTACACATGTTGAATAACTTTTGTCTGATAACTTCATAGCTATACTTTAAATTTAATGTCTTGTATTATACGTAGATGTGCAATTTGTAGATAATGTATGTGTGAAATTTGTTAGAATTTTAAACTTGCAGGTATTCTGTTTGGCATGGCTGATACTGAACTATCTTCACTACCTCATAATATTATAAGCAAAGGTTGTGATGGCCTTGTGACCACTTTAATTTCCTTATTGTAAAACAAGTCATTTAATCCTCGGTGACTTTTTAATTTTCAACAAAGTTGTTACAGTCTGAGAAACCCATTCTTTAGCCATTAACTTGACAACTCATAACCTGTATTTTTTGATGAGCATCAATGTGAAACTCTGTTAATAAACTGAACTGTTGCTGGCACAAAAATGAGGTAAAGTTTCAAGTAAATAGCTACGTAGCTAGCTAGATACATTAGCATAACTTAGGAAATTATCAGTTACCAAACTTTGATATAAGGCTATGGGAGTCGATAAATTTAAGTTATATATGAAATTTTGGGGTCTTTATTGGGTATGATATTAGTGGTTCAAATAGTTAGTGGAATACTTTTGGCAATGTTTTATTGCCCGAATGAAAAATTTGCCTTTTTTTCAGTGGCAGAACTTAGTTGGGATATATCCAATGGGCATTTTTCAGGTATTTTCATGCTAATGGGGCGTCTATATTTTTTTGTGTGTTTATTTGCATATGGGGAAAGGTCTTTATTATGGTGGGTATAGAAAGATAGAGGTATGATATGTGGGTATAGTGATATATGTAATTATGGTAGTAACGGCATTTATAGGGTATGTTTTGCCTTGGGGACAAATGTCTTTTTGGGCGGCAGCAGTAATCACTAATTTTATTTCAGTTGTTCCTTATGTGGGGCAGGATATTGTTGTTTTGATTTGAGGTGGGCCGATGGTTTGTAATGCGGCTTTAAATAGGTTTTTTAGTTTTCATTACTTGTTTCCTTTTGTTTTGTCCTTCTTGGTGTTAGTTCATTTGCATTTTTTGCATAAAGTGGGGTCGAATAATCCTATGGCTATATAAGGCTATTTTTCTCAGACTTGGGTCACATTTCACTTTAATACATACTGTGTATTTGTGCATGGTGTTAGGGTAATTACTCAAAGTTACCAGTTGTTATGCTCATCCCACGTAACTGTACCAGTTATTTTCTGTACGAGTAACTATAATTAAGTTGCTAGATATTTTCTTATGATCGTAGGCCAACTTTTATCCATTCTGCAACAGTTAGGAGTGTATGATTGCATGCATACACTTTCTTGAAATGTAACTTAACAGCTGAGTGTGTCCATCAGTATATAGCTGTTCGATAATTCGTATGTCCGACAAACATAACCTACGGTGGTGTGAAGCAAAATTATACAGGTAGTTACCAGTACAGTGGTTAGGCGGTATAATTCCTGAAATGATGTTTACTTCACACTGCTAAAATCTAGGCGTATTCTGTCCATGATACTGCTGCTAACCTGGTAATAATAATTTTGAGGTTATCTGAAACATTTTGTGATTATTCTGCATTCAGAAAGTGCATGTGAACTTGCTCTGTACTACAGTAGCTACCTTGCACTCTGAAAGCTATTTATCTTACCTTTTCATGCTATGGTTGAATACCACTCAAAATCATGCTCATTGATCACAACATAGACACACACATCCTGCTCTTGGTTGTCTGATCTCCCCAAGTAAACATGCATGCTTACGCTCTTCCCATAGATACCTTACCCTGCTACCTGGTATACCTAAATGAATGAAAATTCTTGTACATATTGATAGGAACATGAAAGTCATAGCATTGACTTACATATGAATCATTTCTTTTTAGGGTTGGGAAGTCCTTCAATAACTAATGTAATTTGTCACTCCCTGTCTAGTACAGTGCCAACCAGTAAAGTGAAACTGTACACAATACAACCTGCATCTTTAGTCTTTGCACAGATCCATCCCTGGGATAGATCAGATTGACATGATAACTGACCATGCCACTGTAGTGCTAAACCGTCTACTTTGCCACAGTTCCGCCGTCATGTACTCATGCTAAATTTCTACATGCAGCTGTAGCTATAGCTAATTCACCTTTTTCTTTGCAATAAACAAAATGACACTTTTGTACACTCATGGCTGAGTCAGGCCATGTCTATCATGTACAATACCAGTCAGATACCGAACCAGTTTAAGGTGCAACCAATGGTTTCATTGCAACCAATTGTTGCAACCAATGCTCTTTGATACATAGTTATGTACTCCATGACTATGGACACTGAAATTATCATTATTTTGGATAAACTCTATGCATAATTCGTGTATATGTATAATGTAATGGTAGAGTTCCATTAAAGAAAGTTGCAAAGTTGTTAAGGCACTCAGTCCGTTCTTCATAGTGGGTCTTACGTGCTGATAGTCCTTTTGTGCCTCCAATATAATCTGTAGAATAATGAAATAAGGAAACTTAACACCTCAATATGAGAGTACAGCTATATAAAATCTTCCAGTGTACACATCAGGTACATAGTATAGCAAAACTCACCAATTATGGACTACTTAATAATTATGGACTACTTAACAATCATTTTTTGTAATCAGCTGTCCACCACAATGGAACACTGAACAATTTCTTCCATCCTACTAAATCTCTTATCTACCAATACACAAACAAACCTGATCTGTTCCACAATCTAAAGCATATCAGAATGGTAGTGTTTATTGCTGAGGGCATGCAACTATCAACCATTGATCGTCTCTATCTACCAGTATTACTGACTCATGTGTAAATATCATTCATCTTTTATTGATCAACATCAGGAAACTGTGAATACTTTACTATGAACCAAGACACACGTGTGTTGTGCGGCCAAGAAAGCCAGCATGCTACACCATGAGTATATTGATAGTAAGAAAGAAAACAACCTTTTCACACGTGCATAGCTCCATGACCCCTTCCCCAAAGCACACCATTTTTGCATTATAGCTGTCCGCAAGGTAGGGTAGGCCACACAGCAAATTTGATTAAATTCGCAAACAGCCATTTGCGAGATATGGGAATTCAAAATTTCATTTTAATTTCTTCATGTTTTTCTTCTTAAACTGTAGGGGGGGCTACATGGGCTTCAATTTATTTTTGTACACTTTGCAAAAATTGCTATAAAATGCAAATATGTAGCTTGATCGCCTCGATCTTTGGCATAAATGAAGAGCACATAAAGGAGGATTCATGTACCAAGTTTACTGTGAATCTGATGAATATCCAAGGAGTTATGAGTGTTTATTCATATAAAAAAGATCAAACGTCTGTCACAGCTACAGGGCAAACCGAGTATGGGAATAGCTTGAAAATTGGTGTGTACATAGGCTGACCATTGTAGCAGTGCCTTTTGATAGTTTGCTATAGAATTACACTACAAAATTATAAAGCAAAAACCACACAAGCATAAAATCATGGGATTGAGATACTCTAATAAAGCAGTCACCGCGGGGTAAAAAGGTGCATTAAAAATGTCGAAAACAAACTTACCAGAGTTTTAACCAGGGACCACCATACCTAACACCCGCATCCTTAACCACTGCTGCTATCTTGGCTGATCACTTCACTTAAATCCTTCTTTATAAATGAAAATTCTAGTTTAAATCTGCTTATAGTAAACGTTTATAAATTTCATAGATCTACCAATAGAAGTACTAGATTGTTCTAGAACATTCTATGTATGTTCTATTAGAAATCCTCAAAAATCCACACTCTATTAGAGTATTACAATAATTACCAAATATTGAAGTAAATCATGCAATATATCTACATGCAATAGATCTACCAATGGAAGTTCTAGATTGTTCTAGAACACTCTATGTATGTTCTATTAGAAGTCCTCAAAAAAAGTGTGCACTCTATTAGAGTATTACAATAATATTGCCAAATATTAAACTAAGGCATGCAATATAACTGATAAATTTATAAGTCTGTCTTCAATAATCATCATTGTATCTGCATAGAAAAAGAAAAAAAGTGAGTAAAATCAAACCCTAAAGTCAGCCATAGGCTGATTTTGGGGCCTTATAAAGTACAAAAAGAAGGAAAACGCACAAAAAACAGCCAAGCTGTGAAAAAATGGTGCAGCTTTAAAAGGCCTGGGTCAAAAAAGGTGTGAAATCAAAGGTGGCAGCCAAGAAATGGCTGCAATGCTAATGAATTTTAACAATGCACACAGCCATTATTAAAACACCTGTTGCACATGTCCCTATACTGTACATAGTTATGTAAATTTATATTTAGCTGCTGTTTACACAACAGTAACCTCAAAACCATTGTATAACTTCAAAGTGCAAAATTGGCTTAAGTGAAACCAAACATGAAATTTCACAACTTTACAGGCTAGCACTATCACTAACCTGTTTGCAGTTGAAACGATTATTTCCAAATCTGGTTTTTCAACATTTGAATAGTCTTTCTTCATTAGTAGTGCCATTATCATTTCAAAGAAATGTCTACAATGCTTGCTATCAACATTCCGAAAGTAGGCAATTACATCATCTAACCGTGCGATAGTACAGAGAAGACCAGTTATCCCTGTCACTTAAGGGCATGGCTACTACAGAATAAATGCAGGGGCTACTAAAATGCTCGTCTGAAGTTACAGAGCACTTAGAATGTGATGCCATGGACATTGAAACCACCATATGGTGGCTGTGGTGGTGAGAGGGTTAACAGGAAGAACAAAATGTAATTTTCATGCAAAACTCAGTAGCTCCATAATTCCTAATCCAAATGGAGCTATATAGCCTGGTAGGGCAGTCTACATACCAAAATTGAAAGAAAATTAATTTCCTTAATCATTTTATAAAGTGTTAGAAAGGCCTTTCAGTGGTTCAGAAGAATTAACCACTGAGAAATAATGTGAAAACCAACTATGTGTAACAAGTGCATAATCGAGATATCTAATAATGCAGTCACCCTAATAGAGAATTCAGTTACATAATCATTGTTTAGTCACCTATGCTTTAAACCATCCTAGCACACAGATATGTAATCTCAATACTACTAAAAATACATACACGGTTGTTATTAAACAGTAATAAGTGTGTATGCACAAAAAAGTGTTTCAACACCTATATAATACTCACATGCTTTGACTGCCAAATTCTTGATACCTTTAATAGGGTTTACAACAAGAGCACCTGGTTGTTTCCAACTGACATCACCAAGAAATTTACTGACCATGATATTAAACCATATGTCTTCACAATTCATTCTAGCATTAATATAATCAAGCACCTTTTCAGGTACAAAGTTGGTGTCAAAATACATTTCCATGTACACCCTGTGAAATAAGGTAGTACCTGTACCCATCATTGAGTAGCCAGGATAGATTTTGGTGCCTGGATAGACACCATACCAAAATGACCCATCTTTCTGATATGTGTAAGTACGCTCTTCAAATCCAATAATTCTCATTCTAAAATGCTAAATGGAGGATACAAACCTTAGACACTAGTTATCCAGTAGACCCTGGGTTATCCAACCCTCACTTATCCACACCCTGAAATTGAAAATGACTGTTTTATTAGAGTATTTTGGGTATAGGTGTATGTTCTATTAGAGTATTTCAACAGAACTCTGTATATAAATGTATGGGTTTCAGTTATCCAAACAATTCACTTATCTGAACACTTTTATTATTACCTGAGAACAAAGGGGTTCGGATAACCAAGAGTTCACTATATTATGAAAATAACCTGCCAAGTTCTAAAAGCAAACTCCAAATCTTGAATGTCTTCAAGTTGTCGGTCATCATCAATTACACAGACACCTATATGAAAAATAAACTACATGTCTTCCTTGCAAACTAAGGGTCCTAGAGTACAGGCCGGCTGTGGGTGTGTGTCTGGTTTCCAACAGCTGTATGTAGGCTTAAGCCTATCATGTTAAATGTTTCAATTATTTTTCTGGAAATTCATTTTTGTATCAATTCTCAAAATGACGCCTGGCTTACCTATCTAAAAATATTAATTTGCATGAAATTTGTGTCAAACATAGATGTCTTATGCCTGGCTGCTAAGGTGCTGTGAAGGCACTGTGAAGCTGATATCTGGCCAATATCATTTCATGGCAAGGTACAAACCCTCAAATTCATGATCCCTACTATACAGTCCATGGTATATGACGAGTGGCAATATGCAATACATAAACATTGCATTAAGATTCATACGTGCAGGCACTCATGATGTAAGGTATAGCTCATAGCTAGTTGTCAAATGCATGATGCATGGCCTCTGCATGGCACTTAATGAGCTCTCGTAGTAGGTGTTTAAAATCTAGTGTCATGCAGAGAGTTGGCCAACTGAGACTATGAACATGCAATTTTGCTGTATATATATTATATACTCACAGTCAGTCTCTATCTCTTTTCTTGGCTTGAACCTGTTGGTCAAATAATTTTTTGTTTCTTTGACGAACACGATGGGCACAGCACACTGATTATTCACTTGTAAGATGTTGTGTGGTATCTTAGCACCCACGTCATTCCAGATCACAACAATTTTGGCTAAATATTTGGTCTTGCAATAGGTCAACAACAATGGTGGAAGGGTCTTTACTCTTTTATACGTTAACATAACAATAGTAAAACTGTCTTTCTCGTCCCTTCTATCAAAGATTGCCCATTTGTAGTGAGACACTTTAATATCTGTCCCCGCCGTTGTAGAACTTCCTACAGTGGTTGATATACAGGCATTACTTGTAAGTCTGGTCGAGGGTCTGGTAGTTTACACACTGTCACTGTTTGTACATTACCTGATTGAGTCAACGAATCGTGGTGACCACAGATCTGGTTTATGCCACTGCCGGTGTAATAAAAGTACGTTGCCATACTCAGCGAAACAACTCCCCAGAATAATATCGTGTAAACACCAACTGTTTTCGAGTTTGAAGCGTTCATCGCTAGTTTGTGAGTCCATAGATAAATAGACACCCCTACCTGAGTCTACTAACAAACATGGTCTTGGCTGGGTGTGGCTATTTGTGGACCACATAATTTATTGCTAATGCGCGTTGTCGTGGAATCGCAACTATGATCAGGCGGCGCTTGCCCCTCAGCATACCATCAGGTAGGCACCAGCCTATTATGCTTTTAATTTTGCCTATTATGCTATGCTGCAGCGAGCTGCAGTGCTAAAAAATTTTGCCTATCATGCTCATAATTATGCTCAAACTTTTGCTACAATTCCCATGTTTTGTTAGCTACTTTCTAATGGACTGATAATGATAAACTTTGGTAGGGTCCGCAACGCGAAAAATCGATATCCTCCAATCAACTACCTAACTATTGTCATGTGTTAGGCTAAGTGTAACTTGAATAACACCAGCGTGGCAGCCAAGTTTGTCACTTTCTTCTGGTAGAAAACGATACAAATGTCTTAAAATGTTGAGAGTGAATATCGTGGCATACGAAGAATCCTACGAACTGCTGCAACGAAAAATCACGTGATTTTAAGGTGGGGTCTATTCTACGGAACGGAACGGAACGGAACGGAACGGAATGATGGACTAAACTACGGAACGGAATGCTTTCTCAAATTGAAGATTGCAGCTTACCATTGCTGTACAAGTTATCGGTGGCACTTCCAGCTGATAAACAAACGTACCCCAAGAAAGATAAAACGAACTTAAGGATCGATTGTGGGTACTTGCTGTTTATCTTCGGATGTATCAAGTAGGAACTTAACGCATGACTTGTTTTTGCTAATGTGTGAGTTGTTTTTGCTTACTTTGACTTTAGACATTACCAGAAATAGTTGTCATTGACGGTTGCATGGCTTCGATTGTTTAATTAGAGTGTTTTATCAGTTTTTCTTCAATATCTCAACAATCTTATTTAGTCACATCTTAAAAATATTTTCTTACATAGTCTATATTTCCTTTCATTTGATCAAGAAAAAATTCAATGTTTTAAATTTCTAGTTTTGGTTTCTAATTCTATTATGAATAGGCTTCAGTTTGCCATGGTGATTAATGTGGTTATTATAAAATATGTGTATGTAAAGTGGACAGAAGCTGGAGAGGAACCACCTGGTTGGTACAAGGCGCGAGTTGGTCAGTACTTCCTAGACAGATCGTGTAAAATTGTTTATGATGACAGTGATGATCAAGTTGTTTCTGAAGTTGTTGCTTTACATACAATAGAGTGGAAACCATGTGCTAAAAGAGCAAGGAACTTTGTCTCCCTTGATGGGAAACCTGCTTTTACCAAAGCCAACTGGAAACCATCAGTTAAATTTGCTGACTCAATGGAACACTCACTCAAAGGATATGCTGACGATGTCACTTTGATCTCCTGTGATATCGATGTTCATAAATCAGTTTTACAAACAATTGACCTGAAGGCAGCAGATTTGGACTTGACTTTTAAACCATCTAAATGTATTTCCTTTCTATTTGATGGCTCCAAAGTTGCGCCAATGGGCCTGCCATTATCCAAAGGTACAACTAGACCCATCACAGAAGGCCAAACCAAATTTTTAGGAAAGTTAATTGATGTATCTTTGAGTGCTACCAAGAAAGCTGCAGGCAAGCGTATGATAAGCCATCTTACTGACCTACTTTCTGCATCTGACTCACTCCCCATCCGTGGTGAGTACAAACTGTGGATTTACCGGAACTATATTCTCTCACTGACACGGTTTCATTTGTGTGTTGATGCTGTCTCCAGGGGGACCATCTCCAAGTTAGAATCTATTGCCACACGGTTTCTGAAGAAATGGCTGAATTTGCCCCGGAGTGCTACACGAGTTATTCTGTACTACCCAGGTGTTTGTTGTCCTAGTATTTCTCATGTCTCCAGGGAGGCAAAACTAAGTTTGCTAGCCTGTGTCAGTGCCTCCTCTGACTTGTGGCTCCAGGAACTTAACCTCCATTTGCGTCTTGGGAATGTTGCTCTACAAATCCAAGACAATGACTATTCCATCCTGTCGATTGCTCAAAAACAATTATCTGCCTTCCCATCAGCTCGGTCGTTATATATTAAGGCTAAGCACCAGTTGTCAGATTCCATCAAAGCTCAATGCAAAGACCATTTACAGTCACTAACTGTTCAGTCAAAGTTTGAGAGTTCCGCTGAACTAGAGAGCTTCTGTAAAACTTGGAACAGGATACTGAAGGGATTCCACCCCGGTCAATTGTCATTCCTCCTTCGTGCAGCATCTGACACTCTACCCACCGCTGTGAATTTACAGAGATGGTCCATCCTATGTGAAGCGAAGTGTTTGCTTTGCGATTCACGGCGCCCAACAACTGCTCATGTTTTAAGTAGCTGCCCTGCAGCATTAAATCAACAGCGGTATACCTACCGTCATGATCAGGTTCTTCGTGTTTTGGCCACTAAACTTTCTGAAGCATTTGCTGACATCCCATTTGTTGAAGTGTTTGCTGATATACCTAATTTCCATGCTGATAATTCTCCACAGTCTACAATTCCGATGAGTCTCCTTATTACATCCTACCGTCCAGACATTGTAATATATAATTCCCAGAGTTCTTCCATCACTCTGTTGGAACTAACATGCCCTCTGGACTCCATCCATCACATCCAGTCTGCTCACAATAGGAAGCAAAGCAAAACTGAGTATCTGCAGCTGTTGGCTGAATTTGATTGCCTAAATATTGCTAACTATTATGACACCATTGAAATCACGGTACTTGGTCATTTTCAAGTGTCTTCCATCAAGAATTTATCTAGTTTGTTAAACTTTGTTCAAGCTGATATAAGGATTTCGAAGCACATTATTAAGGAATGGTTAGATGCTGCTGCCTCTGCCAGTATCTCTGCCTCTCAGAGAATTTTTCTAGCACGAAACTGTACAGAGTGGTGCACAAATTAGACAGTTTTATTTTTGTAATTACAGTAATTATTCTTTTTTGTTGTTGTTTTTGCCTTGCCATGCCCACAGTGTAGTCCTCTACTTTTTATGTTCGCATGCTGTCCGAGGTTTCACATGCCTATTTGTTTTGTTGTACATCTTTTCATCACAATTGTTAATGATGGTTATCTCTCACTATCACAAGTGTTGAAGTACTAGTGGAGAATGACTTTTTGACCTATAGTTAAAGCACAGTGTATTCACCAGTACAGATATCCATCAAAAGGTAATACACTCTAATATAACATACAGCAATACATCTTCTTTTGTTGTGTGTCTTGCAAATATACCACTCAGATGCAGTAATAAATAAAATAAACACATTTTAAAAGAGATATTCTCTATCTATCATGTCTGTGTTAAAATTTATCCAAGGATAATAAGCACCCTAATAGAGCGCTCAATGACCGGATATGTATGTAAATTTCTGGTAATGAATGTACAATTTGGGGCTCAGCCTTTCTAATAGGCATAAATCCGGCAGTATGTAGCTACACTACAAAGGAAACAAGTATGGTGACAAGCTGAATCAACTCTGTCAGGCTAAACAGAATAATCTAAAGGAATTTTGTGCAGTGTGTGAGGAGCAAACATTCAGATACCTCAAGGAGGCTATATTGTGTGAACATCAATGATTCATTAACAGAATAGTGGACTACATAATGTCAGATATCTTAGCCTGAGTAGTGAGTTGAATCCAGGATGGGGTCTATTTTACAGAATGGAATGTATTCTGAATCAAAACTTACAGCTTGTCTAGCCACTATCATTGCTGAAGTTGCATTCATCAGTGGAACTTCCAGGAAATGGAATAGGATAATAATAAAATATTAATAGCTGTTTCATGCAGTGCATTGTTCTATTACCTGATATATCAAGCAGGTCTCTTCAATTCATTTATTGCATGACCAAGGCAAGTTTTGTTACTACAATACAGTAGCTGATTGGATGTCAGTTGTTTCTGGCGATCTTGACAAGATAAATAGTTTAGAAGACCACTCAATTTCTTCAGTTTCAGAGCGTAATATCCACAGAGAAATTAACTAGAAAGTTACTGGTGACAGGAAAAGTCTAGGTGATCATTACTTTATTCAGTTTAATAAACAGAATATATGGTTGATTGAGTGAGGTATCACTTGCAGAATGTTCAGACAACCAGTGATGAGATGCATGCATGGATTCATTGAATTTTTGTTACAGTTGGAGACATTAAATATCCAAAAGCAAACTGACTGTATAATATTAATTCACTTGCTTTATATTTTCTCAATTTTGAGCCTGTATACAAATAATTAAATTTTTCTCAGTCCTAGAATAAGATGGGAGAGAAAATTTATCTTTGTTTACCTATACTGTACAACTTCAAAGGAAATGAACAATAAAATTAATAAAACCACAACAAGGTGAATTACAGATTTAAATATTAATTAGAGCCTTTAGATAATTATTGTTCCAAAGCAAAATTGTAGATGGAAAAAACAAGGACTGGTGATATCTTGGTTATTTAATGACAGCGGTTGGAGATTAAAAGGGTGGTAACTTCTTGTTCTTGAATATGTTGCAAAGTGGAGGTACAAATCAAAATGGGATATCAATTTCATTATGAAAAATTTGTATACTTAAATAATCTAGCATCACTGTATTCATTTGTCCTCCACTTAAATATGCTACAACAGTGTCGGTACATTGGCAGTCTACCTTGAAATCTCAACTCTAGAGTAGATCCAACACAGAGCAGCCCACACTGTAACAAATACATGTGATCCCACTGTAATTTCATGGACCATGCAGCTGGACTGGGAATCACTTGAAAATAGATGAACAAATTTAACCTGTTTTGTTTGAAGTGAAGCACGTGGAATGTTACACTTAAGAAATCCTAGGATTCTTAGGTGGTATGTAATTAATGTGAGTGTTCCATTTCTGGTCTGACTAGATACATTGAAATTATACACACATCTTGGTCCAAATCCCATTTGCCTGGTGGCTATGGGCATGGTTTCACATGCATAGCTAGGCTTATAATTGAGATTTGGTTGATCTTGGAGTTTTGGCATTTGGCCTGATTCAAGGCTAGCAGTCAGACACATCCTTGAATTTGTGCAACAGAAAAAATCAGTTCACTATTGAATACAGCATTAGTCCACTGCACCAGCTGTTAATAACTCCAAGCATACAATTTAGTGATGTTCGCAGAATATAGCCCCTTTGCGATCTGCCAAAATATTTGCTCCTCTCACACTGCACAAAATTCTTCAAGTTTTAATTCAGCTGGCTCTTTCCTGTTACCAGTGTCTTCCTGCTTGCTTTATTTGTACACTGACATATGACTTGAAAAGCCGGCCCAGACTGTTTTCTAAAGTCAAAATGAGCAAACCAGCTCAGATAAAGTGCCCTTCTTGGTATATCCGTAGATGAACCAAGGATGAACATCACTGATTGTAGGAGATTCCCCTTGGCGGCTTAACGTCCGACTCTACAACTCTACTAAAGCACGAGGTAGCGTCACGTGCGATCACTTAATAATCTGATTACGTCATACGTATACATACAATATGCCACACTCCCCCCAGTTGACCACTGGTCAACTCGGTACATGTAATCATACACTAATAAATATTAAAAATCCTGTTGCTCAGTCATCCACATATGGACTTGCTGTCTGGACTTCCTTGCTGCTTCTCTCACAGGTTTAGAATTTGTGACAGTGTCATCCTCTTCATTACTGACCATCTCCACATCACTAATTGGCTTGGGATTGCTTACATCATTGTCAGTTTGGGGCATCACTTCCAGTGGGTACAGACAAGATGTGGGCCTACGCAGTTTTGTAGGCTTGCCATTTGTAATGACCTTGATCACTGCACCGCGTACCTGGCCATCATTGCTTGTCATCAATTCAATCACTTTGCCCAATTTCCACTGACTACGTGGAGAATGCTCATCATGGACTACAACTACTTCTCCGACAATTGGCGATCGGGGAACTCCAATATTTGTTGTAGTGTGACTTCTCTCTCTGAGTTCAAGGAGATAGTCATCCCTCCACTGTACCCAATATTCATCGAGGGCTCTTGTGAGAAGTTGTAGTCTAGAATTGAGATCTTTAGGACCCACGGTGAAATTGTCATCATTGATATCTGTATCAGTTCCAGAGCCATCAGGAAGAGATAAAACTCGGCGTCCGGCTAACAAATGTGATGGGGTCAGAGGTTCCTTTAGGTCTTCACTAGATAAGTATGATAGTGGCCTCGAGTTAACTATAGCTTCTACTTCAGTGAGTGCGGTCAACAGTTCGTCATATGACAGCTTGGCTCTACCTATGGTCTTCTTCAAGCATCGCTTCACAGATTGAACCATTCTTTCAAAAAATCCCCCCCACCAAGGCGCTTTCTCCAGGTTAAAGGACCATGTTACCTTGAGGTCTGTTAGGTATTGAGCTGCTGAAACAAAGGTCTTTGCATTGTCTGAGATGACTTGGGTTGGTACACCCCTTCTGGCTGTAAAGCGTTTGAATGCTCTAAGAAAGCTCTGGGTACTCATGTCTGGTACCAGTTCAAGGTGAATGGCTCGTGTCACACAAGACGAGAATAAACAGATCCAAACCTTGTTATCTGACACTTCAGCTGTTGAAACATAAAGTGGACCTGCATAATCCACCCCACAATGTGAAAATGGTGGAGCTTCCTTTACCCTGAATTCTGGCAAGGGCGGTGTGGGAACTGCTTTAAATTGCAAGCCTTCAACTTTACGACACCTTAGACACCCATACAAGATTTTCCGAACAAACTGTCTGCCTTTTGCAAACCAATACTTAGTCCTGACCTCGGTCAATGTATCTTTAACTCCACTGTGTCCACACCGTTCGTGAGCATGCTTCGTAACTAGGGTGGCAAAATAATGCTCCTTGCATAACAGAATTGGATGCTTCTTTGAAAGGGGGAGGTCTGCCTTGGATAGTCTCCCGCCACATCGCCACAGCTTATGTTTGTCGGAAAACAGCTGCAACTGAGACTTCCATGACTGGAACCGTGCATCCTTTTCCAAACAAATCTGGCTATCAAGTATCCAATCAAACTCTGCTTGTTCTATGTCAGCTACAGTAATATTCCAATCGATGACAGGTTTGCTGCCCTTAATGATCGACTTAAATCGTAGCACAAACTTCCGTACATATGCTGTCACTCGCAATAACTTGTGCAGCGTACTAAATCGCTTGCAGTCAATCAGTTCGCCAATTCCGCCACTCTTTACAGTTACCAACATGCTGCATGACGGCATGCTAGCTTTCACCTCCATTTCAGCAATGCATTCTTCTGATATGGTGATCTGTTGCTGCATTCTGACAGGGGCAATACTACTTAACCAGTCTGGTCCATGTCTCCATAGTAGGCTTGCATCCAATTCTTGAGGTGAGGCTCCACGCGATGCCATATCAGCAGGATTGCTTTTGCCTGGGCAATGGAACCAGTGATCAGCTGGCATAAGGTTCCGAATCTCACTGACTCTATTATGCACAAATTGCTTCCATTCCTTGTCTTCCCCTTTGATCCAGTACAGTGCTACCATGGAGTCTGTAAAGCACTGGCTGGAACAAACCTCTATGACTGTTGCAAGTGCTGAACGTACACGCGTGATAAGCCTTGCCAGTAATAGACATGACAACAATTCAAGACGAGGGATGGTCTGCGTGTGCAGTGGTGACACTCTGGTTTTTGATGCCACAAACTCTATTGAATCATTTCCAGTATGTAGGTACACAACGGCACCATATGCAACGGTTGAAGCATCACAGAAACCATACAGAGAACAGGGCTGCTTGCTACCTGCAGAAGCGAAATAAAATCTGGGAATCAACATAACAGTACCATGAAATTTGGACACTATTCCTTTCCACTTTAACTCCAGCTCCTGTGGCAATGGACCATCCCAGCCAATCTTAAATCGACACAGCTCCTGGAAAAATATCTTCAAGGTGATTACTACAGGAGATAAAAACCCCAATGGGTCGTAAATCCGAGAAGCTACTCCCACTATGTTACGCTTTGTGGGCTTCAGTTCATGGAGAGATCTGGCAATGTTGGTTAAGTCAAATTCAAGATTGTCGCTAGACGGGTTCCACCTTACTCCCAGAACCTTCTGATCACCTGTTGCGCAGCTACCAGCAAGTAAACCGTCTGTGTACGTGGCATCTTCTTCCACAACTGTGTTGCTTGAGGCAATGTTGCTGCCTGCTTCCGGACTATTAGCATCAATTCTGTGCTGGAGACTTGCGGAACTTGTGACAAACTTACGCAAGTTGAAGCCACCTTCTGCGAAAATCTTCCTTGACACTGTATGAAGTTCATACGCTGCATCATCACTATCTGCGCCATATGTCACGTCATCTACATATATAGATCGTGAGAGTGTATCCACTAAGGCTGGATGGCTGTTCTGGTATGTCAGGAGGTGGTGGTTGATAGTTGCATTAAGAAGAAATGGGCTTGATGATACCCCAAATACAACTCTGGTAAACCGCATTGGTACAATGTTAGGCAAATGATCATCTACATTGTCAACCCACAAGAATCTAAGAACATCTCTGTCTTGCTCACTAACCGATACCATCAAAAAAGCCTTTTCTATATCAGCCACTAGCGCTACCTTGTAGCTACGAAACCTCAAAATGATGTCGAATATGTTTTGAATAAACTTTGGCCCAGAGAATAAACAGTCATTTAGGGACGGGCCTCCTGCCCTCGCAGAAGCATCATAAACGATTCGCAACTTGGATGTTGTCTTGTCCCTACGGATAACTGCATGATGTGGAAGATAATGTACAGTCCCACTAGCACTCTTTGGTGAGTCATCAACCACCTTTTCAATGATGCCTTGCCTAAGCTGTTCTTGCATAACTGCATGATACTCCAGTCTCACTTCTGGGTCCTGACGAAGCCTTTTAAGGAGTCCTTCAAGACGTCGTTTAGCAAGGCAAAAATTGCTAGGTAGTTGCGTCATCTTGTTTGGCTTCCACGGGAGGCTTACTGTGTAACGACCATGGTCGAATCGAATGCTATCAGTGAAGTCATCGTACACTGAGGGTTCTGCTGTTGTGATACCCAGAGACTCTAAATCCCAGAATGCCTTTAGAGAATGATCCAAACGCTCTTCAGCTGAGCCAATGTGTAAGGAATGAGTAGTATGCAAGCTAACAGAGTCACCTTGGGTGGTGAAACTAGAGACCGGTCCTGAAAGTACCCAGCCCAGGTGGGTGTGGATGGCTGTAGGGCTGTTTTCTGTCTGAATAACTTTTCCAGTTGCTATTTGCCAGTAGTAATCAGATCCGATCAAGGCATCTATCTGCAATTCGTCACCAATCCGTGAGTGGTCAGCTAGATCAAGACCTTCGAGGTGACTGTACTTTGCCTTGGTGTATGCTATGGGTTGGCATGACAGGGGTTCACAGATCAAAGGCACTACTGAGAACGTCACCTGGATGGTGTCTCCAGTTCTAAGTGATATCCCAACTCTAACGACTTCAACAGTTTGGACAGTTGCGGTCTCTGATCCGAATGTTTTGATCTGCACTTGCTCAACATGTTCTGGTTGTAAGCCTAGTTCATCTTTGACTCTTTGTGTCATGTAAGACCGCTGGCCGTTTGCAGCAATACTGGTACCTGGGTCTTCACACAATACAACTGTGTCGTAGGTGTAAGCAGTTGTTCTGCAACATGAGTCTGTTGATGAGACGGTGGTTCTGACTGCTGCAAACTAGGTGGCCGAACTGTCAGTGAACCAGACTGTGAGGTAGGTGGCTGAGGTGATTGTGAAGTGGGTGGTAGCTGGGTAGGCGGCTGTCGCGTTGCAGCAATGTGATTCTGAGAGTTATATCCTTGTGTTCTGTTACCTTGGGAACCAGCATACTTATTCTTGCAAATACTTGTGTGGTGATGGCCATTACAGTGTGTGCATTTGACTGGAGAACGGCAGTCTCGGCTAAGATGATGTCTTCTAAGGCACACAAAACACCTCCCTGTTCGCTTCAGAATTACTTTCCGTTGATTAATGTCTGTAACAGCTGTGCACGAGGATGATGTATGACCTTGCCGGCAATAAGAGCACTTCGGTTGCCCTTCATTGGCTAGGAGTGCTGCCGCTGTATGCAACTGCGGCCCTCGTTGATCATGACTAGGACCAGAAGCTCTCTCATGTGCACTAATTTCCTTCTCAACAATACCCATCAAGTCATCAATGTTCCACTCGTCATCGCCAATTCCTCTATTGATGATCAGCCTAAGTTCGTGTGGCAATCGGTTCATAAGAAGTGATGACAACAAATTTCCATATGAATCTACAGGAACCTCAAGTGATTTAAGACTGCGCACCTGAAATTCTACTTGGTCATATAGGCCACGAAGTGCCTTTATGTCTGATCCTGATTGAACTGACTCTAGCTCTAACAAAGAGTCCATATGTCGAGAGATAATCTGTTGCTTGTTGCCAAATCGTTTCTTGAGAGTATCTATAGCCTCATCATAATTGGGATCAGTGAGCTGTAATCCAGCAATAGCACGCAATGCAGGACCCTCCAAGAGGGAGTGCAGGTAGGTGAATTTATCAACTGCAGATAAGCTTGAGTTCAGGTGGATGGATGATTCAAACATACTCCAAAACGACTCCCACTTGGTAAGGTCACCATTGAAAGATTTTGGTGTAAGCTTGGGTAGCTTTACTTTACTTCCACCATCTCTGTCGCTTGGAAGTTTACTGGCGGGTGGAGGACCTGTCGGGGTTGTTGCAGACGGGGAACTTCGGCGAGTACTAGATACACTGGGTTTATTTAAAATTAGCTGCTCTACACGGCAAATCACTTCCTGTAACCTCTCTGAGAACACATCCGCCTGTTCTATTTCTTCATCGATGGCATCATTTTCAATCAGGGTTAAGATTTCGTCATCAAGGGTGCGTATCTTAGTCAGCTTTTCGGTTAACGAAACTTTCCACTGAAGTAGTTTGTCTGGCGTAGCGGCTGTAGTGTCGGTAGCCTCCTCTATTTGGCGCATTAGCCTCGTGGCCGAAGATCTATGCCCGCCTCTGACTTTCTTATGTCTCGCAAGGGCTTCGTCCGTCGACATATCAACACAATATGTTATAAGAAAACCCTTAATCTTACTACTAGATCAACTGCCACCGGAATCGGACGAGTCTTCGACGAATTCTAATTAGTGCCCACCAACTGGAATCAGGGATCAGTCTAAGGGAGTCAGCAGCGAAATACACATTCACACAAAACAATGACTAGCCTGGTCGGGTACCGTTTATAACCCGGTACCAAGGTGTCCGCGTTTGTGGTTCAAATTATTCAGGAGTCTAGATTTCTGCTGTCTGACTTATCGCAGCACGTCCCTAGTTCAGTCTGCGGCTCGAAGGATCATGTAGGAGATTCCCCTTGGCGGCTTAACGTCCGACTCTACAACTCTACTAAAGCACGAGGTAGCGTCACGTGCGATCACTTAATAATCTGATTACGTCATACGTATACATACAATATGCCACACTGATACAGCTCATCCCACAATTAATACTTCGTTACTAGTGACAACCAACAAGAACCCACAATCGATCCTTTATTGCTTTTTATCTTATGTTTAATCACCCACTGGAGGTGCCACTGATACCTCGTAAGGGCAGTTTCAGCAATGGTAAGTTGCAAGCTTCAATTTGAGCATTCCGTTCCGTAGTTTAGTCCATCATTCCGTTCCGTTCCGTAGAATAGTCCCCAGGGCCACCTGATTTTAAGACATTTGTATCGTTTTCTACCAGAAGAAAGTGACAAACTTGGCTGCCACACTGGTGTTATTCAAGTTACACTTATCCTAACACATGACAATAGTTAGGTAGTTGATTGGAGGATATCGATTTTTCGCGTTGCGCCGGGGACCCTATAACTTTGGCTTATGAACAACTGAAATGTACTCATTGTGCATTAAGAATTTGGCTACATTGTAAACTATAATAACAGTCATGTCAAATAACTACTTAATGCCATATGAGTGGCATCAACTGTTCTGTTATTGTAAGTCAACCTTTTTCTGTGGCATGCATTTTTACTTACAGTATAACAATTATTCTGCCTATTATGCTAGCATTATGCTTGATGCTTTCAGGCACCTATTATGCCAGAATTATGCAAATTAGGAATTCAAAATATGCCAGCATAATAGGCAGGTGCCTAATGGCAGGGGTGGGGTACAGAACCCCGCTTGATCTCTCCTTCCGACTCCCTCCAAAACATTCTTTGTATGTACAACACCTGCAGCAAGCCTACATGCTAGCCAAAGCTCGCAACTAGCTAGTTATTTATTGAGTGTTGGACACATGTACAGCCTAGACTAGAGTATATGCCACTAAAACAAATGTATACAAATTTATTTGTAAATAGCTAGTTACACACCAAAATCTGTTAAATGTATAGCTACATTAACCTTTCAGCATTCCGAGCATTTGAAGGGAACTGCAACTAGAAACAGAACTTCCTGATTTTCTTTCCAGCTCCTTGAACAGGGGAACATCTTCCCAATGGTATAGCTTGCCAGTGAGAGATAATTATGTTACTAGACTGATTAGTTTAAGGAAACTGATTAGTTTTTTTTGCCATTGTTACATAGCATCGAGTCCAGTAGCTAATAGCACAATCCCTTGTTCCAATCAGTACAGTACCCAATGATATCCAGACCAGTAAAGTTCAATCTAGCTACCAAGTTGTCAAGTCAAGATCTATACATGGCAGCACTAGAGTTCCATCATTATGCTTCAACATATATTGTTACAATGACTGATTTGATATACATGTTTAGCAGCATAGCTAATATCAAGCACCACCAGCACCTGTTATTATCAAGCTAGATATCCATAAATGGATTTATAAAACAAACTATATTGTGAAAATAATTCTAAAAATTAAAACATGAGAAAAGAGCAGATTGCTGAAAAAAAAGAAACAAGAGTACGTTCTCAGCACTTATCTGCTCCGCTGATTTATGAAAACTAGTGCTTTTTTCCTTAGTGCATATTATATCAAATAGAGATCTCTGTGTTTAACAGCTTGTTTGATGACCCTTGGTTTTGTTCCACATGCTGCTTGGCTCCATCACAAATCCCAGCTACAAGAGCTGCAGGACTATCTTGTGTGAGTTTTAATGCACTGAGTGTTATAGCTAAAAGACTGGATTTTATGGCATTTATATGTGCACACCAATGTGGTAGCAATAACAGTGACTTTCCTTGATGAGACTATTTCTGATGCTTTGATTGCTGCAGATGGATATACACTGCTTTTTTGACAAGACCGCAATAGCCATGGCAGTGGAATTTTGGTATTGACGATGTCCTCAATTATTTCATTCTTCCATAGGGACCTTGAGTCTGACTGTGAAATACTTTAGCTGGAGCTGCTTACCTGTAGAAGTAAAGTTAATTTCATAGCTTTTTATTGTCTTCCAGGTGTCTCTGTGGATGATTTGCAGCAGCTCTTCACTTCCTTTTCTTGTGCTATATACAACTTCCCTTCTTCCACTGATTGACATAATGTGTGTGGTGATTGGAGCTTGACAGTACCTTCGACAAGTTCTTCCACTTCTAACTTCTTATGTAACTTTATTCAAGATCACTCATTTACCCAGCTTGTATGCCATCCCAATTGTGATGATCACATTTTAGATGTTGACTAAAGAATCTAATGTATTCTGTGTGTCTCTGTGGGAGCTAGCCTTCATGGTTGCAATCATGATGCAGTGTACTTTACTTTACTTACTACCTTGCCTCCAACGCCATGTAACCAGCAATTGCTTAAGTAGGATGCTGATCCTGATTTTCTTAATGAGATGTTTCACATGCTCCTTGGGATGTCATAGATTTTGATTTCAATATTGACCAGTGTTGGCTGCAGTGGAAAGATCTCTTTCTCACAGCGATTTATCAGGTTATTCCATCAGTAAAATGAAGCAAAAACTTAAGTATTGGTTTTCCCATTCAACTATTGATCTCATCCACAAGAAGTGACAAGCTTATAAACTCAATCCTACTCCAGCACTCCATGATAAGTACAGAAAACTTAGTAACATTTTGTGTAAGTGCTGTCAGGATGATACCATGTTTCTGTTTCTACTGACTACTATTCTAATCTCAAAAGATTTTTGGCACTGGATCAACACAGTTAAGAGGTTTAGATCACCAATTTCCCCATTATTTCATGCATGGCGTTGCTGATGGTGCTGAAAAGGCTAGACTATTGTTTCTTTTTTCAGTGATTTCTATGTTTATAAATGATCTTCCATCCACCTCTTTTTATCTGATCCAACTTTGCTATTTGCTGGTGACACCAAGATATTTTGTCACATACCAACAAACAATGGGTTGAAAAACATTGATAGCCTTCAAGAGGATATAAACAAACTAATTGCCTGGTCATCAATAGTGGCTTCCTTTTAACATCTCCAAATGTAAATCCCTTCATCTCAGCAGATTCAATCCTGGACATGCTTCTAAGGGAAAAGATTTAGGGATGATAATTTACGAGCAACTGATAAAAGTTTTGCCAGCATGTCATCCTATACAACCACTAAAGCTAACTGTACTATAGAAATCATTAAAAGGCTTTCACAAACTTCTCCACTGAAACCTTACAAAACATTGGCACATCCACAATTATAATATGGAAATGCCGTCTAAGGCCCTTAACCGTGCAGATTTTCAAAGAGCAGCTACAAGACTATATAGTGCCATCTATCAGACATCTATCATATGAACAAAGGCTTCTTACTCCAGATTTACCACCTCTCAAATATAGACATCTATGTGGAGACATGATCAATGTATACAGGCAAAATCTTTAATTTGGCTCAAACTCTGTTATTCAAAATGGATGTTCCATCAAGGACCAGGGGTCACCCATTCAAAATATACAACCAACAAAATAAATAAAGATGTCAGGGTCAACTCTTTTAGTCAAAGAGCAATAAGCAGTGGAATCATCTACCCAAAGAAGTTGTGACAACACCAAGTTTATGTGTGTTCAAAGCAAAGTTAGACACATTGACAGGAACATTAAATTTGATCTGTAAAATTTTATTTGTTTTTGTATCATAGGATCAGGACTTTACAAGCCTATAAGTGCCTTATCCTGGTTTTACAGCCTTGTTCTTGATTCAACTTCCACTTGCACTGTGTGTCTGTGTCTGTGTGTCTAGTCAACATTATGCACAATCATTAAACTACTGTTTGTTTGTAGTTATAAAACATCGCCACACATGCATGCAGTAAAGTATTGTTTCCCAGACTTAATAGTGAACTGGAGAGATAAACAAGTTTAAATGGCACCTCATTCATGATGTGCATAAGATGCACCTAGCTACTTTTAAAATTTACATTTAACTATACAGACCTATTGCTTGATGCCGTATGAGTCAGTGTGACCAATGAATTGTGGCATAGGGATGGACAATCATTTGGTTACCGTGATAATCATGATTTTGTTTGCAATAATCAACATCGTCTAATTTTGATAAACTAGAAATCATATAATAATCAAACAAATAGAATAATCATTTTTTGTTATTTATTTGTATATTTTAGTGCTTTTGTTATAGTGGAAAGTGGACAGTAATCATGATAGATTAGTCATGACAATGGCTTGTGACAATAACCACTGATATAGCAATATCATGCACTGTGGTGTAAAAAATCAATCAACAAGTGTTGGAATTTAGCTGTTAGTAAGAATCATAGCAATATAAAGCACCTATGCACAGAGACGGTTGGAACATTTTAATACCTCCTTAAATTATTGCATGGCTTTCATGTTAGCAACTACAAGGCAAATTATTAAATGGTAGAGTCCATTATTGGGGTTCACAAATACTGGATTCTGTGTGTTTCATGTCCTTTGAAGGCAGCATGGCTTTGTAAAACTATATGCTTGAAATTAATAAATCACTGTTCCATCAGTGCCTTATAACCCCTTTCAGCCCCATTTACAGCTACATGTGCAGCACAGTCTTTACACAGAATACGCACTGATTCTATGCTACATCACAATTGTCTGTGCTTTATGACTTGTACTTTAATTCTTATTCTGTAATTAGTATAGGAAACTGAAGGCTAATATAGTGATGATATAGTGATCTCATGTAGAAGCTCCAAGTGTTTCTGTTGGACCATTTCCACTACCGTATAGCTGGAAAGTTTGGTATTAAAGTATGCTTGTGTTTATTTCCTGCGGAACCTGAAAGTCAATGATTTTGAAGAAGCCTGAGTGAACATCTGATCTATCACTTCTATGAGGAAAGCACCTTTTCATCTTATCTATTATACTCTTGTCAAAATTGTACTATAACATGTTGGGGTATCTTTAAAACTTCAGTAGTCTACAAATGAGTTGCTCTTCTTTATACGTATGTGTTAGGTGCTTTTGTATGGAGCTTCACTCAGTACGACAGTGTATAAGACCGGCCTTTGGCAAGTCTCTACAGTGTGGGATAGAGTCATAGAGAATAGTGATCTATGGTTTTGTGGAGTTTCTGTGCAGTGAAATTAAGGAAGAGGGCCCAGTTGAACAACTTGAACTCAAACAGACTATTGTAGGTATTCATGATTTCATAGCAAAGAAAAATTGTATATAATTGATGACATTGAGTATGATTGTCAGCAGTATACAATTGAAGAAGACATGTACATGCTAGATAATTATTAACTAGCAGAGTAAATTAAGCATTAATGCATATATCTATATATGTACAAACATTATAATTTTAATTACAATGCAAGTGGTCAGAACTAGACAAAAATAATTCAACAGGTGTTACATGCCCATTTGTGTTAAGATCTCTTGGTTGCAACCAGTTTTAACCATATTAGATATGTCTCTTGCATTGCTACTATTAATAGCACATAAGGTCTCATAGTGAACAAAGCCATCTCCTATTTGTCCTGTTGGGAACATCTCACATATGAATCTCATAGCGATTTGGCTGTCTTGTTTAGGGCCTTTGTAAGCTGGAAAATAATCAGTCAAGTGAGATTATCTGATTTTCTATTCAAAGATTTCGTACTTATTGAAAAGCAAGACAACCATTAGCTTATCACGTGTATGTATTACTAACTGATGGTTGAGAAATTCTTTAAACACCTTCCTGCTTCTTTCTAAACAATTCATATTCTGCCCACCAACGGGTGACCTCACAACCTTGTCATACTCGCTAACATCTACTAGATATAGAATGGAGGCTACTCCACAGAAACAAGAAGCCCATTTTGTCAGTCTCTCTGCACACTGCCCAGTCATACTAATCACATCAATTTTATGGATGCCATCTTGTGTATATGAATACTCCTCAACGTTTGTACCTTTTGTATGTACATGCACCCTTAACACATCTTCTACTGTCGGAATATAGTCATCGTCATAAACACGATCCAAACTTTCCAAGAAATATTTGGCAGAATTAATTAACTGCCGGGACATCAAACTCTCTCCTCCGACCATAACATTCATTATGGACACCAGAATCACTCCACAACTGTGATATCAAGCTGTACTCTTCACTGTCAATTGGAGTGTGTGTAGGAACATCTACTGTTTGCTTCCACACCTTCTCATTAGCAGGATTTTCATATTTGATTGAGAGTTGCTCCATTCCAAGCACTAACGACTGTATAGCCAATAAAAGACTTTGGTGTACTGCACTAACATATGTCTTCCTGTCTTCTTCTGAATATCCTTGTCCGGAGATAGCTCGAGTTTGTTTCATCAGAGTTGTTTTGCCTGATCCGCTGGTACCCAACACAGTAGCGGATTTAGGGGGGTTTCAAAGGTTTCCACGGAAACCCCCTTTGAAAAATGATTGCGTAACAATTAAATGTTTTAATTATCGCGGCGTGCGTCTCGATCGAGATACTCTAATAGAGCAGTCACAGTAGCTACTAAAGTAGTGTGTAGGAAGTTATTTAATATATTTTATGTACCATTACTAGGCTGTGACCTTTTTTTTTTTTTTTTTTTTTTTGGTCTCACCTTACCAAACCAGACGATGTAGTGCAAACTTTTGCGTATCTCATGTCAATATATATTTCCACCTTCTAAACTGGAAACCCCCTTTATAAATTCCTAGATCCGCCACTGCAACAGTAACACAACGAGTCTGTATTTCTTTTCTTCGTCTCGAGTCCTTTCCCCTTCTTTTAGTTGTCGAGTTATCAACCTGTCAACTCTCCTCTGTTCTCGCAACTGATCACTGCAACTTACACAGGCCATGGTAATTCAGGGGTAGATCCAGACTTATGGAAAGGGGGGGTCAAAAATGAACTGAGGCACTACATTGTCTCTGGTTTGATAAGGTGAGACCAAAAAAAAAAAGAAATAAAAGGTCACAGCCACCACCTCACCAACCACGCATTTATAGCTGATAAAGTACATAAAAATCCTTAAATAGCTCACTACACACTGTTCTAGTACTGTGACTGCTTTATTAGAGTGACTGCTCTATTAGAGTATCTCGATCTTGGTATACTAAAAATTTTTGGAGGGGGGGTCAAGAGCCCCCTTTGACCCCCCCCCCCCCCCCCGATAGTAATCACAGACTTACAGTGTATTATTATAAAATCGAAGCGGCAAAAGAGGGCTATATAGACTGAGGAAAAAAATCACTTCCTGCTGGGCACTATGTACTTGACTCATCAAGCTTAAGTGTAGCTAAAATGACGTCAGTTCCGTACAGAAAGCAGGAAACTTTACACTTCATATAATGGCCTTGACAAATCGAATGATATGAGTATGAATCCCTTGCGTCAAAATTTTCTGCGAGCCCACGACTTTCTGCCATAAAGCAGTGCCACCATATCCTGCCACACCCCTATAGTGTCACACGCGCGGGCGCCTACGTACATTTCGCGACTGTGACCTATCATCAAGAGTTAACTCTACTATTATTAACTCTTGCTATCATGGATAAAGCGACAACAGCCAGAAGGATATTTGAGGAATGTTACTACGATCTTGTTAACAGTGTTGATCTGGATGTACTCTATCCTGAGCTTAACCGTCAGTGCGCAAAGTTGGGTGTGCAGTTGACAGATCATTCAGTAAGGGGAGGAGTAACTTCGGCGAGAACTTCGGACGCTCAACCTCAGGATGTCACAAAAATGTTCGACACTGTTTCAAAAGAAAAGGATGAAGAGTTTGTAAAGTGGATTACAGCCATTGAAACTGCATTGTGCAACACTAGCACTCAAGCTTCTTGCCACGGTGCCATCGTTAATAAAATGGCTCAAATTCGAAGCAACCTAGCCACAGAACCTTCACAAGTAGTCGAGCAAGCCTTATCAGGTCACGAGATCAGAGAAGGAAGACGATCACAGTTATTTTTTGCGGTAAATTATTTGGGGCCTTTTAAAATAGATACTGAGTGGTTACTGAACCGAAAGTCGGTTCAATAAGCCGGACTTCAGTCCTATCGAACCGAAAGTCGGTTCAATAAGCCGGACTTCAGTCCTATCGAACCGAAAGTCGGTTCAATAAGCCGGACTTCAGTCCTATTGAACCGACAGTAAAGCTTAGACAAAAAAGCGAGTCACTAAACGAAAAAAACCCCACAAAACTCAGACAGGGCGAACCCTGGACTACTGGAACTGTAGGTAGTGTGCTAACCACATAGCGCTGCTAGCTACCCACTACCCCTACTTTCTAAGTTATAAATGCTACTCATGTACGGTAGTCTCACTATATATAGTAAGAAGAACGTAACCTAAAGGTGAATTTAAATCCAGTTAGGTTTGCATGTAAATAAGTATGCGATATCAATTAATCTTTTGGGTGCAGTACTTACAAGTACAAAGAAAACTTAGGAATATTAAGTTTGAGTAAACATGGATTATAGAAATAAAAAGTAACGAAACAAGGGAGGTTGCCTACACCTACATGCAGCTAGTCCATATACTTTTTTCCCTTATATCTTATATAGCTATATGAATAAATTAAAGTAGTGATTAATTGTGCACCAGAATGGCTGGTGACCTCCCTATATATATAGCTTTTTATTTCTATATGATTCCTTGATTTTAAAATTCCTAAATTTTTTCCTTGCACTTGTTTGTGTACTTTTTGTAACATCTGTGACTTTGAATCAGCTTACTGCATCAAATAATAGATCATAAAACCATTGTATTTTGTGTCTGAATGCATGCCTCAACTATTAATTACTGAAAGTGAAATTCTACTTCGTTTCAGCTATGTTTTGACCATGACACAGTGTTACAATGAAAGAACAGTACAAGAAACGCCTTAATCCAGTGACTATAGGGAAATAAATTGTCAGCTCAAAGAAGCCATTAAACCATTTGCAAGTAGAGAAAGAAATGGGACACAAAGGAGGACAAAGATACAGTAAGTCCATGATGCATGCATGTCTTGGGCCTAAGCGATGGCAAACAATGAAGTAATGAAGCCAGCCATGTTGAGTTATGCTTCAGTCAGGCAGTTAGCCACTCTCAGTAGAAAATGCAATTTTAAAAGTTAAAATTCTGTAGAAATTTGTTGAAAGTGTTTACTAGAGGCATTTGCCTATCCTATCCAATACTGCCAAACTGTTGTGAAGGAAAAGTAAGGCTGGTGATTTTTTGGACAGAAGAGCCCAAACCTTTGTGACCCTATATATGGTACTACTGTACTGTATGATATGCTATATACTGACTGTAGAATAAATTATTGTAGCGCTATTGTGTATTTTGTCTATAGCTTAGTACAGCTAAAATTGAAAGAGTACATGAAAGACATCATAAAGCTACAGAAATTAAGATAATTACACTTGGAGGATATGGTACTGGAAAGTCTTCTTTTATTCATCGGGTCAATGGACGAGGTTATACAGAAACCCCATCACCATCAGTATCTTTATTCTTTGAATATAACACTAGCTGTCTGCATGCATGTAAGCATAACCGACCGGATTTGTAAAAAGGTATCTGTTTCACACACAAAATTTGACCCATGCATTTGTGTAAAACTTCATAACTTTTTTATCATGCCATATATTTGCCTGAAATTTTCCATGAGTGTAGCTACAGTAGCTGGCTGCATTTGATGCTAAGAGCAAGTTAATCAGTTGTCTAGTGCATGTTACATCATTTTGTTTGCTGGTATGTAAAATGTGTGGAAAAGGTACCTTTTGCATATCCGGTCACAAATGAAGCTGCAATATTCAATAGCTGAATTATTAGGTGACTTTGTGGTGATTACTATAGAGAACTTGTGGGGTCTATTGTATTGTAGACTGCTTATACAGGTGCTCAAGTTGAGTAATTGATAGAATTGTAAATGTAGCAGCAAGAGTATTATGTTAGTAGCTATACCTCATTTTATAAATTAACTGTACAACAGACTGTGTGTGAATTCCTTAACTTAGCATTTTGTAGTTATATTGTGGCTTTCTTCCAATGCATAGCTACCTGTATAATGATACACAAATTTATGTTACTTTTCTGGATACAGCAGGTATGTATAACGTATGTACTGTCACTACTGTGTAGCCATATATGTAGCTATAGCCTCAAAGTTTTAAAGAACTTTTGGTGTACATAGTAAAGATTACACAGTTAGCGGTATATAGTGGTACCATAGATACTAAATACATAATGGATTGGAAACGCAATACATTTTACGGTTACGGGCTCGATACGGTCACGTGATTTATGGCAACGTTACCAAGTGTACGAACTGCAGTTGTTCTTAACACTGAGACTACTATTACAGGTTTTATAAAGCGTTAAATCATTGCTAAATGATTCAGCTATTTATTGGTTTGTGACTGAAGGTTAGTCGTTTCGTACAACCGAAGGTGTGAAGGAAGGAACGCGAAATTTGTGTTCAAAAACTACTGTGGGAGTTTTAGTGCATAGGGCGTATTACGTACGAAGTTTTAGAAGTGCTGAACAGTTTCGCCACATCGTAATGAATACAAAATAATTATTTTTAGCACTGTACAGCAGTTACTTTCCGTAAGCGAAGCGAAAGAATGGCTACATGACGGTAGTGGCTGTGGGGCGGGTTTTCCTGGCTTTGTGAAAACAAGTCTAGCGATACATGCTATACTAAAGAAAAGTTCATACCTTCGAGAGTGCTAAAAAAAAGGATGAAAGAATTAAAAAAGACACCTGTTTTCGAGAAAACTCTGGGCGAATTCGACAAAAATGTATTGTGCCTATTGAAAATGCTGCTGTGCCCCGTAAATGTCATCACGTGACCGTATCGAGCCCGTAACCGTAAAATGTATTGCGTTTCCAATCCATTATGTATTTAATATCTATGGTGGTACATAGGCATTGGAACAGACAATGCATATCCTAAAAAGTCCATGCTAAAATCTTTTGTAGTTTGTATGCATCATTACTTTTGTCACTAGCCTTGTAGAATTTATTGGCTCCTGTTTCATACATGAAATGTATTAAATTTTATCATGTAAACTGAATGTAGAGGGAGTTCTGAGTGGCTTCTTACTCACCTGTTAAATTCTCTGGAGATCAAGTCACCATCAATATCAACTCCCAGCTATATAGGCTTTCAATCTATTTGCAAGTCCCTAGAGGGATGGCTATTAATAGTAAATTAAAGTAGTCCTTACATTGGGGGCATGCTGATTATGAACTATTATGCACTCGAATATTAGTTACAGTATACTATAACATGTACATAGCTTTCCCTGAGTGATTTCAAACAACTCAAGCTGACTGAATGTGGATGTGGGCATGATTAACATGACGAACAGCAACATGTAGAGAAATATGGCAGTGACTGTAAACGATATTCATACAATATCCTGTTGTGATTTATGTATGTATATTATTTTTTATTATATGTTCTCATTCACACAGGACAAGAAAGATACAATACTATTACTAAGGTAAATGATTAACTGCATGTTGTACATGTCAGATTGTGTATATTATTTTGCAGTGCATTTACTACATACAAGTAGCTATGTAGCTTATATTTATAGTTGTACTATATGTGATTTTCTTACTTTGCAACAACCATGGAATATTTATGGAGCAGTACTACTATCGACAAGCAAATGGTGTTATGATCTTTGTCGATTTAAATGAAATATTTAATCAAGAAAACATGTGGAGCATAAATCAGGCAACTAATTATGTTGATGTGATGACAACCGCAATTGAGAAACCACCTTGTCTTTTGGTTGGGACAAAGGTATGTACGTATGATGCACGATAAAAAGTCAGAGTACTTGCATATGAAAATGTGCAGTACTCTATCAATGTTGGTAATACTCTTGTTTCTGTATAAGTTCACATATTTTATTCATTTATTAAAGTTGTGTAATGACGTATGTTATTTACATGACTTTTTTACAGTATGATTTGGTGAAAAACTTCACTGAACAAGCACGAAGTACTATAGACCATTTGGCAGAAAGATTATCTGGTGGAAATTGGGTATATACATCTGCAAAAGAAAATCTAAATATAGAAAAAGCTGTTCATATGATGATAGAACTGGTAAGAAATTATGGAAAGTGTTTGTCTACATGCATGATTAGAGCAGTCCATATTTGAAACAACACTGGGTATGGAATATTTTTTTGTTGAAATCTTATCAATAGGGCCACATATTGGACCAAAAATATATCTTCAATAATTTGGTGCATGCCCTTGTTACTGCAGTCTGTGTTTGGAGGTGGTCACTATAATCTTGTTAAGAGGTGGCTGGTTTCATTGTACTGTCTGTATACATGTAACACATGCTGTAATTTTTATACTAACTCCTTCTCATGCATCAAGACGTATGATGATGTGTCATGCAGCCAAGAAGCCAGTGCATGCACACTGTGGGTATATTGACAAGAAGAAAGAAATGCTTCTTTCACACATGCATAGTTCCATGTTTCCTTCTCGAAAGCACACAATTGTAGCATATTACAGCTGCCCTCCACGTTTAGCATCTCATACAAAATCACTATGTTTTCATGAAATATAAATTATTTTTTGTTTCTTTGTTTTTGGCTGTTGTCTTTTTGCACACTTTACAAAAACTGGTGTAAACACAAATGCATATATGCTTGAATTTGGTGTACATTAAGGATGTATTGAGTAGAGATGTACCGATAAGGATTTGTCAGTTGTACTGATGTCTGATCAATTTGTATCATAAAGAGCCCAATACCGACTATACCAATCCGATATTTTTATATTCTGTTAAGTGTGGATCAAATAATTGTGTATTCTGATGTGATTTTTTTAGTATGGAGAAAACATATGTGATGTTACTTTAGCTATAAAACCTAACTATACCTGGTTACCTATGGTGGCGTACATTAGACACCACAAAAATTTTAACGCATGCTCCCACAAAGACTTATCCCAGATTACCCCACATTCTGATGAGTTATCGAAATGGCTGGCACAGCAGACTATTTAATTTATCCTGTGATGTTATTTATTCTTAAAGTTGTGCAGATTCAACTGAAACCCCCTCTGAAAAAAATGTGCATGTCCCAAATTTATTTACGATTCGGGTGGGTAATAAAATCACCAAGAGTTATACTTACTTAGTGTATTATATTGGGACTTTCTACTGGCCAAACTCTTCATACAGTTGCCTTTGAAATTACTGAAAATGCCATTACGGTGTTTAAACATGTTAAGCACCTCTAAAAGTTTTGATGTGTACAACTGAGTGCTGGTTTGCTTCAAAACTTTCTGTGAAGGCCTGGAATGGTAAGATTCACTGTGAAAGAATGTTGTGCAATGATTTTTACTGATTCATTGCCAGCTAGTTTAAGTTATAGATCTATGTAGCTATATATGCTAAGCCTATAAGCGGCTCAGTAGGCCATGCACTGCATGATCTATTAAGACTGAGTTACATTCAGCCTAACAACCCCAGCTGGATTTTATACACTTCTCAGTCTGGGATCACAGTTATTGAAAGCTTCCTGAACCTGAAACCCCCCTAAAATTTCTAGATCTGCCACTGTTAAGTGTAACAGTTACTAGACCTGGCTAAGAATAACAGCAGTAATTAGTTGTGCACTCATATGGATTCTCATAAATAGCACACGCAATGCTTTACATTTGTTTGTAGTAAACATGCATTGTCAAGAAGGCATTTTAATGCTGCAATACTGTTACTCACACTTGCCATGCAAACTATCTGTAACAAGACTGGTTCTCAAAACATTTATGCTGATTATCAATATGGTATAGAAATTGCCATATTGGTAACTGATCCCTCACCGATCCCATTTTTGGTACATCTCTAGTATTGAGGTGAATTTGCATACCAAGTCTGGAAAACTTCTGACAAACAGTCACAGAGTTATGGATGATTATGGGAGTAGAATATGCATGTAGGTTAAACTGCTTATGGAAACAACTCGATAGTCAGCTTGTATTTTCATTTGGTGAACTTTTGTAGTTTAAAAGAAATCACACTGACAGGTAAGGATAAAACCAATGTAAAATTGTAGGGGATAAATATTCTAATAGAACAGTCACTGAATACCATAAAAGTGTGTCCAGAGGAACCTCCATACCAAACTGCCAAACCCTTTGTCTCTGTTGTCAGCTGCTTAGCTCTTTCTACTTTATGAATGAAAATTCTAGGTTGAATTCAAGCTCATAATGATCTACCAATGGAAAATATAGATTGTTATGTAGAAGCCCTGAGCACTCTATCAGAGTATTACAAAAATAAAACCAAATAAACTCTACAATACAATACTGTTGTAACTTCTGTCTTCCATAATCATCATTGTGCCTGAATATTAGAAAAAATATATCCCAAAACCAGTTTATGGCTAGGTTTGGAATTAACATTTGAAATACATACTCTGCCATGATGAGCATGCAAAAGCAGCTAAGTACTGCATTATTAAAATTGATCGGTATTGATATCATTATTGCAGCCATTTCTTGATGCCACCTTAATTTTTTCACCAGATAGCTGCACTCTATTTTTACAGCTTAACTGTTTTTCACTGAATACTCTTCTTATTGTGTTTGGAACCTGACAGGCTCACTATTGCAATGGAAAGAGAAATTTTTGAAATGCAAGGAAACGGTCAAGACTTCCTATATGTACATGTAAGCTGGAATAAAACCTTCCTTAGTGGCCAACTCTTAAAGTCCACCTTGTTACAAAGGAAACCTTTTTACAAACACTACATAATTAATGAGCCTATCTAGTATCAAGTAAATAAGGCACAAGCTTAGGAAATTCCATAAATAATTTAAAGCACTCAGAGCTTGACTTAGATGCTAATAAAGCACTCGGCTTTTGCCTTGTGCTAACTTCGCCTCCTGCTTTATTAGCATCTCAGTCACACGTCTCATGCTTTATTATCCATATATAGTACTCACTACTGTTTTCATCATAGGTATGCTCATATACAAAAACTTGGAGTGGATAATTAGTAGCATTTTTATTCTGTATTGATGCTTCCCTGATGAGTGATCATTGGTATGTAGTAAGAATTTTTATATAGGTGATATGAAGTTTTCTGCTCTACTTTTGAGGAGCATGTTATCCAGGTGCTGGATACTCTAATTGAACAGTGAATGCTCTAACAAAGCAGTCACATAACTTTACTGTTCAATTCTGCACCTGTGCTCTACTTCTTTTCTTCACAATACCAGCAATGATCCATTTCTAAACATCTTGAGGATTTATGTTTCCATCATCACCATCATACAAGATGCTATAAAATGCACATCACTCAAACCTGGTTATTGTACAATCCGGCAGTGCCCCAGAAAAAAATGTGAATTGGCTGACTTGGTTATAACCCCGATGACTTGACCTGCTTGAAATCTTGACACAGTCCTCATTTTTTAAATTTTATTCTGACCTAATGAAAGAAAAAAGGGGGCTGGCTACATGAGACTGATCTATATACATGTACCTTCTTAATTTGTATAGATAATGTAATAGCATTGAAACGGTGAAAAATTTCACATTAATGTAATGTACATATGTAGGTGCATGCAAATGTATGTATGCAGATACATACGGACATATACACATTTTGTATAAACAAGGCATGTACACTACTTATACTTCTTACCAGTGCTAGTACCAAAAATACTTTATTCATACAGATAATGAGGCAACAACTGCAAGAGCAAACAAATGGAATAAAGCTGCCAGCTGGAAACAATCATATCCTAGAGGATGTACTCCAACATAGAGAATCACCACACAGAGTTGATCATTCTAATTGCTCCTGTTAATATCTATTGTTGCTATTAGGTCCCAAAGTTGTGTATAATGAATTTCTCTGTAATCAGTATGCTTATTCCAAGTACTGACAATATAATTTCATATTTTGGTTATACACACTGCATAATTGTGATGTATGTGCATATAATACTATTGTACATAGCACCAGGCAATGTTCACACTTGCTATAAACAAAAGAATCATATATAGTTGTCTGTCTGCAATGACAAAACATTATGACAAGGATTATACAGATAATAACACAGATAGAACTTGTCACATGTACGCTACAGAAGTTTTGCTTTAGTTGCTCAAAACTAAAACCAACTTCAGTTTAAGCTTGCCATTTTGATTTAGTTAAACTTTAATTGAGGATTTAAAAGTAAATTTCAAAACCAGTACCTATAAATGTTTAATCAATGGCCTACCTAAAACTACAACTAAAATTCTTCAAGGCCTCGACTTAAACTGTAAGTAAAACTAATATTACTTGAGACTTGTACTGTAACCAAAACTATAAATATTTTAATATCTCTACTAGTTATACTAAACAAATGTTAAAATTGAGAACCTCTGTAATAAATGTATTTTAGTGTTGAAGTTCAAGAACTAAAACTATAACAAAAAGTAATTTCATTATATATATTAGTTATAACTATAAATAAAACTGCCTGAAAACTTTTTAGAATCTGTAACAAAAAAATTAAAAGTAATGACCACTACTGAAACTATGTAACTAAACCTAGAACAAATCTGCATGCACCTTTGCTAAAACTATAACTTACAATGTGCTGCTACCATAACTAAAATTTTAATTACCGTGCCTAAAACTAGCTTTTTTTGATTTGAAAGAAATCTCGCCTAGTGGCTACCTCTTAACTCATTTTAGTAGCAGGTCTCAGGAAGTGCTTTATGACCTCAATATAATAAGACCACCTAAGTTGTGACTTGCACCGTGCATTTATCCCATAGGTGGCCCTATTAAATGAGCTAAGTGCAGAAAATCAGACTGATATTAAATTTAATATCTTAGTACCCAATTAGATAGGTCTTTTATAATGTGCTGTTACACAGCTCATTATTTCAATGTGTTGCTTGTACATCATACACTACAGTCAGTATAGTACTATATCTATATTAGGGATTACGGTGGGTTGTACTTTCTCACAAAAATTTACCAGGACCAGCCTAACAATACCTTCATGTCACCTTGACAGTATTGAAAAGTGTCTTCAGGGCAATGCCCTCAATCAGTTGCCACAGATTTTTTTATTCAGTGGAACTTCTACTGACTGACTGACTGACTGACTGACTGACTGACTGACTGACTGACTGACTGACTGACTGACTGACTGACTGACTGACTGACTGACTGACTGACTGACTGACTGACTGACTGACTGACTGACTGGCTGACTGTCTTCAGACAAACAATTTAATAACAGCTAAGGCTATAATTTATATGAGTTTTTAGCTGTTAGATGTTGTTTCAGCCCAACAAGTGCCTTTTGGCATATCATCAACATACACAATATGGACTTACCTTTGTCCTTTGTGTCTGATTTCTTTTTGCTGACAGTGCAAGGGTCAACTTGTGGTAGCACATCATGGCTTCCCTGTAGCTAGCTATGTGCTGACTATCAGATTTATATGGAAATTGTCTGACTTTTTGTAATATTGACTGCAGAGATGTTTCTCATGCTGTTTTTTATTTGTAATGCTGTGTAACAGGCTGAAAATGAAGTGTAATATACATGGCTACTTCATTTTTTAATAATTGATGGTTGGGGTGCACATTCAGACACAAAATAAGTTTTAGTATGATGCCATTCTCTTTTGATGCAGTAAGTGTGGGTTCACCAGTTATAAAACTCTAAAGGTCAGTAAACAAACAGGCATATTTTGGCTGCTCTGAAGACACTTTTGGGCTTGATTCTACTTAACCAATACTGCCAAGTCACCATGAAGGTATTGCAAGGCAGGTTTCTGGTCAACATGTTTTTGTGAGAAAGTGCAAACCCTACATTACAGTACTACCATACTGAATGATCTACAGAGTTCACATAAGGTGTAGAGTACGTGGATACCAGCTCTTATCTGGACCTTTTACAGTCAATATGCTCCTAGCATGGAATGATTAGATAACTAAATAGAACTAATCTTTTGTATAAGGCTTTCACAGTGAAGTAAAAAAGTTCTTTAATTGTGTTATGCATTCTTTAGTATTGCTCAAGGAATTTCCTTGGCCATATACAGTTCCTCATATATTGATTCCTAAGCTAAAAAGTATCCTGTTCTCCTTATAAATATGCAGTGAATCTCTATAGCATTGGCAATTCTGCCGTGATTCCTAAAGGAAGCTGTCTAACCCTACTGTCTGTGCAATGTGAACTGAAGCCTTGCTAGTACAATCACGTGTCTAGAGTTTGGATGGCTACCTTCATTTATATAAAGCAACTTAGCAGATGAACAGTACAAACTTGAAAAGTTGTGCTGATTGTGGTTACTGCATCTCAGGTACAGTGTAAAGCTGCAGCAAATTTTTAGGAAATAGCATTGTATGTATATATGTTAGTATGTAAGTACATGTACATAATGTATGATATGTGTGTACAATGATCAAGTAGGTGTGTGCATGGCAAACCCAGTAACCTTTTACAGAGATACATTGCTACATTAATATACTACTAACTATTTGTTATGTAGATGTACAGTCCTCTCTGATACTATAATGGATGAAGACGATGGTCACATGTACAGCAATGCTACAACTGGTAAGAAGAATGTATAGAAATATATATATATATATATATATATATATATATATCTAATCCAAAACAGCCAAGTGGGTGCGGCCCCAAAAAGTCATGGTGAAAAAAGATGTGAAATCCAAGTTAGCGGCCAAAAAAATGGCTGTGATGGTAGGTAAATGGCAAAAATTTTAATAACAACAATTCAGGTGGATTTGTACTGCCTCCTCCAAGTTTAGGAGGAGGCATTGAGTTCCATGAAATGAACGAGTCTGACACACACGCACACACACACACACACACACACACACACACACACACACACACACACACACACACACACACACACACACACACACACACACACACACATCAAGATTCTCAGTAAAGAGTTGCATAGCCAAGAAAGTAAAAAGCACATGCCTCAAATAAATAAGTGTGAGCCACTACTGCAAGTTATTTGTATGTAGCAACAGTTTGTTATCCTCATGCAGTGCAATTCATGTAATGTTTGTATTTTCAGCTCACAAACACAAAACAAGTTTTCAACTTGATATCAGACATAAATGATACTTGTATCCATACTAAGTCACTCACTAATATAAGGCAAAATAGTGCTCACAAAGTAAGGTGATTCTTTTTTGTTGTGTGTGTGTCCAGCTGGTTATCCATCATTACTTTTCTTCATCCATTCAAAGTTATTGTTTATGGATCAATTTGCAACTTCACGAAAAATCAGCCAAAATGCCTGGTACCACTGATACTAGTATCATACATCAATATTCATAGTAATAAGTTGATAGTGACAGGATGGAGCGAGAATTAGAGAACATAATCATATGGTTTGATAATACAGATTCAGGAGCCAAATTAGTGATACATTACATAATAAGGAATGCAACAAGACTGAATAACACTAGTCAATGACAAACGTCTAATGTTAAAACCTTGTTTATTGCAATAACATTCATTCTCGGCCTCTCCAGATTCGGTTGCCAGTTACTTTTCATAGATGCGTTCTTCTTTTATAGCCAAACTGTTTTTGCATAGTTATATGTTTAGCTATATATTTTTCAAAACACACGACTACTCTACATACGTATAATAGCTACATATACCTGTGCCCTTTTAAACTAGTAAATGTTCGCCTTGCAGTATAAACTGATGCAATTCAGTATTCCCCTGCTGTGAGTCTGTACATGTAACAGTTAATTGTGGTATTCATTCACTACATTACTATGTCTTCCATACAGTTGGGTACAGGAGACAACTTATGGTTGAAGACAATGCAACTAGTGACCATACAGTAGTTAGCAAACTTGACTGTCTGTTTGGACCACAAGTGGTTAATGTGATTATGAGAAAACCTGGTAAGATGATATTATAGTTGAACTATTATGATGTCACCTTCATCTTTAACAGAGTTTTCACTTCTGACCAGATGGTACAATTTTTTGTATCAGAGTTTAATACCCAACTGCAAACTGACCATCAGAGTCATAAAACAATGTATAGATGTTTCCAATGATGTGGAGAACTACATTCTAGAAGGAAACAGTCCAAGAGTTAGATGTCGAAGACTTCTCAACTTTCTTTTGGTTCAACTAGATAGCAAAAGAAACAATTTCAATTTCTGCCACTTGTTCAACAAGATATCAGTATTGAGTGATCTGCCACATGAGCTGTCTGAAGGTATGACATTGTGCTTGCAAACAGTATCAAAGCATAGTTTCACATTTAACATTTTGTGATATGATGCCAATGATAGTTAAAAGCACTGGCAGAATATTTTGACACCTTGTAGAGGCACCGCCATCTCACCTGTAAGAACATTTTAAGAGAGGCAATATAAAGTAGTTACATCAAGTACAACCATAGTGTGATGCATTTGTGTGCAAGTATGTAGTACAGTAGCTATGTGTAGTTTGCATGTTCTCGTCTTGAGTAGGATGTGTACATGCGTGCATGCGTGTGTGTGTGTGTGTGTGTGTGTGTGTGTGCGTGTGTGTGTGTGTGTGTGTGTGTGTGTGTGTGTGTGTGTGTGTGTGTGTGTGTGTGTGTGTGTGTGTGTAGCGAAATGAATATACATAGTACATATGCACATGAATTCCATTTGCATGATTTGTGATCTCCTTTACAGTGAGTGGTAAACCATCAGTCAGTTACCTCAAGATGGAAATTGCAATATGACCATTAAAGTCTGCACTGTATATTCTTTAGTACACAAGTACACAGGAATTTTCAACTAGAGTAGGGACCATAGAAAAACACGAAGAAATAAGATGAACTTTGAAGGTATAATATATGGCTGGACAGATTCAGCTCAAATTTGGAATAGAAGATACCCCACCCCTAGGGAGTTTTCAGAACAAAATTGGATGATTTCTGTTGAGAAACTATAGAGCTATGGATGCATAAAAATGGCATTTTCTTGTTTCCTGGAAAATGCACACTTGTTTGATGCATGCCCCACCAGCTGTACTTGGCTGCATGACACATTATTTTGTCCCTTGAGATTGTGACAGTCACAAAATATTGTGCTATGGTTTGTATGAAACAAGCGCTCTTAAAACTTCAGTTTCAATCTGTAGATAGCTGAATAATAGACTGATATTGCCTAATGATTAGCTGTAAATGAGGCTGCAAAGATTGCAATAATAAGGTGTTAACATATCACAGACAAATGTAATAAATTATATAATGAAGTTATATAGTAAGAATTTATAGATGCATGTATTTCATATGTACCAACCTAATGTAGCACCAAAAAACATAACTATTGATTTACTGTAAATAACTAGGTGACCAGGCCTGCGAAATTAGGGCATGTGGGCACATAAAAAAATGTCTACTTTTTCTAACTTTCTTGGCTCATAACTTTTTGTTCAGTTATTGTATGGTCATACAATTGGCTTTATAATACAACTTACAGAATGGAAATAATCTGTCCTGGTACTGAGCTATGATCTGTAATGTGATAGGGTGTAGTTTATTCCTAGCATGCCTTGTTTTCACAGACCCAGTCACATAATGTCATAATCATGACAAGTATTGCATATGGTCAGTACATACATGCATATCCAGGAGTAGTTATGGTGTGTACATTGTAGTGGCCAAACACAATGCTCAGTCAGAGAAAGTGGTAGTGTCATCAGGTGACGAAAATTGTGAAGAAGACCATGCTATGGATAGTAGTATTCTGTGTACTAGCTATAGTCAAAATGAAGCAAATGATATGAAAGCAAACAGGTGCTCCATTAGCAGAGAGTACCGGGCTGCTAAAAGGCAATCTTTCCCTACCACCACCATCACTCAGTCTATAAAGTGTAAGTAATAAAGTAATGTCCATTTTATGCATATGTATGCATCATATCAAGGTACATGGTGGTGTGTCATGCGGCCAAGAAGCCGGCACGCAACACCGTGAGTATATTGACAGGAAGAAAGAAAATGTGATTTCCACACCTCCGTAGGTCTGTGCTGCCTTTACAAAACAAAACGATTTTTGTTGTGGAGACGCCTGCCAACATCAGTACTCCACTTACCAAATTTGAGCGAACTTGCTTCAAGCGTTCCTGAGATATGTGGCTTCAAAAATTGGCTTAATTTCTTCGTTTTTTCTTCTTATTTTTCTTCTTCTTTTCACACACTTACAAAAACTGCCATAAAATGCAAACTCCATGTCGATTGCCTTGATACGTTGGCACACAGATGGGGGTATAAAGTCACATCTTGATACCAAGTTTGGCTGGAATACAATAAGTAACCGAGGAGTTATTAGCAATTATTCACGAAAAATAACACCAATATGTTGTCATGCCTACAAGATAAACTGCTTATGGGAAGAAGCTGAAAATCAGTGCGCGGATAGGCTGAACCTCAAAAATTTTGTAGTTTGAAAGAAATCAAGTCAAAGACCACGAAGATACAACAAAAAGACCAACTGACTATGCAGGAGTTTTGGGATGCACTCCACTTGCGCTATGGATGACACTGCTGAATACTCCTAGCCACTCTGTGTGTGGCCAAACTTTTACTACTGATCATGCAATGATATGCCGACATGGTGGTTTGACTTTTGTTTGTCACAACGACCTGTGTGACATTACAGCTGATCTGCTTTCAAATGTGTGCAATGATTTTGCTATCGAACCACCTCTATGCATAAGTGGAGAAGTACTTACTCCTGCATCAGCTAACCGACAGGATGACGCCAGAGCTGACATTCATGCTCGTGGTTTTTGGGGGTGGCAGCAAAGTGCTTTTTTTGATGTAAGGGTTTTTCACCCAAATGCACAGAACTACCGCAATGTATCAATACCATCTGTCTATAGACGCCATGAGATGCAGAAGAAGAGGGAGTATGGTGACCGAGTTCGTGAAGTGGAGTTAGCTTCTTTTACTCCATTGGTTTTTGCAACAACTGGGGGTATGGGAAAGGAAACAATCACATTTTATCGCTGGCTTGCTGAGCTCCTCTCAAAACGAAGTACCTTATCTTACATCAACATGTTGGCATGGCTTCACTGCACCCTATCTTTTTCTCTATTGCAATCAGCGACCATGTGTATCTGGGGAAGCTGCTCCATATCTTGTAGATCATCAGCTACTTCCCCAGAAATGGGCCTAATGAGTGGCCTTAGGGACACTTAGTTGTCCGTTCTTTAAAAGTATATCTACTATCATTATTATGTTTATAAAGAAAGAAGAAAAGACGAAAAAAGAAAGAAAGAAAAAAAAAGAAAGAAAGAAAGAAAGAAGAAAAAAAAAGACCAACAGTGTGTAAGAATTATGCAATCAAGATTAGCTAATAAAAAGATTACTTGCCACGCCTACCAGAAAAACCTCTTGGAGTAAAGCTATGAAAATCGCTGTACAGATGGAGTAATCATCTTAGAAAGACTATTTAATGGTGTGGAAGAATCAGACTTAAAGCCACAGAGTTATAACATGAAATCCAACTCAGTATAGCAAGTGTGAGATTGAGATACTCTAATCAAGCAGTCACCATAATAGAGCAGTCAACTATAAGAAGTAAATTACTCTATTAAAGCATTCATCCATGTCTTGTAGAGAATTTAACACTGTTATAAGCCATTCTGTATGGAGTTTAACTACAAAAAGGTCACCCTGTAGAGAGATCAGCTAGAAACAAGTCAACAGATCACCCTCCAAAGTGTTAAACCTCATTTCAAATCACCCTGTATAGTATTCAGCTAGAAACAAGTCACCCTGTAGAGAAATCAACTTGAAACAAGTCATCCTGTAGAAGGATTAGCTAGAAACCAGTCACTTCAACTATATTTCAAGTCATCCTGTTGAGAGTTCAGCTGGAAACAAGTTACGTTGTAGAGAGATCAGCTAGAAACAAGTCACCCTGTAGAACGACCATCTACATAATCATCCTGTAGAGAGATCAGTTGAAAACAACACCTTGTAGAGCTAGAAACAAGTCACCCTATGGAAAGATCAGCTAGAAACAAACAGATAACAACTAGACCCTTTAGAAAGATAATCCAGAAACAAGTCACCCTGTGGAGAATTCAGTTACTTTCAAGTCATCCTGCAGAGAGTTCAAATCACATAGACTGTCAGTAGAGAGATCAGCTGTAAATCACCTTGTAGAGAGATTATCCAGAAACAATTAAATCACTCTTTAGAGAGATCAGCTAGAATGCAAATTACCCTGTAGAGAGATTAGCTACATTTTGTGTTTCAGCTAGAAATAAGCCACCCTGTGGAGAGTTCAGCTACAAGCAAATCTCTCAGTAGAGAGATCAGCTATAGAAGTAAGTTATCCTGCAAAGAGTTCAACTACATTAATTTTGAAGTCACCCAGTAGAGAAGTCAGCTAAAAACAAGTAACCCTGTAAAGAGATCAGCTACATTTCAAATCACCCTGTAGAAAGATCAGCTCAAAACAAATCATCCTGTAGAGAAATCTGGTAGAAGCAAGTCACCCTGTAGAGAGTACAGCCAGAAAGAAGTCACCCTGTATAGAGAAACAGCCAGAAACAAGTCACCCTGTAGAGATCAGCTATAGCTAGAAACAATTTAAGCCACCCTGTAGTGAGATCAGCTACATTTCAAATCGTCCTGTAGAAAGATCAGCTTGAAAAAATCACCCCATAGAAGGATCAGTTAGAAATAAGTGACCCTGTAGAGATCAGATAGAATCAAGTCACCCTGTAAATAGTTCAGCTAGACACAAGTCACCCTGTAGAAAAATCAGCTAGAAACAAATCACACTGTAGAGAGATCAGCTGGAAACAAGGCACCTTGTGGAGAGATTGGCTTGATCAAGTCACCCGTAGAGATTCCAACTACATTTCAGGTCACCCTCTGGAGAGTTCAGCTACAAATAATCTCTCAGTAGGCTGATCAGCAAATCACCCTGTACAGCATTCAGTTAGAAACAAATCCTGTAGAGAGATCAGCTAGAAACACTCTGTAGAGAGATCAGCTTGAAACAAGATCAGAGTTCAGCAAAAAAGAAGTCACCCTGTAGAGAAATAAGCTACCACTCACCCTGTGGAGAGATCAGCTAGCTAGAAACAAGTCACCCTCAGGGGCAGTTTCTGGGGTTTCCAGAAACCCCCTCTGAAATAGTGCGCGCCCCTACGATTCGCCTGGGTGATAAAAATTACAAAGAGTTATACATTTTATGGCTCTTTCTATTGGCAAAACTTCAAACTTTTACCTTTGAAATCACCTTCACAGCGTTCAACGCATGTAGTGACCTTTTTTTTTTGGTCTTCAACTTACACTAGGCTAAAGTTGCAATTCTAGAGAACCAGAAACCCCTTCTGAAAATTTCTAGATCCGCCCCTGACCCTGTAGCGAGATCAGCTACATTTCAAATCACCCTGTAGAAAGTTCAACTCGAAACAAATCACCCCACGGAAGGAATAGTTAGAAACAAGTCACCCTGTAGAGAGTTCAGCTAGAAACAAGTAACCCTGTAGAAGGATCAAATCATGCTGTAGAGAAATCAGCTAGAAAAAATCACTCTGTAGAGAGATTGGCTGGAAACAAGGCACCCTGTAGAGAGATCAGTTTGATCAAGTCACCCTGTAGTGAGTCCAGCTACAATATAAGTCACCCTGTGGAGAATTCAGCTACTGTACAAACAAATCTCTCAGTAGACAGTTCAGCTAGAAAAAAATCACCTTGTAAAGTATTCAATTAGAACAAATCACCCTTTAGAGAGATTAGCTAAACCCTGTAGAGAGATCAGCTTGAAACAAATCACTCTGTATAGAGATCAGGTAGAAACAAGTCACCCGTAGAGAGCTTTGCTAGAAAAGAAGTCACCATGTAGAGAAATCAACTAGAAACAAGTCACCCTGTAGAGAGGTCAGCTAGAAACAAGTCACCCTTTAGAGAGGTCAGCTAGAAACAAGTCACCCAGCAGAGAGATCAGCTACATTTCAAATCACCCTTTAGAAAAATCAGCTTGAAACAAATCACCCTGTACAGAGATCAGTTAGAAACAAGTCACCCTGTAGAGAGATCAGCTTGAAACAGTTACCTTGCAGAGATCAGCTAGAAACAAGGCGCTGTGTGGAAAAATCAGATACATACATTTCAAATCCGTGTAGAAAGGTCAGCTTGAAACATATCACCCTATGGAAGGATCATTAGAAACAAATCACCCTGTAGACAAATCAGATAGAACCAAGTCACACTGTAGAGAGTTCAGCTAGAAACATGTCACCCTGTAGAAGGTTCACCTACAAGAATACTACCCTGTAGAAAGTTCAGCTATCTTGCAATTCTTTCTGTACGTTTAGTTAGGTTACACAGTCACTCTGTGTTGAGTTCAACCATGTACAAATTGTTCACCATGTAGTGTAAGAGTACAGCTGCATTATGATTCTTCCCGTAAAAATTTCAGCTACATACTGTACACATTTCCCTGTAGAGTCAGGGTTCAAAATAAGAGTTGGAAATTGAGTGGCTGTGTTTAAAACTGTCATATCATTTACTGAACACCAGTACAGTAAGTATGGTCACCCAAAGTCAATTTTATCTGGCAGTTTGCCAAAGTTGTCCTGAAAATGGCCAACAGCCACCTTTTATTTTGAACTCTGTAGAGTATTCAACAGCAAGCAATTCATCCTGCATTGAGTTAATGATTAATCAACACAATTGTAATAATTACTAAATAATATTGTTAAATGTGCATGTGTAGCTAAACAATTTAACAATTTAAAGTTTTTTCCCTTAATAATCCACATTCCTGTAGAAAAGAAAATGACAAGTTAAAAGAAATACCCGAAGCTGGCCATAGGCTGCTTTAGGTATGAAATTACAAAAAGAAATGATATCTAATCAAAAACAGCCAAGCTGTAAAAAAGGGTGTGGTCTCTGAATAAGCAGGGTGAAAAAAGATGTGAAATCCAAGGTGGCAGCCAAGAAATGGCTGTGATGGTAGGTTAATGACAAAAATTTTAATAACGACAATTCAGGTGAATTTGGTGGAGGAGGCAACATGAATTCACCTGAATTGTTGTTATTAAAATTTTTGCCATTACCCTACCATCACAGCCATTTCTTGGCTGCCACCTTGGATTTTACATCTTTTTTCACCCTGGCTTTTTTGAAGGCTGCACCCTTTTTTACTGCTTGGCTGTTTTTGATTCAATCTTATACAAGCATTCAAACATTTTTAGAAGTGTGGTAACTGTAGTGATTATGCTGACATAATTGTGGGAATCAGACATTATGTTGGCATTTTTAGAAGCAATTCTAAAGCTTTGATTTTGCAACTTTCCCAATTTTGAGATACTCTAATATAAAGCAGTCAGAAATTTTAATTTTAATAGAACAGTAAGAAAGCAGCCAAATAGAATGGTGACACTCAGTTATGAAATACTCTAATACAACAACTAGCTAAAAGAAGACTATTAAAACTGAAACACATCACTGTTAATTATAATGGTCTAATACAACGATTAATGGGAATAATAGGGATTTCTTGTGAGCATAATAGGTATATTTTTTTGAGGTCTGATCAAAAGCATAGTACTCAATTTTATGAGCATTTGTTCTTGTAATTGTTCTGTGTGCAGCCTTCTATGGAAGAGTGTCGTATAATTATACCAACTACTAGAGCTAACATGAACATCTAAAGCAGCTGCAGGTACAAAATTTCCTAAAATAGCAGTGTACTAACAGCTATGATGGTATGTGGGGAGGAAGTGAAACAAATAACTTACACATTGGTGACCTTAGTGATAGAAGAAATCTGGAATTATATTTTAGACCACTTTCTCTGTTTCACAAGCTAATTTACGGAGATATAGTAGTGTGACTGTTCCATTAGAGATTTTACTACTCTCTCAGTCTATTTCTCAAGCATAAAGCAACTCCCCCTACCCCACCACCTACAGGTGTACAGCTTATAGAGCATTACTTTAGGCTCATTGATTGCAATATTATCTTATGTAGGAAACAGATTGTACAAAACTCTATACCTGACACTTTGGCATTAAAGCTACATGGGTACAACTACATCATAAAGTATATCTTTTGTTATCATGTAGCATGTGACCCACCAAAATCAATTTCTAAAAAATGTGAGTTTCCCATCAAGCTTGCTAATGAAGGTAAGCTATTGAGGCAATGCATGAATACATTTGTGCATGTCCATTTACTATTTCAGACTTTGTCCAACTGAGAACCTACTATCACACTATACTAAACTTGATGCCTGGCAGCTATAAACAAAGTCTTGCAATACTGCAGAATTACATCAGTGATGATGAGATTTGTATGATTTTGAGTAGCAGTGACTCCACTACCGCTAATAAGATAATATTAGATAGTTTGATTGAAAGGATGAGCTGTGGGGAAGAATTGCTTGACCTGTGTGATCAATTAGAAAGTATTAGTACATCACATCAGTTTGTGACAGTAATCAATGTAATGAGATCTGGTAAGTAGTACCGTCATAAAGTTGAAATTTGTTATTGCTTTAGCCTCTGTAATTGATACATAGGTATGATGGCAGCTTTTTAAGCATCACACAATATTTTTTATCAAGCTTTTTCAAGGTACGAAAAGTACCAAAAGCTGTGTACTAGAATTAGTATAGGTAATCACTTTGTGGAATAATTGTATGAATAACAGTTGTATGAGTAAGTCAAACATTGCATGAGGCAGAGCTGAGTGTAATTTTGGCTGTTAAGGATAATTACTCCCTAATTGCATGAAATGTGTGTGATAGCCTACTATTCATGTAGTGGTCACCCTTCATGCTTTGTAGTGAACATCTATCCTCTACCCAGCCATTAACCTCTACCTGGTTATTGCATCTCATTCTTTCAGCACTTTAAAAAGGCTTCTTAATATGATTGGCTATGTATAATGTCACTATAATTGTTATTCTTAAAAGGCTTCAATTCTGATTGGCTACTCAAAATATCAACACTTGTTGGGTTTATTTCATTGGCTATTTATCATGTCACTTTCTTGTTATGCTTAAACAGCTTCTGTATACAGTTCTGTTCCATTGGCTGCTTTACAGTGCAATTACACCATGTGGTTTGGACTCTCCTACTATTGGACTAATGTATTGCAACTAAATCACTGTGTGATTAATCTACATGTATGACAAATATATGTACACTTACATGTGTATGTGTTACCTGCATAATCTAAAATACAGTCCTCAAGCTCGTGCGTATATACATAACAGGCAAAACACTCATGCCCCTGGTACTGTTGCATATTTTTGTTATAGATTTGCTGGAAATGCTAACTAGTGCTCTAAACTGTACTCCTATAACCACAAATACTGATGAAATAAGATCTAACAATAGTGAATCTAGTCTACCAATGGCTCAATGTTGTGATCGAACTGGAGTCCATGACACACCAAACTCTACATCAGTGAGAACACTGGAAAATCCTGTTATTACCAAACAAAATGGGCAGCAAGCCAGAAAAGGTATGTGCATTTGTTGGAAAAAAATTGTAAAGAAAATGTTATGCAAAACTATTGCATATACTTGAGAGTGATCTTGCACCATATTGTTAATTAATTAGCTTACACTTTGATGTCTAACTGTATTGTCTGCATGCAAGTAGGTTTTTGGTACATGTACACATATCCAATGTACACAAAACAGGAATTTGCTTCCATTGCATTGATAAGTGGCCAGTAAAATTTAATATCAATAAATATGACCAGATTATACAAAACCGATCCAAATCACACATCAGGCAAAATCAAACTAACTCCTCCAGTGGCTAGCTACACTATCGTACTAATAGTTTTGACCCTCACTACTACTCAAACTACTCGAGGCTGGTTTTAACAGACGTCTTTTCTGGGTGGTGTGTAGAGCTTGAATGGTGGTTTCCGGTGTTGTGAAGGACCTGGCTTGGTAAGAATCACTGGTTTATTAGTGGACAGCCTAGTAATGTTAGCCAGATGTTTTTGTTTGTGTTGATTTTGCTACATATCAGCCACTAAGGAGCCAGCATGGCCCTGTAATCTGGTGTCTGGACTCCAATCGTGGTCTGCCTTCATTTTAAAGGCTATCCCTTGCCCACCCCACCACCCCCCACCCCACTCTCCACCCCTTTGTGAGTACTCGTAATACTACTTCACTCGTCCCAGGGGCGAATCTAGGGGGTGGGCTTTGGGGGCTGAAGCCCTCCCCCTTCACTTTTAGGCTTTACTTGATCAATATGCTGAGGATTATAATGAAATTTTGTCTTAGCATAATTATATGATCACTAGTAATAGAAATACTCATAAACCCACCTCATAAACATCTTTCCAAGGCATTATTAGTGGATTTATGCTAAAGGTTATGCAACAAGGACCCAGATCAGCATTGGAGGTGTACAAGATCGAGATACTCTAATAGAACAATCACTTAACTACTCTAATAGAACATTCAGTGTAAGCATAAAAGTTGGTTCTGTTATGGAATTTTTCCAAATCTGCCTGCGTCTATACATACAATGAGTGCATTGGTCTGTTTAAAAGGCTTGTTCATCTACTTGTTTAGTTATTACCGGTACTGGTATACTTAATTCAGGTACACAATTTCCATTGAAAATGCTCTCAGATCCAATCTCGTATCATTCAAATTTCAAAATTTTCCAGTTTCAACATTATTATTCTATCATGCATGCAATTGTGAGAGGATGCATCATATGCTTGGTTGTCTGAACCTACCCAACCCTTTCCATTAGCAAATGCTGCAGAGAGCCATATGTATCTAAAGGCAGTATATAAATATCTACAGGCAGAAATGTGCATTTTTATGTGGAAATGTCTCCAAATTGCAGTATTTTAGCATCTATTTTTCAAAAAATTCCTGAGGGAATGCCCCCAGGCCCCCGTAGTTCCAGCATGCAAACCTCCACCCAAGAGATTAGTACCTTCAGTTAGCCCCCCCTCTTTTGTAATTCCTAGATCCACCCCTGCGTCCAACTGCTCAGATTTTCTATCTTATTTGGTGGGAAACTCTACAAGTGCTGGAAGTGGCCAGAATGGTAATAGATTGATACAACTTTTGTGTAAATTTCATACGCGTGCTTGCTATCCTTGGCAAGTTATGCTGACTTGAATTCTTTAAAACCGTTATCTTGAAACTTCTAATGTGCGATTTGGATTGTTTTTCCAAAATCCAGTTACAAATGGTGTATGCAAACTTAAAAAAACTAAAATATTGTGTATATCAATTTGTCATGTAATTTTGTTGAAATGTAACAAACTTCTGCAGATCAAGACACACGATAGTGTGTCATGCGGCCCAAGAAGCCGGCGCGCCACACTGTGAGTATATTAAGGTTACGGGATACTGAGTGACTGTCAAACAAAAATTTTATTACATAATTAAGGCAGGCTTGGTGTTGTTGTGTTGTGTATCAGCTAGTAACAGGCTTAAATTGTTGGGAGAATCATAGCATGCTGACTGGATAGGTACAAAGGTACAAGAAAACACACGTAACCAGTGGCATAGCCAGGAAAAAAATTTTACCGAGGCAAAGTTTATACATTGACCAAATTGAGGGTCTGCTTCTGACTCAACTGATTCACAAATACTTTTAAGTCAGATGAGTGGTACAGCATTTACAGGTTGACTATCTGGTTGGATGGAGGAAACTGTTTCAGAAGACTCTGAGCATTTTTCTACATGTCATAAGTAATGCTCCATGCAGCATAGTTAATGATACAGTATACCATACTTCAATTATTAGACTAGTTTAATTGCATGCAACACAACTTACTCTGGAGATATGTTGAGTGGTCAGGCCATCCATGGACTGCAACAGAGGTCATAGTCATGTACACTATACTTTTTATTGATCTGATGTGATGTTTAAGTCATGCAGAGATAATTATCTCTTTCATGTGATGTTCAACTGCATGTGCTAAGTATGTCAAGCTAGGGAGTCTGGGGAATGCTCCCTCAAGGAAAATTTTGAAAATATATGCTTTGAAATGGCATGTGGAGTGGGCTATTTTTTGATTGTAACTGCTAATGCATTATATGCATGATTAATTAGCTCAATGTAATGCCACGCAGTTGACTCATTGGAACTTTTGAAAAGCAGTGTGAAGACAATTAACATGAATGTAAATGATCAAGCAGTGTAATGAGAACAGTGGCTATAATCTGTATTTAATACTCTATTAGTATTAGAGTATATTACGGTGACTGCTCTATTAGAGTATCTCGATCTGTTACAAATTCAAGCCACACAAAATAGAATCTATGGCTGTAGTACTAAGCAGGGCTGGAGCCTATGGTGACATGGTGCCTTGCATGGTGCTGGACCACTTTTCAGCTATTGGAGTGCAGTAATGCTGTCTAGTAACGTTTGAGTAGAAAATCCAGGGTGCCAAAACTCAGGCCTGCTCAGCCTGTTCTGTTGAGCATTTTTACCGAGGCAGCTGCCTCGGTTGCCTAAATGGCAGCTACGCCACTGGTAACAGTGCAAGATAACATAGAAACAACACACTTAGCAACTGGCGCACCTGTAAGCGCATGCGTAGTTTTGCTGACTAATGGCGATATTTTCCTGAACCAAAAATCAGGACTGTCAAACTAGTTGTTAACATTTTGTACAAACAGACTACTAGTTTGGCTTCTTGTCTAGGTCCTGATGGAGCCATTTGTTAGAAATAATGTTTCTAGTGCTTGTGATATCAATTTAAAAATTAATTTTGTGACCAGTGTCTTGCTTTAGGCCATATTGTAGTCATATTTCAGCAACTATACACATTATTCACAAATCCTCTTGTCAGTCCCTCACAAGTGATGTTCTTCAAACCTTAGAATTGTTAGTAAGTTCTCATGGTTCTTCATTGGTCTGATTTTTGGTTCATAGTTTTCACTAATTGGCATGGGGACAACTCATGTTTCCATAACAGTATTTGAATTCCATGTCGATTAATGAGAAGTTAAGAATGCATAAATAGTTGATAACTATGCATTAAGAAAAATCAAACCCCTAATCATGAAAAATGATTGATAGTGTGCATGTGGAGTTTACAGTATCCCGTAACCTTAACAGGAAGAAAGAAAACGCAATTTTCACACCTATGTAGCTCTGTGATCCCTTATCTGATTGAACCACATTTGCTACAGAAGTGCCGGCCGGTTATGGGAGTCTACATACCAACTTTGAAGAAAATTGGTCCAGCCATTTCCGAGATACGAGCGAACAAAAGTTCGTTTTAATTTCCTGGTATTTTTCTTCTTCATCTTCATTTCGCACACTTCGCAAAATCCGCCATAAAACACGAATGCGTCCTCCAATCGGGCTGAAATTTGCCACACTTGAAGGGCTCATTAAGGCAGATCTCCGTACCAACTTTGGTATGAATCCGATGACCATGCACGGAGTTATGACCGATTATGTGCGTAAAATAAGGTCGAAAGTCTGTCACGCCTACAGGATAAACCCCTTTGAGGAATGAGTTGAAAATTGATATGTAGATGGAGTAACCATCGTAGGAGTGCCTTTTTGTGGTTTGAAAGGAATCGAGATAAAGACCATGGAGATATGACACAAAACCCAACCTGTGTCACAATTACGCGATCGATTTTTATGAATAAAAAAAACTATTAGTTTTCGCGTCTACCAGGCAAACCGTTTAGAGCAATGAGCTGAAAATCAGAATGTAGCTGGAATAATCACCATAGAAAGTCCTTGCAGTAGTACAGATAAATCGGATTACAAACCACTGAGTTATGATTGGAAAGGCAACTACGTGTAGCAAATGCGAGATCGAGATACTCTAATAGAACAGTCACCCTAACAGAGCATTCAGCTACGTTTATAACTTACTCCATTATAGAATTATATTACATTGCAAGATATTCTGTACGGAATTCAGCTACAAACAGTTAATCTGATAGACAATTCAGCTACATGCAAGTCACCCTGTAGAGAGTTCATCTAGAAACAAGTCGCTCTGTAGAGAGATCAGCAAGAAGAAGAAGTCACCTTGTAGAGAGTTCAGCTACAAAGAAACCATCATGAAGAGAGTTCAGCTGCAAACAAATCACCCTGTAGAGAGTTCAGCTACGAACAGATCACCCTGTAGAGAGTTCAGCTACAAACAAATCACAGAGTTCAGCTATAAACAAATCACCTGTAGAGAGTTCAGCTACAAACAGATCACCCTGTAGAGAGATCAGCTAGAAGAAGTCACCTTGTAGAGAGTTCAGCTATAAAGAAACCACCAAGTAGAGAGTTCAGCTGCAAACAAATCACCTGTAGAGAGTTCAGCTAGAAACAAGTCACCCTGTAGAGAGATCAGCTAGAAACAAGTCACCCTGTAGAGAGTTCAGCTAGACGAAGTCACATTGTAGAGAGTTCAGCTACAAAGAAACTACCATGTAGAGAGTTCAGCTGCAAACAAATAACCTGTAGAGAGTTCAGCTAGAAGTATCACCTTGTAGAGAGTTCAGCTACAAATAAATCACCTGTAGAGAGTTCAGCTACAAACAAATCACCCTGTAGAGAGATCAGCTAGAAGAAGTCACCTTGTAGAGAGTTCAGCTATAAAGAAACCACCATGTAGAGAGTTCAGCTGCAAACAAATCACCTGTAGAGAGTTCAGCTAGAAACAAATCACCCTGTAGAGAGATCAGCTAGAAACAAGTCACCCAGTAGAGAGTTCAGCTAGAAGAAGTCACATTGTAGAGAGCTCAGCTACAAAGAAACTACCATTTAGAGAGTTCAGCTGCAAACAAATCACCCTGTAGAGAACTCAGCTACAAACAAATCGCCCTGTAGAAAGATCAGCTACAAGAAGTTACCTTATAGGGAGTTTAGCTACAAACAAATCACCCTGTAGAGAGTTGCAAACAAGTTATCTGTAGGGAATAATTAACATGTAATAAATGTATTATATATATATATATATATATATATAATTTGTACATTTACTGATAATATCAGAATAGTTAAAGTATTTAAAAACTTCTTCATCTTTCTCTTCTTCCTGTGGTAAAGAAAAAAAGATAGGTTTAAAAAGCCCCTTTGGGGTATACAAATACAAAAAGAAGTGAAATCTAATCCAAAACAGCCAAGCTGTAAAAAAAGAGTGCCAAGCGGCATCAAATTCACCTGAATTGTTGGTATTAAAATTTTTACCATTAACCTACCATCACAGCCATTTCTTGGCCGCCACCTTGGATTTCACATCTTTTTTCACCATAGCCTTTCTCAGGACCGCACTCTTTTTTTACAGCTTGGCTGTTTTGGATTAGATTTATTAATAACACTACACTTTAACCACAAACTTCCTTGTTGAGTGTCTTCAATTGAGTATCATATGTTAACATACTATATCCATTAACTGAAAACATGGATCCCATAGATAGCTTTATTGAAACCACACTCTGCAGCCATACAAAAGTGGCAGTTGCATACCCATAACACTTAAATGGATACTAACAGCCATAATTATTAGGAGTGAAACGAATTTTAAATTTTAAGTATTCGAATATTCTTCAAATTAATGAACGAATTAACAAATTATTCTTTAAGAATTTTCTGTATAATTAGGTACTTGAAAGGGACAAAATCACTTTGATTACTACTAAAACTTTAAATGTTAAAAAAGAAAAGTCCTTTACATGTATTATTAAGATGAAAAATTATATTTTAAAATGACAGTTTTCAGTTGTCAAAATGTTTTCAAGGTTACACTGTTAAAACTGAGGTGGTCATAGCACACTGAACCAGCAGCACACCCTTGGGGTACAGTCACACTTTCAGGGTATGGTGTGTAAAGCACATAAGACAAGCAGTGTGACTGTACATTGGAGTGTATGACACCAATATTTATACATGAAAAGCTATTCTCTGCCATTATAGATGATTATAGTATTTAAAAGAGGTATTTTGTGGCATCCTTTATCATTGAGGGGTTGTAAGAAGGATCACAAAGTATCAATTTATGTGTTATTAAAATATAGCCATGACGATAAACTCATTTTGTGCTAAGCCATTACACACAGACAGTTCAACTCAATGCATAAAGCTGGTATATATGTTTGTATCAACAAAATTAATTTCCATTAGCTCATCGCTAAATAAAATACATTCTATTATGTCATCAGACATCAGAATGTAAACAACAGTAAAGGGATTACAATACTGTGCCCTAATCATCAGTGGGGCCAGTACATATCGTACTGTAGAACATGTAAGCCTTGGTTGAGTGAAATTAAAACCCACAATCAAATTCCACGCTTGGTGATATAGGTTTTAAATACATTTTGAAAATGATGTTAAAGTAGAGATGTTAAAGTAGGTAAGTTGCTGAGTGATGCATAGTGTAGTGCACTGTTTGTAGATTGTTGACATTCCAGGATTGTAACACCAATTGCGAAACTGTAGATGATACAGCATTTCACAAATAATAATGAGATTAGTGGTTGACTTTGATAATAGCATGTCATGACATGCCTCCCACTCCTTAAATGCATTAAGTGCTTTTTATCAGTTGTAAATTTATGGTCACACTCTTATTAGTGTGATTGATGTGGTGTGCATACTACCCTTGTAAAGATGTGCCAGCTTGGACAGCAATATCACACCTGTGCTGGTGTGTTATGACTACCTCTGTACTAACAGTGCAAATGTGTACATTATATACGAATATTTAACGAATAATGAATATTTCTTAACAAATACGAATATTTCTTAACGAACGAATAACGAATATTCGTACTATTCGTTTCAGCCTTAATAATTATTAGAGGTAGGTGCAGTAGGCTTGTGTCTCCTAATTTACAAACAAAATTTCTCATTTACAAGCAGTTTTCAGGCAGAATGGAAAAAACACACAGCTGATATTGTATGTAGGTTATAGTTGAAGTCTGGCCTATCAGAAGATCACCACCAGACAGACCGGCTTCCATGAGTGGAGCAGGCCTAACCAACCAATGGAAGCTGCACAGTGGACCCTAAATGACCAACATACACAAATGCACCAAGCCCTCCTGGGGGGTGTTGACAATAAACTGCCTAACCAACTAATGGAAGTTGCACAGTGGACTTTAAATGACCAATATACACAAATGCACCAAGCTTTCCTGGGGGGTGTTGACAATAAACTGCTCATACCTGCTGATAAAGCTGGTATGAGCAGTTTATCTGTGCTTGATAAAGCTTTTTCATTGGTAGGCTATAAAGTATAGTTTTGCAACTCAGTAAACTACCTTCCCACCTCTACTGTATACTTACTTAATGGTGTTCTAGTCCATTTAATCTCACTTACGTAGGGTTCTTTATATTTTTTTTCATTCATAGTAGATGCATTGTCAAAAATAAAATTACAAGAGCAAATACAGTATGACCACAAGAAACTACAAAAAGGTTAGTGTGCAAATGTGTATATTGTATGATGTACTGTGTATATACCACATTTATAAAAATCAGCATATCTGAGTTGTATAAAGCAACAAAATGCAGTATATAATATTAGTTGATAATTAAATTTTGATGCATGTATACTATGAAATAATTTAATGTGTGATTAATCAATATGTATAAAACTATGAGTATGTAAATTCACAGTTAAAATAATCGTGAATTCCCAAAGCTTCATGGAAGTTCATTTTGAGACTAGTCTTACTACTTAGGTGCTGTATGTTAGTATACAACCTGTCAACAGCAAAGCGTTGACTGATGTAGGTCCACTAGCAGGTGTAGATGATCTTGGTTATTTCTATGATCCCTGATCAGATCTTCTATAGAAACTTGTTTATAGTATTTGGGGTTGCTCTGGAGGTACATTTGGGTTTGATTATGCCTAAAAACACTGCCAAGCTGTCATAAAGGAAATTGAGGCTGCTTTTGGTATGATATTTCTGGGTGGAAAGGTCCGAATTATTTGATCTCCTTAGGCCTCCTTGGCTCCCCAAGCAGTATCTATAAATTTACCTATGATAATGCTTGTCCACTAAACCTTAGAAACCCAGTAAGAATATATTAGTTATGTAGAATTCAAGGACATCCATTTATTTGATTCAGCTGTATTCAAGTAACTAGAATATGTTTGCACTATAAAACAATTTTGCTGTATTGAGTTACAGTAGTATATAATATCATTTTAGACCAAAACTGTAGTCTATGACTATTCTGTGTTAACATATGTACGTATTGCAATCCTGTTTCACTACAGGGATAAAGTGTCCACCACCTCCACCACTACCACCCAACTATGTGTGCCGTCAAGTTCTACTGGAAGAAATGGTTTCAAAATTATGCCAGTCATCTGTTGACCCTAATAGTTACGGAACAAGTTTAACAGTTATTGGGGCTGGTGGATTTGGTAAGACCTCCATCACAACTGCTTTGTGCCATCATGTAGTTATAAAAGAGCAATTCATGGATGGATTTGTGTTCATAGAACTTGGACCACAAGCTACTGATCCAAGTACGAAACTGAGCCAGTTATATCACTTACTAAGTGGTCAGCACTTAAAACAAGGTGATATTAATCAAGCTGAACAAGAAATCTATCACCTCACACACCTTTACTGTCGTAATCTTCTTGTAATTATTGATGATGTGTGGCATGTTAAGGATGCTGAGCCAATAGTGAAAGCATTTAGCCACTGTCAAATAGTCCTCACTACCAGGATGAATGACATTGAGAAATACATACCCACCAAACAAGTGGTTACCATAGGTCCAATGGAACAAAGTGAAGCTATTTCACTGCTGACCAGTGGAGTAGTTGATGTTGGTGAACTATCACAAGTGGATATGAGCTTACTTGATGAACTGGCTCAAGATGTTTATTTTTGGCCACTGCTTCTGTCCCTTATAAGAGGACAACTGGCTAATCATCTAAGACAACACAAATTATCCAATCACAAAGCAATTCATATGGTGCATACTAAATTACATGATAAAGGACTAATGTCATTTGATAAGATTAACACGGAAAGAAGCCAAAAATATGCTGTGAAAGTTTGTATTGAAGTGAGCTTGGGATTGCTAACAAAATCATTATCAGATAATCTGAAGTCCTTAGTATTTTATACTGGATTAGGTAGTTCACTACAAATAGCAGTGCTAAAGATTCTGTGGAAGACTACTGAACATGAAGCAAGAGATATTGTTGATACCCTGTGGGCCTATGGTCTAATTAAATTTACTGATATTATGTTACCGTTACATAATAAGATACAACATTGTGTAGAGGTGCATATTGTGATCAGTCAATACATCATAGAGTATATGGAGAGTCATGAGATACTAGATCTGTCATTTGGTGAATTGGATTCTAGTGACTCAGCTGTAATAAACCACTTTCATAGTTTCTGTGGAGTAGATGACCCAGCATCATTACCAGCACTTGAGTTTTTGAAATTCAATACAATTGTAATTGAATATCTTTTATTGCCATTATGCCTCCGAATGATTAATTCACATGCAATAACTGACCCACATCACACTATACTGAATTTACAAGTCATACAAGATGCTATAAAGATATCTCCAGAAGTTATAGCATTTTTACCATCTATTAGTGAGCAGATTGACTCCCGTATAAGTGACTGTCACAATAGCCTGAAAAATGCTCACAAATTGATGAGAACATTATACCAAACTGTTCAACATTGTCTCACTCAAAGAAACTATCACAAGTTAATCCAAACAGTAGAGAACTATATGGGTAGTAACTGTATAGCATCAGTAGTCCAACAAGCAATTACAATTGTAGAGAGGATTATCCCATATTGTAGTGGGGAAATAGAACGTTTCTGTGTCATAAGAATGCATAAGATATTGCAAACTAAAACACCTGTGTGTCACCCAATCACTACAATAGTATTGCCTCTAATCAAATCTTGCACAAGGAAACTTCAGTTAGTGTATGCTTCACTGCTGACAGGCTCACCAGATCCAGAAACAATGCATAATTATTTACTTTCTGTAAAAGAAGGGTTACTGTACAAGGATCCACCTCAAGAGATGTTTCCCAATGGTATGTAAATATGTAATTAGATGCATGCGGACACAATTATAGTGAGGTAGCTTAGCAAAATTATTGTTACAGGGTGGATAAAAGCACCATTTTTGGTACAAAATTTCTTTATGGTGTACTGATCAATATTAGAAGGGGTGCCCACCAAACCTAATTATGTGTGGGCTGAAAACAAAATGGCCATCAAGTAGCCCCAGTATTGTATATTTACGGTATATGATATGGAGTGAAATAGTTTTCCTATTTTAATTGGATTATATTTTGCATTCAATATGTACAGACTTGTCAAATGAATTAGTAAATGGCACTGTAAGTTAACTTTTGCATGTGTGCAATTTGAGTGGTCTTTTTAGAACAGTTAGTGGCAGTTACTACCAATGTTCAAGATGCATGTTCACAACCGTGCTCATCAACAGGCATTTGGTCTGGTTAATAATATACAAATGTTGGCTCAAGCTATAGCTACAGTAATGCACCCCATGCAGTTTGGTAATGACTGTTAACATTAGACCCATAAAGAAGACTACTCAAATTGCATACATGCAAAAGTTAATTTACAGTACCATTTACTGATTCAGTTGACAAGTTTGTACATACTGAATGCCAAGTATATTATATCTAATCCAAAACCGCCAAGCTATAAAAAAGAGTGCAGCCCTCAGAAAGGCTATGGTGAAAAAAGATGTGAAATCCAAGGTGGCGGCCAAGAAATGACTGTGCTGGTAGGTTATGGTAAAAAATTTAATAACAACAATTCAGGTGAATTTGGTGCTGCTTGGTCTTGGCACCAAGTTCACCTGAATTGTTGTAATTTTTACCACTAACCTACCATCACAGCTATTTCTTGGCTGCCACCTTAGATTTCACATCTTTTTCACACATAGCCTTTTTAGGGGCCACATTCTTTTTTACAGCTTTGCTGTTTTGGATTAGATATCACTTCTTTTTGTATTTGTATACCCCAAAGCCGGCCTATGGCCAGCTTTGGGGATTTTTAGCTTATTTTTTCTTTACCAAAGGAAGAAGGAAAAGATTTAAAGCAGATTTTTATTACTTTAACAATTTTTTATTTTAATGGAGTTTAACTACGTAGTTAGACTAGGTTAATGTTGCAGTTGAGCATGCATGAGTGTATTATGATAGTAACTAACCCGAAGCTCCACCATGACTGGAGGGAAGATTGGGAAGGCACACACGTGAGAAGGGTTGGCAATAATTGGAGAATAACATTGCGTATGCGTTACAAGAAAAGGGCGCGTGGAGAGGTGTTAGAACACATGGTGTTACGTGGCATAGTGAATCTTGTCTTGGAACTATACTGAAAGTTCAATGTGGCCAACTCAGTGAGACATTCATCATTTTGTCGATATGCCGCCAGAAGGACACACAGGAGGGGCGTCACAGAAGAGTCATGGAACTAGACCGGACGTTACTACCAGTACATTCGTCGATATTCCGCCTAAAAGATGCCGAGAAGAGATGCAGTAAGGTGTTACAGCCGGAGATAACAGAAAAGTCGGGGAACTTAACGGAAGCTACTGCTAATACAGGAACCAATGGAGGCTATTAAACGGCTCCCCTAATGTGGAATAACTTCCCCACAATTGTCCAGGAAATTACAAGATTGCTCCGTTCTTAACAACTATACCTATGTATCAATGATGCCAAGCAAGTTCTAATTAGCTACAATATATTTGTCTTCATTGTTCATAGGCGACTCCCCTTCCATAAATGCCATTGGGACCTTACTATTAGGACACTCCTTGGTCTCAGGGTCTGCAGTGCCCCGGTGTGGACCACCGGGTGAATGTGTTCGCCTCCGTACTTCCTTACCACATGCCTCCTTAGCAAACAAACTGCATTACAGTAATTTGGCAAAGGGTAATTTGCAACAAGCTATCAGTGTTGACTGGTAATAAAGAGCATTCACCTGCGCAGATTAAGGTACTATCCCCACACCCCCCTCCCCCCTAAAAGAATAGAAAACTGGTACATAACTAATATGGGTGTGTGTGTATGTATGTATATATATATAGTGTATGTTAGATGTTAGTATTTTCATTTGTAGTAATTCTGCTACATGTAGTATATTTACAACTAATAAGTCTGTCTAAGGTAATAGTACAACAATCTGCGACCACCTCCTCTCCTCCATAGATACCGTTGGGACCTTAATATAATGAACACTCCTTGGTCTCAGGGTCCGCAGTGCCCCAGCATGGACCGCTGGGTGAATGTGTGCTCCTCCGTAGTGCCTCCTTATATTAGCATGCAAACTGCAATAATTGGCAGAGGGTAACTTGCAACAGTGATAATTGAGTTTAAGCGGCAATCAGTGTTGACTGGTGACAAAGTTTTCATTTATGTAGAAAAGGTCTCAGGGTCTGCAGTGCCCCAGCGTGGACCACTGGGTGAATGTGTGCGCTTTTGTAGTGCCTCCTTGTTAGCGTACAAACTGCAATAATTGGCAGAGGGTAACTTGCAACAGTGATAATTGAGTTTAAATGGCAATCAGTGTTGACTGGCAACAGAGTTTTCATTTGTGCAAAAAAGGTATTGCCCCCACACCCCCTCCCTTAAAGGGATAGAGCACCATTTATATGTGTGTATATATATATGTGTATATGTATGTAGGGGGTATATGTTTGTGTGTGTATCTGCATATATATATATTATATGTGTGTATGTATATGTATAAGCAGCATGTATATATACGCATGTATATGTGTAGATATAATTGCACATGTTGCACATGTTGGTAGTTTCGTATGCAGTGGAGATAGTTATTCTTGTACATGTAGATATTCATAATAACATACATGTATTTGTGTGTTACTAAGGTGGCAATACAGACAATATGTTTTGCGATTTGTTACACTTAAAGTAAATTAAGGAAATAAATGTTTTTAAATGGCATGTCACAGGTTGCCCGATCACATGATGATATTTGGTTAGGAAAAGCTTATGTGAGATATTGTGCATACCAAAGATGCAACAGAGACTATGACCAGTGCCAGCCAAGCTAATTAAGAGGATATAAGAGAGAAAATTGACAAAGATAAAACCGAGCATGTTGCACCTGGGATGAGGCCAGCAAGCTTATAGCTATTCCAAACAACAGCCAGTGAGTTTGATCGCTCAAATGATCCCAATGTTTTACCATCTATCTTGCAACTTGTAAACAAGCTCAACCAAAAAATAAAATAAATCCAGCCTTCTGGGTATGAACTATCTGGTCTTGGAAACACACTATGGATAAATTGTTTACAACTGTCGCTTCCACTAGATTGCTGCTTTTTTCCCACACACCATCTCAACCAATTACAAAACTTGGCTATGGTACTTTGTTGACATTTTGAATTTACAATATATATATATATCACCTCATATCAAATATTTTTTAGGTATATGCTTGTCATGCCCTCAATTTTCAATATTCTATCGAACTTCTTGCCTTGGACTGTCTAGAGCAGCTCTAATGGGCAGCACAACTTGTATACAATTATTCTAATCTGCAGCTATTAAGGCATTCCAGGGGCATCGAATTGTACTTATATGTTATGGCTAGGATGTAGGACAGATTATGTGGGAAAGCAAGCCATGGAGGTTGTTGGTTGTGCTAATCATTCATGTTCTGCATGTATGCAACAGCAGCCAACATTAAATATACTTCTGAATGATAAAGTTTCACTCTGATTCGCGCTGGTGGCAAACCTTAGCTGATTGGAATGGGTTGAGTCTACTTTCATTGGGTCAACAGCGCCCGGACTCTCAATCATCTGATTCAAACAGAGGTGCCTGAGTTTTGTGTTCTGGTAGGCAAAAAAAATAAGTAAATAAATTTAAAAAAATATATATATTTTTTAAAAATGCATCTACCACTACATGGGGTCAAATATAACATCATAAAAAGAAAAATCCAGTTGTTTGAGCTTTGTGGAAGAAGTCAGGTATGATTTGAGTTTGACCATTCCAGAGTTGTCACTGTTGTGAATAGACACTATAAAGCTGCCATGTACTTGTAATGCAGCCTGTGGTTCATTGTTTTTTTTTTTACTAATTTCGAGATTGATGTAGCCTGTAGACACTTAGCAGTGGTACAATAATAGCACAGCTGACCACATCTCTCATGGTAACCTGCATTCGTTCTTTCGTTTATGTCCACCAGCCACCTGACTGCCAGCTCCACTACCTCATCCGTGACTGCAGATTCCGAGGGATAAATAGGACGGACACGCACACACAGTCCAGGCAGCTGTGCAGTACTTTACATGAATGGTTTAGTGTCTCCTACTTGAGAGATGCTATAATGCTGAGCAGCACTGATGTTTACTATTCCTCACACAGACTATATAACCCAACACCAGTCTCCATTTTTAATCACAATGGCACAATGCTTCAAGTCCACTTATACTCCAATGGCAACCTATAGCTTCATTCATCCTGCAGTCAGCATAATGCATAGTACAAGCCTCCTTACACCACACTTTGAGCAGATTCTTTGAAGCATTTATAGAGCTAGCCAGTATGCACAGACAACGAATCCACCTTCCAGGTGTACCTACAGTTGATCCAATATCAGTTACGTATTAATTGTGTTCAACTACTCCCGGCTGAGGTGTAGCTACAGTGTAGGCAGGCGAGGCAGTTGCCTCACCAGGTGTTTGTATCTGAAGTCACTGAACTGGGAGTTGTCGGACCTTTAGATGCATTAAAAGCATCCATTAACAGGGTTTGTATGCTGTTTAGTTCAACTTATAGTGTACATAGTAAGAGTCCATCCAGGTTCAGCTCTAAGTGGATAGCTACTGAGGTTTACTTTTCAGAAACTGGTCAAGCAAGATCGATATACTCTAGTGGAGCAGTCACCCTAATATAGAACACTCACCCTGGTACAACCTGCAGTCAAGCAAATTTTTAATATAATACTTTGATCGAATTTAACAACTTAATTTGCTCTCACAACCAATCTCAGATGGTCTAGGTTTACCGGGGTAGCATAACCTGACCCCTGTTAACTCCCTGTTATCAGTGCTTATAATTATACTACTTGGGTCAAAGAGTGAGCAACATGCACAGGAGATCTCATGCTTACCTCATTTCATCATTACAGTCACCATATGCATTATAGCTGTATTTTTTTTCACATCTTATTCTGTTTATTAGAACTAAGTTGAATTGCAAGGTCATAACTGTTTATATCGGGTATGTAGAACTAGATCGAACCATCCCTAGCAGGTCCACTCCAGAGCGGTTCAACATGGTTCAGTTTGATACGGCAAACATTTACACCAACCTGGAAATCATTTTGATTTAAGGACATTCTTTGCGGTGGATGTGCAGGGAATATCCCAGAGGTTTTACGGTTCCTATGGCTTGGAGGGAAAGGCAGTTGCCTTTCTTTGGCATGCAGAAATTCTTGTGGCTTCAGAGAATGTTAGAATCCCAAGCATTCCTACCTCCAAGCCTTTGTAGTAAAATTTGCTGTATACATCATGTAAAATTGTTGAAAAGGGGCCTATTTGAGAATTATTAGGAGAATCCATGGAACCCTGCACACCTACCAAAACAACCACCATCTGTTGACGCTGGCAACCCGCTCACAACAGGGTAAGTCCTGCTGACCAGGTTAAACTGACAAGCAACATTAAATAGAGTTTAACTGGTTAAACTAGGTTAATGTTGCAGTTGAGCATGCATGAGTGTATTATGATAGTGACTAACCCAAAGCTCCACCATGACTGGAGGAAAGATTGGGAAGGCAAACACATGAGAAGGGTTGGCAATAATTGGAGAATAACATTGCGCATGCGTTACAAGAAAAGGGCGCGTGGAGAGGTGTTAGAACACATGGTGCTACTGGGCATAGTGAATCTTGTCCCACCCACACCACTCCCTTCTACCAACTATCTCATATTAGTATTTTAGAAGACGATAATCACAAAGAGATTGTTGGGTGGGGTTTAATGTAATGTATTGCCCAATAAAAATTAAATTAACGGGGGGGTGGGGAGGTGAAGCATGCACCACAGACAGTCCCAGCAGGGAGCTTAGTAAATCCCCACTTTTTTTTCCTTGTCTTTTCCATCTTGAGGCTAGCTCAGGGTGTGACAGTGCAGGGTTTGTATTAGGAAAGTTGTGGCATGCGGAAATTCTTGTGGCTTCAGAGAATGTTAGAATCCCCAAGCATTCCTACCTCCAAGCCTTTGTAGTAAAACATGCTGTATACATCATGTAAAATTGTTGAAGAGGGGCCTATTTGAGAATTAATAGGAGAATCCATGGAACCCTGCACACCTACCAAAACAACCACCATCTGTTGACGGTGGCAACCCGCTCACAACAGGGTAAGCCCTGCTAACCGGGTTAAACTGACAAGCAACATTAATCAGTTGTTATACAAATTATATAATATATATATTTATTACATAATATATATATTTATTACATGCCAATTATTCCCTACAGGACAACTTGTTTGCAGCTGATCTCTCTACTGGGTGACTTGAAATGTAGCTGAACTCTCTACAGGGTGGTTTACTTGCAGTTGAATTCTCTACAGGGTGACTTGTTTCTAACTGAACTCTCTACAGGGTTATCTGTTTGTAGTTGAACTCTCTACAGGGTGATTTGTTTGTAGCTGAAGTCTCTACAGGGTGGGTGATTTTTTGTAACTGAACTCTCTATGGGGTGATTTTTTTGTAGTTGAACTCTCTACAAGGTGATTCGTTTCTAGCTGATCTCTCTACAGGGTGACTTGTTTCTAGCTGATCTCTCTACATGGCAACTTGTTTCTAGCTGATCTCTCTCTACAGGGTAAGTTGTTTGTAGCTGAACTCTCTAAAGGGTGACTTGCTTGTAGCTGAACTCTCTACATTGTGTCTAGTTTCTAGCTGATCTCTCTATAAGGTGACTTGTTTCTAGCTGATCTCTCTACAGGGTGATTTGATTCTAGCTGATATTTCTACAGGGTAATTACTTTGTCTGGCTGACTCTCTAAAGAGTGATTAGTTTTTGTAGCTTAACTCACTACAGGTCATTGTTTCTAGCTGATCTCTCTACAGAGTAACTTCTTTGTAGCTGAACTGTCTACAGGGTGGTTTCTTTGTAGCTGAACTCTCTACAAAGTAACTTCTTCTACCTGATTTTTATACAGGGTGATCTGTTTGTAGCTAAAATATCTACAGGGTGATTTGTTTGTAGCTGATCTCTCTATAGGGTAACTTGTTTGTAGCTGAACTCTCTACAGGGTGGGTTCTTTGTAGCTCAACTCTCTACAAGGTGACTTCTTCTAGCTGATATCTCTACAGGGTGACTTGTATCTAGCTGAACTCTCTACAGGGTGTAGATGAAATCTCTACAGGGTGATTTGTTTGCAGCTGAATTCTCTAGTGCTAGCTGATCTCTCTATGGGGTAACTTTTTTGTGGCTGAACTCTCTACAGGGTGGTTTCTTTGTAGCTGAACTCTCTACAGGGTGGTTTCTTTGTAGCTGAAATCTCTACAAGGTGACTTCTTCTAGATGATCTCTCTACTGGTTGACTTGCTTCTACCTGATCTCTCTACAGGGTGACTTGTTTGTAGCTGAACTCTCTACAGCGCGATTTGTTTGTAGCCAAAATCTCTACATGGTGATTTGTTTGTAGCTGACCTCTCTACAGGGTGACTTCTTCTAGCTTATCTCTCTACAGGGTGACTTGTTTCTAGCTAACTCTCTACAGGGTGATCTGTTACAGTGTGATTTTTTGTAGCTGGACTTTCTACAGGGTGACTTGTTTCTAGCCAGGGGTGTATCTAGCCCAAACATGATGCCCGGGCAAGCCCATTTACCTGTACACTTAGTCCAGTGAGCAATCTGTGTGGGTTCATACGTGCATTCATCAAATTGTTGTTTTAAAGTGCATGGCATGGCTAGCTACAGTTATTAACTCTTATCTGTATTCTCTAGCTACGATGCATGTAATCGATTGTGGGACTGCAGCATCACGTGCCACACAAAAGGATACTTCCAACTCAATGAATAATACTACTGAACCGATAGATTTCTTGCACTGACTTGTACTTGTGCGGATCACAAAACCGCCATGACACCGGTTCATCTACGTACTCACTAGGGGCATCCATTCCCTGCAACCACCCGCCGCCTAGTCTGGCGCCGCCCGCCCCTTCGCAAAAAGTAAGGGTCTGGAGAAATACAAATACCTAATCATTTCAAAAGGAATTCAATTAGACAGCGCACGTAATGCTTGTTACGTCAGATGATTGCACTTCAATTCGAACAAAAGCATTGTGTTGCCAAGGCGATTTCTGTATGAACGTCATTGGCATGCACTAATTGGCTAGCGCCGAATCTGGGCACTAGAAATGATTTAGTATCTGTATTTCACCAGACCCTTACTTTATGCGAAGGGGCGGGCGGCGCCAGACTACCGCCGCCCTGCTGAGTGGTCCTACAAAGTATCATCAGCAGTTCTCTCACGTTATTCCCTTGACATTCCTTCGTCATAGTTGTCTCACAATAAATCTGGGCACTGATTATTCAGAATTAGACCGCTACCTGCTGAAATCAAGTAGCCAAACAGCTAGTCATCTTCTACTTCACGTGGTCTATATACAGGCAAACTCCAAACTATCATCACTTAGATGAGACTACAAATTAGCACTATTCACTAGATGATGGGCAGGCACATCTCTGTTCTTCATATTTAAATATAGTAACTCGTATTCTACAGGGCTATTATTAGAAGTCAGACTCTTAATTACACGCGCAGCGCTTATTTTTCATGCAAGAATCCACTGCAAACGTTTGCTACAGTCAGTGATGGATAGAATCGTAATTACTGAATTGTGAGCAGTGTATTTTCATGCGTGGCTGCCATGCCAGAAGATTTTCTGATGCCCGGGCAAATTCCCGGGTATGCCCGGGTGTAGATACGCCACTGTTTCTAGCTGATCTCTCCATAGGGTAACTTGTTTGTAGCTAAACTCTCTACAGGGTGATTTGTTTGTAGATGAACTCTCTACAGGGTGGTTTATTTATAGCTGAGCTCTGTACAAGGTGACTTGTTTGTAGTCTACATGGTTATTTGTTTGTAGCTGATCTCTATAGGGTAGCTTGTTTGTATAGCTGAACTCCCTACAAGGTAGTTTCTTTGTAGCTGATCTCTCTACAGGGTGACTTGTTTCTAGCTGAACTCTCTACAGGGTGATCTGTTCATAGCTGAACTCTCTACAGGGTGATTTGTTTGCAGCTGAACTTTCTTCAGGGTGGTTTCTTTGTAGCTGAATTCTCTACAGGGTGACTTCTTCTTGCTGATCTCTCTACAGGGTGATCTGTTCGTAGCTGAACTCTCTACAGGGTGATTTGTTTGCAGCTGAACTTTCTTCAGGGTGGTTTCTTTGTAGCTGAATTCTCTACAGGTGACCTCTTCTTGCTGATCTCTCTACAGGGTGATCTGTTCGTAGCTGAACTCTCTACAGGGTGATTTGTTTGCAGCTGAACTTTCTTCAGGGTGGTTTCTTTGTAGCTGAATTCTCTACAGGGTGACTTCTTCTTGCTGATCTCTCTACAGGGTGATATGTTTCTAGCCGAACTCTCTACAGGGTTATCTTTTCATAGCTGAACTCTCTACGTGGTGGTTTCTTTGTAGCTGAACTCTCTACAGGGTGATTTGTTTGTAGCTGAACTCTCTGTGTGGCGATTTGTTTGTAGCTGAACCCTCTACAAGGTGACATCTTCTAGCTGATCTCTCTACAGGGTGACTTGTTTCTAGCTGATCTCTCTACAGGGTGATTTGTTTCTAGCTGAACTCTCTACAGGGTGATCTGTTGGTAGCTGAGTTCTCTCTTTTTTATAGCTGATCTCTCTATAGAGTAACTTTTTGTATAGCTGAACTCTTTACAGGGTGGTTTTTGGTGCTGAATTCTCTACACGGTGACTTGTTTGTAGCAGGAAAAAAATGGTTTTGAGTCATATCTCCATGATCTTTATTTCGATTACTTTCAAACCACTAAAAGGCACTCCTACAATGGTTGATCTATCCATAAACCGATTTTCAACTCGTTCCATGAAACGGTTAGACGTGACAATAAATTGATTTTGTTTTACACAAATAATTTGTCATAAATCCTAAACCATTTATTGGATTTTCACCAAATTTGATACTAGGATTCGCCTTTGGACTCCCTTCATGTGCATGGCTACTGTTAAAAACCGTTTAGGAAATATCATAATACATGTGACAAAAACTCCTTTACTTAGCATCATATCTGGTGTTAAAAAGAAGAAATCACTTCACTTGCATGCCTGCCAACTTGACCACAGTCACAAGGCATGAGGATAAACTAATTGAATCACAGCCACCATTTCAGGACACAATAACAAACTCATGTGTGGCGTGATGTGCCTTTTCTGCTTCCAGCAAGTGTCTGTCTTCTCTGCTTTGTATTTCCTCTTATCTTCAATTGCATGGACCGCTTCTTCATGCAAGGAAACCATACTAATTTTCTGTATTAACACTTTCCTAAGAAGAGTGTGGCATATTTCGATGATAAAAATTATTTGAAGCACTTATACACTACAAAGAGTATACATATACTTGTAGCTGTACTATAAAGTTTTTGAATTACTACTGAAAACAGTGCATAGTGATCGTGCTCTTAAATGATCAGAAGTGACAAAACCTTTAAACAATCAGGACACAGTTAGTTATCTAGTTGCATTCAGCTGACGTTTTAATGAAGAAAATGAGACATAGCAACTACACCCCTTAATTTGTATAGCTCACTTGAGATAGTTGTGGCCAGAAGTTGCCAGAGGGCTCACATGTCTTCTTTCTTTTTTCTCCTTTGTATACATATTTTCATCATTAAAATGTTATCCAGCAGCAAAAGTATTAATAAAGCTATGCATTCTAATAGAATAGCTACATGTGTATATCATAGCTACGCTATAACAAATCAGTTAACAAACTAGTGCAATTTAATATTATCAGTTTAACAGGATAATAAGCAGTGAAACAAGGATGGCAATACAACATAATATTATGTAGCTGTGTGGGATAATCTCTACTTTGGCAATGAACAGATGGTGGTAACATACCAAAGTATAGGGATTATCCCACATAATACCATCATTCATACCTAATTTTGGAAAACCTATATACCTTTTGGGTACAATGTACATTTGTAAAAAGAGTATTTATATTTTGAATGGTAATAACTCACCAACATTGGCAGCTATGTGGGTGAAATTCCTCTGAAGATGGAGAGATCTATGGCCCTTCAGAGTATTTAGGTTCAAGAAGCAGCCCCTACAATTTCCCACCATTTTAGATAGGTTTTTCGATCATGATTCCTCACAAAAAGGGTGAAGAGGTAGGGGATGGTGTAGACAGCGGTTAGGGTTCAAAATGGATGTGCACCATAATGGCAAGCTCTGGGCCAAATTGTATGCCCACAGGAGTCCTGATGGATGCAATGGCACAAAACACACCTTTCATACTTGGGTAACTTTGCCAGACATGCCTACTGAAGTCCATCTCCAGAAAGTATACCTGGCAAGATTGAGACAAAATTTGCATGAAAGTAGTTAGCTAGAGAATGTAGTCATCTCTAGTGTAAATTGCTTATGTTCCCAAAAAGTTTTCCAAGATCAGGCTATATATCTTGTTCCACTACATTTTGTCCCTGTAGCCCTACTTCATTTTAAATTTATTAGATCTCATCCGAATATTCTGGAATATTTCATTATTATTTCCACTACCTATTATTCCAAAAATTATTCCAGCATAATAGATGCATGTCTATAAATATGACTTAACCTGTAATGTAAGACAATAATGAATTATATAATGGTGCATCTGAAAGGTCTTACAATTTAATGCAACCATAATGTTTTTAATGATCTAGATTGTGAGTATTTTCCACTACAAACTGTGACATGTAGTATAAACTTGCAACTCGCAAGGTCAAGAGTAACTATAGCTAGAAACCCAAAGTTGTATCATCTCATAATCAATTAAGTAACTCAAACGTCACACCTTAACTTCCTATAAGATCATTACAAAATAGTGTCTACATAAAGCTAGTTCCAGTTTTGTAGACTGATTTTATGGCTATAGCTAGTAAGTTGACATGTTGGTAAATATATTCTTTCCAGACTCCCAACTAGAGACTTATTACCACAGAATACTACAACTAATGCCGAGCAACTACACGCAAAGTGTTGAGATACTAAATAATTATATAACTGATGATCAGATTTGTATGATTTTGAATAGCAGTGACTCTACTTCTGCTAATAAGATAATACTGGATTGTTTGATTAAAAGAATGAGCAGTAGAGAAGAATTACTTGATCTGTGTGATCTACTGGATATTATTAGTACATCACATCAGTTGATGATGGTGATCAATGAAATGAGATTTGGTAAGTAATAGTAGTGCCATGTGGGAAATGAACCTATACCATTGCAATACTGTATAATCAGTGTGTTATTGCCATATAGAATTGCTATTGTGTGTTCCAAAAGTTGCTTCGATAACTACTACGACTACCACTACCACTGCTACTACTGCTGCTGCTGCTGCTACTGCTGTTGATTTCATAACACCTAACAGTAGTGAATCTAGTTGTCTACCAGTGGCTCAATGTTCTGATCCGATTGTAGTCCATGGCTCACCAAGCACTTCATCACTGAGAACAGAAGAAAATTTTGTCGTTGCCAAGCCGAATGTGCAGCAATCCCAAAAAGGTATGCACTATTAAATTGTAGAAGGATGAAATGCAGATTGTCTCCAATTCTTCTCTAAGTACTCTCTATACCAAGTTGTGAAACAGGGCATAGCCTTCAAAAACCTTAGGTTAAAATTTAAATCAAAGATGGCAGTGACAATATTGCTACAACTACAATGATGTTATTGTTAATACTGTCAGCAACAACCTATCAAATTACCATTGTGCCTTACTAAACTCAGTAATCAAATATTTTTCCAGGATAATGTAAAACACATGATCCATTAAAAAGAATACGAAGATTGCTTCATATTTCTACATATTGTAATGTAGTGATGTGTACAGAAGTACACATATTGTACTTTGCATGGGAGGATCAAAGTGCTGCCACATGCTGTATTTCCATATTGTACCAATTAACTGCATAACTGTACTGTATGAGTCATGCAGTACAGTTACTGTATGTGGCTAATTGGGTAAATACAGTACAGTCATGCAGCACGGTTATGTAAGGAATGTTACAAAAACGACCCCACTCAGACAGCACGATTGGTCACATGCATGGCATTGTAAATCACTGAAACTAGCCAGACTAATTCTACCAGTTGGCTGTATGACTAGAAATAGATTACATGAATTCTTACTGATAGTGTGACATGGAAAATTGAAGCAATAATCCCACATGATGGCATGATGGATCACGTGTGTGACACTGTCTATTGCTAAAACTAGCCAAACTAATCCTACCAGTTTGTTCTACAAGTACATTATATGGCAACTTACTTATATCTAATCACTGAAAATTGGGTACTCAAGAAAATTGCTCCAAGCAAGACAACCAGTAAGTACAATAAAACACTTAAAGCACCGCCTATGCTTGTGTGTACAAAAATACAACATCCGGGGGTGTCTCAAGGCAAATACAGCACTTGGATTCGCCTCGTGCTGTATTAATCCCTCGACATCCCCCTCGCACTGTATTTTCTGTACACAGGAGTGGTGGTGCTTTAACTATAACATGGAAAACATACCATTTTGGCACATATAACATTTTGAAATTGAAAATCTTGTGAGGGGCTGTAAGACTAATGTAATTATATTAGTGACAAGGTAAGTACATGAGAGTATATTTGGCCCCAAACACTGTACCATTCAATGCTCAGAAAAATTTAAAACGCCTCCACAAGGCCGCCCACAGGGGGGGGCAACTGGGGCATTTTGCCCCGGGCCCCAGCCAGAAAGGAGCCCCAGGAGGCCCCATGAAGGGCCCCCTGAATACCTGTTTTAAAGATCGATATACTCTAATAGAGCAGTCAGATCTAAATACTCTAATAGAGCAGTCACAGTATTCTTCAGAGGAGCAGTGTAGCAAGCTTATAGATAAGGAGATATGGTTGGTGATGGGTAGTTATTGTCATTGCCAGCAGGCTGTGACCTTTTTTTTTTTTTTTTGGTCTTCACCTTACAACTTGGGTGAAGGGCCCCATTTTAACTCTTTGCCCTGGGCCCCTTAATTTCTCTGGGCAGCCCTGCGCCTCCACTATTAATAATCAGACTGTCATGATAATAGTTGGCCTCTAATGTGAGGCAAGGATGTGTTCCTATTTTGTAAGCCCAACACATTTATATATAGTTCTAGTGTAGTTTGTAAAATTCTTGTAGTTTGCATTGTAAAAGAAATGTGTAGAGACAGCATCCTAAAGAATGCATCTCAGGCTTGCCATGTAATCAAACAGTATGGTAGTACCATTTAAGTAGGAATCTCCATGAAATGACACGCGCCGCCAAAAATATCGCCTTTAAAAATCAGTTTAGAAACATCTTACACGACGAAAATTACTTTTACGGAATAATATTAGTCCATCTAGCATCAAATGTAGCGTTAAAAAACAAGAAAATGTTTATGTCTTCTTCTTAATCCAATGAAACCATATCGAGGTGTTAATTTTCCATGTCAACACTTTCTTTAAGCAGCATAATAGATGCCGCAAAATTATTTAAGGCGCTTAGACTACGGTACTGTACAGAGCAGAGTACGGAGGCACCGGTACTCCATGTATTATTGATCTATTGATCGAGACCATGATTACCACGCCCCCTTTATGCTAGCTGTATTTGTGACCACACACCTTCAAGTTGGTAGGTTGATTCGAGCTCAGATTCGAGATTCTCTAGTGATAGTAATTATACAAGCGCCCTGAAAATAGGGTCTGGTCAGCGTCTGTCTAGAATCAAGGACTTGTGCCACCGTTACCGAAAAAAACAAAAAAAAACTGGTGTGTCCAATCAAATCGTAGTATTGCCAATTAAATGCATTTTGGCCGCACAATGTGAGTAAATACTGGTGCGAAAGTTACAAAACGAAAGTTGCGTGAGTTAATTCTTTTTGTGTTAGGGCAAATAAACCAAGGGACAATTTCCATTTACCATTTGTGTGTAATAGACACCTTCCCTCGGAAAGTAGAAATATCGACTCCACAGCCTAAGCATCAATCGCCCATAGAAATCAACTAATTGAAACCCTTAAAACATCACTTTTATGATTGAATTCTTTGCTGTTCGATATGTTTGTTAACGCGAGCTGCCTGAGTATAATTACGCATTCCTAAACACAAGTCCTTAATGCTAGACAAACCAGACCCTATTTTTGGGGCACTTGTATTAGTGTCTAAATAGGGTCGGCGGCACCAGACTAACATCTTCGCAGGCTGATTTGAGATACTCTAATACAGCAGTCACCCTAATAGAACAGTCACATGTATAGCTAGCTGTATGCTTTATCAAAAAATAGTATATTAAAATTTATAAATTTACAGATAAAAAGTAGTGAAACAAGTGATAAATAATGGTAGCTATTACAGTATAGCTCAGTGGGAGATCCCTACTTTGGCATGGTATAACAATTATTTTGTGCTTAATGCCAAAGTAGGGATTTCCCACTGAGCTATACTGTAATAGCTACCATTGTTCATCACTTGTTTCACTAATTTTTATCGCTTGGATTCCTAAATTTTAATATAGTAGTGTTAATAGCATCTGTATGAATTTCCATGTGATCATAAGGCTATGAGTTATGCAGCATTGAGTAGTATATATACACCTACTAAAACAACCACCATCAGTTAACAGAGGTTGATTATTACTCCATATAGCAAGCCACATCAAGACTCACGGTAGTGAGTCGCGAGGCCAATTAAGAAGCACAAAGCGCGCGCCTACAAAATTAATAAACACATGACCACTACTGTGAGCCATTTACATGAGGGATCTATTATGCAATCTTTTAAAATCCACATGGCGAAATCTCAGGTTTACTAAAAGATTCCACCTCGAAACCAGGGGCATGTAACCTTTGTATAATGAGTAACTACCACATGAAAAGTCAGGCAAATTGTCAGAGTAGTTTGTTCCATCGCCCACCCATTTACCATGTGTTAATTAAATTATTTATTCAAATGTGCATCGTTCTTTTTTTAATTTTCTTCGTCATCGCATCCCATTGAAGCGATTTTCTTTCAACCATGAAGTCGTATTGTAAAAAGGCTGTGGCTATTAGGGGCTTTTTACACAATGTATCTGTACATTTAGTTTCGCTAAAAGTTGTTTGTTAGTTTATGAGATCGCTTTTGTGCTCTTTGAAGATTCAAACTTGCCACCATGACGTCGAGGTGTGGGTGCCCGCCTCATTTCCAAAACCCAAACAGTGTGGAAGTGGATAAGGTCATTAGCCATAGTGAGCTGGCCGATTTGATAGATACTGTGCTGTCAACTCTTGGTTTAATTGTGAGCAGTCACTGATTTGTTTTAATTTTGCCACGGTATGCCTCCACCAGTGACTCGTCGGTGTGACTTGACTCCGGCCCATGCAGGGCCTTACATAGCTAGCTATAGCCAGCTGTTTCATACCCGCTGTAGTGATACAGTTGAAGTAATTTACTGCTACATTACCCGTGCACGTCTCTAATTCCGCCCCAGCCCTTCAGTGCCTGTGAAACTTCAGTGTTGACTTAAAAAGCCATGCAGCACCAGCGTATCACCTTTCAGTCACAGCACTTCGTAGACCCTCATGCAACCACCCACAATTATAGCAACACTTTAATGATAGCATGATATATTGTAATAGTAAACATTTACATTATGATAATCCCATAAAAAAATAACTAAAAAGACTACAATAGCACAAGAAGCCAGATATACTAGTGTTTGGCTATGAAGTACCACCAAGAGTTCATAATATAGTAGTGGGGTCTTGGTACCACATATTATTTTTTCTTCACCATTTGTGTGATTTGTCCATTGACCATAAACTCACCCACCAACAGTCACAACATCAGTATCCACCCTGCATATACAGAAAGGGATACACTATGGTAAGGCACAGCTAACTAAAAACGTGTAATCATATAGTCAGACTAACATGTCAACAAACACTTTCTTCCACTATTATGATTATTGTTAAAGTGAGCATCCAACATAGTCATTCTCAAGATGTATTCAGCATACTGCAGCAATTGATGATCAATTTTGGAGTATATTACTTGACTTGTTTTGTGGTTCTCACCTACATTGTTGACATAGCAATATTTGTTGCTATAGGAGACATATAAACTAGGAGGGACTAGTGGTTATAGCATAATGGTAAACAAGTTACAACAGCAAAGGAAATTTTAATAAACTAGCAGTGATTGGATAGTTGATAGATAAAAGTAGAAGACAATTTGTAGTTTTTCCAGTCCTGATTGTTTGAGGATATTTGCTGACGACACCAAGTGTATACATACAGCTAAGACTGCTGAAGACTTCAACATTATACAAGAGGACCTTAACATAGCCAGCAACTGGTCCGTGTTGCGTAATTTATCATTTAATTGCTCCAAATGTGCTGTTTTACACTTTTGGTGCAACAATAATAGTACTGCTCAGTACTTCCTCAACAATAACAATATTGAATCGACAGAACTGATTAAAGACCTTGGGATCATGATATCTACTGACTTCTCCTGGTCTGCCCATTGTAATATGGTTGTGTCCAGAGCCTACAAACAGCTAGGCTTAATCCGTCGTAGTTTTACAACCAACTGTATCTTGACAAAGAAACAATTATACATCTCCTTGGTGCGTTCTCAACTTATGTACTGCTCCCAAATCTGGCGACCCAATCTTGTTCAAGATATCCAGCTTTTGGAAAGGGTTCAGCGGAGAGCCACAAAGTACATTCTTAATGATTATACTTCATCCTATAAAACTAGACTATTAAAGTTGTCGATGCTTCCCCTCATGTTTACTTACGAACTAAATGACTTGTTATTTTTTATTAAATCCATCAAGAATCCATCTTTACACTTTGACATCTCCAAGTGGGTCCATTTTAACAGCAACAGTTCTACAAGATCATCAACCCATTCCAAGCTAGTTCATAATTATACGAAATATAGCACCTCCCGCCACTTTTATTTTAACCGTTTACCACGTTTATGGAATGTACTGCCACCTTTAAATCTAGATCTATCTATAGCAACACTAAAGAGACAGTTAAACAACATCTTCTGGGCCATGTTCACTTCAAACTTTGATGACAATAATTACTGTACTTATCATGTTGTATGTCCTTGTCATAGGTGTAGTTCCACCCCAATTACCCCTTTGTTAATTAATTAGTTTACTTGTAATTTTTAGTTGCTCCCTTGTAATCTTAACTTATAATTGGGTGCTGATAGCTCTTATCAGCACACCAGCTGCTGTATTTTATAGTCTAGTTTAGTTTTATACCAACCCCCCAGTTTGTATCCATGTCTTTCAGCAGCAAAATCACAATAATAATAATAATAATAATAATAAGCACATTAGCTGAAAAAAGCAAGACAGACTAAATTTCAACACAGTTTATGATGCAAACCCATTATGTACCTACCACTGTGTTACCCTATCACTCCCCTTGGATGTAAGTGGGACTTTACAAGGCGAATTGACATGAAACTGCTGCTTCAGTATGGGGCATTTGACAATCATTCATTAAGCACCCAAGTATTTTTTTCTACGCTGTCAAATCCCCCACATTGCAACTGGAGCCAATGGTGGGGATTTAACACAATAGGTTTGTCCTACCATGGGGCATTTAACATTCGGATGTGCCCACTATAGCCCTATATATGCCCGAAGGAGGGGGAGGGTTAGTAGGGAAATATGTTGATATGTGCATTATATATAATATGGTGCATCTACTGGGGTAAGTAGACTAAGCCTGTACCTTGTGGGCCTAAGCATGTTCCTCTCCTGTTTTGAAAAATAATCTTTTATTGCCTGCCCCTAACTGGAGTTTGCCTAACACCTTCAACATCACAAAAAGCTATCTAAAATGGTTAATTTAGCTTTGACCATTGGCAAACTACAACACTCAACAATTATATCAGAGTATACATAACTCTATATATCTGCCCAGTTACTATATAGTAGGGTCCATGGTTTTCTCAGATCTGCTTATATTATTATCACATCAATCAATCGATGCATAGTAATTATGGTATACTGTATGTACGCATTGAGCTGAGCCCTCAAAAATATTAACTTATTAGTTTTGTAGTATTGACTTACTTGCTAATCATTCAAATACCTGACACATTATTTATAGCCAAAGATTTCATCATACATTAGAGGAAGCCATAAAAGTATATAGTCTTATTGCCATTCCTGAACTGTTGATAGAAGCACTTGTCTGCTCTTGACAACTTCGTTGTCATCACCAACCATCTGGTTGGTTGAAATGTTGAGGAAAAGTCTTTCATTTTTAGCTGTTTTCTCACTAGGGTTCAGCTCAACTTGTTCGCGGTCTGACCCACACAGCTGCTAGAACAAGCCAGCTACAAGGATCTGGCCTACCGAAAAACATATACATATAATCCCAGGAAGCTACTATGGCGTGGCCCATGGGGGATTCCTGTCTAAAATTACGACGGTAGTTATATATCCGTTTACAATGACTTATACACGAACTTACTCGGAAATTCACTGGGAGAATAATAGTGTGATGCATTCAGTGCCTTCATGTCAAGTCCATTCCGAGGCATAGCTACATTCAGCTAGTCTCGCCATTCAGCAACAACTCGCAGCCGATTCGCCTCCACTTGTTACGCATACAGACTATAGTTATATCACCAATCCACCGCTTCAGGAAGAAACATTAAGATGGTAGCCTCAACTTTGTCACTATCCCTCACACTCAAGCTCACACTATCCTTGGTTCTTATTTTCACGTGAACATCATGCAAAATATCACGTGAGTCCTTGAGGGAAATTTGAACAGTTTGAACGAGTTTTTCTTAGCAAGTCACTTCAGTTTAGTAGTGCTTCTAAACACTGAACTTGAAGCTTTTGCTACTGATTTAACTAGCTAATCTCATACTGAAGCTGTTATTATGCATGCATGCATGCAGTGTCTCCTATGTAATATAATAGCCAATCTTCACTCAGTAACTGTATGCTCTCCATTCAACAAAAGTAGTGGTATCCTGTGCCAAAAACAGCCCAGCTGTAAAAAAAGGCGAGGCCAAGAATGCACAATTACATGTTCATGGAGTAACTACAACTAAAAGACATGACATCAAAATCTGGCCAAGAAAGCATTTACAGTATAGGCACTTTGCATTCATTTTCTGTATGCTTCACATTATCACATCCAACTAGCTGTACATATGTGCTTGCAATATAAACAATACTACTGAAATGATAAGATGATTACACTGCATTGTTACCAAAATTAATTTAACTAAAAATTTACAATTGGTTTCTACTTGGCCATCTTTTTGCACTGTATATTAAAATAAAAGATGGCCAAGTAGAAACCAATTGTAAATTTTTAGTTAAATTAATTTTGGTAACAATGCAGTGTAATCATCTTTTATCATTTCAGTAGTATTGTTTATATTGCAAGCACATATTATGTACAGCTAGTTGGATGTGATAATGTGAAGCATACAGAAAATGAATGCATAAAAGAGCCTATACTGTAAATGCTTTCTTGGCCAGATTTTGATATCATGTCTTTTAGTTGTAGTTACTCCATGAACATGTACTTGTGCATTCTTGGCCTCGCCTTTTTTTACAGCTGGGCTGTTTTTGGCACAGGATTAACTATACTGTAAATAAAACTGCCAATTTTTTTTTGGAACGATTTGTGAAGTTTTTAATTTATTGATATATGTATGGTGCAAGCACAAACCTTCATGATCCCTACTATAGAGTGCTACTTACTGTATTGGATACTATACAGTACTACTGTACTGTATATACTATACAAGTAATACTGTATACAGTATTATACAGTACTTGCAGGGACAGATCCAGGAGGTGCACAGGAACGTACCCCACTCACTGTTAACCCTATAACACATATTAGAGTCATTCACAATAACATACTAAATGGAGTAGATTAATGGTGTTCAACCAAAGAAAGAGTGGCAGATCCAGAGAGAGGTACAGGGTAGGTGATGACCCTCTTTCACCTCTCCCTCACCCTTCCCCATCCTCATAATTTTTTTCTGACAAGATTGAGACACTCTACTCAAATATTCTAATAGAACAGTCATCGCATGTAACTCAAAAAATTATCCAAGTGTATCTACTGTATTTGACCAGTTAATAGCCGCAGCTACTATAACTTTCAGCAAGGATAACCCTGCTGCTACGTACTATGCAAAAGCAGCTACTATCTGAAGGCAGCTACTGTGAGCTTGTGTGGCAGCAGCTCGTGGTGTTTATATGGATTCACAAGTGACTGACCTTGTTTATAATCATCCTTCAATAACGTCATTCACTTTAACTTCTCTCAAAAATGCTTTTTCCTGGCTTAACCAACTCCTTTCCCAGTTTCTACTTCAAATGCGTCTCTGTGCTAAATATCAGAAATTTGATGTCATGACATCCTAGTTGACGCCATGATGTCTTGGCGTTATATTATTAAAATTACATAGGTAGTAGAGGGCACATTATAACCTACCTAATGTTTCCTCTACTACCTAAGGAATCAATTTTCATGATTCTAGTAGTCCAAAGTTAGGGTTAGAGTTTGAGTTCAACTTTAGCTAGGAAATCAAAGAGTAAATCCAGTTAGGGTTTGGGTTCAGATACATTTTAAAATATGTGCTAGATCGCCATATTTATATTTAACTCTATCTAAGATTCAGGGTTTTGGCACCTAGCAGTGGTGGTGCCGTGGTTAGGACTTTGATGCATTACAGAAAAGTGACGGGATCAAGTACAGAAATTTCTATTATTTTCTATTTTTTCTCCTCCCCCCTTTACAAGTTTTAAGTTAAAGTCACAAAACATCAGATCTCTGAGATGTAGTCAATTCCGTCTTTGCAAAAATTTGAACATGTGGCTTGATCTGGTTTGTAATTGATATTGTGATGTTTAGTATTATTATCAATTTTATCTAAAGAAAGGGTACACAAAAGGCTTATAGCCTGTACAAGGTGGTCCCCAAAACACATACACAGTACAAAAAGCAATATTAGAAACATTGACTAAAAAAAATTACTATCTACAAGCAAACAAAAACAACAAATGAGCAAACGAAAACAACTATACAAAAAGTAATAATAAGTGAGAGACATCAGTTAAACAAGTAACATCGGAGCCATGATCTAAATAAGCATGATGGTAAGGACAAAATTTCATATGGGATTGAGTTCCAAACAAATGGTGTGTTAATTCACGTAGAAGGAATATCTGAATGCATTGATGGAAGAAGATCGAGTCTGCAAAGTCAGTTTGGGAGTGAAATTCTGAAATAATTATATTTTAATGGTTCTGTTTTAAGATGTTGTAGAGCATGATCAAACTAAACTGTTCCCTATAAGATTTAAGTGATTCCCATTGTAACTCATTTAGCATCTCCGTAACTAGAGGTGTACCGATATGAGTTTTTGGCATGTACCGATATCCGATATTGATGCCACCAGAAGAAGCCGATAACCGATAGCCGATCCGATATTTGCATTATAGTTAAAAGTGTACATTTACCTACCCTACAACATGTGCATGCTATAGTGGTATACAGCTTGGGTTTCTATTGTGCAATCCAGACAATTAGGCACCCACAAACATTTTTATGTATACTCCCATGAAGCCTTAAATAAATATTTCTGCATTACTCTGCATTCTAATGGCTTGTGAGAAAGCTGGTACAGCAAGTTTCCTTGGTTATCCTGTGACCCTTCTTTTATTGCAAGGTACTCTATAGCTGCTTCATTTGTAAAGACTGTGATAAGCTTTTCAGCAACAAACACTAGAATCGCGTGTATTTATATGGCTTCTCGTAGCGTAGCGTTTGTTTCAGAGAGAACAATAAGCCACTGGCACTAAACAGCCACATGGATAACGTAGAAAACCAATGCATAATCCGTTTATGTACAAACTATTGCTACTGTCTAAATATCGGTAGCGATATCGGTCCTCCTACTGTTCTGTACCGATACCGATATTGGTAAAAATTACCATATTGGTGGCCGATATTATAGCCGATCCGATTATCGGTACACCTCTAGATTCTAGTGATCTGTGAAGTGTCTTTCCACCTATTAGGTGAGGTGTCGTAGTGGTCTTGGCCACCGGCACTTGTGCTATGCTACACAAAACCGCAGCAAGCAAAACCGCAGCAGTCTATTATAACTGCACACTTCTTAAAAAACTTTCTAAATGCCGTGGGCATTGTTTGACGTAGAGTATCTCTGTCAGGCCATTTGATAAAAGGAGCAGTCTTCACAGCCATTACATCCAATACCTGGTGAAAATATCTAGATACAGTGCTACAATGCACCCCAAATCGGAATGCAAGGTCTTCATCCATTAAGTTTAGGCGAAGTTTCATGAAGAACATGATTAAGATAGACATTTTTGATAATCTTGTGTTATCAGGTAAGGCTGATGATACAAGGTCAAACAAAGCCTTAAAAACACACCACTCAGCAATACCTGTAAAGACTAAAGTCATAATCTACATTATGGCAAAAATATGTGTTAACTACCTGTGTAAAATTTCAGTAAGTGATCGCTCTGTTGCAAGTGCTCACTGGATATGTGAGTTTTTTCTAAGTATGATACTTTCATTTTAAGCTCATCATTCTCTTTTCTTAGCCTGTCATTATCCCTCTGTAACTGTATGTACTCCAGCATGAAAGCATCATCTGTCTGACATCCATCATTCGTGGTTGTTTTGGTGGTTGTACTAGCATTGTTTTGGTGGTAGTACTAGCTGCTGCTACAGAACTAGCATTGCCAACATCCTCAGAATCAGAAACAACTCTCTTCCTTTTAGCCCGTTGTTCAGCCCTATTGTGCCTTTCTGGGTCAGGAACAGAAACTTTATGGCCCATGTATAAAGTGGGCACCCAGTCAGGATCAGTTGTTTCATAGAGTTGTGCTGGCTTACCTACAAATATAGCTAGCTAGCTAATTACTGATAACAAGTATATAAGCATGTCTAGCTAACCTGACCTGAAGTGTATAGAGCACACACGAGAAGATGTTGTGGGTGTCCAACCTTCCCTATGTATACTGACAATCCATGCCTCACGCCGCTTCCTTGATAGCTCTTCCGTTTGTACTCCCTGGGTTGTGCGGACAGCAGGTATCAAGTAGAAACCTTCCGTACCACGTCTTTTACGACCTACAACGCAGCAAGAATTCACCATTATCACTGAGATTACCACTGAGACTCGTCTGTATCACAATTACTATAGGTATAAACCTACAACTATGGGTATTTATAGCATTACGCGTGCCTCTTTTGCCTTCGAAGATGGCGTATAGCAACAGTAACCAGGACACACCCTCGTTTGCAAAACCTCTATTGGTAAAAAATGCCATATCGATGGCGGATATTTTAGCCGATCCGATTATCGGTACACCTCTATCCATAACACTAGCATCATATGTATACTCTCCTTTTACATATCTAGCAGCACATGTTGTGACTATAATTCTAGGATGTGGATCAGCTACTATCCAGGTGTGGCTATTTTATTTTATTTTTTTATTAAGGCTTTACTGCACAAGTGCTGAAGGTCTGTAGGATGCCTGGTCCTACAGTCTGTTTAAAGTTGTTATGGAAAGTGTGTTTGAAAAGGTGGAGAAATATTATATGATCGCGAACTGCTGCTATTAACCAGTCAAATATGGCATTTTCAAGAAATTTCCATTGAGCTAAGTACACCCATGGCATGGTGCTGCTATTTAAAATCTTATACAGAGCCGTGGTCCTTTGCATAACACAACTCATTACTTAATTTTTAAAAAAACTACTCACAGGATAATTGGCATTCACCACTGTCACTGATCCTACAACTCATGTTTTAACAAGTCCACTTATACTGCTATTATCAGTACTACAATGCCTTTGAGCTTCTGAGACAGGGGTGTACGCAGGAATTTTGAAAAGGGGTTTCCACTAGAGCTAGTTACTGTTATATTAGAGTAGTTTATATTGCCTGACTGCTTTATTAGAGTATCTCATCTTTTCACTAAAATCATAATTCAGGACTATGCTATAGCTAAGTGTGCTATCATGTGAGAAACTATTATTTAACAAAGATAAAAGTTTAAAATGTGTTCTGTTACATGACAGATTCCAGATTCTGGAAACCTGAAGTTTCAATTTCTTAATGTTTCAAGTACAGTGTAAAATCCAAATGGGTTTCCTGAAATCCCTGGAAACCCCCCTCGGTATGCCCCTGTGAGGGACTGTGCCCCCAGACCTCCTGCTCATATTATATCTACACCCCTCTTTCCAAACTCTGTATCTGCCTCTAGCTGATATATCGTACACAAGGAAATTTTGATATCAAAAAAAATTTGATGAATCAGTTTAATTCGTCAAATGTTTATAAGCGCCCTTAAAAGTACAGGTTTTGCCTACAATTTCTTCATTTTCGTCAACATTTTATTCGTCAAATCTGCTGAAGTCTGAATTCGTCAAATTTTTTTGACGTCAAAATTTCCTTGCGTACAGTAGTTGATTTCACAGCTATTTAACATAAAGGCTGCGTGCACCCTATGGCTTGTTTGGCTTTGCATAACGAAAATTATAATCACTGCAATTCACATTGTGTATCTTATACAGAGATAAAGTGTCCGCCACCTCCGCCACTACCACCCAACTATGTGTGCCGTCAAGTTCTTCTAGAAGAAATGGTTTTAAGTCTATGCCACTCATCTATTAACCCTAATAATTATGGAACAAGTTTAACACTTACTGGAGCTGGGGGATTTGGCAAAACATCTATAGCTACTGCTTTATGCCATCATCCTCTAATTAAAGAGCAATTCATGGATGGATGTGTGTTCATAGAACTTGGACCACAAGCTACTGATCCCAGCATGAAACTGAACCAGCTATATCACTTACTAAGTGGTCAGTACTTAAAACAAGGTGACATTAATCATGTCGAACAAGAAATGTATCACCTCACACACCATTATTGTCATAATCTTCTTGTAATTATTGATGATGTGTGGCATGTTGAAGATGCTGTGCCAATAGTGAAGGCATTTAGTAACTGTAAAATAGTCCTCACCACCAGGATGAATGATATTGAACGATACATACCCACCAAACAAGTTGTTACTATAGGTCCAATGGAAAAAAGTGAAGCTATTTCACTATTGACTTGTGGAGTAATCAATGTCAGTAAACTATCACAAGTGGATATGAGCTTACTTGATGAATTAGCTCAAGATGTCTACTTGTGGCCACTGCCTCTGTCTCTTATAAGAGGGCAACTGGCTAATCAGCTGAAACTACACAGATTATCTAACCACGAAGCAATTCAAATTGTGTATACTAAATTACGTGATAAAGGACTAATGGCATTTGACAAAACTAATATGGAAAGAAGTCGAAAATATGCAGTGAATTTTTGCATTGAAATGAGCTTGACTTTGCTAACAACATCATTATTAGATAATTTGAAATCCTTAGTATTGTACACTGGATTAGGTAATTCATTACACATAACATTGCTAAGGAATCTGTGGAAAACTACTGAGCATGAAGCAAGAGATATTGTTGATACCCTTTGGACCTATGGTCTAATACAATTTACCAATATTTCAATGCCTCCACATAATAAGACACAACGTTGTGTAGAGGTTCATATTGTGATCAGTCAGTACATCATTGAACATATGGACGGCGATGAGATATTAAACCTTTCACAATATGTCCAAAGTGGTCTTGGCATGACTCTAATAGACCACTTTTTCACTTCCTATGGAGTGGATAACCCAGATACATTATCTACACCAGAGTTTATAAAATTTGTGATTTGTGAAATAGAATATCATTCATTGCCAATTTACCTCAGAATGATTAATTCACATGCAATAAGTGATCCACATCATACCATGAGGTTATTACAATGGATACAAGAAATTATTACAGAACTATTACCAGATATTACAACATTTTTACCATCCATAGGTGAACGGGTTGATGCACTAATTACTGACTGTCACAATAGCCTGAAAAATGTTCACAGATTAAGCAGAGCATTAAATCAAAGTGTTCAACGATGTCTCACTCAAAGGAACTATCACAACTTAATCCAAACCATAGAGAGTTATATGAGTAATTACTGTATAGCACTGGTAGCACAGAAAGCTGTCAGCACTTCAGAGGAGATAATCCCATACTGTTATGATCAACAAATATCAGATCATGTCACATTTATTTGTAACACATTGCAAATGTACACACCAGAGCATCATGTCATCACTCAAATGATATTACCTTATATTGAGGTGAAAACAAGGCAACTCCGACTAATCCACACTTCACTACTGACAGGTTCACCAGATATGGATACAATACGTAATTACTTACTTTCTGGTTTAGATGCAGAAGAAAATGAGTTGCTACATATTGATCCCCTCATAACTTACCAAGAGATGTTTCCCAATGGACTATAATTTAAGTATTAGATATGAATACATACTCTAGCCTATATAACTCATTATATGTTACATTAAATATCATACTTTGTTGTGTTTTTTTTTGTAAAGATGCAAAACTTGTATGAAAATTTCTTACACGAAAATTTTTACATAAGATTGAACTACGCTAATAGAGCAGTCATTCACGTAAATCATACGAAATATTGTTACATGGAAATTTTTATCACAATTGTGCACCAACAATGGTAGCACTGGTAACACATGCACTTTAAATTTACTTTAAAACCCATAAACAACAGTTACAGGTGGAATGATGGCTTGTTAATTTCTACTAATTAATGTTGCATTTCTCTGTTACATGCAGCTGTCAACACATAAAGGGTCTAAACTTCAGGTCTGTGTAATTTAGTAACCCTCATGATCAGACCCTTATGGGGGACAGTAGCTATACCTTTTTTTGGTCTTCATTTTACAGCTAGGACCGAAGTTGCAATTCCAGAGTGGAAATCCCCTTTTAAAAAGTCTGGATCCGCTCCTGGAAAAATAAAAACTAAATTATAAAATTAAAAACTAATGTAACTATCCTACTGTATTACAGAAATAAAATACTACTACATATCTAGTTGGTGCACCACTCTTTACAGTTTCTTGCCAGAAACATTCTGTGAGAGGAGTGACATCTAGCTAACTATATTCTTTAATAACAGACTTTGGTGTCTTTATGTCGGGGTGAACAAAGCTTAACAATTTAACAAATTCTTGATAGTAGAAACTTGAAACTTTAGTTGAAAGTGACCTAGCTAGCACTGCTATTTCAATTGTATCATAGTAGCTAATTGGTAATCCTAAGACAGCCAACATGTACAGCTGTAGATATTCAATTTTGTTCTGTTTGCTTAAGACTGAATGTGATGAGTGGAGTCCAGAGGGAAAATTCCAACAAAGTGATGGATGGAAGTCTGGGAATTATTATATCACAATGCTGTTAATTGCATTCCAGTACAAGTCATAGTGCTACTGAGTATAGAGAGCTTGTATGCTCCATCCAGAGCAGCCATACTTGAGAGCAGGTTTCAATGAGGCCGGTTTGTCACCAAGCAAAACGATCCTGCAAGAATATTTGCCAAGATCTTGCAAGAGAATCCAGGATTTTGCAGGAATCCTGCAAGAGCTTTCCAGAATCTTGCAAGACTCATGAATCTGGTCATTTCTTGCATGAACTTGCAGGACTCCTGCAGGCTGGGCAACGCGAGCTGCCAACAAGTATCACTGCATGTCAGACACTAGGATAAGGTTGGAAACAAGTATTGAAACTATGTGGGTTTAATACAGACAAGCACATTATTAATTTTCGATAAATTGGCTAGTGGCGAATCATAAACTGGGGCCTTGTTTAAAGCATTGGCAGGTTATATAGAGCCAGTACCGGTTGCACTGTTTCGCCGGATATTTTTCCAGCAGTGGAGGCTACTAAGAAGTTACGTGCACTAAAAAAAATTGTGCAAAAAACCTAAGAAAGTGAAAAAAAAGTTGACCCTGGTATCCATACTCATGGTCCATACTCGTAACCACTGTACCACCAGTGCTGCAGCTACCCACATGCATTAATTTATACCTTATAAATGTCCAACTGAAGTGAAGAAGAAACCAAAGCTGAACTCGACCTTAACCCTAACGCTAATATTACCGGTAACCTGTCGCGTGCTCTAAAGTATAAGACTCGAGGCAAACTATATAGAGTAACTAAGTATAAGACTCGAGGCAATCTATATAGAGTAACTCACCTAATATCGGACGGGCTCCAAAATCGGACGCGATTACTCGAGCTGCAACAGGAATTTTCGAACAACTTGTATGTCTTTTGATAGCTCAAGGCTGTGGGACTTTGCACACCAAGTATCAGTCAGTTTCCTCGGCTTCTTTTGTCTGGTGGCAGCAGACCTGCAAAGTCACGGCATTTCCGATTAATACGTATATCCGTATAATAGTCGATTCACGGACACCCACAGTTTACAAATCACACTTACATCAAATCCGAGAATAGCCGTTCGTGCTTGTTAACCGGTACGACACAATATCCACTATGTAGCTAGAGCATTTTGCATTTACCTCTCTACTGATAGCTACTAACCAGACCCTCGCGGATCTGGCCGTGGAACAGAACCTCACCCATGCCATATTAATGTAAACGTTAGCTAGCTGTGCTGCTATAGTCTCGCGCTTCCATTTTCTCGGGATGGTGCTTATCGATATTCAATTATAAGCGCCTCCTTTAGGGGGAGCTTAATTATAATTTAAAATCGATATACTGAGAATTATGTCATGCTAGAAGCTATAAGTCTTTATACCGTCAGCTGCGTTAACTGTATAGTATAAGTAGGGGAATATTATCTTCTCATTAACTGTAATGTCATAGATCTATGACGTATTAAATTATATCGTGCTACTTCGCGGGAAATACCAAATATATTCCCCTCCATTCCCCTTTTGTCAAGTTTATTGATTACGAGATTGATTATATATATAGCCATATAAACAAATTCTGGCTTTAGTGCATAACATTGTTTATTATTAACTACGTGCTAGCTTTGCACTAGCTGGCTAGCAGGAGTGACTCCAGTGTGGTGGTCGCGTTAGCTGACGTGATGCAAGAGATAACTAAGAGTGATCCGGCTATAACTATAGTGAGTATATAAATTCTGCCTAACTTAACTAGCTCCCTGAGAATTAGCTAAAGCAGCACCAAATCAATTTAATGTACTGTATGGCTCTTAAGTTTGTTGATCTATGTAATAGGGTGGGGTGACTACACTGTTGGCATCAAGGTTGGCGTACTTAACCAATCTCTCAGGGTCCACTAGCCGAATTGCCGAATCACATCGCAACAATACACAAAACTACTTAGTAACCATATATATCTAAATTACTAAATACTCGCTATGAGGAGGTTTGTGTGTGTGTGTGTGTGTGTGTGTGTGTGGGTGTGCGTGTGCGTGTGCGTGTGCGTGTGCGTGTGCGTGTGTGTGTGTGCAGTGTGTGTGTACCTGTCTACCTATATATGTTTGTCTGTACGCACCCACGTGAGCAATATCGTAATAATGGTAAAAGCTAGTCTCGCGTGACCAGACCGCTTTTTCTCCGTCACGGCGCTTATCGATTAGAGATTATAAGCGCCTACTCCGAAATGGGGCGCTTATAATCTCTGATCGATAAGCGCCGTGACGGAGAAAAAGCGGTCTGGCCACGCGAGACTAGGTAAAAGCAGCTTTTACGTAAGAAGTAAAAGCGAAATGAAAACTTCTGCACAGGTGAACTTTGCTCTGAGATGGTTTCTTTTCGGCGGACTAAGTGAAATACGGGTGTGGCGACTTTCCTCAGACTACCTTCCTCTTGAGGTTTTCAGGCGTTTAGCAACTGAAAACAACGGTGCAGGCTTCGTACACCACCAGGAATAGCCTATCGTTTCGAGTTGAAAGGGGGCGTATCCCTTACATACGCGAACGAAAATGAAGAGCAGCTTTGAGGCTTTGTCGAGAGAATTTGTGGGAAAAACACATTAGTCACACTATAAAACAGGTTTAGAAGATATTTCTGTGCGTTATATGTTGGTAAAAGCGGTTTGTTTAACAAACGCTTCCTTAGCAGTGCATAGCAACGTAATTGAACGAATTACGAAAATTTCATGAATTATGAAATACGAGAATTAGCTAATAATATTATTGCACAACCCAAAACTACCCTATTGTAAAATGGTAATACATAGTTGGTTAATTCATAGTAGTATAATTATACTGTCTATAGTTAATTCCAGATGAGTTAGCTATAATAGCTGCATGGCGCCTGGTTTTTAGAAGTAGCACAACATCAACTTGTTTTTGTTTACATAACGGTATCCACAACGAAGTTATTAAATGACAAAGTCTAAGCTTTAGTAGCTGTAATAAAGTTTATTCTATGAGTGAGTTATGATGCCATGTATTAATGGGTTAAGTACTGTGTGTAATGGTGTAAGGTAGCAGTTTGCTTTAACATCGGAGGGCTTTGGCCTAGGATTCTAAACCATGAGGTAATCAACGCTTGCCATCTCCAAACACTGACCTTACAGAGGTTTGTGGAATATTTATTTGCAACAAACCATCAAGTGCCAACCACAAAACCTGATCCATCAACTTTGAATGCATCACCACAACTTTGATAGGTCACATTTCTGGTGACTTTCTATAATTATTGCAAAGATTCTGCAATTCTCTGTTCATTTGCATGGCAGGTATACCATTGCTAAATTTGACGTACAGAAGGGAAAATCACAAACAACCTTCACAAATATAATTATACTAGTTATGTGTATAGTGATATTGATTTTATACTGAAAAATTACACTTAAGTTAAGGTAGTGGTACGATTTTACTTGTCTATGTAGTGAACCATGCAGCTCCGTATCAGAACAATCAGTGGTAAAACTTACTCTATAGAAGTACTCAAAACCGACACAATCAGTAATGTGAAGGCTGCAATTAATGACAAGGATGCAATCCCTCCCTCTAAACAAATCCTTAAATTCGAAGGACAACTGTTGGGAGATGGAAAAAGCTTAGAAGATTACAAGATCAAGTCAAATTCTATTCTGGAGTTGAGTTTCAGGAAAGGTATGTATATGAAAGTTTGGTTGTAAGGCCATCTTATACAAAATACACCATAAATGATGAAATTTGGGCATGACCAAAGTTTGGGGACTTTGATGAATCAAATGAAATATGTCAAACTTTATTCACCCATTTAGCTACCTAGTTTTTATTGTTCAGTATTGGCAGAGTGGTAATTTTGCCAAATTTTATCTGCCAATCGCCAAACTTAAAACTGTCATCATTTAGGATATCTAAAAATTTCATCTATACAGTTTTATTGCATTAATTCTGATAGTTAAGTATTGTTCCCTTTGTTAGACATGTCTATTAATGTCCAAACGGCAACTAGAATCATTACTCTGAGTGTTAAAGAAATGGACACCGTTCAAAGAGTAAAGGCCAAGCTAGATAAAGAAAGGTTATACACAATTGATCAGGAAATACTAGTGTTTAAAGGACAACATCTGAAATGCATGCATAAGTTGTCAGAATATGGTATAAAGAATCGATCTACCATTCACACACAACCAGGTTAGCATTGTGCCCATTAATTGATATAGTGTGTGCATGCATGTGTGGCCAATTGTTTTCCACTTTTCATTATGTAATTCTAACTTTATAGGCATGTGTGTAAATCTTGTAACACTTGAGAAAAAGTCCATCCATGTGTGCTGCTGTGAGTTGAATGATACTATTGAAAGTGTTAAACTAAAAATCCAAGGGACAGAAGGGTATTTAGTTGACAAACAAAGAATCATTTGTGCAGGCCAGGATTTAGAAGATAACAGTACAATATCACAGTGTGTTGCTGTAGGAAAGAAGAATGACTGGACCTTAGTACTAAGAAATGAAGGAGGTATGTATACATAACTTATTTTTATAAGTATGTACTATGTACAAATACAAGTATTTTTAATTCCAGCTCTAATGGCACTCCCGTCTCTATGTAGAAGGAAGCCTACGTGCCATACTCATACTTACATGGACACACTAATGAGAAATACTTCAATTGCCTAATCAATTAATAATGGAATAGTTGTGAAGTCCACTCGTGCACTCCACTGATATGCTTTACACAAACATAACAGTGCTTTTTGTATCAAAGTGGACAAAACCAACTTGAAGCCCTTTCCAACTGGATGAATTTTACGTCATAATTTGTTTCATAATATAACTCAGCTATTAAAAAGCTGTTACAATAATATTAAAGTGTATAGTTTGTTAGTGGTACCAGAAGTTATGAGTTTAAAAACTTGGATATCTTGAAAGAATGTAAGACTGGTTTATCAGACTGAGTCACATATAGGACTGAGAGGCCTGTGTAGCACCTATACCCAAATGCATTTTTTAATACTATATATAGTATTCTCAAAGAACTTTGAAATCAAATGAAAAGGTGTACTTCATTTTTCGTAAGTACAGTTTGTGGTGTGGACTACTACTACAGTTGTATATAGCCAACCAACTGTACTTTATGAATTTTCAAAGCTTATATTAATTAATAAAGTTACAACAGTAATTAAAATAAAATACAGATGCCAGCAGTTTGTTTTCAAAAACCCTCAGAATAGGTGGGCACTGCCAACATAATACCTCACATATACCAGAACTGAGTAGTCAGAAGCTTAGTCTACAGAATATAGGTGCATGATTGTAACATTTATCAACAGGATTGTTGTATGAAGCTGGAACACTAGCAATAACCTACACCTGGACTATTCTATTAGCATGTGTAAATGAACAACTAGTGTACCTGTATATATGCTGACATGTATAAACACAACTATATGGAGGTTTGGGCTTTTCTGGCCAAAAAATCACCCAAAAACCAGCTCTACATATAATACCATCCTGGCACCTTTGCCAGGTATAACCAAGCCCAAAAGTGCTTTTGATCCTAAGTGCTTCCAATAGGTTGTTACAAAATTTTCACTGTTAGACGTCATCTCATCCTGAGACATGCCTTTGGCATACCACACTACATGCAATGCACACATCATGGACTTACCTTTGTCCTCCTTTGTGTCACATTTTGTTGACAATCCAAGGTGTCAATTAACTTATTAGCTGTAGCACGACACATGGAATTTTAAGTTCATTCACAGAAAAAAGTAGGGAAGCAAGGTAGGTCACCTACACCTGCAGATATACTAATGGACATTTAATCCCTAATTCAGTCATGAGTATAGACTGAAGTATAGGGATTGAATGTCCACTAGTATATTGTAGAATTAAATGTCCATTAGTATATCTGCAGGTGTAGGCGACCTCTCTTGTTTCCCTACTTTTTTCTATGATCCCAAATCGAACTTAAAATTCCTTATTCCACTAGAACATTCCATAAATAATTTAAAGCACTACCTTGCTCATGCCATACAAACAATAAAGCACTTAATGCTTGGTCTTGATGCTATTAAAGCACTTTGTTTTGCCTCATGCTTTATTATCTGTATATATATATATATAGCACTCATGGCAATACTACATGTAACTATAGTACTGTATGTATTGTAGTAAATACTGCTACTACACTTTAGTAAGTACTGCAAATGATAGAACAAGTATTGCTAATACTACAAGTACAAGTACTGTGTATGATTACATGCTATATACTTGTAGTCAATCTTGTTAATATTAGTACACATACACTCAAAGTTATTCCTTAATAACATAATTATTTTTCATGGCAAATATATCTATTGCACTGCATGTGCACGTGTAATGTGTGAATCATAAGATTCAGACTATATAAGCTATGTGTAAAACATGATGTTGTAAAGTTTACTTTTTATCTGTATAGGTATGCAAATATTTGCAAGAAGGCAGTCTGGTAAAATAATACAACTTGAAGTTGAAGCCACTGACATCGTAGCAACCATTAAAACAAAAATTACAGATAAGGTGGATATTGTACCCAGTAAGCAAATACTAATATGGAATGGGAGTCAATTAAAAGATAACCAATCTTTACATGAGTGTAAAGTTTCAAGAAAGTGTACACTGGATTTGATTGTAGCTGGTAGGTTATTTTAATATGTATCTGTGTGCAATGTAAGACATAAGCGTAGCAAGATATTTTAGATAGGGGCTGGGGCTCTAGACTCTCACACAGTGTTGAAGAGCAAAAACAAAAAAGTTCTATAGCTGCTAAGAATGGCTGTCGTCCACCAAATATATGCACTTTGCTACACTGCTTGTCTGAACACTGTGACTGTTTTATTAGAGTAATTGACTGCTCTATTAGAGTATCTTGCAATTGCTCCCCCCTCCAGGTTGGTACACCTGTAATAGCCTGAATTTAAAATTGTTGTAATAAACCTTGTATCTGTTATTGTAAACTGTTATTTCCAGCCTGACATTGTAACCTTAACCTTTGTGACTGTTAGTATAAAATAAGCTGCAATAGTGTGTTGTACTCTCTTCTTCTGATGCTGAGTTATAATAAGGGTGATTCTAATAGTAGTTTGCTCAGTAGAGTATTACATTTGGGGGCTTGTCCTAACCAAGAAGAAGAAGAGCAGGAAGTTTGAGATGACAGCAATTGAGGCATTAAGACTACAATTTGATAATTTATAAAAAGAAAAGCAGGAGCTTGAGGTCAAACTCTTGCAGATACAGCCTGATGCAGAGGCTATTGTTGAGATAGAACAGGAGAGAGACCTTTGGAAGGAGAAATATGAAGAAGTTGTAGTAGAAAATTCTCAGCTTAGAGTACTGTATGATGAAGTGTTAAAGTATAACTCACAGGAGGTTAGTTCTGCCGACTCAGTTAGAGAGCAACAAATTATTGAGTTGCAGGAACAGTTAAAACAAGAGGAGGTGAATGTTAAACAGTGGAAGAGTAAGTGTGAAGAGTTTAATCTGGAAATTACAAGATGGAAATCTCAGTGTGTAATGCTGGAGAGTGAAAAGAGTAAGCTAAAGGAGCAGTGTGCAGAGTTGGCAGGGAAATTAGAAAGGGTAGGATCTACTATAGAGTTAGAATGTTACAGGGCAGAAGCGAAAGTTAGGAGGCAATGGGAAGCTTGTGAAGATAGATTAGTTGAACAACTACAAGAGCTACAGCACCGAATCAGAGTACAGGAAGAAAAGGTGATATTTACTCCACTTAGAGCAGTTAAACAGAGTAAAGATTTTTCAGTTAACCAAGCTCAGGTTAAGGGAAGTACTTGTGTACCGATTGTGGATCAACAGCAGTCATTGAAATATTGTTCCAGTAAACAACCTACTGATAAGATACCACAGATTGGTTTGAAAGATGTTTCTGGAGAACAGCACACAAGTGAAATGGTGAGTAAAACTGATACTGGTAGTTCAGAGTTATCTGTACCATTTGCTGTTGACAATAATGCACACGGTGTGTTGAATTGTTCCTCCTCACATGTCCCATGTGAGGAACAAAGTGATTAATCTTCAGTGAGAACAAGAGTTATTGAAACAGTAAACACAAGCCATACAACTGCTCATGTTAACCATCCTGTAGTGGTGTGTGAAACAGACAACACTGGTTCCACACCTGCTCGTGTTGACCAGCTTGCATCTGTCTTGTTGGCTCAGCAGTTACCACCTCTTCCAAAATTCAGTGGAGAAATAGATGCCAGTGAGGCAGAAACTGGTACATTTCAAGAGTGGTTAAAGCAGTTTGAAATGATTGCTGATATTTGTAATTGGTCTTCTCAGGCTAAACTTGTGAACTTGATTACCAGACTAGGTGGTCAGGCTTATGTTTTTTTTTCGGTCCTGCACTATGGAGCAGCGTACCAATTACTCACAATTAGTTGCTGAATTACGTAAAAGGTTTATACCAGTCAAGCTATTAATAGAATATAGTAGTTTATTTCATGACAAGAAGCAAGGAATAATGGAGACGGTAGATCAGTATGCGCAAGACCTTCGTTCTCTTTTTAACAAGGCATACCCTAGTGTACAACAAGGCACAAGAGAAGCGGAACATTGGGACAAACTGTGTTAGTTAATCAATTTGTAGCTGGACTCCTTCCAGAAATAAAGTCAAAGTTAGTGGGAATAGAGGGTAGTTTTAGTCAATTACTTGTTAAAGCTAGGTGTGAAGAAGCTAAGTTGCAACATTTTGATTCTACCCGTTCAGAGGTTTCAAGGAGTCAGACCAAGGCATATTTGCCTGGTAATTCAAGATCTGTGGTTAATCCTGAGAATGATGTTTCCTTTAGACCACAGAGATCAGGTATTAGGTTTAAAACTGGGCCTAGATGTTATAACTGTGGGTCATTATCTCATTTGATCAGGCAATGCCCTTATTCTACAAAGCAAAAGTGCACAGAAGCTACTGGGAACAAACTTACTAATTCCAACAATACAAAAGATGTAATAAGGGAAACTAATGTAGTTTCAAATGTAACAACTGTGGAAAATGTTGTTGACAATAATCAATCAGAGGTTGCAACAAGTGATCAACCCTCAGAGTCTAGCATTGCTGAGGTTAACAAAGCATTGGATTCGGTAGTTGTTCAAATGCATGGCATTACATCAGAGCCCTCTACAGGAAATGTCCAGTTGGGCCCTGTCTTAAAAGCTCTGGTAGAAGTAGAAGGGGAGCTGGTGGAGGCTTTACTGGATACTGGGTCCCCAGTAACAATTATACAATTGGAAGCCCTTTTGGAGATTTTGGCAAAGCAGCGTCGTCCAGGTCAGACCCCATCAGAGTGGAGGACGGTAGTAGAATCCCGTTTGGAACCAACCTCCCTTATTCTACAGAATTACAGTGGGGATAATCTTAAGATAGTGCGGCAGATTAAGATTGACATGAGTCGTCCGGGGTATTCAATAATAGCTGTGGTCCAAGTACAAAAGGGCGCTCCAGCTAAACTATTAATAGGAATAGATTTATTGTCTCAATTAGGGTATTTTTTTATACAGACAACAGAAGATAATAGCGATTGTGATTTGCTGTCAACCGACTCAAACAATGGTGATAATTCATTAGGAGGTATAAATGTTTTACGAGAAGATCAGAGCGATGAAGAGGGACCTGGTGGTGATTGTATTGTTGAATCAGATGTTAAGAATCCTTCAGTAAACACAGTTGACGAAAAAGGAGAAATGAGTGTTGTTGATAAACCAAGTGGTCCAAGTGTCGCGCGCGGGAATGTTTGTCTTGTTCAGGCGACTAGAATACCTGCTAGAGATAAAAAAAACAATGAGAGTTAAAGTAACTGATGAATGTTGCTGCAAGGATATACTTGCTATGTTTAAGTTGAGTTCTGATCTGATGGAGACTCATCAGTTGTTGTCCCCGAGCGCCCTTACTTGCCTTGACAAAGATAATCAGTTCACAATGGTATTGGAGAATCATGGATGTGGACCGGTTCATTTACAGTCGGGCCAGACATTAGGACATGTTGAAGAGGTGGAAATATATCAGCAGGAGCGGGTACAAGATTGTGATGGCATTGGTGAGTCACAAGCAACAGTAAATACATTGCTGGTTGAAACTGAGTACACTGCTCCTGAAGTTGCTGAAGATCTAGATAAACAGAAGAGGTTGATAATTATGGAGTCTCTCATTATTCACAAGTCAAATTTGTCATCAGAGTAAGTGACATTATTAATGAATCTTGTTGAGAAATATTCTGATATATTTGCCTTGGATGCAACAGAATTGGGGTCTACAAACCTAGTCACAAATTCTATCAATACTGGGGATTCACCTCCCATACGCCAACCTGTGAGACGAGTGCCATTTGCCCTACATATGAAAATGGAACAGTTGGTACAAGAAATGATGGATCAGGGTGTTATACAGCATTCTAGCAGTCCATGGGCTAGTCCCGTGGTGTTAGTGAAGAAAAAAGATGGCAGTCACTGTTTTTGTGTAGATTATAGACGATTGAACTCTGTGACAAAGATGGATGTATTTCCACTTCCCCGAGTGGATGATACTCTTGATATGCTTTCGCAGACACAGTTCTCTTCTGCGTTGGATCTTGCAGCTGGATATTGGCAGGTTCGTATGGATGAGGCCTCTCAGGAGAAGACTGCCTTTAACACCCATTCGGGGCACTATAAGTTTTGTGTGATTCCATTCGGCCTTTGTAATGGGCCAGCTACATTTCAATGATTGATGGAGTCAGTACTGGTTGGGTTGTTGAGAAGCTGCTGTATGGTGTATCTCGATGATGTACTTGTGATTGGTACAAGTTTTGCTGAGCATTTGGCTAACTTAAAGAAGGTTTTTACTAGATTTCGTTATGCTAACTTGAAATTGAAGCCAGGAAAATGTTCACTTGTTGGTTGTGAAGTTAGATACCTGGGTTATATGGTTTCAAGAACAGGTATTTCAGCAGACCCACAGAAAGTTGAAGCAGTTCAAAATTTTCCAGTTCCGCATGATGTGACATCATTACGTTCATTCCTTGGCCTGGCTTCATATTATCATCGCTTTATACCAGGATTCTCGACTATTGTTAGTCCTCTTTTTGGATTAACACAAAAGAACACAGAATTTGTTTGGGAACAACCTCAGCAAGACTCATTCAACCGGTTGAAGCAGTTATTGAGTGATGCTCCTGTGTTAGTTTTCCCTGATATTAGTCAAAAGTTTGTGCTAGAAACAGATGCATCAGGGAAGGGACTAGGTGCAATTTTAGCCCAGAAACAGCTGGATGGCTCTATCAGACCAATTGCATATGCTAGTAGGACACTCCAACAACATGAAAGGAAGTACAGTGCAACTGTATACAGTGCAACTGAATTAGAAGCCTTGGGAGTAGTATGGTCGGTGAAGCATTTTCGTCATTATTTGTATGGTCATCGATGTATTGTGTATACTGACCACGAGCCATTGAGGTCCTTGTTGAATACACCTCACCCATCGGGGAGATTGGTACGGTGGAGATTAGCATTACAGGAGGTGGATTTGATTTTTCACTATAGGCCTGAAAGAATGAATGGTGCTGCTGATAGTTTGTCACGCTTTCCTGTTGTGCAGCCACTGGAACATGACAAAAGTTTGGGGGAGTTTCAGCCTTATGTTGGAGGATGTAATGATTCTCAGGAAGGGGAGGATGGTGTGATATGTCAGGTTGGGAGTGATTCTACGAATTATTTGACTTGTGAGTCAGAATTTGATCATTTGGCAAGGATTGATTATAATGTGGACCCACCTGGAGGTTCACTGGTAGCTGCTGTAACACCCCAATTACAGGATGATATTAAGAGTGGGGAGATCTTGAAGAATAGGCAGAGAAAAGATGCAGAAATAAGAATGATAGTTGATTTTCATGAGAATGATATTCTGCCAGGTGATGATAAGAAAGCTAGGGAGTTATTATTGAGTAGAGCACAATACCACCTGGTGGACAATATTCTGTATTATGTGGCTAGGGACAAGACATTGTGACTCATACCACCTACAACTGATTGCGAGCAACTGTTTAGAGAGGCACATAGTGGACATTTTGGAGCACATTTGAGGGAAGCTAAAGTACATGGGGAGTTGTCAAAGCATTACTGGTGGAAAACAATGAGAACTGATATTCGTAAGTGGTGTAATGGATGTTTGGTGTGTGCAACACGTCGGCCAAGTAGGGCTATACATTCCCCATTGAACCCAATACCGGTGGAGGGTCCATTTCATCGGATGGGGGTTGATGTAATTCAGTACCCTAAGTCACAATCTGGAAACCAGTATGCTGTAGTTTTTACTGATTATTTGACCAAATGGCCTGAGGTTTTTGCAACTAAAGATCAAACCACCCTCACTATTGCGGAATTGTTCATTGAAGAAATTGTTTGTCGTCATGGTGTACCTGGTCAATTGCTTTCTGATCATGGGGCTGCCTTTCTATCAAGACTACTAAAGGAAATTTGCAATTTATTAGGGGTAAAAAAAATTAATACAACTGCTTACCATCCCCAAACTAATGGGCTAACTGAAAGGTTTAATAGGACACTAACTGACATGCTGGCTAAAAGAGTAGAGAGTAATGGGAAGGATTGGGACACTCATTTGCCATTTGTCTTATTTGCTTACCGGGCCAGTGTACAGGAGTCAATTAAGGAGTCACCATTCTACCTCTTGTATGGACGTGATCCTCGCTTGCCAACTACCTTGGAGGTGGATGCCATGAGTCATGAAGAAATTGATGTGGATAGCTACAAGAAAGAGATGTCAACTAAGTTAATGGAAGCTTGGGAAGTGGCTAAGGTTGCCAACAGGAGGGCACAGGATAGTCAGAAAACTCAATATGATCACCAAACTAAACCACCTCAGTTTAGTGTAGGGGATAGTGTATATGCCAGCTGCTAAGGCTTGTAAAGCCTATAAATTTGCCAGACCATTTTATGGTCCTTACCAAATTATTGAACAGAATTACTTAGGAGTGGTTGTTCGACCAGTGGATAGACCCCTAATGAAGCCAATTAGAGTTGCTTATGATCGAGTTCGAAGATGTTCTGAAGAAATCCCTGATGAGTTTTGGTCGAATGGTGCCAAGAGTGGTAGAAATCAGAGAATTTATGGACAGAAATCTCATTCTGGATTGTGTGATAGTACTGGTATTCCTGATTCAGCCTCATCTGATGATGGATGGTCCTTGCCACCAGAAAGGGCACAGATGGAAGTTACTAGTTGCTGAAAGGATTGTTTGCGGCCAAGAAGGAACTGTACAGGTGGGGACACCTGAACTGAAGAATGGGGAAATGTAATAGCCTGAATTTAAAATTGTTGTAATAAACTTGTATCTGTTATTGTAAACCTGTTATTTCCAGCCTGACATTGTAACCTTAACCTTTGTGACTGTTACTATAAAATAAGCTGTAATAGTGTGTTGTACTCTCTTCTTCTGATGCTGAGTTATAATAAGAGTGATTCTAATAGTAGTTTGCTCAGTAGAGTATTACACACCTATGATTAAGGTATGGAAACATGGTTAATTACCTCCTCACATGACACTATGCTCCAACTGTTCTTCTAGCAATGCTTTACTTATCCATCTAAAATCTCGAAAGTTGGACCAAACATAACAATTAGGGATTAAGTTAATGAATTATGGACTCAAAGTTGACTGCTTTGAGTGCATGGCTGCTCTATTAGAGTACAGTATCTCAATCTTTTTCAGCGTTGTAGTTTTACTGATTCTCCATGCCTATAATTGTTGCACTTGTATAGTAGCTATAGCCACCCTTTAATGTCATTTATACATTATACTGATATGATGCTACCCTTGAATGGTACATACATAGTCACCCTTGAATAGCACTTTCTGGTTCTCATAAGATGAAAACAATAGCATAGATACATGACCTAGTATGGGAAAATCAGTCTTATCACCCATTATTGAGAAGTGTCGGTTTAAGTATTTAGTGTGTTGTAGCTTGTCAACAGTTGAAGCTACATGTACCAAATTTTACACCAATTGCTTATACTTTCCAGAGCATCCATTGTCAACGGCTAAGTTTCCTGCCAGTAACTGTGAAAAAGAGGGATATAAGATGATATTTCCAGTGGTTTATTGAATACAAAAAAGCTTGGTATAACCTGTATTATACTAATAATCTCATGTAAGATTTTAGTTAATGTGTTAAACATACTGAAACCATGTATGTGATGGTATAGTGTGGACATTATATTAGATATAAGCTATTTTAGGTAATGTGGTAAATTAACTGAAACCATATATGCAGTAGTATAGTATGCATTATACTTAAGTATAAGATGAGTATAATACAGGATTTATATTAAGGCTTAATATTTGTATTCAATAAGCCACTGGAAATACCATCTTATATCCCACCTTTTTCACATTGATTTTAGATAAATTTTAACTTGATACTGACTGTATCAGGTGAACTCCAATAGGGATGCTAGGAGGGGAAACTAAGAGATTGCATACAAAATGAAAGAATGCGCAGAAATGAATTAGGCCAAATTATACCTGAATGAAAGGAAATTTACAGCATAGGCCTTTATTTGACATGATGGAGCTGTACAGCTATACAGCCATCCCTGAGTTCTATTAAAACTCCACAGTTCACTTGAAAAAAGCAGCCAGCAAAGGCAGACCACTCAAGCCTTGATTGTGAAATTTGATAGTTTATTCATGTACTTTTATATTTTTGGTGAAAAATCAAATCTGCTGTCATGGGCGATAAAACCAGTTTTCCCAGATCCAGTAACATATATACTGTCGTAGCTGTAGTATTAAATATTGTTAAAAATGTTTCTCTAGATGAAGCACTTTCAGGAAATGCTGCTCATATGTTCTTTACAATAATTGGGGATCTAAAGAAGGAACTCTGTGAACAAAACAAAATCATCAACCAGAGGAACGATGATATGAAGCAAAATCTGCAACAACTTGCGGAACATATTCAAACCTTAACAGTAGCATTTGCAGGCAAAAGCAAACTCAAATGTATGGAACAACAATGTCAGCTAACTTCAATTATGGAATCAGCACCACTTCTTCAAGCTTCAAATGAATCTGTTGATACATGTAGTGCGAGAACAGTTGACAAAACTATCAAACAAACATGGGCTATTCCACGAGCTGAAGTAAACTGTAATGGTACACGTTTGGATAGGGGAAAATGGGGTCATGTGGTCAAAACCAAATACAGTGATCAAGATGTGGCTGCAACATGTTTATCTGAAGATGTGATTTCCATTAATAACCAAAAACACTTTGTTGATAGAATGAATCAGTCTGTTCATTTCCGCCACTGCAATCTTGTTGAATTCATTGGAGCTGTGCCTGGTATTCCAGCAATAATTGTTATGCAATATATGGATGCTACTTTGCAAGAAACTTTAGATGCACATCTTACACCAAATCATAACTACCCCATTTTAATGGATGTTGCCAAAGGTTTGCTGTATTTGCACAGTATTCAACCTCAAGCAGTTGCTCATGGCTCTGTAAATCCTTCAAGAGTGTTTCTAAAATTGAACAACAGAGCATGGCAAGCCAAGCTGTCACACCCAGCATCAGAGCACTTTACCCGTGATGACAGTATTGAAGTGACCATACCAGCTGCAGGGCTATCCTACACTGCACCAGAAATCAAACAAAGAAACATGCAAACAATAAAAAGTGATATTTACAGCTATGGTGTGCTTATAATACATCTGTTAACAAGAAAATCAGCATATGATAGCATTGCTTTTCTGTGGCAGTATCTCCATTTACAATTTCCTAATATCGTACCTATTTTACAAGCTTGTACTAATGCCAATCCAAGTAACAGGTCCCCCATTGAAGGCGTGATTGAGCAATTGAAGGCTATAAACATTTAGAATACTTATGCAATACACTTAGAGATAGGGTAACTGTAGCTAACTGATACACTAATTTACACATTTAAAATGTACTTATAAGGCTGCGCAATTTATATTATCATTACTTGTGTAATAGTTTTGTGTAATAGTTAGAGATTTGTATAATATACTCCTACATTGAATAAGTAAACTATGACACACACATTAATTTCACCCATACAGCAGCTCAGGTACTGTAGTGAGGAAACCCACTAGACCTGAGTCAAATATGCTCAAAATTTTGGTTATTTTGCCCAAAATGCTTTCAGGAATTTCCCACCCATTATGCTATTTCAGCATTCCTATTAAGCTTGTATTTAATTTGCTTCTAAGTTAGCAACATTTGTTACACATCTATGTTGGAACATTTTAATCAGTGAATGCTCTATTACAGTATTTCACTAAAAAGTGACTGTTCTATTAGGGAGTATTGATCAAAGAAACTATGTACAGTTGCTCTATTGCAGTTTGCAGTTTCCACTGACTGCTCTGTTAGGGAGTATCAATCCATATCCATGGAATTAAGCTCCATAGTTTGAAATATCTACCTATTATGTACTCCAGCCTACTGTATTATGCTAGTATATCGACGCAGACCTAATACCCACTGAATTTTTTAAAAGGTAGCAATGTATACTATAGTAGGTACGGAGACTTTTTCAACCTTGTGGTGGACTTACCAATTGTTTTAAATGTACAGGCTTTATGGAATATATTTCTGAAATTAATTTTCATGGTGCATATAGCTAGTTTGTAAAGCATTATATTGACATCATTGACACAAACAGTATTCTATTAGATTTCATGGATTTTTGGCCCCACTTATATGCGTATATGCTTATAATTGGCCATGTCTCATTCCAAGAAATGGAGGAAGGTTTCTCTTCCTAGCCATCTAGTCCCCTCTCCCATTTTTCCAGCCATGCATAACCCTTGGAATTGTCTTCGTGTGGTTACTTTGTTGATAGCAGTATAATATCATCATGCTGAGTGTGTGTGTTCAAGAGTTTTGCAACCTATACTACCTGCACCCCTCATGCAATTGCAGTTACTGTACCTTCCATTAAGGTGTAACTACCTCATTTGATTGGGTGTACCATTATCCATTAAGACTATCACAAGACAAAATATCTTAAACACATTCACAAACAAGCTATGCATCTCAAAATTTCCACGGTAGATTTCACTAGTCATATCTTGCTGAAGGCCATGGATACGGTATGTACTCAACTTATGGTTACAGGTGTATGTGATATGGTACATATATAGTATGTACTCATCCATAAACCCACACTACTGGAAGTTTTGTCCATGAATATCCAATGACCTGTGAAAAGTTTCATTGGATGGCACCAATGAAATTTACTTTCATAGCATTTTAATTGCCTTTGGGAAATTAATGAAAAACCAATGAAAATTTACCAATGAAAATTCCATGAAGAGAGTTTTCAGAAAGGAAATGGAGGAAGGTTTCTCTTCCTAGCCATCTAGTCCCCTCTCCCATTTTTTCCAGCCAGTTTTCAGTGGTAATTTTTCATTGAGTTTTCACTAAATTGTTCTATGAAAATAAAGTTTCATTGGGGCCAGGGGCCACCCAATGAAAACTTTACTTTTCACAGGTTGAACATCTTTTTTCATTGGATATTCATGGACTAAGTGCCAAGGGTAAACTGTTCCGTGGAGACTAAAGTATGCATAACTATCCTACCTATGTAGGTCTGCATAAAGCTTTTTCTCATAGAGAAGCATATCCAAAGTCCCGCTGTCCCACCTAAGGAATTTGTTTTATATTTTCCATGTGTTTTCTATTGGCATATACAAAGAAAAAAATTATTGCATTCTCAATAGAATTGTACAGTAGCAGCTGCCAATAATTCGTTAACATAATCACTACAAAAATCGCTTCTTTATTAAGTAAGCAAGTCTTTTATTGTATTCTATGTTAATATTATTCTTTAGATAAGCTAAAAATTTCCAACCATTTTACTTGAAACCTGCATGGCTACAAGTTTTACTCAATAGGACCTGCTGGCCGGGTATAAGCACTGATATGTAGTCGTAAATCAGTGGCAAAGTTACTTTCACTTCTTTTAGTTGGAGTTGAAACAACTGCATGGCCTGCCTATTTATAAGACTGATGTACTGTAAATTTACGGATACATGGTTGGTTTAGGTTCATTTTATTCTGCAAAGTTACAGGGAAAGTCCAATTGTAGCCTTCTTTGTGGTGACCTGTTTCTTCAGATGATATTTAATTCTGGCTCAGTGCAACAGTTCCTTCATAATATCAGCAACAAATAAATACTGCACATTATCAAGACACACGGTAGTGTGTCGTGCGGCCCAAGAAGCCGGCGCGTAACACCCGTGAGTATATTGACAGGAAGAAAGAAAACGCAATTTTCGCACCTCCGTAGCTCTGTGCTTCCTTGATGAAACAAGACGATTTTTGCTGTGGACATGCCCCCCGACTGCAGCACTCTACATTCCAAATTTGAGCGAAATCGCTTCGCGCGTTCCCGAGATATGCGACTTCAAAAATTGGCTGAGTTTCTTCGTTTTTTTTTTCTTCTTCTTCTTCTTCTTCTTCTTCTTCTTCTTCTTCTTCTTCTTATTTTTCTTTTTCTTGTCGCACACTTACAAAAACTGCTATAAAACTCGAACGCGTTATCCGATTGCCTTGAAATTTGGCACACTGAAGGGGGGTATAAAGGCGCATCTCGGTACCAACTTTGGCTGGAATACCATAAACAGACAAAGAGTTATGAGCGATTATGCACGAAAAATAACACCAATATGTTGTCACGCCTACAGGGTAAACCGCGTATGGGAAGAAGCTGAAAATCGGTGGGTGAATAGGTTAACTATTGAACCTCAAACCTTTTGTGGTTTGAAAGAAATCGAGCTAAAAACCAGGAAGATACAGCGAAAAAATCAACAGTGTGTAACAATTACGCAATCGAGATTAGCTAATTTTTAATATTTTTATTTTATTATTATTATTATTATTATGCTTGCCACGCCTACCAGGTAAACCGCTTGGGGTAATGCTTTCAAAATCGCTGTACAGATGGAGTTATCATCTTAGAAAGGCTCTTCAATGGTGTAGAAGAATCAGACTTAAATCCACGGAGTTATAACACGAAATCCAACTTGGTGTAGCAAGTGCGAGATCGAGATACTCTAATAGAGCAGTCATCCTAATAGAGCAGTCACCCTGAACAGAATTAGAGATCAGTTAGAAATAAGTAACCTGTATAGAGATCAGCTACAAACAAATCACCCTGTAGAGAGTTCAGCTACAAACAATTCACCCTGTTAAAACATCAGTTAGAAGAAGATTTCTTGTAGAGAGTTCAGATACAAACAAATCACCCTGTTGAAAGATCAGCTAGAAGATGTCACCTTGTAGATAGTTCAGTTACAAAGAAACCACCATGTAGAGAATTCAGCTACAAACTAGTGACCCTGTAGATACATCAGCTAGAAGAAGTTACCTTGTAGAGAGTTCAGCTACAAAGAAACCATTCTGTAAAGAGCTCAGCTGCAAACAAATCACCTATACAGAATTCAGCTACAAACAAATCACCCTGTAGAGAGATCAGCTAGAAGAAGTTACCTTGTAGATAGTTCAGCTACAAACAAATCATCCTGTAGAGAGATCAGCTAGAAGAAGTTACCTTGTAGATAGTTCAGCTACAAACAATTCACCCTGTACAGAGCTCAGTTAAAAGAGGTTTCCTTGTAAAAAGTTCAGCTACAAACAAATCACCCTGTAGAGAGATAAGTAAGAAGAAGTTACCTTGTAGATCGTTCTGCTACAAACAATTCACCCTGTAAAGAGATCAGCTAGAAGAAGTTACCTTGTAGAGAGTTCAGCTACAAAGAAACCATCATGTAGAGAATTCAGCCGCAAACAAATCATGTATAGAGAGTTCAGCTACAAACAAATCTCCCTGTAGAGAGATCAGCTAGAAGAAGTTTCCTTGTAGAGAGTTCTGCTACAAACAAATCACCCTGTAGAAAGATCAGCTAGAAGAAATCACCTCGTAGAGAGTTCAGCTTCAAAGAAACAATCATGTGAGAGTTCAGGTACAAACAAATTGTCCTGTAGAGAGATCAGCTAGAAGAAGTTACCTTGTAGAGAGTTCAGCTACAAAGAAACCATCATGTAGATAGTTCAGGTACAAACAAATCACCCTGTAGAAAGATCAGCTATAGAAGAAATCACCTTGTAGAGAGTTCAGCTACAAAGAATCTATCGTGTAGAGAGTTTAACTACAAACAAATCACCCTGTAGAAAGATCAGCTATAGAAGAAATCACCTTGTAGAGAGTTCAGCTACAAAGAAACCATCATGTAGAGAGTTCAGCTACAAACAAATCGGCCTGTAGAGAGATCAGCTAGAAGAAATTACCTTGTAGAGAGTTCAGCTACAAAGAAACAATCATGTAGAGAGTTCAGCTGCAAACAAATCACCTGTAGAGAGTTCAGCTAGAAACAAGTCACCCTGTAGAGAGATCAGCTAGAAACAAGTCACCTTGTAGAGAGTTCAGCTAGAAGAAGTAACATTGTAGAGCTACAAAGAAGCTACCATGTAGAGTTCAGCTGCAAACAAATCACCCTGTAGAGAACTCAGCTACAAACAAATCGCCCTGTAGAAAGATTAGCTAGAAGAAGTTACTTTATAGGGAGTTCAGCTATGAACAGATCACCCTGTAGAGAGTTCAGCTACAAACAAATCACCCTGTAGAGAGTTAAGTTACAAAGAAACCACCATGTAGAGAGTTCAGCTGCAAAAAAAATCAATCACTCTGTAGAGAGTTCAGCTAGAAGAAGTCACCTTGTAGAGAGTTAAGCTGCAAATAAATCACCCTGTAGAGAATTCAGCTACAAACAAATCACCCTGTAGAAAGATCAGCTAGAAGAAGTTACCTTGTAGAGAGTTCAGCTACAAAGAAACCACCATGTAGAGAGTTCAGCTGCAAACAAATCACCTGTAGAGAATTCAGCTAGAAACAAGTCACCCTGTAGAGAGTTCAGCTAGAAACAAGTCACCCTGTAGAGAGTTCAGCTAGAAGAAGTCACATTGTAGAGAGTTCAGCTACAAAGAAACTACCACGTAGAGAATCCAGCTGCAAACAAATCATCCTGTAGAGGGTTCAGCTAGAAGAAGTCACCTTTTAGAGAGTTCAGCTACAAAGCAACCACCATGTAAAGAGTTCAGCTGCAAAAAACTCAATCACCTTGTAGAAAGATCAGCTAGAAGAAGTTACCTTGTAGAGAGTTCAGCTACAAAGAAACCACCATGTAGAGAGTTCAGCTGCAAACAAATCACCTGTAGAGAGTTCAGCTAGAAACAAGTCACCCTGTAGAGAGTTCAGCTAGAAGAAGTCACATTGTAGAGAGTTCAGCTACAATGAAACTCCCATGTAGAGAGTTCAGCTGCAAACAAATCACCCTGTAGAGAACTCAGCTACAAACAAATATGCAGTGAAAAAGATCAGCTAGAAGAAGTTACCTTGTAGAGAGTTCAGCTACAACGAAACCACCATGTAGAGAGTTCAGCTACAAACAAATCACCTGTAGAGAGTTCAGCTAGAAACAAGTCACCCTGTAGAGAGATCAGCTAGAAACAAGTCACCTTGTAGAGAGTTCAGCTAGAAGAAGTCACATTGTAGAGAGTTCAGCTACAAAGAAACCACCATTTAGAGAGTTCAGCTGCAAACAAATCACCCAGTAGAAAGTTCAGCTATGAACAGATCACCCTGTTGAGAGTTCAGTTAGAAACAAGGAATCCTGTAGAGAAATCACCTAGAAGTATCGCCTTGTAGAGTTCAGCTACAAACAAATCACCTGTAGAGAGTTCAGCTACAAACAAATCACCCTGTAGAGAGATCAGCTAGAAGAAGTTACCTTGTAGGGATTTCAGCTACAAACAAATCACCCTGTAGAGAGTTCAGCTACAAAGAAACTATTCTGTAAAGAGCTCAGCATCAAACAAATCACTTGTACAGGATTCAGCTACAAACAAATTGCCCTGTAGAGAGATCAGCTAGAAGAAATTACCTTGTAGATAGTTCAGCTACAAACAAATCACCCTGTAGAAAGATCAGTTAGAAGAAGTTACCTTGGAGAAAGTTCAGCTACAAAGAAACCATTTTGTAAAGAGCTCAGCTGCAAACAAATCACCTGTACAGAATTCAACTACGAACAAATCACCCTGTAGAGATCAGCTAGAAGAAGTTACCTTGTAGATAGTTCAGCTACAAACAAATCTCCCTGTAGAGAGATCAGCTAGAAGAAATTACCTTGTAGAGAGTTCAGCTACAAAGAAACCACCATGTAGAGAGTTCAGCTGCAAAGAAATCACCCTGTAGAAAATTCTGCCAGAAACAAATTGCCCTGTAGAAAGATCAGTTAGAAGAAGTTACCTTTTAGAGAGTTCAGCTACAAAGAAACCATTCTGTAAAGAGCTCAGCTGCAAACAAATCACCTATACAAAATTCAGCTACAAACACATCACCTGTAGAGAGATCAGCTAGAAGAAGTTACCTTGTAGATCGTTCAGCTACAAACAATTCACCCTGTAGAGAGAGCAATTAGAAGAAGTCACCTTGTAGACTGTTCAGTTACAAAGAAACCACCATGGAGATTTCTGTAATCAATATATGTGACCGGATTTGCGAAAAGGGGTCTTCCACACACATCCAATTCCGTAAATGTTGGAGACCATAACTCAGTGTTCAAGTAACATAATTATTAACCTGAACATTTCACCATGTATTCAGCTATAGTGGTGCTCACCACTGCCCAAATATCAAGGCAATAGCTCTTTCCAATCTGAAGTTATCAATTGTCAAAGTTGGCAAATTGGACCCCTTTTCGCAAATCCGGTCACATATGTATTATACAGTATATATAATTTGTACATTTACTGATAAAATATTTAAAGTACATCTACTTCATCTTTTCTTCTTCCTGTAGTAAAGAAAAAAACATAGGTTAAAAAAGTCCCAAAGCTGGCCATAGGCCGGCTTTGGGGTATACAAATACAAAAAGAAATGAAATCTAATCCAAAACAGCCAAGCTGTAAAAAAAGTGTGCGGCCCTCAGAAAGGCTATGGTGAAAAAAGATGTGAAATCCAAGGTGGCGGCCAAGAAATGGCTGTGATGGTAGGTTAGTGGTAAAAATTTTAATAATGACAATTCAGGTGAATTTTTGTGCCGCTTCACAAAAATTCACCTGAATTGTCGTTATTAAAATTTTTACCACTAACCTACCATCACAGCCATTTCTTGGCCGCCACCTTGGATTTCACATCTTTTTTCACCATAGCCTTTCTGAGGGCCGCACACTTTTTTTACAGCTTGGCTGTTTTGGATTAGATATAAATATACAAGCTGACATGTTATATCATGTTTGTGTATGCAAATAATTTATAGCATGTAGCCCATGTAAACATCAAAACCATGGTAGTCTAATGACATGAAAAAGAGCCACTGTTGCTGAAACCTAGCTCAATGCATTCTGTTCTACTTTTCATTTCTTAAAGAACTATAGTGTATGTGTTATATAAGCAGTTATGTTCGATTAGATGGTTTCTTTACTGCAGCAAACCAGTTTCCAATCTTGCATTATCCTGATTACCTAAACTGTGTATTAGTTGAATCAAGACATCTGAGATGTACAGTAGCACAGGTGTTCAGAGTATATATCTCATCATGGGAAAGCATACCTCAATATGCACTCTAAGGGAGTCTGGGGGCATGCCCTACCTAAAAACAGACTCTCTGAGATTGAATCTAAGAGTGATTTCAGCAGTTTATCACAATTAAGAGTTAATAATATGGAGAGTGACGTACTGCTCTATTAGGATATTTCAATCTTGGATTTTACAGTAAGCTTTCTACATGTCACCCAGGAAACTTTCTCTCAGAAATTGAATGCGAGAGTGATTTTAACAGTTTATTAGAATAGCTACTATTACTGAATATTTGCATGTCTGATTGCTAAATGAAATTGGCTGTTCTATAGGAGTATTTGTGGTTATGTACTTCTACGAAGGTAACCACTATGCCAACCAGTAAAGTGTCTTAAAGGTGCAACATAAACAAACGGCATAAGAACCCAGCGGTTACTTGCAGAAATCAGAAACCTTACTGAGGTATAAGCATAGTACTTGTAGCATATTTACATGCACTTGTCCTCAGCTTCACTTTGAATAGAAGTAATCATAAGACAGAATAAGGAATACTTACACTAATGCTAGCTGTAGGTTACTTTAATACGTATTTAAACAACTCTACAATGGAAAAACTAGCAACATGTCTTTACTCAATTCATCTGAGTCATAAGCCTAAAAGTCAACAAATATACCTTTTACCTGAATTTAGGTGCAAAAAATGATTTCGCATAATTGACGTCCTATCAAAGAAACATTACTATGAAACATTAATTTAAATGTTTCACTTGCTTCCACAAAACTATGTAGCATTTACAGTTATGCACATGCAGTTGTAATCATAACAAAATTTATATGTTTGTGAATAATCTTATTCTGTAGGACCAGGTGTCCTACAGACCTTCAGCACTTGTGCTGTAAAGCATTAATAATAAAAATAAATAAATAAATTCCAATATTATTATGTAGCTATAGCTATCACAAATAAAATAAACCTTATATACACCATGCACATATTACCCTAAAGCATATTTTATTAGAACATCAAAGTTTAGATAAATTGAGTGATCATTGCTGTATTATGAACTTCACTAAAGCAATATTGTCACATGCATAATATTATGAAGTCACAGCAAAATCTACTGAGGCAGATCTGCACATTAGATTTAGCTAGCTAAAGGGTGTTGCTTTCTGAACAAATTTACAAATGCCTTAAAGGCTGTTTAACACAATACAGTGCATGGTGTATAGAATGCATTCAATGCAATAGAATGTATATAATTATTGTCTACAATCCAAAGTTGACCAGCACCAGTGTATTGTTTCCTTGCCAATGAGTGTTGTCTATCTATAGGCATGTATGGTATGTTGTGGTCAAATAAAAACTGCATGTATGGCTTCTGTAACCTGATAAAAAAATCTAGCAGCCAGTGGTATAGGCAACAACACTCGCTGTTGTACTAGCTTTAAAATTAAAATACAAGAAATAAGTTATAGATTGTTGGAAAAAAAAAACAAATCAAAGAAGATTCAAACAAGAACTGCAGTGGAACATGTCAAACCCATTAAAGCATAACTTTTGAAACAGACCCATATTCAGACTCAATGGATATGGTACATACGTATAGAAATTACATCATCATTACAATACTCATGCATCAAGCTCTATCAACCATAGCAAAGAAAATCAACACTTGTGACACAACCTTAGCTTTCCAGTCAACTATGTCAACTTTTATGGTAGTGAACTTGGGAAAGAATAATCAGGTAGCTAGCTATTTTATAGAGTTTCATCTGGTCATCCCCAAATTCTTGATTCCTCCTCAAAGGAGAATTCCTAGAATGAACACTGACATTAAAACTCACAATTTTCAGTAGTTACACATGCACAATCACACAGCTAGAACTTGAATACACAATATAGTACAAGAAGTGATGTATCAATACTGCAAGCTACACGTGAAAAGAAATAACAGGATGTTATATATGGCAGTTATACTGCTACAACGATAATCACCATACCAACCAGTAAGGTGATTATATAATGCTTAAAGCAGCATAAGAAGCCAGTTATATAGAGAAGATAGAAATCTTAGTGTGGCATAAGCCAATTATATCATGGTATTAATAGTTGTAGCATTGGTGGTGGAAACTGGGGGACCAGTGGGCCCCTCCCCCATTTTTGTTGCAGAATGTTCAAATATTCTAGTAGAGCAGTCAGCTACACTAATGAAACAGTCAACTACTCTAACAGAACAGTCACCTTTACATATCAATGAAGTTATTCGCAAAAGCATAATCAAATATATATAGTCAGGGCTTCTAAAATGTGAAACTTTTCAGCCACCAAACTCCTAAGTATAACTGTTGCATGTTTCCACTGTACATACGTCACAATCAAAGTTGGCCTCCTCACTCTTTGGCCTGCTCCATCACCCTGCACATACTATAATTTTAACAATGAGCAGTTACATTTTTAAAGAAGCTATTCAGAAGGGGATTGATTGTACTAGTATATCAATATTACTATTGCAATGCACTTTTAATGGTAAAAGGCAAACAAGAATAAATCTGTTTTTGTACTCTGTACATTTGTAGTACAAAACCCTTTATGCAGACTTCATGCTCACAGTAGTAGTGCTTATCATTTGACCCTTCTTGTTATGTCTGTCTATACACTCTATGTAATGAGTTTCCAATTCTAAAAAATAAAGTTTGCTGAAAACAGAAGAAACAAGAGTCAAACAAGTCAGCCCAGTATAACAGGTCAAACCTGTATGTTACCCACCTTATCACCTTATCATCCAGGGCTGTACTGATCCCTTGACCTTCCTTTGGAAAGGCATATCAGCATGTTAAATGGGTTCTAGAACTATGATGGAACATGTCAAATCTATTAAAACCTAACTCTTGAAATAATTCTCACACACAGATCTCTATATACAGACTCAATGGATATGGTACATACATAAACATTATGTCATTATTAGCACACACATGCATAAACCACGTGATCTGGCTTTATCCAATCACAACACTATAGTGACAAAGCCTTGGCTTTAAATTTCCAGTCAACTATTTCAACTATGTGAACTTGGGAAGAATAACAACACTATAGCTAGCTATCTTACAGACTTTCATCTGGACATTCCTCCAAATTCCTGATTCACAAAGAAATTTCTAGAATAAACAATGGAACTAAATCTCACAATTTTTAATAGTTACACATGTTCAAGAAATGATGCATCAATACTGTTACCCCAGAGAAGCTATACATGAAAGAAGATGCTACTAGCAGTTATACTACTACTAAGATAATCACTATTAAGGTGTTCATGTAGCAAATGCTTAAAGAAAAGTGCTATAAATATAAACAATATAAGAAGCCATGCAGTTACATTCAGTATTATACAGAAGTCAGATTTCTTACTAAGGCATAAGCCAGTATTGTAGTTGTAACATACATGCACTTGTCACTTGCCCTCAGCTTCACCTTAAGCTTGAATTCATGTCAGTATAATATCTGTGGTATTATGATATTATTATTATTCTATAACTAGCAAACAACAATATACCACTGTATTCAGTAGCATGCATCAAGTTATAGTCAGCGACACTTTATTTAGAGCAGTCAAGTAAATATACTCTAATAGAGCAATCAAAGCTCAGTCACATCTTTTGTCCTACAGATATAGCTATGTTGTATTAAAGCATTGGATTTACTGTGATTGTTAATTAAAAGCTACGTAAAATCTGATCTCAGAGTTTTAAAAGTTTCTGGATAAATGCCCTCAGTTGTGTTATTCAGCTATGTCACATACACTTTTCACAAACTCGGCCCCTTTTAAAAATCCTAGATCTGCCACTAGGATGAAGTATCTTAAGGCATTTCTGTTCAATTATACTTCAGCATGTGCATTCTCTATTAGAGTATACACCCATAGCATTTAAACTGTGCACTGTGACTTCAATTTCTCAACAAGAATTTTGGTAGACTGGAATTGATATCTCGTTACTAATATTTTAGGACAATTATATATTATCTGAAACACTTCAATGCTGTCACTTTGGTGAGTGTACATACATGACTTTTAGCTTTTAAAATGACATTTTGTGACAGCTAAAGAAGACCATCCATGCAATCCATGTATACATAGTACATCACGATGACTCACAATAAGACTGCTCTGTTAGCATATGTCTCGTTATTTTAAAATTAGGGGCTTTATTTAATAAATAATGGTTACAGTCATTTCAACTCTGGTTTGTAACGTTTAGAGACAGCTCTCATTTTTACAGCTTGACTGCTTTGGTATAGATGTGTCAATTCTGTTTTCTTAAGCAGGCCACAAGTAGGCTTGTGTCAGTATATATTTGTGCATAACTACAGACTAGAAAAAGCATTAATTTTGCCACCAAATTAGGTCATGTGAATGAGCATGCACATTGGTTGTAGATTACAGCCCTGATTGGTGCATGTCATACTATTAATTATGTTTATATAACACGAGTTAAACGTGCAATCAAAGAGCCATACACTTTATTTTATCCTTCAATAAAACAGTCAGCTCTTGTGCACAAGTTTGAGTTTAAAAGCAGCATAATAATTAAGCTTAATTAATTCTGGGCATTCTTCAATGAAATAATAGGCTAATTCACAGTATAATTGTCTCTATTCTAAAATGAATGCAGTAATTTGCAATAACCGATAACATGCATTAATGCCGGTCGTTAAATAAAGAACCCCAAACTCTCAACCATTTGTTTCAAGCTGATATTGTTCACTTGTCAATCGCCGTCCAATGATGGTGGTTGTTTTGGTAGTTGTGCAGGGTTCCATGGTTCTCCTATACGATTTTGTAATAGGACCATAGATATGATCAGCCACAAATTGTGGCTCCCAATTGCATGAGGCTTGGGGGTGGAATACCTGGGGGTTCCTAACATTGAAGCCACAGGGATTTCTAAGGCCATCCTAATAATCCTACTGAAACCCTGCACTATCACACCCCAAGCTAGTCTTGGGATGGAAGAGCTACTCTTGGAATGGGAGAACACTGGACTTTGAGTCTATCACACAAGACTCCCTTCAATGTCTGAGTCTGCCACACAAGACTCCCTTAAATAGCTGAGTCTACCACACACAAGACTCCCTTTAATGTCTGTGCATTTCCTCCTGTGGTAGAGTAATCCCATACCATAGTGTTAATTCCCTCTTCTTAATAAAGTTGTTATTTTATTATCATTCTGATATATTGCAGCACTAACGTAACTGGTTTTTTATGTACTCATTTCCAACATATTCTCCTAGTCCTAGGGGTGGGCTATGGGAGGGGACTTTTTGTACCACCTGGTCATCCATTTGGAACGACCCATACATGCGGTATTTTTCCTACACATGCGTTCATAATGTTTTCCAATTAATACCTACTGCTGTATATTGCATCTAGTATTGTGATGCAGGTAAACTGTGTACCTATCTGATGCTGGATAGCTGCAATGTGTTGCTACACCGCCCAAGCACACACGTAAATTATCTCCCTCCATTAACTTTGTTTAACAAGTTAAACTCCAACGAAATGTGATATTGCATTGTTTAACCTATATAATTACTTTTGTTGTGTCGTTTATTGTAATGTTTGTAAATTCATCTTCAGTGATACAAATATTATTACATATAATATAATTATCATAATAGATATATCGATAAATAATTGTATAAACAGTCATAGAATTTGCTGAGTAAATGTACATCACTAGGTTGAGCACTGTCCAACATTACAAGTTATTTGTCCAGGATTTGTACTAGTAGCTTCTCTCATTAGGAATGTATTAAGATGATGGTTTAGTGAGGTGAGAATACAGTACATGCTTTCTGGAGTATGATACACCCAATCCCATTGATGATATATTTGCATACATTCATAATAATCAAAAGTTGGGCAATGTGATCCTCCCAGGTGTAACTGTGAGAAATAATAAGCACATGTAAGTCACACATTAAATTTGACTCACTTGAATTGTATCAAGACGAGACATTGCATGGTCGAGATTACACCTAATGTCACGCACTTGAGCATCGTATGTAAATCGAAGCAATTTACTACTGTACACTAATATATTAGTAGCATTAGAACACTGTGGAGCAGCCAGTTGGTGATAACGTTGATGAAGATCAAGTGGAAGTTCAGGTAGCGGATCGCTATCACATCGTTCTGTAGTCATGGGCTGTAATAAAACATGTACATTACTTTATGATTATAATTATGCTGTCCTTCATTAATTTTATTAATTATTTGAGTATATATGTATGTAATAGCAATGACAATAGCTAATAGGCTTACTGCAAGTATATTTCGGACTAGTTGAGATACTCTGTTGACACGACAAGTATATAAATTAAACAAGTCATTTATGACATCTGCATTTCGTTTAGTAACATTTGAAACAGGTAGTTGATCAATGTACAAGTTTGCAGTAGGGGCAGCCCAACTGGAGCACTGCAAATAACTTATGATCAGGAAACATCCAAGAACTATTGAGATCTTCATTGCAATATTTTTTGTCAACTTAGTCACCAATAACCAATGATTGTTTTGAAGTGAAGGGAGCATGAACGTGAAATGCTTTTATACTGTTGAGAAATGTATTGGCTAGGTGTTCCTTCATTTGAAATGTTTAGATTGGTTGCTACTTTGAAATGATGTTTCTATTGCTGTGTATATTATGTTGAGGAAATTTTAAGGTGTTAACATTAACATTTGATATAATCACAAGGACATTATTTCTCTGGCAATGATTACATATGCATGCGTATGGTTTAGCTTCAGAAATACTTCATAGTCACCATGGGGGGGTTACATACACTGTAAATTCAGAAGTATGAATATCATACAAAATTACCATGGGAGCCATGTATAATAGCCATTTTGTATGACATTCACACTTCCAATTTTACAGCTTATCGTATACCTTGTTATCTTTTCCTGTTCAAATTTAAGCAAGAAATTCCAAACAAGACTGAACATCAGTATCGTCTAAAGAGCATTGATTAATCACAATTTGTGCCTAATTGAATCCTTAGCTACTTGCAAACATGTGTATGATATAGACATGATTTTTATCCTATGGTTACTACATTTTAAGATATTGAAGGTCTCCTAATTCATATCTTTTAAATGATCATTATGAAAATTTGCAGATGCCTGGTGCGATATAGTGACTAATTAAAAAATATTATAAATTTTCTCATGTTTTGTCATTAAGAAATCTTACAACAGAAATCGGTTTAAACAGTAGCTATATATGCACATTGTATACAGAATCATGTCTTTGTGTCAATATGTAATGATGTGATTACTCCTTGATAAATTGTAACTTTTGAAATGCACACAGTATTTTCACACAATAATAGTAACAATGGTCTTTGTAACAAGCGCAGTTTGCACAGGTACAACTAGTTAAGAAATATTGCAACAGAATTACTTAAATATAGAAAATGCCTAATAAACCTAATGGAGGCTTAATTGTCACACATTCAAGGATTAAATTTCATGATATCTCACAGAAATATGCAGACTCTTATTGGATTCTTTATCAAGAAACACCAGGAAACAGACATTTTTGTGCTGTGATGACGTGTCTGTTGAGATGACAAGTGTCTATCATATATTTGAACTAAAATTATTTGTAGTGAGGTGTCGTGATGCCTGAATATTGAGCTGTATGTGATAGGATTTGATAGATGCATGTAGCCCATCACAAAGATAATCCACCTGTTGGGCAGGATTACAACATTATTCTGAGGAAACTCCTATGCTTGGATTCAGTGCATGTCCATTGGCCATGTAGAATATAATACAACTTTGACATTATATTCCCAAATTGCTATGTAGTCTAACTTTGTACATAATCCCCCTGTATCCGATCTGCCACTGTAAGGAGCTATGTGCAATGCATTTGAGTCAGTTTGCAGTTTTCACTGACTACTCTATTAGGAAATATCAATCTATTTTCATAGGATTAATCTCCATCTATAGTTGAAAATATCCGCCTAATATATATGCCAGTATTACACTGGCATAGTACTCCAGCCTATTATGCTTATTATGCTGGCATAATTTTATCCAGGCCTAATCAGAAGATACTACTTAAGAGGTTAAAATACAACTGAGGAAGATGCAATCATTTAGTCAATTTATTCATGTGCTGTACATGCATGGTTTCTATGGTTTTATTTTATTATACTGGACAGGCACCAGTAATTACTGATCTGTCCAGGGGGACCAGCCCCAAGAAAATTTAAATACACACGTACATGATTAGCTAACTACTTACATACATGCAATTACATTAACTACAAATAAATCAACTGATCTTAACTCAAGTAAATCAGGTGGGATAAGTGATTCCATTCATCAATTGTTCTTGGGAAAGAACTAAATTTATATGAATTAGTGTTTATAAACGGTGTTGAGAAGTTAAGATCTAGTTGATTGCACTAAAGTTTCTTGATTATTATAATCCGGGATTTTTAATCCTGGTGTATGATGAACTGCCTTATAAAATAATTTTAGCCTTGATGTCTGCCTTCTCTGTGAAAGTGATGGCCATTGAAGATCTTCTAAAGTAGATGAGATGCTAATTCCACTTTGCCAGTCATAATTTGATGTGATCCATCGTGCTGCTCTTCTTTGCACCATTTCTAAAGCATTGATATCTTTGTTGAAGTAAGGGTCCCACACACACAATGCATACTCCAGCATAGGTCTCACAAGATGGGTATATGCCATGCATTTGACATCTTGATTGCACATATACAAGTTTCTGTGGAGAAATTTAACATTCTTGTTGCTTTAGTAGTGATGTTTTCTAAGTGACTTCTGAAAGACATAGTACCTTCCAATAACCAATTGTAACAGAGAGTCTCTGATGTAGTTTTGTATGAACAGTTTTTTGCAAGCTATTCAGACAAAGATTAATTGCACTAGTAACCGCTATATCAATATTATTATTGCCACTTTTGCAGCAAACAAGAACAATTTAAAAAAAAATCTATTTTGCACATTTGGAGTACAAAACCCTCTATGCAGTAATATAGGAATTTGAGCCTTCTTGTTGTTGTGTCTATACACTCTATAATTATTACTAAGTTTACAATTCAACACACACTGTACAGGAATGTTTCCTATTAAAACAGAATAGTGATATGCAACTTACATGTGTAACGGTTGTAATCAATGCCTGGGAAACTGGTATATACAGTACCTAGTTATGCCATGCAGTTACATACAAGTATGTATGATGAGAAATTCATTGAATGGTTACTGATTACATAGTGACTAGTAAACCTAATTTCTGAAATGAAATGTTATGGATTCCATATTGAAGTTGATTCTCATAAGTTAGCTATTGTATGTTAGCTTGACATAATGCAACATATCTTATTCAGTAAATGTATAGGTTGCTTGATCTTGTATTTAGTTAGTAGTTATGAAGTTAATTTTCATGACATTTGCATGTTATGAAATGTTTCCATAGCAATGTAACAATGTGCTGTGGGAACAATGCACTTATGCAACCAGGTGACAGATGGTCACCCATGATGTTACATGTTGACAACTCACCCAATGGAAGCTAGCCTGTTAACTTTTGTTTGTTGCTAGGGCAACAAACTACATCATAAACATTATTGATAGCACAACTTATTAATTTTACATAAGCTAAGGATGAATAATAATATAGCATATGAAAATTTGAAACAGTTTAAAAATAGTGAACCTGTGGTTCATAATAGGGATTAAAATCATTATGAAGAAACTATAGGAGAGCTCCCTAAAATCAGGCAAAGTAGGAATTTTATGCTTAAATTCAAATACCAGCACTAAATGCATGCTGATACATACATGCTTGTTCTGTGATAGCAATTTTGATGAGAGTATCAGAGTCAGTGAGCACTGCTGTATTATGAGCTAATTACTAATATAATTTTCAAGCTAGCTATAAGGTGTTATATTCCGAACAAATATACAAATGCTAAGGACAGTACAAGGCATAGCTAAAATGCAACAGTACGCACATAATATAATTATGTTTCTTACAATAGCAGTTTTGACTGGTGACTCTTAAATTAAGTATCTAACAGTTAATAACATCAGTAATATTCTATCAAATTAACCAAAACCTGCATGTATTGTTTCCTTGCAATTGAGTGAACTTTGTACTATACAGCTTCGATCTGTCTAACTGGAGGCAGTGTATGGTATGCTGTGGTCACCAACTAGCTGTATATATATATATATATATGGCTTCTGGTACCATATGCAGTTCTGATCAAAAAAATGATTGTTAAAAGTCAAGCAGTCAGTGGTACGTATATAGCAACAACACTGTAAGTTGCTCTAGCAGAACTAAGTACTAAGTGTAATTAAAAGTAAATACTAGAAAATTAATTGAAATAAAACAAGACATCATGCTAAACCACTATAGAATTACATGATGTCAAAGTTTAACACTTGAATTTGTCACACACACACACACACACACACACACACACACACACACACACACACACACACACACACACACACACACACACACACACACACACACACACACACACACACACACACACACACACACACACACACACACACACACACACACACACATGCACACGCACATGCACACTCACACACACACGCACGCACAGAATTCTATTCGGACTCAATGGATATGGCACATTCGTAGGAATTGAATATCATTATGTCATCATTGCAACTTCATTGGCATAACAGCATTGATACCTCATTTCTCGTACTATCATGTATGTATACATGGAAGTTCTATAATTGTGTGATTTTTCATATGTCAACTATTAAACATTGTGAGCTTTAGTGTCAGTGCTCATTCTAGGAATTCTCGTTTTAGGAGAACAGGAATTTGGGGGGGACCAGGTGAAATAACATCTACAGTTACAGTACTCTTCCTTCCCAACTTCCCACATTCACAGCCATACAACTAAAATGATTTAAATAGCTGATCAAGGGTGTGTCACAAGTGTTGATTTTTAGTGACTGAGTGAAGCCAGATCATATGGTTAATAGAGCTTGATGCATGATACAGGAAAGAGATAACAGGATGTTATATATGGAAGTTACTTCTACAAAGACAACCACTATGCCGATCAGTAAGGTGCTACATAAACAAACAGCATAAGAAACCAGCATTTACATGCAGAAATCAGAAATCTTACTGGGGTATAAGCATAGCACTCATATAGCATATTTACATACACTTGTCCTCAGCTTCACCTTTAATAGAAATAATCGTAAGACAGAATAAGGAACACTGCAAATAGATTTACTTACATTATAATGGTGGCTGTAGGTTGCTTTAATATTTTGACAACTCACTCATTTCATCTGAGTAAAAGGGTTCCTGCCCTATGGCATCTTAATAAAGTATGACCTTTATCCTACTGAGAGACAGATTGAGTCAACACTTCTGAAAGAACGTTGGCAGCTCCTCCAATCAGGCGTAAAACGTAAATCCATCAAGATCAAGGGACCAAATATTTATAGCTGGAAAACTTCATGCCAGAGTGGCAAATGGTACGTTACTCAAAGAAAAACCCCACCTACAGACCAACTTACATCAGCCACACAAACTCAATCTAACCTTGGCTCCAATTTCTGTCCTGAAGCTAGGAGCTCTCAGTGACTAGCCAACAACAATAACAACAAAGCACCCAGACAACATGGATCCAACACACTCTCCTGTTACTTTTGGAATGCACGAAATATCTACAATCAATTGACATCTCTTTAAACCTTTGTACATGTCCACAACGTTGACATCATTTGTATAACTGAAACCTGGCTTAAAGATTTCATTTTTTTACAATGAGCTTCTACCCCCAAACTATACCATCTACAGAAACAACCGCAATGGAAGAGGTGGGGGTGTGCTGCTGGCAGTCAAGAACCATATTTCCTCCAACCTGATCCTCTCACCTAAAGATGCTAAAATGTTGTTCATTTCAATATCTACACATAGAAAACATGCCTTCATCCTAGCTGATTCATATACCGTATATGCTAGACCAATAATTGTTTAAATACAAAAATGAAGAAGTGCTTTGATCTGTGATGCTATTCACTGCACAGGCATGAAGTCAGATTGTATGTAGTTATCACACAAACCAAAAGTGTCATTGTATTGTATAACTAACAGTGTGTAGCTGAAGGCAAGTATCTATGTATATTCTCACATATAACCTACAATATAAAGTCATTGCTGCAATAATAAGATAATTGTGATGTAATGGTGTGGAATGTATGTAATCAGTAATCATTACTGTCGCATACCTGCATGAACAGTACATATGTATGATTAGAAATGTGCACATTCAACTTCTGTCTCAGAATCAGCAGATACTACCTGAGAGATCAAAATATAACTGAGGAAGATGCAGTCATTTAGTCAACTTATTCCTGTACAGTACATTGTTTCTATAATTTTTGCATGAACAGTTTTTTTGCAAGTTATTCAGACAGGGATTAATTGCACTAGTAGCTGCTATATCAATATTAAAATTGCCACTTTTACTGGTAAAAGGTCAACAAGAACAAAATTAAAGCTTTTTGAATTTTGTACAATTGGAGTGGAAAACCTTCTATGCCGTAATATAGGGATTTGAGCCTCCTTATTAATTGTATCTAATATATAGTACACTCAAGTTTATAATTCAAGATACTGTAACAGGGAAAGTTTCTTATTAAGCAGAATTGCAATATTTAACATACATGTATGATAGATGTAAGTAATGCCAGGGCAATGGTACAGTACTTAGTTATGCCAAGTATGTATGATAAAATTTATTGGATGGTTACTAATTATATAGTGACTAGTAAACCTAATTTCTGAAATGAAATGTTAAGGATTCCATATTGAAGTTGATTCTCATAAGTTAGCTATTGTATGTTAGCTTGTAATGCAACATATCTATTATTTATTAAATTTACTGAGATTGTTTGATCTTGTATATACAATTTTTTAGTTAGTAGTAACAATAATAATAGCACTGCTGGAATTTGTAAATTACAATAATAAATTAATTGCTAGAAAATTTGGCACATGATTAGGCTGCACAAGAGTTTTAATTAAATTAGCTATCATAATTCTTAACATTGATCAAGATTGCATAGTATATTATGATCATTTGTATTGACCCATCTCTTGATCCATATTAATCAAGATTGCATAGTATATTATGATCATTTGTATTGACCCATCTCTTGATACTGCAATAACAGTCACTGCGTTGTCAACATAGTAATGGCATGGTTTAAGTACTGGGTACATACTGCTAACAGTTGTTATAATGATTAACACAGCATATTGTACATGAGTGTGTCAGGCTTGCAGATTTGTTGATTGTGTAGATGAAGACTGACACTTGCAATTTAGATCTATATCAAGTAGCTATATAGCTATAGCCGGCTACATCTACTTTATTTGTGTGGTTGGAAAATGCCGTAACCAATGATACATAATCAGTGATCTGATAACGAGTATATTTTGATATCATGGAGTTAATTTTCATGACATTAATGAAATGCTTCCATAGCAACAATGTGCTTTGGGGATGCCCCACCCTTCTGAGAAAACCATCTGATTTCTATAGGCAGACTCAGTTGGTTTAATTATGACAGATTACAAGTATTTACCTGTAATTACTATCAGTGATCTATATAAACAGATGCCATTCATGGAACAACTTATTTACATAAATTAAGGATGAAAATAATAATATGGCACTCAACATATAAAAATTTGAAAACGTTTAAAAATAATGAAATTATCAGGGATACCAAAATCGTGAAGAATCTTATTCTACTCACAAAGCTTCCTAAAATCAGACAAAGTGTAGCTAGTATCTATCATATCATGTTTACATTCAAGTATCAGCACCAAATGCATATAAATCAACTACATACATAAATGTTATAACCCTAAAAGCATTTTTTTATTAAAGCATCAAATTTTATGTAAATTGAGTGATCTGCATTATGAAGCAGTATTGTCGCATGTATATGAAGTCACAGCAAAATCTACCGACGCATACAGATCTGCAAATTGGCTATAGGGTGTTGTTTTCTGAACAATTTTACAAATGCCTTAAAGGCTGTTTAACACAGTACAGTTGGTGTATAGAATGCAATAGAATGCACAAAATTAAAAAGCTAGTACACAGAAATATTTGGAATTTTCAACTAGAGTAGGGACCATAGCACATCGATAAAAGTACTGAAATTTGTTTCTGTACTTTTTATCGATGTGCTATGGTCCCTACTCTAGTTGAAATTCCAAATTTTTCTGTGTGCTTGTTTGTTAACTTTTTTTTGTAAGTAATTATTATGACTGGTGAACCCTACAGACCTTCAGCACTTGTGCTGTAAAGCATTATTAAATTAAGAAACCCATGCATACCACATCTGAAATGGTGCCGCTCTGTACTTTTATCGATGTGCTATGGTCCCTACTCTAGTTGAAAATTCCAAATTTTTCTGTGTGCTTGTTTGTTAACTTTTTTTTGTAAGTAATTATTATGACTGGTGAACCCTACAGACCTTCAGCACTTGTGCTGTAAAGCATTATTAAATTAAGAAACCCATGCATACCACATCTGAAATGGTGCCGCGCATCCCAATCATTGTCTGAAAAGTGAAGCATCCATTACGGTTTGTTGTCAGCTATGTTCAACCAGTTACACAGCATTTTAAATCAGGAACTGTTCGAAAAACACCTCTGTAATCCATGCATACCGAAATAATGAAATGGTGCTGTGTGCCCCAGTTATATCAATTATCATATGAAAATGAAGTATCCATTATTATGCTTCGCTGTTGGCTATGTTCAACCCGTTACACAGCAGTACAATTTAAGAACTGTTTGAAAAGCACCTCTGCTATCAAAATATCCACTATGGCAAATACAGACGATTTCCATTATGAAGGGAAGCCATCATGTGTTATTGCCAAATCAACACTTTTTGCTGTCAGCAAAGATGAATGGGACACAAAGGAGGATACTGGTAAGTCCATGAAGAATGCGTTGTATGTACTGCAATATGCCAAAAGGAACCTGTTGGGCCAAAGCAATGTCAAACAATGAAAAAATCAAGCCCATAGCCTTAGCCGTTATTGAGTTACGCTTGTCTGAAGGCATCAGGCAGTCATGCAGTAGAAAATTCTGCTAAATAATTTTTTTTAATTCTGTAGCAACTTGTTGAAAGTGTATCTAAAAGCTTGTTTGGGCTTAGTTTTACCTAACCAATACTGCCTCATTGTCGTCAGGGGAAATTGAGGTTGTTTTTTTGGGTAATATTATTTTGTAGGCTATGCCTACTCCTTTGTAGTCCTTACTATATACAGTATTATCATACTGTGTACTGTATGATTATGTTGCCTACAATCTAAGCACCAATGTATTGTTTCCTTGTCATTGAGTGTTGTCTATCTATAGGCAGTGTATGGTATGTTGTGGTCACATACCAACTCTATGTATGGCTTCTGTCACCTAATCAAAAAGTGAACACAAGGTCGTGCAGCCAGTGGTAGGCAACAACACTGCTGCTACTGCATGTAGCTACTAGTGCAAAAATAACTTTAAAACTAAAACTTGCAAGTAAGTTAAAGATTGCTGAAGAAAAACAAAAGAAAGAAGAGTCAAACAAGTCAACAATGTAAAATTGTTCTAGAATTACATTGGAGCATGTAAACCTAGTAGATATAACTGCTGGAGTTGTCACACACAGATCTCAATGAATATGATACATACTGTATGTAGAAATTACATCATTATGTCATCATTACAACACTAATCCATTATCAACCATAGTTACACCAAACCAAAGAAAATTAACACTTGTACCACACAGCTTTGGCTTTCCAGTCAAATATTTCAACCATTTTAGTTTTATGGTTGTGAACCTGGGAAAGAACAATTAAATAGCTAGCTATATATCTTACAAACTTTTGTCTGGTCATCTCCAAACTGCTGATTCCCTCAAAGGAGAATCCCTAGAATGAACACTGACATTAAGACTCACAATTTTTAATATATAGTTACACATGCATAATCACACAGTTGGAACTTATATACACATGATATTACAAGAAGTGATGTATCAATACTATTATCCCAGTGAAGCTATACATGAAAGACATTACAGGATGTTACATAATTATGGAAGTTATACTGCTACAAAGATAATCACTATTCCAAACAATAAGGTAATTGTATAGTGCTTAAAGCAACATAAGAAACTAGTTATATAGAGAAGACAGAAATCATAATGACCTACCATCATATGTCACACTAGCTTTATTATTTTTATTTGCTGATGACACTAAATGTTTTAAGATCGTATCAAAACTACTGACGTTATCTCTCTACAAAATGCACTTAACCAAGCACTTAACTGGAGCAATACAAATGACCTAATTTCAATGAATCTAAGTTTCTCCACATTCACTTTGGAAAGGATTGTAGTTCACACAACTTCACCGTAAATAGAACACCCATTGTAAGATCCAACTGTGTAAAAGATCTAGGAGTTCACATATCATCATCTGTAAAATCCTCAACCCATTGTGAAATCATTGCTTCCAATGCCTACAAAACTTTAGGATTGATCCGAAGGACCTTCTCAACGCATTCTACCATAGCCAAAAAACTACTATATCTCACACTAGTATGATCACCACTGACATACTGTAGCCAATTATGGAGACCTTACTTACTAAAAGACATCTCTATCCTGAAAAGAATTCAAAGGAGGGCAACGAAGTACATATTAAATGACTACCACTCACCTATAAAACTAGACTAATACAACGTGATCTACTTCCTTTAATTTATCAATGCAAACTGAGTGATTTACTTTATTTCATGAAATCCTACAAAACTTGTAACCTATACCCCCACTTCGACATTAGCAACTACATATCAATGAAAGCATCAATATCCACAAGATCATCAAGTTAGTCCATCGTATTTCCACAACCAATTTGAACCATCAGTTTTATTTTTGCTAGTTACTAAGATTATGGAACTCTCTACCCTAGATCTACCTTATGTGACAATAAAAAAGTAACTCACCTTATTTTTATGGCATCACTTTAAAAAAAATTTTAACTCCAATAATACTTGTACAGTTATTTTTTGCTGTCCCTGTTCTTTCTGTACAAACAACACACATGCTACCCCTTTTACCTGTATATGTAACTAGGTAGTATATTTTAATAAGGTAGTTAGTGTTTGTAATTTAGCTACTGACAGCTCCTACCTTTAGCTATCAGCCACCCTATTCTAATCACCTATCATATCTAGTAATCAACTATATTTGTACATGTACGATGTGGTTGTAAAACTAAATAGTACCAGTATATTGTTTCCATGCAATTGAGTGTACTATGTACTATACAGCTTTGATCTGTCTAACTTTAGGCAGTGTATGGTATGTTGTGGTCACCAACTAGCTTCTGGTACCATATGTAGTTTGGATAAAAAGTGATTGTTAAAAGTCAAGCAGTCAGTAGTATATAGCAACAACTTCACAGCTCTTGTGTAATTTAAAATAAAATATGTACTAGAAATAGATCAGACATCACTGAACTAGAGTCAAGAAAGACATCATGTTAAACCATTCCAGAACTACAATGGATGATGTCAAAAGTCTAACACTTGAATTTGGCACACACACAGACCTCTATTAAGACTCCTTTCTCCAACTTTTCAAACACATCTTAAGTAGCTAAAGTCTTTGAGCAGGCTGTAGGACCAGGTGTCCTACAGACCTTCAGCACTTGTACTGTAAAGCATTAATAATAAGACTCAATGGATATGGTAAATACGTAGTATCATTGCATATCATCATTACAACACTCATAGGTCTATATACATAATAAATTCCTTGTTATAAACTTTCAATTATTTCATATATAATGAGTAGCATGACTACTATATTATTATTCATTTGAAACAAGTTGTTCTACGAATAATATTTATGGTATCTGTTTATTTAGATCACTGCTAGTAATTACAGGTGAATACTTGTAAGGTTTCATAAATTAATTGCAGTGTAACTGCAAGCCTATATCTAATATATAAATCAGATGGATTTTCTCAGGTGTGTAAAGCAATTATTGTGCCCAAATCACATTGTCACAGTGCCATGGAAGCATTTCATAACATGTTAATGTCATGAAAGTTAACTCCATGACATCAAAATACACTCATAATCAGATCACTGATTATAAGATGTAGCTATAGCAACACAAAATGTTGTAGCAAGATAAGTGTCAGTCTTCATCTACACAACCAACAAGTCTGCAAGCCTGACACACTCGTGAACAATCGGTTGTGTAAATCCTTAATAAGAACTGTTGACAGTATACCCAGTATTCAAACGAATTACTATATGCAGAGAATGCAGTGACTGTGTTATTGCAGGATTGAGAGATGAGTCAATACAAGTGTTTGTAATATATTATGCACTCTATATCAATATTAATGATTATGTTAGCTAATTTAATTAAAACTCCTATGCAGCATAATCATGTGCCAAATTTTCCAGCAATAATTTGCCAATTAATTCATCATTATATTTCAGTAGTTCTATTATTATACAAGATCAAGCAACATCTGTACATTTAATGAATATGGTATGTTGCACTACAAGCTAGCATACAATAGCTAACTTTCCGTAATTTGCTTTTTTTTTCATTGTAAAATAATTTTCATATGCAAAACTTGTACGAAAATTTTACATATGATCGAACTACTTTAATAGACATTCACTAGTTTTGAAAACGGCATACAAACTTTTAGATTCAATCTCAAAAGTGTTTAGTATGTAAAATTTTCCCAGGTTAAAAATTGCATGCACAACCTTAAAATGCTCCCAGATTCAGTATCAGATCATTTAATTTTAAAAGGTCTTCTAGGGTACATATACAACAAGAACCCAAGTTTACCCAGTTTCTTAAACAGCATGCTTAACTATCAAAAATGTCCTCTCAGAGAGTGTAATTTTGTAAAATATTCTAAACCAAAATGACATGCACAGCCAGCAAATTACTGCCAGAGAAAGCCTAATATTAAAAAAAATCCATAACTATATATGAAAAGACTCTAATACTTCAATTTGAAATAGCCTGTAAGTTTCTTGGAAGACATCTACCCATGCAGTCAGTATCATATATGCAATGATAGTCAATACAATATCTCAGTGATCTCACACAAATTGTTTATTCACCAGATTCAACAAATGCAGTGCACTACTAATAGAATAATTGCATGCATGAGGTACACATGGTTGTCCTAGATATTACAGCATTATGTCATCACTATGCATCATGCTCTACCAACCATAAGATTTGGCTTTACCCAATCTGCACAAAAATCAAAATCAACACTCATGACACAACCTTAAATGACTAACCAGTTCACAACTATTTCAACTGTTTTACATATATTGAACTTGGACAACTGTATTATGTAGACTTTCAGGAACCTGGTCACCCCCAAAATTCCTGATCCCCCTCAAGGAGAAATCCTAGAATAAACACTGCTTGAATTATTGTAGCTAGATATATCTTACAGACATTCATCTAGTCACTCCCCAAATTCCTGATTCCCACTCAAAGGAGAATTCCTAGAATGAATTATGGAACTCACAATTTTACACATGCACAATCACACAGCTAGAACTTGTATACATGTGATAGTACAAGAAGTGAATACTGTTATTCCAGTGAAGCTATACATGAAAAGACATAACAGGGTGTTATATATGACAGACAGTTATACTGCTACAAAGATAACCTCTATGCCAATGCTTAAAGGAAGGTGCTATATAAATAAGCCATACAGTTACATACAGAAGTCAGAAATCTTAGTGGGACATAAGCCAGTAATGTGCTGTAAGTTATACACTTGTCCTCAGCTTCACCTTAAGTTTTATAATTTCTGTGATATATTAAATATTCTGTAACTCTATAACTAGCAAACAACTATGTGCATTCAGACAATTATGGTAACACTTTACTTAGAGCAGTAAAGTAACTACTCTAATAGAACAATCAAGTAACTACTCTAATAGAGCAATCAAAGTTCAGTCACAACTTTTGTTCTAAAAATAGCTATAATATAATATTAATTAGATTTGTTAATTTTATAGTAGCCTAAAATATCTGATCTTGGAGTTTCTAAAATGCAAACATTTCTGGATAAATGTCCTCAAATGTGATTTACTATTCAGTTATGTTAGATTCACTTTCCAGAAACTCGACCCGTTTTAAAAATCCTAGATCTGCCACTTGGATGAAGGATCTAAATATTGTTATTGTTATTAGTGCTTTACAGTGACCAGCACTGAAGGTCTGAATATATATCAGTAACTTATTTATCACAAATCCCATAATTTATTTGAAGTTACTGATATTCTATATTGCTGAGGACAATTATATATCAATTATATATTATTTGAAACACTTCAATGCTGTCACTTTGGTGAGTGTATATACATGACTTTTAGTATTTAAAATGACATTTTGTGACTTCTAAAGGAGACCATGCATGCATACATCCCAATGACTCACAATAAGACTGCTCTGTTATCATATACATTTGTATATGTATATCACTATTTTAAAATAGAGACTTTATTTAACTATAATATAATTGAAGTCATTTCTAGGTCGCCATCTGATTTTGCATGCAACTTCAGTTTATAAGCTTTAGAAATAGTACTCTATTTTACAGCCTGGTTGTTTCGGTATAGATGTGTCAGTTCTGTTTTCATTAGCAGGCCACAAATAGACTTGGCTCAACATATATAATATATCTAATCAAAAACAGCCAAGCTGTAAAAAATGGCGCAGCCTCCAGAAAAGCCAGGGTGAAAAAAGATGTGATATCCAAGGTGGTGGCCAAGAAATGGCTATGATGGTATGTAGGTTAATGGCAAAAAATTTAATAATGGAAAAGTTGAGTGGTATGATATACCACTTAATGTATTAACAACAAATGTAATAATGACCAGTGTACCAATTGATCATCTCACCCTTACCATAGTAGACTTACTGAAATTAGTCAATTCAACATCCTAAGTGAACAGTTACATTGACCGATTTAGCTCAGATGCCTACCCCACCTTTAGATGGTCATTTTAACCAAAATTTCTGTAGTCCAAATTTACCCATGGAGGTTGAATTGATCCATTTGAATTTACTTGTATGCTACAACTATCAATACTATGATATAGCTGGTATATGCCCTACTACGATTCTGTCTTCTGTATATAACTGGTTTCTTATGTTGCTTTAAGCACTATTTAATCACCTTACTGGTTGGAATAGTGATTATCTTTGTAGCAGTATAACTTCTATAATTATGTAACATCCTGTTATGTCTTTCATGTATAGCTTCACTGGGATAACAATATTGATACATCACTTCTTGTACTATCACGTGTATATAAATTCTAACTGTGATTATGCTGTATATATTAAAAATTGTGAGTTTTAATGTCAGTGTTCATTCTAGGGATTCTCCTTTGAGGGGAATCAGGAGTTTGGAGATGATCATGACCAGACAAAAGTCTGTAAGATATATAGCTAGCTATTTAATTGTTCTTTCCCAAGTTCACAACCATAAAACTAAAATGGTTGAAATATTTGACTGGAAAGCCAAAGCTGTGTGGTACAACTGTTAATTTTGGTGTAACTATGGTTAATAATGCATGAGTGTTGTAATGATGACATAATGATGTAATTTCTACATACAGTATGTATCATATTTATTGAGATCTGTGTGTGACAACTCCAGCAGTATAGGTTTACATGTTCCACTGTAGTTCTAGAACAATTTTATATACATTATTGACTTGTTTGACTCTTCTTTCTTTTGTTTTTCAACAACCTTTAACTTATTTTCGTGTTTTAATTTTAAAGCTATTTTCTGCACTAGTAAAGTAGTACATGCCATACATAGCAACAGTGTTGTTGTCTACTACTGGCTGCATGACTTTGTGATAACTTTTTGATCAGGCTACAGAAGCCATACATACTGTTAGTATGTGACCACAATATACCATACACTGCCTATAGATAGACAACACTCAATGGCAAGGAAACAATTCACTGGTGCTGGTAAACTTGTAGACAACGTAATAATTATCAATTATGTACATTGTATTGCATTCTATACACCAACTGTATTGTGTTAAACAGCCTTTAAGGTATTTGCAAAATAGTTCAGAAAAGAATACCCTATAGCTAGCTAAATCTAAATTGCAGATCTGTGTGCCTCAGTAGATTTTGCTGTGACTCCATATGCATGTGACAATATTGCTTTAGTAAAGTTCATAATACAGCAATGATCACTCAATTTAGCTACGTAAAATTGGATGCTTTAATGCTTTTAGGGTAACAGTTATGTATGTAGTTGATTTATATGCATTTGGTGCTGGTACTTGAATGTAAACATGATAAGATAGATACTAGCTACACTATTATACTTCAGTTGTCTGATTTTAGGGAGCTTTGAAGTACAATCACAATTTTGGTATCCCTGTTATGAACCATAGGTTCATTATTTTTTAAATTTTATTGAGTACTATGATTATTTATTATTCATCCTTAACTTATGTAAATAAGTTGTTCTATGAATGGCATCTGTTCATATAGACCACGAGGATTTGTAAATACTTGTAACCTTGCATAATTAACCAACTGCAAGTCTGCCTATATAAATCAGATAGTTTTTCTCAGAAGGGTGGGACAAAATTATTGTGCCCTTAAAGCACATGGTTGTTATGGAAGCATTTCATGAAAATCAACTCCATGACATCAAAATACACTCGTAATCAGATCACTAATTATGTATCATTGGCTACTGCATTTTCCAACCACACACATAAAGTAGATGTAGCCGGCTATAGTTAGCTACTTGATATAGATCTACTAATATTTAACTTACAAGTGTCAGTCTTCATCTACACTATCAACAAGTCTGCAAGCCTGACACACTCATGTACAATGTGTTGTGTAAATCATTATAACAACTTTTAGCAGTATGTACCCAGTATTCAAACCAATTACTATGTTGACAATGCAGTGACTGTGTTATTGCAGGATCGAGAGATGGGTCAATACAAGTGATTGTAATAATATATTATGCACTCTTGATCAATGCTAATAATTATGTTGGCTAATGTAATTAAAACTCCTGTGCAGCATAATTATGTGCCAAATTTTCTAGCAATTTATTATTTACAAATTTCAGTAGTGCTTTTATTATTGTTAGTAAAATTGTGTACAAGATCAAACAGTCTCAGCAAATTTAATAAATATGATATGTTGCATTACAAGCTAACATACAATAGCTAACTTATGAGAATCAATTTCAATATGGAATCCTTAACATTTCATTTCAAAAATTAGGTTTACTGGTCACTATGTAATTAGTAACCATCCAATAAATTTTATCATACATACTTGGCATAACTAGGTATACTGTACCATTGCCCTGGCATTACATACATCTATTACATATATAAGTTAAATATCACCATTCTGTTTCAACAGGAAACTTTCCCTGTTACAGTATCTTGAATTATAAATTTGAGTGTATATATTAGATACAATTAACAAGGAGGCTCAAATCCCTATATTACGGCATAGAAGGTTTTCCACTCCAATTGTACAAAATTCAAAAACCACCTTTTACTAGTACAAGTGGCAATCAAGTAAAAGTGGCAATTGTAATATTGATATAGCAGCTACTAGTGCAATTAATCCCTGTATGAGTAACTTGCAAAAAAAATTGTTCATGCAAAAATTATAGAAACAATGTACAGTACAGGAACAAATTGACTAAATGACTGCATCTTCCTCAGTTATATTTTGATCTCTCAGGTAGTATCTGCTGAAGTTGAATGTGCACATTTAAACAGAATTTCTGATCATACATACGTATTGTTCATGCAGATATGCGACAGTAATGATTACTGATTACATGCATCCCACACCATTACATCACATTTACCTTATTATTGCAGCAATGACTTTATATTGTGAGTTATATGTGAGAATATACATTAATATACTAGATAATTGCCTTCAACTACACTCTGTTACTTATACAATACAATGACACTTTTGGTTTGTTTGATAACTACGTACAATCTGACTTTATGCCTGTGCAGTGAATAGCATCACAGATCAAAGCACTTCTTCACTTTTTGTATTAATTTAAAGAAATATTGATCTAGCATAAACAGTATATGAATCAGCTAGGATGGAGGCATGTAACTTTATTGAACAAGAAATAGCAATTCAATTCTATCTACAAAAGTTAGACTAAGTAACAATTTGATTATGCTAGGGAATATAAAATGTCAAAGTTAGACAGTGGTCTATGGACATGCACTGGAGTATATAGGAGTTTCCTCAGTTAATGTTAAAACTCTGTCCCCAACATTTGGATTGTCTATTATGATGGGCTACCTGCATCTGATCTATCATATAACACGTACCTCACTACATGTCAACAAATACTTTAAGCTCATATAATAATACATACTTGTTACCTCAATAACCACAACAGACACATTGGCACATACAGCACAAAAAATTTTGTTTCCTGGTATTTCTTGATAAAGAATCCAAAAAGAGTCTGCATATTTCTGTGAGATATCATGAAATTTAATCCTTGAATGTGTGACAATTAAACCTCCATTAGGTTTATTAGGCATTTTCTATACATATTTAAGAAATTCTGTTGCAATATTTCTTAACTAGTTGTACCTGCACTTGTTACTAAAACCATTGTTGCCACTATTGTGTGAAAATGCTGTATGCATTTCAAAAGTTACAATTTATGAAGGAGTAATCACATCATTACATATTGACACGATTAAGTATACAATACGCATAGCTACTGTTTAAACCAATTTCTGTTGTAAAATTTCTTAATGACAAAACATGAGAGAATTTATATAATTTTTTTAATTAGTCACTATATCGCACTAGGCATCCACAAATTTTCAGAATAATCATTTAAAAGATTTGAATTAGGAGACCTTCAATATGTTGACCAAAGGATAAAAATCATGTCTATATCATACACATGTTACAGAACAAGTAACTAAGGATTCAATCAGGCACAAATTGTAACTAATCAATGCTCTTTAGACGATACTGATGTTCAGTCTTGTTTGGAGTTTCTTACTTAAATTTGTACAGGGAAATATAACAAGGTATACGATACACTGTAAAATTGGAAGGTGAATGTCATACAAAATGGCTATTATGCATGGCTCCCATGGCAATTTTGTATGATATTCATACTTCGGAATTTACAGTGTATGTAAAGCCCCCATGGTGACTATGAAGTATCTCTGAAGCTAAACCATAATGCAATCATTGCCAGAGAAAAAATGTCCTTGTGATTATATCAAATGTTAACGTTAACACCTTAAAATTTCCTGACTATAATACACACAGAAATGGAAACATCATTTCAAAGTAGCAAACTATCTAAACATTTCAAATGAAGGAACACCTAGCCAATATATTTCTCAACACTATAAAAGCATTTCACGTTCATGCTCCCTTCACTTCAAAACAATCATTGGTTATTGGTGACTAAGTTGACAAAAAATATTGCAATGAAGATCTCAATAGTTCTTGGATGTTTCCTGATCATTAGTTATTTGCAGTGCTCCAGTTGGGCTGCCCCTACTGCAAACTTGTACATTGATCAATCATCTGCTTCAAATGTTACTAAACGAAATGCGGATGTCATAAATAACTTGTTTAATTTATATACTTGTCGTATCAACAGAGTATCTCAACTAGTTCGAAATATACTTGCAGTAAGCCAATTAGCTATTGTCATTGCTGTCACACACATACTCAAACAGTTAATAAAATTAATGAAGGACAGCATGACAGCATAATTATAATCATAAAGTAATGTACATGTTTTATTACAGCCCATGACTAGAGAACGATGTGATAGTGATCCGCTACCTGAACTTCCACTTGCTCTTCATCAACGTTATCACCAACTGGCTGCTCCACAGTGTTCTAATGCTACTAATATATTAGTGTACAGTAGTAAATTGCTTCGCTATACATACGATGCTCAAGTGCGAGACATTAGGTGTCATCTTGACCATGCAATGTCTCGTCTTGATACAATTCAAGTGAGTCAAATTTAATGTGTGAGTTACATGTGCTTATTATTTCTCACACAGTTACACTTGGGAGGATCACATTGCCCAACTTTTGATTATAATGAATGTATGCAAATATATCATCAATGGGATTGGGTGTATCATACTCCAGAAAGCATGTACTGTATTCTCACCTCACTAAACCATCATCTTAATACATTCCTAATGAGAGAAGCTACTAGTGCAAATCCTGGACCAATAAGTTGTAATATTGGACAGTGCTCAACCTAGTGATGTACATTTACTCAGCAAATTCTATGACTGTTTATACAATTATTTATATCTATTATAATATATTATAATATATTATATGTAATAATTTAGTATCACTGAAGATGAATTTAAAGACATTACAATAAACAACACAACAAAAGTAATTATACAAATGCGATCACATTAATTTGTACATGTTATTGGTTATAGCAAATTACTGCATTCGTTTTGGGATAGGGACAATTATGCTGTGAAATTAGCCTATTATCTCATTGAAGAGTGCCCAACCTTAATTAATAATGTGCCTTCAAACTCAAATTATGCTCAAGAGCTGGCTGTTTTATTAGAGGATAAGTATCTTTGGGTGTACAGCTCTTTAATTGCAAGTTTAACTCGGGATAGTTAATACTATGACGTGCACCAAACAGGGCTGTAATTTGGTAGCAAAATTGAAGTAGGAAGATGCTCTTTCTAGTCTATGGTTATGCTCAAACAACATATATTTATATATGTTGACACAAGTTTACTTGTGGCCTGCTAATGAAAACAGACCTGACACATCTATACCAAAACAACCAGGCTGTAAAATAGAGTGCTGTTTCTAAAGTTTATAAACAGAAGTTGCAAAATCATATGGCACCTAGAAATGACTGCAATTATATTATCGTTAAAATAAAGTCTCTATTTTTAAAATAATGGTGCATATACAAATATATATGATAACAGAGCAGTCTTATTGTGAGTCATTGTGATGTATGATGAATGCATGGATTGCATGCATGGTCTCCTTTAGAAGTCACAAAATTTCATTTTTAAAAACTAAAAGTCATGTATATACACTCACCAAAGTGACAACATTGACGTATTTCAAATAATATAATTGTCCTCAGCAATATAAAATATCAGTAACTTCAAAGTATGATATTTATGATGAATAAGTTACTGATATTTAGATCCTTCATCCTAGTGGCAGATCTAGGATTTTTAAAAGGGGTTGAGTTTCTGGAAAATGAATCTAATATAACTGAATAGTAAAACACATCTAAGCACATTTGCACTCTGCGATCAGATATTAGGCTACTCTAAGTAAAGTGTTACCATTAGCCTGAATACACATAGTTGTTTGATAGTTTTAGAGTTATAGAATTTTAATATATCACAGAAATTACAAAGCTTAAGGTGAAGCTGAGGAGATGCTGAGGACAAGTACATGTCAATAACTAGCTATATAATAACATACAGCACATAACTGGCTTATGCCCCACTAAGATTTCTGACTTCTGTATGTAACTGCATGGCTTATTTATATAGCACCTTCCTATAAGCATTGGCATATAGGTTACCTTTGTAGCAGTAAAACTGCCATATATAGCATCCTGTTATGTCTTTCATATTCACTGGGATAACAGTATTGGCACATTACTTCTTGTACTATCACGTGCATATAAGTTCTAACTGTGTGATTGTGCATGTGTAACTATTTAGAATTGTGAGTTCTATTATTCATTCTAGGAATTTTCTTTTGAGTGGGAGTCAGGAATTTGGGGAGTGACTAGATGAAGGTCTGTAAGATACAGCTACGTAGCTACACTAGTTATATCCTTTCTCAAGTTCACATGGTTGAAATAGTTGACTGGAAATTGAAAGCCAAGGACTTGTCACTATAATAGTGTTGAGTTTCTGTGATTGGATACAGCCAGATCATATGGTTTATGCATGACTGCTCTAATAATGACATAATGTCTATGTATGCACCATACCCATTCAGTCTGAATATAGAGATATCTGTGTGTGAGAATTACTTCAAGAGTTAGGTTTTAATGAGTTTGACATGCTCCATCATAGCTCTAGAACACATGCTGACTCAATGTTTGACTATTGCTTCTTTTGTTTGTTTTTTCAGTGATCTATATTTCTCAATTCTCATATTTTAGAATTGAAAACTCATTACATTGAGTGTATAGACAGACATAACAAGAAGGGTTAACCACTACTACTGCATGTACAGAATACAAAAACACTGAGTGTTTTAAGTTCCTTTTACCATTAAAAAATAGCAATAGCTAGTAATATTGATATACTAGTGCAATTAATTCCTTTCTGAATAACTTGATAAAAAATAACTGCTCATTTTTTTAAAATTATGGTATGCACAAGGGCGTAGGCAGGGGGGTTCGGATGGTTCGGACCAACCCCCCTTTCAGAGGCAAAATTTTTTTCAAATTCAAAATCGCACCAAATCTTACAGGCCTGGAGCTCTCCGGTAGCTACTTGCCCACTGGCGCTCCTCTGTACTACTCTTGAGGGTCACATCACATTAATTAATGTTGAACCATTGCAAAAATAAAATAAAAAGCATATCTATTGAATCACGTGATATATTGTTTAGGTGAGCATGGTTGAAATGGCGCAAGTGAAATGGCGAAGGACTGTTCAATGGTCAGTTGAGACATATTATGAGGCAGTAGCTGCTAAACTTGAGTGGTCATGTTATACATGTGTCAGGTTAGCATAAACTGAGAATTGTTGATGTATAACATTTACTTGATGAATGATTAGTTACATGTTGTTGGCACGTGATGTCTCGAACGTATTGGAGTACAATCAACAGGAGGACCGGCCGAGAATATTGTATAGCTGGAAAGAAGTATTGCCAACTAAGGGACTCGAGTGTGGAGGGCTTCCATGTGCTAGGAAATTGAGGTTGGCTGTCAGTATGCTGTCTGGAAGTGAAGATTAGTTTTACAATAGGTTTATAGTTTCTATAAGCTGCATAAGGCCCCTATTCGGTGATTATTAGTTTCTCATCCAGCCTTTCTAATTATTATGATGCGGGCGGGAGGGTATTACCATTATGCCATTATTTTATAATATTAACACACTGATGTACAGACCTTGTCCAAATTGTCTTTTTTTCTTACTACAAACATTTCCTTCATCAGCTGATTCTACTTTTCGTGATCGCCAACTGTTTTTCGACAGTCAACTGAAAGCCTGCTTTGATGAAGTCGATAGAGCACGATTGCAACTGGCACTGCAGCAATTTGCTAAGGAAAACAACAGTTCTGGTGATATATAGTGCATTGTAGCGTTCATCAACAAAAATTATAACAGTTTGGTATCACGTGTTCTTCTGAGCATGCGCAGAGTAAATAATGGCTTACCATGCGGTAGCTTAAGAAGGATGCGGGCGGTGGATGAGAACTAATAATCACCAAATAGGGGCCTAAACAGCAGTGTGTAGGTTTTAGCTAGTTATAGATGCACAAACAGCACCTTTTAATGTTACTGCCTAAGGGCACATTTTGTGGGCATCATTTTCGTCCAAACATGGTCTAAGGGAAGCACCCAGGCCTTCCCATTAAGACATTCCATTTTAAATCCAAACCCCCTTCAAAAAAAAATCCTGGCTGTGCCCTAGTCTGGCGTAGCCGACCCGCGCACGTAGCGCGAGGGTCGGCTACGCCAGACTAGCTGTGCCCCTGATGCACATACAGGGGCAGAGGAGGAGGCCAACTTTGACAGTAACATTTGTACAGTGGAAAAGTTGAAACAACAGATATGTTGTTAATCTTAGAAGTCTGGTGCATGGCTTGCCCCCTAGAAAATTTCCACAGTCAACTACTTTAATAGAGCAGTCACCTTTACATATTAAAAGCTACAGAAACATGGTAAATATAATTTAAATCGGCAAGGTTTCTAAAATGTTTTATTAGAGTAGCTGACTGCTCTACTAAAGTATCTCCACATTGTAAGTATTCTCCAACAAAAGTGGGGGGAGTGGAGAGGCATGGCCCATCTGGTCCTTAGTTTCCATCAATTATGCTTAAACTATCAATACTATGATATAACTGGCTTCTTATGCTGCTTTAAGCATTATATAATCACCTTACTGGAGTGGTTGGCATGGTGATCATCTTTGTAGCAGTATAACTGCTATAATTATATAGCATCAAGAGTTCTCTTATATTAACTCTTGATAGCATCCTGTTATGTCTTTCATGCATATAGCTTTACTGGGATAATAGTATTGATACATCACTTCTTGTAATATCATGTGTATATAAGTTCCAACTGTGTGATTTTGCTTGTGTAACTATATATTAAAAATTGTGAGTTTTAATGTCAGTGTTCATTCTAGGAATTCTCCTTTGACGGATGACCAGACGAAAGTCTGTAAGATATATAGCTAGCTACCTAATTATTCTTTCCCAAGTTCAAAGCCAAAGCTGTGGTACAAGTGTTAATTTTCTTTGGTTGGGTATAGCTATGGTTGATAATGCATGGGTGTTGTAATGATAACATAATGATGTAATTTCTACATACAGTATGAATTATATTCATTGAGATTACAGAAAAGTCAGGGAACTTAAAGGAAGTTGCTGCTAACACAGGAACCAACGGAGGCTATTATTAAACAGCTCACCTAATGCGGAATAACGTCCCCACAATCGTCCAGGAGGTTACAAGATTGCTTCATTTTTAACAACTAAACCTATGTATCAATGATGCCAAGCAAGTTCTAATTAGCTACAATATATTTGTCTTTGTTGTTTGTAGGTGACTCCCCTTCCGTAGATGCTGTTGGGACCTTACTATTAGGGACACTCCTTGATCTCAGGGTCTGCAGTGCCCCGGCGTGGACCACCTGGTGAATGTGTGCATGTGTGCGCCTCTGTAGTGCCTTAACACATGCCTCCTTAGCATACAAACAGCAAAGGGTAATTTGCAACAAGCAATCAATGTTGATCGTTAACAAAAAACGTTCACCTGGACAGATCAAGGTACTGCCCAAAGAGCGTTCTCCTGGGCAGATTAAGGTACTGCCCCCACCCCACCCCCCCCCCCCCCAAAATAATAGAGCACTGATACATACTAATATGGGTGTGGGTGTGTGTGTGTAATATATAGTGTATGTTAGATGTAAATATTTTCATTCGTAGTCATTCTGGTACATGTATTACATTTACAACAAATAAGTGTGTCTGAGGTAGTAGTACAGACAATATGCGACCACCTCCACTCCTCCATAGATGCCATTTGGGACCTTAATATAATGAATACTTGGTCTCAGGGTCCGCAGTACCCCAGCGTGGACCGCTGGGTGAATGTGTGCACCTCCGTAGTGCCTCCTTTATTAGCATACAAACTGCAATAATTTGGCAAAGGGTAATTTGCAACAAGCAATCAATGTTGATCGGTAACAAAGAACGTTCACCTGGGCAGATTAAGGTACTGCCCCCACACCCCCTCCTAAAAGAATAGAACACTGATACATACTAATATGGTCATTCTGGTATATACATGTATTAAATTTACAACAAATGAGTGTGTCTGAGGTAATAGTACAGACAATCCTCCACTCCTCCATAGATGCCGTTTGGGACCTTAGTATAATGAATACTCCTTGGTCTCAGGGTCCGCAGTGCCCCAGCATGGACCGCTGGGTGAATGTGTGTGCCTCCGTAGTGCCTCCTTATTAGCATGCAAACTGCAATAATTGGCAGAGGGTGTAACTTGCAACAGTGACAATTGAGTTTAAGTGGCAATCAGTGTTGACTGGTGACAAGAGTTTTCATCTGTGCTGAAAAGGTATTGCTCCCACACCCCCTCCCCTAAAGGGATAGAACACCTATTTATATATTTGTGTGTGTGTATATATATATATATGTGTGTGTGCATGCATGTGTGTAGATATAATTGCACATGTTGGTAATTTCATATGCAGTGGAGACAGTCATTCTTGTACATCTATATAGTATTTGTGTGTTACTAAGGTGACTACGTATACAGACAATATGTTGAACGAAGGAAATAAATGTTTTAAATGGCATGGCACATGTTGCCCATTCACGTGATGATATTTGGTTAGGAAAAGCTTATGTGAGGTACCTAATTACCAATTTTCTAACCTGTCGGCCATTTCAAGGATCCCGACCCCATAGATATTGTTCATACCAAAGATACAACAGAGACTATGGCCAGTGCCAGCCAAGCTAATTAAAAGGATATAAGAGAGGGAATTGACAAATACAAAACCGAGCATGTTGCACCTGGGATAAGGCCAGCAAGCTTAGCCATTCCAAATAACACCTAGTGAGTTTGATCACTCAAATGACCCCAGTGTTTTACCATCTATCTTGCAACTTGTAAATAAACTCAACCAAAAAAATAAAAATAAAAAATTTGTCTTGGAAACACACTATGTATAAATTGTTCACGACTGTTGCTTTCCACTAGATTGCTGCTCCTTGCCCACACACCACCTCGACGCATTAAAGGGATAGTTTAACTTGGCTATGGTACTTCGCTGACATAATTGAATTTAAAATATATATATTACCACATTTCAAATATTTTTAGGTATATGCTTGTCATGCCCTCAAACTTCAATATTCTATCGAACTTCTTACCTTGGACTGTCTAGAGGGCAGCACAACTTGTATACAATTTTTCTAATCTGAAAATATTAAGGCATTCCAGGGGCATCGAGTTGTACTTATATATTATGGCTAGGATGTAGGACAGATTGTGTGGGAAAAGCAAGCCATGGAGGTTGTTGGTTGTGCCAAATCATTTATGTTCCGCATGTATGCAACAGCAGCCAACACTAAATATACTTCTGAATGATAAAGTTTGAACTGATCTGTGTTGGTGACAAACCTTAGCTGATTGGAATGGCTCGAGTCTACTTTTGTTGGAACAACAGTGCCCGGACTCTTAATCATCTGATCCAAACAGAGGTGCCAGATTATGGTGTGTTTTGGCAAGCAAAACAACCAAAAAATAAAAATAAAAATGGCATCTACCACTACATGGGGTCAAATATAATGTCATAGTAATTTAAAAAAAGAAATCCAACTGTTTGAGCTTTGTGGAACGATTTGAGTTTGACCATTCCAGAGTTGTCACTGCTGTGAATAGACACTATAAAGTTGCCACGTACTTGTAATGCAGCCTGTGGTTCTTGTTTTACTAATTTCAAGATTGGTGTAGCCTGTAGACACTTAGCAGGTGTACAATAATAGCACAGCTGACCACATCTCCCATGGTAACCTGCATTTGTTCTTTTGTTTACGGCCACCAGCCAGCTCCACTACCTCATCTGTGACTGCAGAGTCTGAGGGATAAATGGGACGGACATACACACACACTCCAGGCAACTGCGCAGTACTCTACATGAATGGTTTAGTGTCTCCTACTCAAGAGATGCTATAATGCTGAGCAGCACCGATGTTTACTATTCCTCACACAGACTATATAACCCAACACCAGTCTCCATTTTTAATCACAATGGCGCAACGCTTGAAGTCCACTTATTCTCCAATGGCAACGTATAGCTTCATTCATCCTGCAGTCAGCATAATGCATAGTACAAACCTCCTTACTCCACACTTTGAGCAGATTCTTTGAAGCATTTATAGAGCTAGCTAGTACAGACAATGAATCCACCTTCTAATTACTACAGGTGTAGATCCGATATCAGTTACATATTAATTGTGTCCCTGCTGAGGTGTAGCTACAGTGTAGGCAGGTGAGGCAGCCGCCTCACTAGGTATTTGTATCTGAAGTCACTGAACCGGGAGTTATGTTGGACCATTATAGATGCATTGAAAGCATCCATTAACAGGGTTTGTATGCTATTTAGTTCAACTTATAGGGATACATAGTAAGAGTCCATCCAGTGCAGCTCCAAGTGGATAGCTACTGAGGTTTACTTTTCAGAAACTGGTCAAGCAAGATCGATATACTCTAGTGGAGCAGTCACCGTAATATAGAACACTCACCCTGATACAACATGCAGTCAAGCAAATTTTTAATACAATACTTTGATAGAATTTAACAACTTAAATTGCTCTCACAGTCAATCTCAGCTTTACCAGGGGAGCATAACTTGACCCCCTGTTACCAGTGCTTATAATTTTACTACTTGGGTTAAGGAGTGAGTAACATGCACAGGAGAACTCCTGCTCGCCTCTTTTCATCATTACAGTCACCATATGCATTTTAGCTGTTTTGTTTTTTTCACATCTTATTCTGTTTATTAGAACTAAGCTGAATTGCAAGGTCACAACTGTTTATATTGGGTATGTAGAACTAGATTGAACTATCCCTAGCAGGTCCACTCCAGAGCGGTTCAACATGGTTCAGTTTGATACAAGCAGTTCAACATAGTTCAGTGTGATGCGGCAAACATTTACACCAACCTGGAAATTGTTTTGATTTGAGGACAGGGTGTGCAGGGAATATCCCAGAGGTTTTACAGTTCCTATGGTTTGGAGGGAAAGGCAGTTGCCTTTCTTTGGCATGCGGAAATTCTTGTGGCTTCAGAGAATGTTAGAATCCCCAAGCATTCCTACCTCCAAGCCTTTGTAGTAAAACATGCTGTATACATCATGTAAAATTGTTGAAAAGGGGCCTATTTGAGAATTAATAGAAGAATCCATAGAACCCTGCACACCTACCAAAACAACCACCATCTGTTGACGGTGGCAACTTGCTCACAACAGGGTAAGACCTGCTGACCAGGTTAAACTGACAAGCAACATTAACCCAAGTTCAAAGCCAAAGCTGTGATACAAGTGTTAATTTTCTTTGGTTGGGTATAGCTATGGTTGATAATGCATGAGTGTTGTAATGATAACATGATGATGTAATTTCTACATACAGTATGAATTATATTCATTGAGATCTGTGTGTGACAACTCCAGCAGTTATAGGTTTACATGTTCCACTGTAGTTCTAGAACAATTTTACATTGTTGACTTGTTTGACTCTTCTTTCTTTTATTTTATTCAGTAATCTCTTTTAACTTAATTTCGTGTTTTAATTTTAAAGCTATTTACATGCCATAGCAACAGTGTTGTTGCCTACCACTGACTGGCTGCATGACTTTGTAATCACTTTTTGATCAGTTACAGAAGCCATACATATAGTTGGTATTTGACCACAACATGCCATATACTGCCTATAGATAGACAACACTCAATGGCAAGGAAACAATACACTGATGCTGGTTATCTTTGGATAGTAGGCAACATAATTAATTATGTGCATTCTATTGCATTCATACACCAACTGTATTGTGTTAAACAGCCTTTAAGGCATTTGTAAAATTGTTCAGAAAACAACACCCTATAGTTATTGCTGTGACTTCATAATATTATGCATGTGACAGTATTGCTTTAGTAAAGTTCATAATACAGCAATGATCACTCAATTTACATAAAATTTGGTGCTTCAATAAAAAATGCTTTAGTGGTTTACTAACATTTATGTATGTAGTTGATTTATATATAAGCATTTGGTGCTGGTACTTGAATGTACACATGATATGATAGATAGCTACACTTTGTCTGATTTTAGGTAGCTCAGCATGCGAGTAGAAAAAGTTTCTTCACAATTTCGGTATTCCTGTTATGAACCATAGGTTCATTGTTTTTAAACTTTCAAATTTTTATATGTTGAGTGCTATATTATTATTCATCCTTCACTTATGTAAATAAGTTGTTCTATGAATGGCATCTGTTTATATAGATCACTAGCTGTTAGTAATTACATGTAAATACTTGTAACCTTGCATAATTAAACCAACTGCAAGTCTGCCTATAGAAATCAGATGGTTTTTCTCAGAAGGGTGGGATAAAATTATTGTGCTCTTAAAGCACATGGTTGTCGTGGAAGCATTTCATTGATGTCATGAAAATTAACTCCATGACATCAAAATACACTCATAATCAGATCACTGATTATGTATCATTTGGCTACAGCATTTTCCAAGCACACACATAAAGCAGATGTAGCCGGCTATAGCTAGCTACTTGATATAGATCTATTAATATTTAACTTGCAAGTGTCAGTCTTCTTCTACACAATCTGCAAGCCTGACACACTCATGTACATTATGTTGTGTAATCATTATAACAACTGTTAGCAGTATGTACCTAGTATTCAAACCAACTACTATGTTGACAATGCAGTGACTGTGTTATTGCAGGATCGAGAGATGGGTCAATACAAGTGATCGTAATGTATTATGCACTGATCAATGTTAATAATTATGTTAGCTAATTTAATTAAAACTCCTGTGCAGCATAATTATATGCCAAATTTTCTAGCAATTAATTTATTATTGTACTTTATAAATTTCAGTAGTGCTATAATTATTGTTACTACTAACCAAAATTGTGTATACAAGATCAAAAGATCTTGGTAAATTATGAGAATCAACTTCAATATGGAATCCTTAACATTTCATTTCAGAAATTAGGTTTACTGGTCACTATGTAATTAGTAACCATCCAATAAATTTTATCATACATACTTGGTATAACTAGGTTCTGTACCATTGCCCTAGCAGCATTACTTACATCTATCATACATGTAAGTTAAATATCGCAATTCTGTTTCATTAGGAAAATTTCCCTGTTACAGTGTCTTGAATTATAAACTTGAGTGTATATATTAGACACAATTAACAAGAAGGCTCAAATCCCTATATTATGGCATAGAAGGTTTTGCACTCCAATTGTACAAAATTCTAAAACATTAATTTTGTTCTTGTTTACCTTTTACTAGTAAAAGTGGAAATTGTAATGTTGATATAGCAGCTACTAGTGCAATTAATTCCTGTCTGAATAACTTGCAAAAAAACTGTTCATGAAAAAATTATATAAACAATGCACAGTACAGGACCGGAACAAGTTAACTAAATGACTGCATCTTCCTCAGTTGTATTTTGATCTCTCAAGTAGTATCTGCTGAAGTGGAATGTGCACATTTCTGATCATACATACGTATTGTTCAAGCAGATATGTGACAGTAATGATTACTGATTACATGCATCTCACACCATTACATCACATTTACCTTATTATTGCAGCAATGACTTTATATTGTGAGTTATATGTGAGAATATACATTAATATACTAGATAATTGCCTTCATCTACACTCTGTTACTTATACAATACAATGACACTTTTGGTTTGACAACTACGTACAATATGACTTTATTCCTGTGCAGTGAATTGCATCACAGATCAAAGCACTTCTTCACTTTTTGTATTTAAGGAATTATTGGTCTAGCATATACAGTATATGAATCAGCTAGGATGGAGGCATGTAACTTTATTGAACAAGAAATAGCAATTCAATTCTATCTATAAAAGTTAGACTAAGTAGCAATTCGATTATGCTAGGGAATATAAAATGTCAAAGTTGTATATTCTAGACAGTGGTCCATGGACATGCACTGGAGTAGAGGAGTTTCCTCAGATAATGTTAAAATTCTGTCCCCAACAGTTAGATTATCTATTATGATGGGCTACCTGCATCTGATCTATCATATAACACGTACCTCACTACATGTCAACAAATACTTTAAGCTCATATAATAATACATACTTGTTACCTCAATAATCACAACAGACACATTGTCACATACAGCACAAAATTTTTGGTCCTGGTGTTTCTTGATAAAGTGTCCAATAAGAGTCTGCATATTTCTGTGAGATATCATGAAATTTAATCCTTGAATGTGTGACAATTAAACCTCCATTAGGTTTATTAGGCATTTTCTATACGTATTTAAGTAATTCTGTTGCAATATTTCTTAACTAGTTGTACCTGTGCACACTGCGCTTGTTACTAAGACCATTGTTACTACTATTGTGTGAAAATACTGTATACATTTTAAAAGTTACAATTTATCAAGCAGTAGTAATCACATCATTACATATTGACACAAAGACATGATTTGGTATATAATACACATAGCTCCTTTTTAAATCAATTTCTGTTGTAAAATTTCTTAATGACAAAACATGAGAGAATTTATAATATTTTTAAATTAGTCACTATATTGCAGTAGGCACCCGCAAATTTTCAGAGAATAATCATTTAAAAGATTTGAATTAGGTGACCTTCAATATCTTAAAATGTATGTAGTAACCATAGGATAAAAATCATGTCTATATCATACACATGTTGCAGAACATAGTAAAGCAAGTAGCTAAGGATTCAATTATACACAAATTGTGATTAATGCTCTTTAGACGATACTGATGTTCAGTCTTGTTTGGAGTTTCTTACTTAAATTTGTACAGGGAAATATAACAAGGTATATGATACACTGTAAAATTGGAAGGTGAATGTCATACAAAATGGCTATTATGCATGGCTCCCATGGCAATTTTGTATGATATTCATACTTCGGAATTTACAGTGTATGTAAAGCCCCCATGGTGACTATGAAGTATTTCTGAAGCTAAACCATAATGCAATCATTGCCAGAGAAAAAATTTCCTTGTGATTATATCAAATGTTAACGTTAACACCTTAAAATTTCCTGACTATAATACACACAGAAATGGAAACATCATTTCAAAGTAGCAAACTATCTAAACATTTCAAATGAAGGAACACCTAGCCAATATATTTCTCAACACTATAAAAGCATTTCACGTTCATGCTCCCTTCACTTCAAAACAATCATTGGTTATTGGTGACTAAGTTGACAAAAAATATTGCAATGAAGATCTCAATAGTTCTTGGATGTTTCCTGATCATTAGTTATTTGCAGTGCTCCAGTTGGGCTGCCCCTACTGCAAACTTGTACATTGATCAATCATCTGCTTCAAATGTTACTAAACGAAATGCGGATGTCATAAATAACTTGTTTAATTTATATACTTGTCGTATCAACAGAGTATCTCAACTAGTTCGAAATATACTTGCAGTAAGCCAATTAGCTATTGTCATTGCTGTCACACACATACTCAAACAGTTAATAAAATTAATGAAGGACAGCATGACAGCATAATTATAATCATAAAGTAATGTACATGTTTTATTACAGCCCATGACTAGAGAACGATGTGATAGTGATCCGCTACCTGAACTTCCACTTGCTCTTCATCAACGTTATCACCAACTGGCTGCTCCACAGTGTTCTAATGCTACTAATATATTAGTGTACAGTAGTAAATTGCTTCGCTATACATACGATGCTCAAGTGCGAGACATTAGGTGTCATCTTGACCATGCAATGTCTCGTCTTGATACAATTCAAGTGAGTCAAATTTAATGTGTGAGTTACATGTGCTTATTATTTCCCACACAGTTACACTTGGGAGGATCACATTGCCCAACTTTTGATTATAATGAATGTATGCAAATATATCATCAATGGGATTGGGTGTATCATACTCCAGAAAGCATGTACTGTATTCTCACCTCACTAAACCATCATCTTAATACATTCCTAATGAGAGAAACTACTAGTACAAATCCTGTACCGATAACTTGTAATATTGGACAGTGCTCAACCTAGTGATGTACATTTACTCAGCAAATTCTATGACTGTTTATACAATTATTTATATCTATTATAATATATTATATGTAATAATATTAGTATCACTGAAGATGAATTTAAAAACATTACAATAAATAACACAACAAAAGTAATTATACAAATGCGATCACATTAATTTGTACATGTTATTGGTTATAGCAAATTACTGCATTCGTTTTGGGATAGAGACAATTATGCTGTGAAATTATCCTATTATTTCATTGAAGAGTACCCAAAATTAATTAACTTTAATTATTATGTTGCCTTCAAACTCAAATTATGCTCAAGAGCTGATTGTTTTATTAGAGGACAAGTATCTTTGAGTGTACAGCTCTTTAATTGCAAGTTTAACTCATGGTAGTTAATACTATGACATGCACCAAACAAGACTGTAATCTATAACCACCAATATGCATTTGATCTAATTTGGTAGCAAAATTGAAGCAGGAAAATGCTTTTTCTAGTCTATGGTTATGCTCAAACAACATATATATATATATATGTGTGTTGACACAAGTTTACATGTGGCCTGCTAATGAAAACAGAACTGACACATCTATACCAAAACAACCAGGCTGTAAAATAGAGTGCCGTTTCTAAAGTTTATAAACAGAAGTTGCAAAATCATATGGCACCTAGAAAATGACTGTAATTATATTATCGTTACATCAAAATAAAGTCTCTACTTTTAAACTAGTGATACATATACAAACATATATGATAACAGAGCAGTCTATTGTGAGTCATTATGATGTATAATGAACACATGAATTGCATGCATGGTCTCCTTTAGAAGTCACAAAATTTCATTTTAAAAACTAAAAGTCGTGAATGTATATACACTCACCAAAGTGATAGCATTGAAGTGTTTCAAATAATATATAATTGTCCTCAGCAATATAAAATATCAGTAACTTAAAATAATTAAGAGATTTGTGATAAATAAGTTGCGGATATTTAGATCCTTCATCCTAGTGGCAGATATAGAATTTTTAAAAGGAGTTGAGTTTTTGGAAAGTGAATTTAATACAACTGGATAATAATTAAAACACATTAATTTTGAGGACATTTATCCAGAAACTTTTGCATTTTAGAAGCTCCAAGATCAGATATTTTAAGCTACTTTTAATTAACAAATCTAATTAATACTATATTATAGCTATTTGTAGAACAAAAGTTGTGACTGAACTTTGATTGCTCTATTAGAGTAGTTACTTTACAGCTCTAAGTAAAGTGTTACTATTAGCCTGAATACACATAGTTGTTTGATAGTTATAGAATTATAGAATATTTAATATATCACAGAAATTATAAAGCTTAAGGTGAAGCTGAGGACAAGTGTATGTCAATAAAATTAATATATAATAACATACAGCACATAACTGGCTTATGCCCCACTAAGATTTCTGACTTCTGTATGTAACTGCATGGCTTATTTATATAGCACCTTCCGTTAAGCATTGGCATAGAGGTTATCTTTGTAGCAGTAAAACTGCCATATATAGCATCCTGTTATGTCTTTTCATATTTAGCTTCACTGGGATAACCATATTCACTTCTTGTACTATCACATGTATACAAGTTCTAGCTGTGTGATTGTGCATGTATAACTATTTAAAATTGTGAGTTCCATAATTCATTCTAGGAATTCTCCTTTGAGTGGGAATCAGGAATTTGGGGAGTGACTAGATGAATGTCTGTAAGATATATATACGTAGCTAGCTACACTAATTCAAGCAGTATTTATTCTAGGATTTCTCCTTTGGGGGGGAATCAGGAGTTTTGGGGGTGACCAAGTTCCTGAAAGTCTACATAATACAAGTTCAATATATTTAAAACAGTTGAAATAGTTGTGAAACTGGTTAGTCATTTAAGGCTGTGTCATGAGTGTTGATTTTGAGTTTTGTGCTGATTGGGTGAAGCCAAATCCTATGGTAGGTAGAGCACGATGCATAGTGATGACATAATGATGTAATATCTAGGACCCGCATGTGCACCTCATATAGGCAATTATTCTATTAGCTAGTAGTACACTGCGTTTGTTGAATCTGGTGAATAAACAATTTGTGTGAGATCACTGAGATATTGTATTGACTATCATTGCATATATGATACCGACTGCATGGGTGGATGCCTGCCAAGAAACTTATAGGCTATTTCAAATTAAAGTGCTAGGGTCTTTTCAATTTTTTTAAAAATCAGGCTTTCTGAGATTTAATCTGGCAGTATATTAATTTTGTTGGCTGTGCATGTCATTTTGGTTTAGAATATTTTACAAAATTACACTCTCTGAGAGGACATTTTTGATAGTTAAGCATGCTGTTTAAGAAGCTGGGTAAACTTGGGCTCTTGTATATGTACCCTATAGGACTCTTTTAAAAATTAAATGATCTGATACTGAATCTGAGAGCATTTTAAGGTTGCATATGCAATTTTTAACCTGGGAAATTTTTACATATTAAGCACTCTTGAGATTGAATCTAAAAGTTTTGTGTGCCATCTTAAAAACAACCTTAATACAGTACACACTGTAACAGGGAAAGCTTCCTATTAGAACAGAATGGTGATATGTAACTTTCATGTGTAATGGATGTAGTTAATGCCAGGGCAATTGGTAGTAGTAGCTAATTTGGTACAGTTATGTTACTTATGTACAAGTATGTATGATAAAATTTATTGAATGGTTACTTACAACGTGACTAGTAAACCTAACTTTTGAAACGAAGGATTCCATTGATTCTCATACCGTAATTCGCTTTATTTTCGTGCAAAAATTTTTCGTGTAAAAATATTTTCGTATGATTCACGTGAATGACTGCTCTATTAGAGTAGTTCGATCTTATGTAAACTTTTTCGTGTAAGAAATTTTCGTACAAGTTTTGCATACGAAAATTATCTTACAACGAAAAAAAGCTAATTACGCTTTATCAACTTTGTCTGTATTATAAAATACTGAATTGCCAGGTGATAACACCAATATTTTCCAGATTTTTTAATGCTAAATCATATAGTAATAGATGGTTGATAACTTTTGATGTTACTGACCTAGCCAGGGGCGGATATAGAGTCTGAAAAGGGGGGGCACCTTGCTGAAAAAAAGTTGAAGAGCAAAAAAAAAAAATTAAAGGTCACAACAATAATAGCTAGTTATCCTTTACCAATTATATTATATCACGTATGTTATGTAAAATGAAATCCTATTTATAGCTTCATAAGTAAGCTGCACTGCCTCATGAACATTGTGACTGCTTTATTAGAGTAATTGACTGCTCTATTAGAGTATCTCGATCTTGTATGCAATTTCTTGAAGGGGGGGGGAGCATTTGCCCCAAATGCCCCATCCTGGATCCGCCATTGCTAGCAGCAGCAGTCTTTTCACTACTGCACTATGTTGTCTTAAATTTGCATTCCATATGTCTGTAATGCATTCTTTTTTCTTTTTTTTATCATAACCTTATGTCCATCCAAACCTGGTAAGTTAGCTATTGTATGCTAGCTTGTAATGCAGCATACCATATTCATTAAATGTACAGATGTTGTTTGATCTTGTGTATACACAATTTTAGTTAGTAGTAACAATAATAAAAATAGCATTACTGAAATGTAATAATGAATTAATTGGCAAATTATTGCTGGAAAATTTGGCACATGATTATGCTGCACAGGAGTTTTAATTAAATTAGCTAACATCAAGACACACGGTAGTGTGTCGTGCGGCCCAAGAAGCCGGCGCGCAACACCCGTGAGTATATGGCAGGAAGGAAGAAAACGCAATTTTCGCACCTCCGTAGCTTTGTGCTGCCTTGATGAAACAAGACGATTTTTGCTGTGGACACGCCCTCCAACTTCAGCACTCCACATTCCAAATTTGAGCGAAATCGCTTCAAGCGTTCCCGAGATATGCGACTTCAAAAATTGGCTTAGTTTCTTCTTATTATTAATTTTTCTTCCTCTTTTCGCACACTTACAAAAACTGCTATAAAATGCGAACGCCATATCCGATCGCCTTGAAATTTGGCACACAGAAGGGGGGAGGGGGGGAGGGAGTATAAAGGCGCATCTCTGTACCAACTTTGGCTGGAATACGATAAACAGGCAAAGAGTTATGAGCGATTATTCACGAAAAATAACACCAATATGTTGTCAAGGCTACGGGGTAAACCGCGTATGGGAAGAAGCTGAAAATCGGTGGGTTAATAGGTTAACTATTGAACCTCAAACCTTTTGTGGTTTGAAAGAAATCGAGCTAAAAACCAGGAAGATACAACGAAAAAACCAACAGTATGTAACAATTACGCAATCGAGATTAGCTAATAAAAAACGACTGCTTGCCACGCCTACCAGATAAACCGCTTGGGGTAATGCTTTGAAAATCGCTGTACAGATGAAGTTATCGTCTTAGAAAAGCTCTTCAAAGGTGTAGAAGAATCAGACTTAAAGCCATGGAGTTATAACACGAAATCCAACTTGGTGTAGCAAGTGCGAGATCGAGATACTCTAATAGAGCAGTCATCCTAATAGAGCAGTCACTCTGAAGAGAATTCAAGAGATCAGCTAGAAACAAGTCACCCTGTAGAGAGATCAGTCACAAACAATTCACCCTGTAGAGAGATCAGCTAGAAGAAGTTACCTTGTAGGGAGTTCATGCAACTATGGAAAGAGATAGTTCAGCTAGAAGAAATCACCTTGTAGAGTTCAGCTACAAAGAAACCACCATGTAGAGAGTTCAGCTACAAACAAATCTCCATGTAGAGAGATCAGCTAGGAGAAGTTTCCTTGTAGAGAGTTCAGCTACAAACAAATCACCCTGTAGAAAGATCAGCTAGAAGAAGTCACCTTGTAGAGAGTTCAATTACAAAGAAACCACCATGTAGAGAGTTCAGCTACAAACTAGTGACCTTGTAGAGACATCAGCTAGAAGAAGTTACCTTGTAGAGAGTTCAGCTACAAAGAAACCATTCTGTAAAGAGCTCAGCTGCAAACAAATCACCTGTACAGAATTCAGCTACAAACAAATCACCCAGTAGAAAGATCAGCTAGAAGAAGTCACCTTGTAGAGAGTTCAGTTACAAAGAGAAACCACCATGTAGAGAATTCAGCTACAAACTAGTGACCCTGTAGAGACATCAGCTATAAGAAGTCACCTTGTAAAGAGTTCAGCTACAAAGAAACCACCATGTAGAGAGTTCAGCTGCAAACAAATCTCCCTGTAGAGAGTTCAGTTAGAAGAAGTTACCTTGTAAAGAGTTCAGCTACAAACAAATCACCCTGTAGAAAGATCAGCTAGAAGAAGTTACCTTGTAGAGAGTTCAGCTACAAAGAAACCACCATATAGAGAGTTCAGCTACAAATCACCCTTTAAAAAATCAGCTACAAACAAATCACCCTGTAGAAACATCAGCTGGAAGAAGAAGTCACCTTGTAGAGAGTTCATCTACAATGAAACCACCATGTAGGGAGTTCAGCTAGAAGAAGTTACCTTGTAAAGAGTTCAGCTACAAAGAAACCATCATGAAGAGAGTTCAGCTACAAAAAAAATCTCCCTGTAGAGAGTTCAGTTACCTTGTAGATAGTTCAACTACAAAGAAACCATTCTGTAAAGAGCTCAGCTGCAAACAAATCACCTATACAGAATTCAGCTACAAACAAATCACCCTGTAGAGAGATCAGCTAGAAGAAGTCACCTTGTAGAGAGTTCGGCTACAAAGAAACCACCATATAGAGAGTTCAGCTGCAAACAAATCACCCTGAAAAAAAAAATAACTACAAACAAATCACCCTGTAGAAAGATCAGCTAGAAGAAGTCACCTTGTAGAGAGTTCAGCTACAAAGAAACCACCATGTAGGGAGTTCAGCTAGAAGAAGTTACTTTGTAGAGAATTCAGCTACAAAGAAACCATCATGAAGAAAGTTCAGCTACAAACAAATCTCCCTGTAGAGAGTTCAGTTAGAAGAAGTTACCTTGTAGAGAGTTCAGCTACAAAGAAACCATTCTGTAAAGAGCTCAGTTGCAAACAAATTACCTGTACAGAATTCAGCTACAAACAAATCACCCTGTAGAGAGATCAGCTAGAAGAAGTTACCTTGTAGAGTGTTCAATTACAAGGAAACCACCATGGAGAGTTCTGTAATAAATATATGTATTATATATATAATTTGTACATTTACTGATAAAATCAGAAATATTTAAGGTACATCTGCTTCATCTTTTCTTCTTTCTGTGGTAATGAAAAAAAGATAGCTAGGTTAAAAAAGTCCCAAAGCCGGCCCCGACTTTGGGGTATCGGCTTTGGGGTATACAAATACAAAAAGAAGTGAAATCTAATCCAAAACAGCCAAGCTGTAAAAAAAGTGTGCAGCCCTCAAAAAGGCTATGGTGAAAAAAGATTTGAAATCCAAGGTGGCGGCCATGAAATGGCTGTGATGGTAGGTTAATAGTAAAAAATTTAATAACGACAATTCAGGTGAATTTTGGTGCCACTTGGTCAATTGGCACAAAATTCACCTGAATTGTCGTTATTAAAATTTTTACCATTAACCTACCATCACAGCCATTTCTTGGCCGCCACCTTAGATTTCACATCTTTTTTCACCATAGCCTTTTTGAGGGCTGCACACTTTTTTTTACAGCTTGGCTGTTTTGGATTAGATAATTATTACATTAATCAAGAGTGCATAATATAATTTTTTTTATTACAAACACTTGTATTGACTCATCTCTCAATCCAGCAATAACAGTCACTGCATTGTCAGCATAGTAATTGGTTTGAATTATCAACAGTTGCTATTAAGGATTTACACAACACATTGTACACCAGTGTGTCAGGCTTGCAGACTTCCTGATTGTGTAGATGATGGCTGACACTTGAAAGTAGATCTAGCTACAATATTTTGTGTAGCTATAGCTACATCTTATAATCAGTGATCTGATTATGAATGTATTTTGATGTCATGGAGTTAAGTTTCGTGGCATTAACATGTTATGAAATGCTTCCATAACAACGTGACAATGTGCTTTGGGCACAATATTTGCTCTACCCTTCTGAGAAAAACCATCTGATTTATAATGATAGACTTGAAACCTTACAAGTATTCACTAGCAGTGATCTAAATAAATAGATACCATAAACATCATTCATATGCATGCTACTCATTATATATGAAAAAATTGAAAGTTTATAAACAAGGAATTTATTATAGACCTATGAGTGTTGTAATGATGATAATGACCATATCCATTGAGTCTGAATAGAGGTCTGTGTGTGTGACAAATTCAAGTGTTATAGACTTTTGACATCATCCATTGAAATAGTTTAACATGATGTCTTAATTGACTCTTGTTCAGTGATGTCTGATCTATTTCTTTTTTTTTTTAGTATTTTACTTTTAATTACACTAGTACCTAGAGCTGTGAAGTTGTTGCTATATACCACTTGACTGCTTGACTTTTAACAATCACTTTTTGATCAGAACTGCATATGGTACCAGAAGCCATACATAGTTACTTGGTGACCACAACATACCATACACTGCCTATAATTAAACAGATCAAAGCTGTATAGTACATAATACACTCAATTGCATGGAAACAATACACTGGTGTTGGTTAATTTGATTGAATAATGCTGATGATATTTGCTGTTAGAAGAATAAATGCTTAATTCAAGGTCACCATTCGAAACTGGAACATGTGCATTCTGCACACCATGTACTGTCCTGTGCTTAATGTTGATAGCCTTTAAGGCATTTGTAAGTTTGTTCAGAAAACAGCACCCTATAGCTATCCAAAACTGTCTCAGTAGATTTTGCTGGGACTACATCAATTATGTGGCATACAATTTCCTATATATATCATACAGTATGATGGTACTGTATAGTAGGACCACAAAGGAGTAGGCGTGGCCCACAAAATAACATCACCCAAAACCAGCCTCAATTTTCCCTGACAACGATGAGGCAGTGCTGTTAGGTTAAACTAAGCCCAAACAAGCTTTCAGATTGACCCAAATCGCTTTCAACAAGTTGAGACAGAATTTTTAAAAAATATTTAATATTTAATGGAATTTTCTAGTGACTGACTGACTGACTGACTGACTGACTGACTGACTGACTGACTGACTGACTGACTGACTGACTGACTGACTGACTGACTGACTGACTGCCTGATGCCTTCAGACAAGTGTATCTCGATAACGGCTACAAGGGGGTGTCACTCAGGCTCTTGCTGTAGGTAGATCTGCGACCGCGGTCAAACTCTAAGTCAACGGTCAAGACCACAAAATAGCTCTTACAGTGGGTCAAGGGTCAAGACGATACAGAAGGTTCAAAACCCACAATCGAAAATTATACGTAGCTATTATCAAGTTTACGGAATTATACGTAACTTACAGGAAGTAAGGATCTCCAAGAAGATGTTTTAAAGTTCCAACAGGCATTTCGCCGTATTTATAATGATTTTTCTCTCACAGCTGCTGGTAGCACGCACTAAGAAAATATTATACTAGGTTACAAGCGCAGGTGCGTATAGGAAAATAGAGAAATAAGTGGAGGTCAAAAGTTCGACAAGAAACGCTCAAGTCACAGGCAAAAGACGATAAACGCTGCAAGTCAAGGGTCAAGGTGAAATTTTCCCCGGTCAAGATTTTGACCGCGGTCGCAGATCTACCTACAGCGTAAGCCGACGTGACACCCCCTTGCGGCTAAGGCTACGGGCTTGATTTTTTCACTGTTCGATGTCGCTTCGGCCCGACAGGTGCCTTTTGCCATACCGCAGTACGTACAATGCATTCTTCATGGACTTATCAGTGTCCTCCTTTATGTCCCATTCATCTTTGCTGACAGCAAAAAGTGATTTGATGGCTTCCCTTCACAACGGAAATCATCTGTATTTTTCATAGTGGCTATTTTGAATGCAGAGGTGCTTTTCAAACAGTTCTTGCTAATTGATTCGTACTGCTGTGTAACGGGTTGAACATAGCCGACAACGAAGCGTAATGGATATTTCACTTTTCAGACGATATTTGATATAAATGGGGCGTGCGGTACCATTTCTTTCTTTCGGTATGCGTGGATTGCAGCAAGGCTGGAGGAGACGGTCCGGTTGGTCAGACCTGAGCCTGACCAACTAGCTGAACAGCTCGAACTATATTACTCTCATGCAATCTCTGGACGATCATATCTACACGTACATTTAACAGATCAGTGTTATTGAAAATACATGACACAAGTACAAAGCTCTCAACTCACGCATTGAAGCAAAATCCCACTCTCTCACTCACAACACCTCTAAACTCACACATTAATCTCTCTGACTCACAGCATGAATCTCGAACTAAAGCAGCCGTTTCTTAGCATCACGTGATCACTCGTAAGGACAGGTATATCATAGCGTTGTTATGGTTATATTCACTTATGTTCAGCCACCAACCATCAACAGAAGCCATGTAAACAGAAAGTCTCTCATTGCCATTATTAAACTCATTGCACACACCTTATAGTTAGCTAATTAACTGACTTCACATTATTTTTTACTGACATACAATTATTATATATACTAAGTCTTTTTCATGCTGTAAAGTTACTGTTTGTATTCAGGTCATTATCTGTTATAATCAAAACAGAGCCTTGTCATAAAAACAGTCCTGCAGAAGTGGTGCTTAAATATGCGAAGAAAGCAAATCAGAATTACCAGGGCACACAGCAGCAAACAATTAATTATATAATAGCTATGTATACATTACGCAATATAATCCCTTTCTGTATGTGATTAATATCTGTTTGATCTTTTGTCCAAAAATCATGAACTATCGATCAAAATTGCACCTAAGCCGCAATGTCACGTCTTGAGTTGCAAACTTTTCACATACCCCAGACCCTCTAGAGGCGAAATCCTTTGCATTTAGGAGTGTGATTACACATTGCAGGTGAGTCTCCTGCCCTCTACATAATCTCACTCATTTTCATACCAATCTCACTCATTTTCACTTATGTTCTCACTCAAAATGATTTCCACCAGTTGAGAGCTCTGCAAGTAGTTACTTATAGTTTCTCAGCCTAGCCAAAGCACAAAACTACACGTACAGTACTTCCAATTACCTTACAGTACAGCATAGCATTTGTATCGTTTTGTACAGAAATAATTGTGCATTCTAAGTATCACATGTGCTGACAGTTGGCATTTATCACGTGTACGGCAGGTTCCTTCTTTAAATCTAAGCCAGCACACTTATATCACAATTCAATCTTCATAGAATAATCATTAGCATTTCTTGGCTTGCCACTCTTGACTTCTTTTACTGGGCGAAGGGCTGGCATAGTCTTGCATGGCCAGACCCACTCTTCACATGGCACTTATCGATTGATAATTATAAGTGCCTAGCTGGTATAGTTCAAATAGCAAAGTTGTTCTGACTCCATGAGCTTTTCAGGGTGGTAATGAAATACCTGGTTAACTTCATCACGCCACATCATATTGTGGGGGAGTGTATAAACAGTGGAATGGACTATTGGAATGGTGAAATACTGGAATGGTGGAATAGAATTTTTAAAAAAATTCAATATCAGTTTTTAAAGTACAACTCCTCCCCCCAAGTAAGCAAATAAACAGGGTTCACCTTAAAGTCAGCTCTTTTAGCATAATTCACCTCACCATAGACAAAGTTTACCAATGTAATGTACTGTAAAGTCAGTTATGAACATGTATAATAGCAGTTTATTGGGAATATCAAGATTACACTTCTCCTTGTTCCTAAATGATAAAAAGCTAGCTGATTACATGTATGCATCATTCACTGTATGATTATCAACTTTACCAGTTAGGCTCTGCATGGAGGGCAAGCACAAAAGGCAAAGCCTGTATGAGGTGTATACCACTAACCTAGGAGCCTAAGCAAAAATCTTTGGGTAAGGTGACTATCTCATAAGCGTTTACAATGAGCCTTTTCCACAATTATGAGAAAACAAAATTTAAGCCAAAGTTCGTTGTGGCAGTGCCACATTGCACGCTAAACCGAACCTTCATTAAGACAAATAGTTTCAGACAAGTAATAAAGTACCTGTGCCAAAAACAGCCCAGCTGTAAAAAAAGGCGAGGCCAAGAATGCACAAGTACATACATGTTCATGGAGTAACCAAAAGACATGATATTAAAATCTGGCCAAGAAAGCATTTACAGTACAGGCACTTTTGTGCATTCATTTTCTATATGTGACTGAATTTTGGAAAATCACACATATGGGCACGCGTGAAATAATTAGAATTTTCATTTTTAGTGGGTTGCTAATAAGAGCAGGGTACAGTTTTGAAAATATTTCAAGAATTTTCTTGTAATGTAACGTATTGAGAATGGCTTAAAACCATCAACAAGTAGATTTGTGCTATAAAGTTTGTGATTTGATCATTAAATATTTTAGGTGTCAAATGCGCCCATATGGGTGATTTTCCAAATTCGGTCACATATGCTTCACATTATCACATCCAGCTAGCTGTACATGTGCGCTTGCAATATAAACAATACTACTGAGATGATAAAAGATATTACACTGCATTGTTACCAAAATTAATGTAACTAAAAATTTACAATTGGTTTCTACTTGGCCATCTTTTTATTTTAATATACAGTGCAAAAAGATAGCCAAGTAGAAACCAATTGTAAATTTTTAGTTAAATTAATTTTGGTAACAATGCAGTGTAATATCTTTTATCATCTCAGTAGTATTGTTTATATTGCAAGCACACATGTACAGCTAGCTGGATGTGATAATGTGAAGCATATAGAAAATGAATGCACAAAAGTGCCTATACTGTAAATGCTTTCTTGGCCAGATTTTGATATCATGTCTTTTGGTTACTCCATGAACATGTACTTGTGCATTCTTGGCTTCGCCTTTTTTTACAGCTGGGCTGTTTTTGGCACAGGATATCACTACTTTTTGTTGACTAGAGAACATACAGCTAGGTATTATATTACATACACTGTAAATCCAGAAGTGTGAAGGTCACACTGTTGGTATGACTCCTGCGGTCGCTTAGTGCTATAGGAGACACTGCATGCATGCATGCATGCATGCATAATAACAGCTTCAGCAACAGATTAGCTAGCTAAATTAGTAGCAAAAGCTTCCAAGTTCAGTGTTTAGAAGCACTACTAAAAGTGACTTGCTCAGAGAAAATTCATTCAAACTGAAAATAATGTTCAAATTCCCACAAGGACTCACGTGATATCTCGCGTGATGTTTCACGTAAGATAAGAACCGGAAAAGTCGAGGCTACAGTCTTAACTGTTCTTGCTGAAGCAGTGGGTTGGTGATATAACTAGTGTAGTCGAAATCTGTGCGTGGCAAGTGGAGCCGAATCAGCTGCGAGTTGTTGCTGAACGTATGCCTCGGAATGGCCGACATGAAACCTGACGGCACTGAATGCATCACACTATTCTCCCAGCAAATTTCCCGGGTAAGTTCGTGTATAGTCGGCTATATAACTACCGTCGTATTTTTAGACATGAATCTCCCATGCCATACTGAGTAGCTTCCTGGGATTATATACTATGCTTGTGCATGCATGTAGGCCAGAGCATAGGCCAGAGCATAGGCCAGAGCAAGGGGGTGTCACTCGCTCAGGCTCTTGCTGTAGGTCGATCTGCGACCGTGGTCAAACTCTAAGTCAACGATCAAGGCCACAAAATAGCTCTTACAGTGGGTCAAGGGTCAAGACGATACGGAAGATTTGAAACCCACAATCGAAAACTATACGTAGCTACTATCAAGTTTACGGAATTATACGTAACTCACAAGAAGTAAGGATCTCCAAGATGTTTTATTGGTCCAACAGGTATTTCGCCGTAATTATAATGATTTTTCTCTCCCAGCTGCTGGTAGCACGCACTAAGAAAGTATCATACTAGGTTACAAGTGCAGGTGCGTATAGGAAAATAGAGAAATAAGTGGAGGTCGACCCCGGTGGAGGTCAAAAGTTCAACAAGAAATGCTCAAGTCACGATGATAAATGCTGCAAGTCAAAGGTCAAGGTGAAAATTGGTCAAGACTTTGACCGCGGTCGCAGATCTACCTACAGCGTGAGCCGATGTGACACCCCCTTGCCAGAGCCTCATAGCTGGCTTGTTCTAGCTGCGTGGGTCTGACCGCGAACAAGTTGAGCTGAACCCTGAGAAAACAGCTAAAACTGAAAAAGGATAGTTTCTCAACATTTCAACCAACCAAGATGGTTGGTGATGACAACAAAGATGTCAAGAGCAAACAAGTGCTTCCACCAACAGTTCAGGAAAGGTTAATAGGCTATATCCTATAATGTATGGTGAAAACTTTGGCTATAAATAATGTGTCAGGCATTTGAATGATTAGCGGGTAAGTCAATACTACAAATGAGTTAATATTTTTGAGGACTCAGCTCAATGCGTACATACAGTAGGCCGTAATTACTATGCATCAATTGATTGATGTGAGACAACCATGGACCCTACTATATAGTAACTGGGCAGATATATAGAGTTATGTATACTCTGATATAATTGTTGAGTGTTGTAGTTTGCCAATAGTCAAAGCTAAATTAACCATTTTAGACAGCTTTTTGTGATGTTGAAGGTGTCAGGCAAACTCCAGTTAGGGGCAGGCAATAAAAGATTATTTTTTAAAGGAGAGGAACATGCTTAGGCCTGCAAGGTACAGGCTTAATCTACTTACCCCAGTAGATGCACCATATTATATATAATGCACATATCAATGTATTGCCCTACTAACTAGAGTTGCACCGATAATCGGTTGAATAATCGGTAACAGCCGATATAAGGTGATTTTGCAAGTATCGGTATCGGCTACAAAGAGGAAGTTATTTGCCGATAACCTAAACCCACAATCAATCATTAACGACAGTAATAAACATGTTAAAAGAAAGCAGTGAATGCAGTGGTAAGTGGTAAACATTTATTTGCTGTACTTGTTTATAACTATTTAGGCTTGTTTATGTGTGAATAGTGTGGCTGCAAGGCTATAATAGGCTGTGTATATTTATCGGCCGCCCACGCAATCAACCAATCACTATTTGGAAAGGGTCTAAAATCCCACCAAAACTCCGTTTGAGAAGCTGACTTAGGTGTTTTATAACTACTTGGCTTTCATTTCCATGTAAGGGGTTAGTGGCACACTGGTAGCAAACATTGTAGAATTGGCCGCCCACGCAAGTAATTAAATTATTTCGACTAATGTTATACATGCACATAAACTTTAGATGATTTTTGCTCCTTCTCCCCTGACCTACAGAATAGAAGAATATCGGCATATCGGCTACAGGAATGAGTGAAACATCGATATCGGTAAAAGTGAAAATATGCATATCGGTGCAACACTACTACTAACCCCCCCTCCCCCTCGGGCATATATAGGGCTATAGTGGGCACAACCAAATTCCCCATGGTAGGACAAACCTATTGTGTCAAATCCCCACCATTGGCTCCAGTTGCAATGTGGGGGATTTGACATAGCGTAGACAAAATACTTGGGTGTTTAATGAATGATTGTCAAATGCCCCATATAGTGAAGCAGCAGTTTCATGTCAATTCGCCTTGTAAAGCCCCACTTACAGGCATTACATCCAAGGGGGGAACACATTGGTAGGTGCATAATGAGTTTACATGTTAAAATTTAGTCTGTCTTGCTTTTTTCATGCTTATAGCAGCTAATGTGCTTATTCTCAAACAATCAGGACTGGAAATACTACAAATTGTCTTCTATCAACTATCCATTCACTGCTAGTTTAATTAAAATTTCCTTTGCTGTTGTGTAACTTGTTTACCATTATGCTATAACCATTAGTCCCTCCTAGTTTATATGTCTCCTAGCAACAAAAATTGTTATGTCAACAATGTAGGTGAGAACCACAAAACAAGTCAAGTAATATATTCCAAAATTGGTCATCAACTGCTGCAGTATGCTGAATACATCTTAGAATGGCTATGTGGGATGCTCACTTTTGCAATAATCGTAATAGTGGAATTAAGTGTTTGTTGACATGTTAGTCTGACTACATGATTACATGGTTTTAGTTGCTGTGCCTTACCATACTGTATCCCTTTCTGTATATGCAGGGTGGATACTGATGTTGTGACTGTTGGCAGGTGAGTTTATGGTCAATGGACAAATCACGCAAATGGTGACTAAAAATTAATATGTGGTAGCTACCAAGACCCCACTACTATATTATGAACTCTTGGTGGTACTTCATAGCCAAACGCTAGTGTATCTGGCTTCTTGTGCTATTGTAGTCATTTTTTTTAATTTTATGGGATCATCAAATGTAATTGTTTACTATTACAGTATATTCATGCTATCATTAAAGAGTTTTGGTCTATAATTGTGGGTTACTGAAAGGTGATGCGCTGATGCTGGCTTTTTAAGTAAACACTGAAGTTTCACAGGCACTGAAGGGCTGGGGCGGGATTAAATACGTGCACGGGTAATGTAGCACATAGGCGTAGGAAGCGGGGGGGCCAGGGGGGCCATGGCCCCCCCAACAATTGGGAAGTTGAAATACAAGACCATGGTTGAAAAAGAAACAAATTTTCACTATCAATATGAAGGGACTAGCTGGTTAGCAATACAATATAATCGAAATATGCGTACATAACTAGCACTCACGAGTTTCCTTGGTTGCCTTATTCTGCAATGGCTTCGTCTCATTTTCGTTACGTGGCAACAAGCACCCCTAAAATTATTTTATGCATTATTTGGAATTGCTATAAATAGTGAGTAAATTTATGGAATTTGTGATGGAATCAACAGAAGAGCACCTAGAAGAGCAAGAGGTAACTGTTTGGTGTATATCTGATGGCTTGTTATTATTAAATTATATAAACAGGTGTGCTCTATCAAGCCACCAGCTGCCAAAAAATTTAAGCAGGGAACACTTTGTTTTGCTAGCAAACGTTCCAGTGGCAGCACAAATAATGAGCCTTCATCAAGTGTCAGGGGGAAGAGTTCCATTCCTAGTGATAGAAACATTGCTGATCAATTTACTGCTCAGCAAAGTAGCAGCACCACCACTACTACCACCACCAGCACCACCACCACCACTACCACCAGCAGCAGCACCACCACCACCACTACCACCAGCAGCAGCACCATCACCACTACCACCAGCAGCTGCACCACCACCAGCAGAGATGTTCAAATGAACAGCATGCCTACTTCTGTGGAAAAATGCTCAGCTAAATGTTGTGAGCTGTCATTAACTCCATTTCAACCCACTAATCCATCTGTGCTTAACAAGTTTCAGCAGCAACAAGGGAAGCGTTGTCGTAACTTTTCACCCAACTGGTATTCTACCTACTCGTGGTTGACATTATGCACCACCAAATGCAAAGCATTTTGTGTTTTGTGTCGATACTGTGCAAAAAGCAATCTATTGTGCTTTGCTAAAAAAGGAGATGATGCTTTTGTTAGTAACGGTTTTAATAACTGGAAGAAGGCTCTTGAAAGATTTTCACAACATTCTCAGTCTGATTTGCACAAAGAATCTATTTTAAAAATTCAGCTGATAAACCAAAAGGGTGTTGACACCCTCAACAATGAGCAAATTATGGTTTCACAGAGGAACCATCGACAAATGCTAATTAAGCAGCTATCATCACTGAAGTTCTTATTGAGGCAAGGCCTTGCAATTAAGGGGCATGATGAAATTCAGAGCAATCTTGTTCAATTATTGAACCTCAGAAGCAATGATTGCAGTGAATTAAACAATTGGATCAGAGAACGCAAGTATATGTCACCTGATATAGTGAATGATCAAATCAAATTGATAGCTGATAGTGTGCTAACAAACATTATAGCAGACATTAGAAAAGTGCACTGGTTTTCAATCATTGCCGATGAAGCTACGGATGTCAGTAACAAAGAGCAGTTAACTGTATGCATCAGATGGGTAGATGATGATTTTTGTATATATGAAGACCCAATCGAATTGATTCAACTCCCAAAAACTGATGCTGAAACAATCACTAGGGAGCTGAAAAGTTGTTTGGGTAAGCATGTTTTACCAATTGCTCAGTGTCGTGGCCAAGCATATGATGGTGCCAGCAACATGAGTGGTCACTTAAATGGTGTTGCTGCTAGAATTGAAAAGGATGTTCCAGCAGCTTTATACCTACATTGCTTTGCACACTGCACAAATTTGTGTTTGCAAGCAGTAGGTAGGAAATGTGTTGTAGTTAGGGATGCTCTAGATTTAGTTATGGAGATATCCCAGCTAATCAGATTCTCTCCAAAAAGATCAACACTTTTTTCGGATGTACAAAAAGAGCTTGGAGCTTGTTCTGTTTCATTGAAACCATTATGTCCTACACGATGGACTGTTCGTACTGCAGCTATATCTGCTGTTTTAAGTAATTATTCCAACTTATTAGCTGCTTTAGAACAAATAAATGCTGAAACTCATGATGACTATGGTCGAAAAGCTGGAGGTTACCTTGCTCAGATGGATAAATTTAGTACCTTTTTTGGACTGAAACTAGCTCATTTAATTTTTTCAGGAACAGAACAGCTCTCTTTAACATTACAAGGTAAGGACACCACTATCCAAGAAGCTGTCAATGCTACTGAGTTAGCTGTAAAATATTTGACAAGGCTAAGGTCTGATAGTACTTTTGTTGACTTTTACTCTAAAACAGTAGAAGAGGCTAAAGAATTAACTTCTGACCCTGTTTTACCCAGATATAGAAGACCCCCTCATCGGATTGATGATGGAGAAGCTCCTGTACTGTTTTCTGACCCTAAAAGCTACAGTATTTTGAAATATTAGATCTGCTTGTTAATGAACTTAAGCGAAGATTTCAACAAAAACGAGGATTACCTGTAATGTCAGTCTTAGAGAAAACCTTACTAGACTCTGCAAATGGCAAATTTTGTGCTTTAGAATTACCAGAAGAATTTGATATAATTATACAACAGTGACCTTGATTTATCTCGATTGAAAATTCAACTGACAATGTTGCCTGATTTGATTACAACACATAATACTAACAGTAAGGTGCCAATAAAAAAAGTGACCAATGTAAGAACTATCTGTGATATCATCAATGAACCTGGGAAAGTAATGTTCTCAGAAGTAATAAAGCTTTTAAAAATCTTCTACACTCTACCTGTGACAACTTCAACTGCAGAGAGAAGTTTTTCTGCACTGAGACGATTGAAGACCTTCTTGCGTAGCACGATGTCTCAATCTAGATTAAACCACACATTCATTACATTTATACATAAAGAGCGTACAGATAGTGTTGATGAGAAAGACATTGCTAAGACATTTATATCAGCTAATGATAAAAGAAGAAAATATTTTGGAAATGTTTAACAATAGTAAATGAAACTATCACTATCAGTTGAAGAAATCACTATCAGTATCACTATCAGTAAATGAAACTATCACTATCAGTAAATGAAACTATCACTGAAAAAATTTTATTTTTAACTGTCTGCATGAGGTACAGTAAAACGATTAACCATGTTACTACAAAGACTATGAAACATTCAGTCATATGCAAGTAAATTTCCAAAAGACATGTACATCCCGGGGGCACATGGCCTTAGACCCCCTATAACTGAGTTGAATACATATACAAATAAGTCTAATTTGTTTGACTGAAAATTGCTCCAGATCCTATCCATGTGCATATAAATTTCAAAATTTTCCTGGGGGAGCATGCCCCCAGACCCCCTAGACTGCAGCTGCTTCGCAGCTGACTGATCCTCAATCAACAGCATGCAGTCCATCTCAATAAGTATAACAATATACAATTACTGTGACCCCCAGTACTTTATATAGCTCATGGCCCCCCCAACTTGAAGATGCTTCCTACGCCTATGTTAAGCAGTAAGTTACTTCCAACTATATCACTACATCGGGTATGAAACAGCTGGCTATAGCTATGTACGGCCCTGCATGGGCCGGAGTCACGCTATAACGAGTCAGTGGAGGCATACCGTGGCGAATTTAAAACAAGTCAGTGACTGGACTCACCATTAAACCAACAGTTGACTGCACAATGAAATCAGCCAGCTCGCTATGGCTAACCGCTTCCACACTGTTTGGATTTGGGAATTGAGGCGGGCGCCTCACATCTCGACGTCATGGCGGCAAGTTTGAATCTTCAAAGAGCACAAAAGCGGTCTCATAAACCAACGAACAACTCTTAGCGAAATTAAATGTACAGATACATTGTGCAAAAAGCCCCTGATAGCCGCAGCCTTTTTACAATACGACTTCATGGTTGAAAGAAAATCGCTACAATGGGATGCGATGACGAAGAAAATGAAAAAAAGAACGAAGCACATTTGAATATAATTCATGCATTGTAAATGGGTGGGCGATGGAACAAACTACAACAATTCGCCTGACTTTTCGTGTAGTAGTTACTCATATACAAAGGTTACATGCCCTTGGTTTCAAGGCGGAATCTTTTAGTAAGGCTGAGATTTCGCCATGCGGATTTTAAAAGATTGCGTAATCAATCCCTCATGTAAATGACTCACAGTAGTGGTCGCGTGTTTATTGTTTTGTGGGCGCGCGCTTTGTGCTTCTTGGCCTCGCGACTCACTACCGTGAGTCTTGATTGAGTTATAAGCCATATAAGTGTCGTGGTGAGGAAAAGTATGCTAAGTAAGCTGACTTCAGTGGGGAATCCTATTTATTTGCTTACTTAAGGGGAAGAGTTGTACTTATTTGGATGTAAAACTGATGTTGAACTTTAATCCATTCTACCATTCCAGTATTCCACCATAATCCAGTAGTCCATTCCACTGTTTATACACTCCCATATTGCGGACTGCAATGGTCAACAGAGAAAGGAATTTGCTAACAACCGCAAAATGACGTGGTGTAATGAAAGTTGACCAGGTGTTTCATTATCACCCTGAAAAAGCTCAGGGTGTCAGAACAACTTTGCTACTAAGTGTAAGAAGTGCTGTTACAGCTATTAGCAGACATGCCAACTGTCACACATTAGACGTGAGTCTCACTCTTTGGCTAGTAATCTCATGCTCTCACGCCTAACCCTCTGTTTCTCACTCTTTCAGCTTAATTTCTCACACCTGATCTGCTTCATCATTAGCCCTGTGCTTAAAATTGGACACTCCTGTGCTTATTTATGTACTTTGAGCAAGTAGCGACCTTTTTTTGTTCTTTACTACCAAAGATCCTGGAACTGCACTTTTGAGTCTAGTCCACATTGCTGGTAGTGTTTGAGGTCTCACTCCGTTGAGAGGTTGGCATCTCTACTTTTAGCCTTGACTAACGCTACAGCAAAGCCCAAAGGAGCTCACACTAGGCCTGAGCCTATTATGCTCAAAATTTTACCTATTATTCTTTCCAGAATTTCCCAAAAAACTCTCTTATTATTCTTTTTATTATTCTTGTATCCAGCCTATTATTCCATAATTATTCTCATTCAGTATATATCTGTGGCTATATAGCTAGACACTTAGTTTTTAAGATACTTCTGTAAGTAGTTTTGTCCGAATTATTAGTAGCCATATATGAAGCATTCCACTTTACATATCATTTTTCTATCCATAATAGTTACAGCAGACTTAGAATAGCTACCTACAGTAATAATTCAAGTGTATTAAATTATTAGTGTATTATAATAATATGCTGTAACTACTGTATAGCTACTAAGTTAGATAGATAATAATACTCAAACACTTGAAGAAGATACACTGGTATAAGATGTACAAGTTTCAGAATTGCAGATAATCATGCAGTTAAATCCCTGATGCTGGCTGCAGAATGTCAACATGAAACGATCTGACTGCTTTATTAGAGTATTTGAGCGTTCTATTAGAGTATATCGATCTTTTAGAGGCTTTTCAGCTCCTTTCAGCCAGCACTCCTGTCAGCTTTATATCATTTGTAGTAGCTTAACTCTTTCTTCTGGGTAATCAGGAAGAGACACGCCCCCTAATTTCACCGATTATTCCCGTGGTCGTCCGATTATTCTAAAAATTATGCCTCTAACCATCCTATTATTCCGGAATTATTCTCACGAAATTGGGGACCTATTATTCTCAAGATTATGCCGTAGGCGCAGGCCTAGCTCACACAACAGAATATCCTGTAATTTTGTGGTTGTACGGCTTCTTTAGTATACGGAGCTGCTGCCAATAGTGTAATGGAGGTATAGGGTGGTTGGCGATCTGTAGAATACAGGCTTATTGATAGGTCATGGACACGCGAAAGCTTAAGGACTCAGTAAGCATGGCTATATAGCTTTTAGAGCGAAAAGGTGAATAACTTTTGCTGTACATAAGTGAAAATAGCTATGAAGATGAACAAAACGACAAATTTCAGTTTTGTCCCAAATACGCATATTGTTTCCTTTTCATTTGATACTTACTAGTGGACCAATACTAATAGCAAATAACCACCAGAAGGTTGTTTTAAGTTGGAGGATGCTGTCCAATGTGGTTTTTAGGCGTGCGTTCTAGTTATTAGAGTTTTTGCAAAAAACATGGGGCTATCCCTATTTATAAACCCACTATCGTGGTTCATGATATTCTAATAGAGCACTTTAATAGAACATTCACAACAAAATAATGGACATTGGTGAATCAAGACACGCAGTGTGTCGTGCGGCCCAAGAAGCCGGCGCGCCACACCGTGAGTATATTGACAAGAAGAAAGAAAACACGATTTTCACACCAATGTAGCTCTGTGATCCCTTATCCGATTGGAACCAAATTTGCTACAGAAGTTCCGGCCAGGTAGGGGAGTCTACATACCAAATTTGATGAGCATCGCTCCAGAACTTTCCGAGATATGAGCAACCAAAATTTCATTATTTCTTTGTTTTTTTTTCTCTTGTTCTTCTTGATTTCGCACACTTTGCAAAATCCGCCATAAAACACGAATGTGTGCTCCAAACGGACTGAACTTTGGCACACTTAAAGGGCTCATTACAGTGGATCTCAGTACCACATTTGGTGGGAATCCAATGAACATTCAAGGAGTTATGATCGATTATTCGCGTAAAATAAGGTCGAAGGTCTGTCACGCCCACAGGGTAAACCCCTTGGAGGAATGAGCTGAAAATTGCTATGTAGATGGAGTAACCATAGTAGGAGTGCCTCTATGTGGTTTGAAAAAAATCAAGATTAAGACCATGGAGATATGACACAATACCCAACCTGTGTCACAATTATGCAATTTATTTTTATGTTAGTTTTCACGCCTACCAGGCAAACCACTTAGAGCAATGAGCTATGTAGCTGGAATAATCATCATAGAAAGTACTTGCAGTAGTACAAAAGAATTGGATTACATACCACTTAGTTATAATTTGAAAGTGAAATACGTTATTGACAAAAACCTTAAATGGACACAGCATATCAACACGATCACTGCCAAAGCAAATTCAGTAAGAGGCCTTTTACAATGAAATTTAGCAAAATGTCCTGCAACAGTCAAATGTCACTGCTATAATACTTTTGTTCGCCCAATTCTAGAATATGCCTGCACAGTGTGGTCTCCATACCATGAACAGAACATCCACAAAATAGAAATGGTACAGAGAAGGGCAGCAAGATTTGTTGTGATAGGACAGCTAGTGTTACAGAAACGTTGAACAGTTTGCAATGGCACATACTAGAGAAACGGAGGAATGATTTGAGAATTCAACTGATATATAAAGTAGTAAATGATATGATGGATAATAATGTACAAGAACAGCTAACACCAAGTACCACCATAACTAGAGGACACCATCTAAGATTCCAACAAGAGTAGATGCCTATAAGAACTACTTTTTTCCTTTCACTATAAAATTATGGAATAAACTTGATGGTCACATTGTCCAAGCCTCAACACTTGATTTATTTAATAATCATATAAATTTATAAGTAAATAATGTAATATGTATGATTATACTCTTTGATTGAGTTTGTACATTAAAATAATATAATAATAATAATAATAATAATTACATGTAGCAAAAGATACTCTAATAGAACAGTGACCATATTAGAGCATTCAACTGCCGAGATACTCTAATAGAACAGTCACCATGCAGCTACAGATAAATCGCTCTAGTGATTCAGACCATTACAAGCCACCCTGTAGGGAGATCAGCTTGAAATCAATTCACCCTGTAGAGTTCAGCACAAACAAATCACCTTGTACAGAGTTCAGCTACAAGCAATTAAATCACCCTGTGGAGAAAGCTCAGCTAGAAACAAGTTATCCTGTAGAGAGATCAGCTAAAAACAAATCACCCTGTAGAGAGTTCAGCAACTTCAGCTAGTAAAAACTCACCCTGTAGAGAGATCAGCTACAAGCAAGTCACCCTGTAAAGAGTCCAGCTACAAACAAGTCACCCTAGTGAAATCAGATAAAAGCAATTCACTCTGTAGAAAGATCAGCTACAAACAAGTCACCATGTAGAGAGTTCAGCTACAAACAAACCACCCTAGAAAGTTCAGCCACAAACAAATCATGATAACCCTGTAGAGAGAGCTCAGCTACAAACAAATTACCCTGTAGAAAATTCAGCTACAAACAAATCACCCTATAGATAGATCAGCTAGAAACAAGTTGCCTTGTAGAGAAATCAGCTAGAAACAGGTCACCCTATAAAGAAATCAGCTACAAACAAAATAACCCTGTAGTCAGGGGTGTACCGAGGGGGGTTTCCAGGGGTTTCAGGAAACCCCTTTGGATTTTACACACTTCTTGAAACATTAAGAAATTAAAACTTCAGGTTTCCTGAATCTGAAATCTATCATGGAACAGGGCATATTTTGAATTTTTATCTTAGTTAAATAATAGTTTACACATGATAGCAACACCTATAGGCGGCTATAGCATTATTCTGAATTATGATTTTGGTGAAAAGATCGAGATACTCTAATAGAGCAGTCAGGTAATATAAACTGCTCTAATATAACAGTCACTCAGCTGTGGTGGAAAGCCCTTTTCAAAATTCCTGTGTACGCCCCTGAGTCTGTAGAGACTTCAGTTACAAACAAATCACCTTGTAAAAGTTCAACTACAAACAGATAGAGTTCAGCTAGAAACAAGCCAGCCTGTAGAGAGAATCCTGTAGAGATTTCAGCTGAAAGTAAATCACCCTGTAGAGAGTTCAGCTGCAAGCAAATCACCCTGTAGAGAGTTCAGCTACATTTTATGTCACCTAGTAGAGAGATCAGCTGCAAACAAGGTATCCTGTAGGGAATAATTTGCATGTAAAAATATCACTTGTATATTTACTGATAAATCAAAAATAGTTAAAGTATTAAAAATCTGCTTTAAAACTTTTTCATCTTCCTGTGGTAAAGGAAAAAAAGATAGGTTAAAACCGGCTTTGGGGTATACAAATATAAAAAGAAGTGATATCTACTCCAAAACAGCCCAGCTGTAAAAAAGAGTGCAACCCCCAAAAAGGCTATTGTGAAAAAAGATGTGAAATCAAAGGTGGTGGCCAAGAAATGGCTGTGATGGTAGGTTAATGGCAAAAATTTTAATAACAATTCAGGTGAATTTGGTGCCAAATCCTAGGGAAACTTGGAGGAGGCTACACAAATTCACCCGAATTGTCGTTCTTAAAACTTTTACCATCACAGCCATTTCTTGGCCGCCACCTTGGATTTCACATCTTTTTTCACCATAGCCTTTTTGGAGTGCGCAATCTTTTTTTACAGCTTGGCTGTTTTGGATTAGATATTATACACATAGGACTAACTAGCAGCTAGCTAAATCTTGTGTTTTTCATTTCAATAGATTGGATCACAACAATTTCTGACCAGTAATAAACCACAATTAACATTTAGGGAAACATGCATATTGAAATCTGCCAGCATGACAAAATTGTGTAAGAAGCATAAGCCTTAGTGCACAGCAGGTTAAACATCCTGACACTCACAAATACAGATGTTACAATAGTTATGGATACTATAGTACTGTATACTGTACTCCAATATATACATGCTAAGTAATTTTCTATACATTGCTATAATTATATAATTTATCAAGTCATTAAGTCTAAGTCCTTGAAATTATGTAAGATAATCCTAAGGCTGCAGCACATGTTGCTGTCAGACCTTCAGTGCTAGTCACTGTAAAGTGTTAATAATAATTATATATCATACCTTGGATACACAGAAACTACAATGAAAACATTAAAATCCCAAAATTTTTAGCTAAACACTGTCACCTGAAAAATGTGACTTAACAGGACTCTTTGCAAGTAAAGCGCAAATTTCACAAAAACTCTACCTCACACACAAACCTTACTATAATGTTATACAGTGCATAATAATTTGTTCACACTATGTGCATTAAGAATTAAATGTACAAATTATGTATTCTCTGTAGCAACACAGCATGGCAAGCAATAGGTGACAACATGGTTTAGTGGTGGTAACAGTAAACAAAACACAATATCAAGAAATATAATCAACAACAAAATTGTGGTGCTGCTACATGTTAAATTCCACATAAAAAATACACTTGCAGTTTACACATTAAAATGTTGTTATTTTGTAATTAAAATATCATCTGCCCAAAGGTGATTTATATTTCATCATTATTATCTGACATCATTCTGACTGTATCACCACTATTGACAGAAATCCTATAAATGACAATAAAATAAGACACTAACATGAAAATACCAATACACATGAATCACATAGATTTCACCAATGGTAAGTATCATTTCACACCTGAAGATATATTAGTGGACATTTCAGCATACTGGAGTACGAATTAAAATTAATGTTCACTAGTATATCTGCAAGTGTAGACAACCTCCTTTGTTTCATTACTTATTGTCTATCTAACTGTTTGCTGTATATTTTATGTGATTTCTTTGGGGTGTTGATCACCCCTGGGCGCATCGGCAATTGCCGTCTGCCCAGTAACAATAAATAAACAAAGAAAATAAATAAATTAGTATCTATCTTAAATTCTTAATTTTTTCCTTTCACTTGTGTGTTTACATGAACCCATGCATAGCAAGAAAGAATGGTACCAGAAAATAATTTTGCATCTGAATGTGTGCCCCAACTATCAACTACTGAAAGGTGAAGAGGCCAGCTACTTTCAGCCCATATTGCAGTATACCAATAGGCACCTGTCGGACTGAAGTGACGTCTAAATTAAGCCTGTATATCTTTAGCTATTACCAAAGGCGTAGGAACGATTTTCAGAGTGGGGGGGGGGGGGGGGCCAAAGATAGCCATAACCAGTCAACCATAAACTGATTAATATCCATGCAGACACACAGGGTTCGGCTCCTTTGTACCCAATTCATACGTGCGTTTATATAAAGGTGTTGTGGGGGGTGTTATCACTAGCTAATAGCCCTATACCTATACTACATAGCTATATCTCTTCACTCCCTATCCTGCCGCTATGCTCCTCTACACCTATGTACTGCATGTGCTTGATGCATGTATATATCACATGAGAAATCATGGTCACGTGAAGGTCTTTTCTTTATCCGAGCTTTACGTACTTCACACTGCAAGGATTACAGCATTAATAGTGGTTATCCGCAAAGTGAAACATCGTTACCTTTAAGGAACTACAAGCTGGGATGTCTGCTCTAGCAGGTGTTCCCAAACTGAGTGAAGATCACGTGAATACCACACTGCATTCACAGCTGGCCACTTTGAGTTTCAACATCCTTGTTTGTTTCTCTTGATAAATCAACTTCACCACAATAATTTCTGGTTTAATCGTCAGTAGTCAGCAACTCCCATACACTCGCACACTACAGTGTGACTGCCCTCTTGGACTTAGATCTGTTACCACCCTCAATTCGAGTTAAACTTTCCCACATCATATAATGCCACGGATATGACACTCTTTCTACTGTTTAAACTTCTCACTGCACAGGATCCAGGAAATATTTGAACAATAGATATCATGTGCAAGCATAACAGAAATAAAATTACAGGCGTTCTTGTGTTATTTAATCATACAATGAATGGCTTGACAGTTGCAGTGGACTGGTGATGTCACACCCCAGAGTGCTTTTGCATGCTTCTCGTATGGAGGTATGTATTTCTGTGTGTATATATAACTTTGGCTGATTGGCTACTAGTAATTGCCCCAAAAAGTGAGGGGGCTAAAACATACTTTTGAAAATAGTGTGGGGGCCCGGCCCCCCCGGTTCCAACGCCTATGGCTATTACAGTGGAATCTGTTAATCAGGACACTTGAAAATGAGGACGCCTGTATAATCTGAACACATGGTAATGGTCCAAAAATATCCATTAGCATGCAATTTGACCTGGAAAATCAGGACACCTTGATAATCAGGACACTATTCTTCAGTCCAAAGGTGTCCTTAATACACAGGTTTCACTGTATATAGTTACACCTGTCTGAAGGAATTAGGCAGTTAGTTATAGGCAGTTAGTAATAGTCAGTCAGCAGAACATTCCACTATACTACTTTTATTTTTTTTAATTTCGAGCACTAGAGGCCATTTTCCAGTCAACATTTTTTGTGAGAAGTGCAAAGCTCCTAATATGGAGTACTTCAGTATCTCATATCAATGGTGTTGCTTGTATATAGCTGAATTGGACAGAAATGCTCTACCAGATGACGATTGTCAGATGATTTATAATAAAACAAATATATGACTATCTCAGCGAAAACCCGTCTAGTTTGCACAACTTCCGAATTTTTTTTTAATTTCTCAGCATCATCTGCAGTGTCCAAGGAATGATTCACCAAAGTTTCAGCCTTCTGTGGTGAGTAGTTTTGGAATTACAGCGCTAGAAAGTAGGAAGAACAAGGAAATCGATTTGTACAGTGACTATACTAAAAATAAACTACAGGTGCTTGCATTCACAGCCATAACTTCCATTTGGATTAGTCTACAAAATTGGAATTTGGTTTACAATGTTCAACATGGATTGGCAGATCAACCAAGGTATAGTTTTAGCCCTGCAGTCACTTGTGCATAGGCGTATGAAGGCGGTTTTGTTAAAGAAATGGCGACGATTTTGTTTACGTCTACCGCATCGTAAACAAATGCACGTGACATGCAAACCATTGGAGCTACAGAAATGAAACAAAGATGTTTGAACTCCCCATGAGTAGGCGAATAAGATGGTGTATAGTTGTAATCGATTTGAGTCTTTCTTCTTTGAGTACTGGCCCAATAAAAACTTGCATATTTTTCTTGTAGCATGCATAATTTTACAAATTATTTTTAAATTTCGATTTTCTCAATACGCATGCTTGTGCGAACTAGATGGGTTTTCACTGAGACGGTCACATATAAAGAAAAAGTAGGAAACAAGAGAGGTCGCCTACACCTGCAGATATACTAGTGGTTATTTAATCCCTTAGGAGTTAAATGTCCACTATAGTACACTGACATACCATAACAATTATGCATTTTGTGATAAAAGCACCAAATTTGGTACAGAAGTAGTTAATTACATTACAAGCAAATCTGGATATTGGGCCATCACAGACCACGCCCCCTTTCATGGGTACCGCCCCTTTTGTTACATGTGCAAACAACCCATGAATTATCCAAGTTATAAACAATGTAACAGGTTAAATTGCTTTCTAAAGTAATCATACACTTAGTAATAATGTATAGTACACATCTAGGTGCTTTAGTTGACATTGTATACATGTCATAGTGTTCCTGCTGAGGACCCTGCTATCAGAGTACACTTGATGATGTTGATTACATAATTATTACACTTTTGTTGTTTACTCATTTGTGTTTTCATGTACTCATGTAATAACACATGTTTTCATGTACCAATAAAAGTTTTTTTCAGTGATAGTGCAGCTGTGTTGTACTTGTTACCTGGTAACTGCTATAAAGTTTGCACTTCATACTGTATACAGACACAGAAGTGGTAAGTGTAGTACACTAAATAACCACAGCAGCTTTCAATTACAAGTTGGTGAATTTACCTTAATTATTGTTTCATTTCAGAATGTAAGAGCTAGCAGCACCCTAGTGTCAAGTTGATAATACTTAATTAGAAACAAATGTCAAATTGATTCTCCCAACTCGATACAACAGCCAACTGTCACAAACTGGAAACTATGTATGATCTGTCAAGATGATGAAGAGCCACTTACATGTCCTTCTAAATCCAAAAGGAAAGATGTGGGCAGTGGTTACAGTTCACTTGCAGATAATTTGATTAAGTTTAGTCAACTTGGAGAATTGCCATTTAGCTTGGAGAGGTTAGATGAGGGTAACGGGATTGAAATGACCATGATTAATAATGAAGCTCAATACCATCAATCATGTAGGCTGAAATACAACAACACAAAGTTACGAAGAGCAGAAAAGAGAGTTGAGAGTGAGAAGTACAGTACTAATGTGGGATGTACACATACAAGGTCAAAATATAACGAAAGTAGTAGTAGTAGTATAAAGGCTGTATGTTTTTTCTGTGGGAAACCTCCTGGCAATAGTGGCATCCATGAGGTGGCCACATTCCAAGTCAATGAAAATGTGCATGCATGTGCCGTGCTTCTTGAAGACACAGAGCTATTGGCTAAACTCAGCACTGCAGACATGGTAACTTTGGAAGCCAAGTATCACACTAAATGCTTGGTAGACTTATATAATCGCGCACGAAAAGCCAAAGCTAATAGATGTAAAGGCACTTATGAATCGGAAACGATATCGAGGATTGTGTTTGCAGAATTGGTATTGTACATTGAAGAAGTATGCCAACATAACGTAGAGAGGTCACCGGTATTTAAACAAAGTGATCTGGCACGTCTGTATACCACACGAATGGAGCAACTAGGAATAAAGCTAGATATGAGACCACATACAACCAGGCTCAAACAACGTTTGTTAGCTGAGTTTACTGACATGCGAGCTCAGAAAAAAGGTCGAGTTATTTTATTAACATTTGAAAATGACATTGGTCCTGCTTTGGCCAAGGCTTGTGAAATTAACAGTGATAGTGATGCTATTATCCTTGCACGTGCTGCAAAGATTGTGCACAATCATATGTTTAAGGATGCCAAACCATTTACCGGACTAACAGAGGGCTGCCAGAAAGAGTCTGTATCATCACTGCTACTAGCCTTGGTTAACATGATACTAGAAAGTCCAACTATTACAGATCACGATGAAGGCACAACACCTGCCACACTATCCATTGCTCAACTTATCAAGTTCAACAGCATCAAGCATAGAAGGAAAGAGCCCTCCACTGAAGCCATCTCTGTAAGACATAATTCTGCTCAGGAGACACCACTTCCTATTTATGTAGGACTGATGTTACATGGTCATACACATAAGAAGGAACTGGTAGACAGGCTTTATCATCTAGGGCGAAGTGTCTCCTACGACCGCGTTCTTCTCCTCTCAGCACATATGGGAAATCAAGTTTGTGAGCAGTTCCATACTGATCATGTAGTTTGTCCTCCAAGGTTACGTGGTAGCGTTTTTACTACTTCTGCTGTAGATAACATAGATTATAATCCCAGCTCAACAACATCAAAAGAGTCCTTTCACGGTACTGGTATATCTCTCTTCCAGCACCTCAAGTTTGATAGAGCGAAATATCACCATTGATGCAGAATCTCAAAATACAAGCTCTAAAGCAGTTAATAAATTACCACACTACTACACCGAAGTGCCTCCAGTTACTGACAGCATCAAGAGATCATCTGTTTCTGTTCCCATAGTTTCATCTCTGGACAGGACCAACTACAAGCAACACACTGAACAAGAATACCTTTGGCTTAATCATACAAAAGAAGTTTTAGCCATCCAAAATGGGACTCCAGAAAGGGTATCTTGGGCTGCATATCATGCCAGCAGCCAGGCACTATGTTATCTGTCCTAATTCCTTACTACCACTGTTCCATGAATCTGCCCACACATTGGCAATGATTAAACATTCATTTAATGTGATTAAACGTACTGTTCACCACTTAAATCCTGAGCAGATACCAGTGATCACGTTTGATCAGCTAATAATGCCTTGGCCAAACAAATCCAATGGACCTGGCCAGATGAGTATGGGGAAGATAAGTATGTGGTCATGTTTGGTGGACTCCACATTGAAATGGCAATTTTGAAGACCCTTGGAGACTGGTTAAGAGGTAGTGGTTGGGTACAAGCACTAGTGCAAGCAGACCTTGCATCACCAGGAATAGCTGACTCATTTTTACAAGCAACACATGTTGCTCGTACTCGAAGATCCCATCAAATCACAGTTGTTGTACTATACATTTTAAAGCATCGTGCTTATGATCATTACCGTGTGACATATTCGGGGAAGAGCAGAGTCTTCTGGAATTCCAACAATGGTCTGATCTCAGGGAAACAATCTGCCCTCATTTTCAGTACTGGACAACTGTTATGGAACTAGAATTATGTATGTTGATATTTGTGTGTTCTCTATGCGTAGCATCCTTTGCAATGTACCTCGATGCCCTAACTGAGCTTGTTCCATGGTTCTTTGCCTTGGATCACACCAATTATGCTCGGTGGATTCCGGTTCATCTCAGAGACATGGCTGAACTTCCAAACAGGCAGCCAGATGTTGCCAAATAGTTCAATAGTGGCAAATTTGTTGTTCACAAGACCAGGCGAGTTTTCTCGAGTATCCCTATTGACCAAGCACATGAACAGAACAATGCCCTTATCAAAGGAGATGGAGGAGCTGTTGGTCTCACAAATAATGGAAGTGCTCTACAATGGTGGATGGTTGCAGGACCAGAGGTATCTAGAGTAGTTGAAGAATTTCACAAAGAACTTGATCACTGTACACACAAATCATCATGACCAAACCCCAACTGTCCAAGCTAACTTTGGTAAAGATGTACTCTCCCTGATTAGTGTGACTGAAGATCTTGGCAATCCTTTTGAAGAAGAAAGTACTGATCTTCTTGTCCTTGACAGCAAAGAGATTGCAGACCATGCAGCAGTAGAAACTGTTAAGAATGCAAGAAGACTTGGCCAAGAACAATTTCACGCTTTTGTTAAAGAACGTCTTGTTAAAAGAACAAAGGAAGTACATGATGTCATTCACCGCAACAATTTCAAGCTGTTCAAAAATACTACACAACAAAGAGTCAGCAAAGGGAAGCTGCAGGTAGCTGTACTAAAATGTGATGTGAAACTTTTCTCAAGGCTATACATTGGGTGTCAGACAAGGGAAGGGAACCTCGAAGAGTTGTTTCGCCATGAAAATCATGCTTACCCGCCAGCATTATCTAGAGGTGTACCGATATGGGTTTTTGGCATGTCCTGATATCCGATATTGATGCCACCAAAAGAAGCCGATAACCGATAGTTGATCCGATATTTGCATTATAGTTAAAAGTGTACATTTACCTACCCTACAATATGTATTCATTGCTGTACTCTGCCTGTGGTGATATCCAGCTTGGGTTTCTATTGTGCAATCTAGACAATTAGGCACCCACAAACATTTTTATGTATACTCCCATGAAGCATTAAACGGATATTTCTGCATTACTCCGCATTCTAATGGCTTGTGAGAAGCTGGTACAGCAAATTTCCTTGGTTATCTGTGACCCTTCTTTTTATTACAAGGTACTCTATAACTGCTTCATTTGTAAAGACTGCGATAAGCTTTCCAGTAACAAACACTAGAATCACGTGTATTTATATGGTTTCTCGTAGCGTAGCCCTTGTTTCAGAGTGAATAGGCCACTGGCACTAAAGAGCCACATGGATAATGTAGAAATAATCCGTTTATGTACAGACTATTGCTACTGTATAAAAATCGGTAGCGATATCAGTCCTCCTGCTGTCCTGCACCCGATACCGATATTGGTAAAAATTACCATATCGATGGCCGATATTTTAGCAGATCCGATTATCGGTACACCTCTAGCATTATCTGATGGTGGTAGTCTTTATTTAGACACTAAAAGTGACCTCCTAACATATTTGAAGGGTCTTTCTGAATGTCAGTGTGGGGCTCCAGTGGTGGGCAGCATAATTATTGATGGAGCAGTCATTGTTCAAATGCTGAAACCTTCTGTTAAGAATTTTGATGAATATGCCTCACAGATTTTTGTTCCGTACATATTGTCCCAGTTTCAAGCTGCATCACGAGTAGACTTGGTTTGGGATAGATACGTAGAGAACACTCTGAAGAGCACAGCTAGAGAAAAACGTGGCATAGGAGTGCATAGATGTGTGGTTACAGGAACTCTCATTCCAGGGAATTGGCATGATTTTCTGCAAGTAGACAGTAATAAAGCTGAGCTATTTCAATTTTTGTCTCATGCTCTGATAGATTCGTTTGATTTAAAAGCAAAACAGCTTGTCATAACTGTTGGTAAATCAATTCTGAGCAGCCATTACTAGATGATGTTGACTTGATTTCTCCATGTACACAAGAAGAAGCTGATACCCGCATGCTGTTGCACACACATCATGCAGCACTTCATGGGCATGACAAGGTGCTTGTGAGGACAGAAGACACAGATGTAGTGGTACTTGCTGTATCTGTTGTACAATACTTAGGTACCCCAGCAGAACTCTGGCTAGCATTTGGAACTGGCAAGCATTTCTGCTACTTAGCTGCTCATAAGATAGCAAATGCACTAGGACCAAAGAAGGCACAGACTCTTCCAATATTTCATGCCCTTACTGGCTGTGACACGGTGTCCAGTTTTGTAGGACATGGCAAAAAAACAGCATGGAGCACTTGGAATACACTACCATAGCTTACTGATGTATTACTGAAACTGTCATGTGCACCAAGTGATGTTCCAGCGGAAGTTATGCTCACTATTGAGAGGTTTGTGATCTTGTTGTATGACAGGACCAGTATGTGCACAGATATCAACAAAGCTCGGCAAAAGCTTTTCACAAAGAGAACTAATGTGAAAGCTATTCCTCCAACTAAGGCAGCTCTGGAACAGCATGTGAAAAGAGCAGTGTATCAAGGTGGATATGTGTAGGGTCAGTCATTGAAAGCAAGTCCCGTGCTGCCTTCTCCAACAAGGGGGCTGGATGAAGACAGAAGATGGCTTTTTTTAGCCAAACTGGACTACCCTACCAGAGGCCTCTGAGGTCTGTTATGAACTGGTGTCATGCAAATGCAAAAAGGGCTGTGTGAGGAATTGTAGATGTAAGAAGCTGGCACTTGAATGTACAGCTCTCTGTGCTTGTGAAGGAGAATGTGTAGAAAACTGATCGGTGTTACGTATTAATGTATGTACTATATATCTACACTTAGGCTGACACTTATTAATAACTTTAACAAAAAATATATATCACTATTAACTAAATTTTCACATTATTAGTGTAGTAATAAGTTGTATTACCACTTCAGAAAGCAATTTCACTGTTACCTTGGATAATTCATGGGTTGTATGCACATGTAACAAAAGGGGCGGTACCCATCAAAGGGGGTGTGGTCTGTGATGGCCCAATATCCAGATTTGCTTGTAATGTAATCAACTACTTCTGTACCAAATTTGGTGCTTTTATCACAAAATGCACAATTGTTATGTATCTTTCACTATGCCACTGCACTACTAGTATATCTGCAGGTGTAGGCGACCTCCCTTGTTTCCCTACTATTTTCTATGATCCCTAATTGAGTCAGTAGAAATTCCATTATAAAAATTTTTGTTGGGGTAGCATTTAGGGTTATACTGAAGGCAATTTGGGCTTGGCTATACCCGCCAAAGCGTCAGGATGGTATTGTTTTGGTGTGATTTTTTTGGCCACAAAATTTAAATCTCCATGATCCCTAATATACAGTACTACCGTACTGTATGATTTCTGGAATACTAACTCAGAACTCCATTTAGTTTCCTTCAGAATGTCATTGGTAGTGATACCAACATTTGCAGATAGAGAAGAAGATGCCCCCTCTAGTAGAGTGTGCTATGGCAAGCCCGCTGCTGCAATGTGGATATGCACCATGTCCACAGATCTCTTGTGAGTATCACCAATTCCCTGGACCAGATTGTTGATGTAGGCAACTGCTGGGATGTTGAAGATTCTCAGCAGGATGAATATTGCTGTCTTGGACTTTGCAAAAGTTGGCTGCCAGGCTTGCTGCAAGTAGTTTGAGACTATTGATGTGCATCAAGTGTTCCTGTTGGGAGTTGGGACATCTGGAACAGCAAACACCCCATCCCTCCTGGGATGTATCGGAATCAATCACTAGATCTATTTCCCTCTGCACAAGTGTTTTGCCATCCACCTGTACATGTTGTTGTCCCACCATTGCAGCTCCTCCAGACACTCTTGCAGAGCTTATGATAACGTCCGGACACTGGACAAAATCCGGTCAAATTGCATAGATGTCTGACCATAATGCAATTTGTCCGGACACAGTGTCCCATCAAAGCATAATGAAGGAGCCTAAGGGCTGAGCTGGCATGCTATCAACAATAACATTCACTTGGTTGCCAGGAGATAGTATACATTCTTACAACCCAAGGGAGTGACCATAAATGTACCATTGCCAACCCACTGGTGTACTTTAACCACACAACAGTTGCAGTAAGGCATGTGATGTCTTACCACTATAATGTTTATTTGCTATGCTACAGTAGACATGTTGGGCATTCATCTCATGTCCAGTCAATTTTGGCAATTGTCCGGCCGATTTTGGTTTGTCAGGACATTGTGGCAGGACAACAGAGAATTCTTATCATAAGCTCTGTTCTTGTGCTAGAGGGACTTGTTATTCGTAGCATTGGGAGTTCTGATCTAGTGTGTTAGTCAGTGCCATTTATAGGTGGCAATAGAACAGAGGCCCTGGAAGAAGGACATACTGTGTAGCATTCATCTTGTCCAGTAGTTGTGCAAGCATGCAGGCTGAAACTGTTTTCTGCTTTACTAGTAAGCTTTCATGAAATTTGTGTTTGATTTTGATTGAAGGAAGCTTTATCTCCATTGCTGCTGAGTCCAGACAGACCCAGGAATTCTATTTCCTGAGCTGGATTCAGTACTGATTTCTTGGTGCTCACAATGAATCCCAGATATTCTACAAGGTACAATGTTCCAGTCATCTGGTCTCTGTCTCTCTCTCTGTCTTTCTCTTTCTGTCTGTCTGTCTGTCTGTCTGTCTGTCTGTCTGTCTGTCTCTCTCTCTCTCTCTCTCTCTCTCAGAGAATGGCTATAGCACTAATTTTTGAAAATACCCATGGAGCTGAGACAAATGGTAGACAGTTGAATTGGTAGGTCTTCTCTTTGAATGTGAACCTGAGAAACTTTTCGTGGCTTGGGTGAATGGATACTATGAAAAAGGTGTCCTTTAGATCTATTGTGACTAACCAGTCAAAATAAACAGTTTTTCAATTTATGAATGCCCACCATTTTGAAGTGTTTCTTGTTCACATAGTTGTTTAGAACTTTGAGATTGTTTACCGGGCATTGCCCTCCGCCTTCCTTAATAATAAGAAAGACAGTTGAATAAAACTCTGGTTGCTTTACAGGTACTATCTCCCCTATTTCCCCCTTCTGTAGTAATTCGGTTATCTCCACTGAAAATCAAGTGAGTCTGCTTTGCAGAAAATTGAGGTCAGTGAGGCATTACTTTTGAGAAGTCTATCATACCCTAAATCTGGATTATGCATAAGACCACCGGTCCTTGGTTATGTACCTTCAGCCAGTTTTGTTGACATTAGGTTGGAGAAAAATGCACCTAGGTGATTTTGCAACGTACTTTTGAAATCCATTATCAAAAGTTTTGAACAACTGTATGTGTTAAAAGTTTATTTGTTTGACTGGGGCCTATGTGCTTGTATGGAACATCTGTATCCTCGACCATCTGGAGTGAGAAGTGATTTCTTCTATTTCTTTAATTTCTACTGTTTAATCAAGTGTCTTACTACAGTGATTGCCTTGATCTCAGTCAGTGTTGAAAATAGACCAGGTTGATCTTGATCTGTCACACGTGTTCAGGTTAAGAAAAAAGCCATTTGGTAGGTTCAACTGTGGGATAACATAGATTTGTGAAATGTTACAAGTCTGATAGGAGGTTTCTTTGTGACATTAGAAACCTTGTTAAATTTGAAAGATCAAAGGCTTTTATGCATATATACCATTTTCTAATTAGGCGGAAACCTGCTGAGTACTGTATCTCTATTTGAGTGAGTCAACATGCAGCACATCTCACTAATGATTACTGATGTGATTACACTGATCTGATCTCAATGCCTTCCTAAGGAGCCATAGCCACTTTCTTTTATAGACGACAATACGGAAATGTGGATTTACAAGATATGATATCATGATGTAATACTGAACCCACAGACCGAGGTGAAGAACAGAGGGCATGGTTCTTAACAAACTTGGGGGTGAATTTAAACTAGTGGATAAATAGATATCATAATTTGCTTTATTTTTGTGTAAAATAATTTTCGTGATAAAATTTTCATGCAAAAATATTTTCGTATGATTTATGCAAATGACTGCTCTATTAGAGTAGTTCAATCTTATGTAGTGTAAGAAATTTTTGTACAAGTTTTGCATATGAAAATTATTTTACAACGAAAAAAGAAGCAAATTATGGTAGATTGAAACAGATTGCTTCTAGGTTTCTACGTATACTTACATAGTGTAAACAAACAGTCTATTATTAAAAACAGTCTATATAAATAAATGGGCCAAGCTATTCAACACTTCATGCATTATTACTTGAGACCATTGTAGTTGAACAACTGAAGGTCTGCTCATATTTCGGTTGTAAACTGCTATACATTATATTACACATTTGCATTAATTAATAGTTTACGAACATCTACCTACTACTTGTCCGCAAGTAACTCGGGTAACACAAAGACAGACGTGTATAGTTATACTTACCAACGATGGGTTCTCTTCTTATAGTATATCACCACTGTTATGGATACAACGACAGCAACTAGTACTAGTAGTCCAACAGTCACACAGACAACAGCAATTATTCCAGTATGATTCTTCTTTGAGTCATCAGAATGTTCGTTATTGCTACCACTATTACTACCTGATAAATAATATAGTAAATAATACAATAAAAATAGAAGTAGGGTTCCAGTGATAAAAAGTAGTGAAACAAGAGATGATGTAGCTATGAGAGAAAATCCCTACTTGGCATTGTAGCAATGTGGGAAAATTCCTAAAAAAATTGGTATGTTTTTCAATGCCAAAGTAGGAATTCCCCACATTGCCAAGTAGGGATTTTTCCTCATATCTACGTACCATCATCTCTCTAGCTTTACTACCTTTTATCACTGGAACCCTACTTCATTTTATTATTGCGCTAGTTTGTTAACTTCTTACTACAGCATAACTATATAACACACGTGTTGCCAGAGCTCAAATTGAGGGTATACGGAGGTATACGAAGTACCATAGAATGGGGTTGTTAAGTGCACATGTCTATTAAATGCATATCATTTGTTAAGTGCATACACATTTCTTGTGATTATAACCATGGCTGATAAGTGTACATGGCCAAATGCAAGGCTCAAGACACGACAAAGCTACACATGGGAAGAAACAATGAAATTACTAATGTCTCCTTGAGCGCTTAAATCTCCGTAGAGGTTTCCCTTCACTGTGTATACAGCAAATTAGCCTTCTAGATTGCAATATTCTTGTTCGTTACAAAGGATTTTACCCTTATGAAATAGAATCAAATATCCTTACTCACTGGCACAAACTACTGACTCCTCTATCACAACATAACGATTCCGTGTTAACACACCATAATTATTTCTGTTATTTATTAGGCGTATGCACCAGCATTGAAACCAGGTCACTACTGCTGACCCGGATGACTCACTGACCCGGATAGCAATCCGGGTCAGACCCGGATTAATTAAAGCCGAGGCGTGCGATAAGAGCTATGTTTCGGGTAGTCTCAAGTGAGACTACATTTTGATCGTTCGATTTGTGTCGAGTAAACGAGTAGTTATGTGATAAGTAAGCCGGTAAGTTTATAATTTAAAATCAGTCAGTGAGTTTGGTTCCACGTAGCTACTGTGAGTTTAGACAGCAATTGGGTGTGGCTTCGTGCATACCTAGTATTACAATTTCCCAATATATTAAAGTGGGTGTGGCTCACAAAAGTACTTATCCTGTTGTAAGACTAGACTATATACAACTCATACAATAATCGATTAGTGGGCGTGGCTCCATGTAAGCTTGCAGACAGCAACAGACACAGTTTCATGCTACACACTGCACTTACTAATTAATGGACATGGCTGAGCATATGTTTGTAACGCAATAAGTGGGTGTGGCTCACGAAAGAGCTACGCGACTAGCGTTTATAAGTTTCCACGTCGTCAAACGAACAATTTCATTTCTCATGTGATCCAATCCAGGTCAGACCTGGATAATTTGTAAACCGGGTCAGACCCAGATGACCCGGACAAAATGTGACCCAGTTGACCTGGATGACCCGACCCGGTTTCAACGCTGGTATGCACCTAACAGACAGTACGATTTATACAAAAGTTTTCTCCAAAAATTATAAGCGCATGCACTTACCAACCAGATTCTACAATATATCTTGCTAATTTTTTTTTCAGAAATAATATACCTTGTTAGCTGCTTGTCAAGCTTCAGCAGTTTAAAAATATAATGCAAAACTCATGAAACAGAGTTTTACTAAGAGAAAAGACACTGGTCACAAAGAAGGACATAGGTACATAAGCATGCAAATGTAACTCGTGTGGTACGTGAAAAATTATTCCTCAGGCCTAAGCAATGTTTAACTGTCAATCCACCAGATAAAGCATCTATGTTAATAAACTATATATAATCCCAAATACCACAGACAACTCACTGCTATTAGTAAGAGAGCCAGTCTGGCTACCAGTAGTAGTCCCATCACACAGTTGAGGTGGAGTGATGTGACAAACATTCCAAATCTGAGTGGGCTGTACTCTAAAGTAGAACACAAATTCATTATTCAATAGAGCTTGTACAAATCAATTGAGTTAGTGCAGAATTGTATGATATCTGTTGATTATTAACCAGGCACGCCCATAGCTGACCATAGGCTGGCTGTAGGCACACTTGGTTTCCTGAAATTGCTTTCTGAAAAGCTTGTGTAATCCTACATTTATGCTTGCGTCATATCACAACTCATCTCAGTTATCACTAAGGAATAAACATCCACCAAACTGAGCCGAACTGAACTGGGCCATCATCCATGCCAGCTCAGTTTGATTTTCTATATTCATTGTGTTCACTAGATATATCAAGAGTACAGTGGTCTCTCGATTATCCGAACTTGTTGGGTCCTGGGTGTGTTCAGATAATTGAAAAGTTTGGATAATAAAAGCCCATTCATTTGTATACAGAGCCTTGCTCAATTACTCTAATAGAACGCACACCCTATATAAAATACTCTAATAGAGCAGTCATCGCTACAGTTCGGATAACTGAAAGTTGGTTAATCAATGGCCAGATAATCGAGGGACCACTGTACTTAATTTTGTACCCATTTTTTCTAATCCACAGATACAATGATGACTATGGAAGGGGGAAGTTACAATAGTATCATACTGCAGACTTTATTTAACTATTTGTTAACATACTCTAATAAATTTTTTAATAGAACACACATAGAATGTTCTAGAACAACCTAGATTCTCCATTGTTAAATTATAAACTTTTTTACTATTGAGTAGAATTTAAACTAGAATTTTCATTTATAAGGTAGAAATTTAGTACGTTGAGAAGTTGAGTTGGACACACATCAGTGTACATCATCATTGTGCATAATACATACATACCTGGTATTATTAGGCAACAGTTGTAAGTAACTTGCAAAACAACAGGTGGAGGTGTAATCCTCTAGAGCCTGTAATTACACATTGTGCTAATCTGGTCACATGTCATACTAAGTCACTTATCACCCAACCCACCCTGCACATGAATACTGCATAATGATAATTAACGTAGGTGGGGAAAGTTACGTGTGGGAGAACGTCCACAAATGGTACACTACTCTGCATACCAGTGGAAAGGTTTTGCGATGCATACTGATGCCTCACTGTATATAGAAAGGCTAATCGGTATAAAATTGCTACTGTAATCTATGCAAAACTTATCCCATGCGCAACTTCCCTGTCTACAGTATTATAACAACCAAATCATAACGTCACACTTGCAGTTGTTACCTTAACAACAAGTAGACACTAGGCACCTTATTGTTAATCAGCAATTAATAATTACCAATAAATAATAGTTATACCACAACTGCGAGGAATTTTGCTAATATACATAGCCAAAGCACAGGGCCACAGGCCCTAAGAATGTATATATTGACATCCCTGATGCAGATATAATCACTCTAGGCACACTCACCTGATAGGTAGAAGAACTACAGAGAACTCACCCTGTTTCTTTTACACAACAGTATCTAATGATCAATAATAGCATGGGCTAATAGCCATTAGAACATTACTCATACGTCATTATGCTTTACTCAGTGCCAGTAAAATTGCAATTGTGGGATCCAGTTTTATTTGCACTACAATAAGCCTACTAACTTCGCTATCAGGACAGTAAGTTAATTATTAAGTAAAGTACGTAGTTAGGACTATAAGTTACTGTGGTATATTTAGTAACTATTATGATGTAATTGTAATGCGCATTAATTAGATGTAGAATATTCTAGAACTAGGCAAGCACGTGTGTATTCTTTTTGCTTTAATGTAACTTGCTGTGCTGTTGCGTGATTGACACTGATCATTATTATTGTGATTATTATCGAAACCCGCTAAACACTACACTGGCGACGAGGATGGCGGCATCACAACTTGGCAGTATGAACGCTTTCGACCCCGACACGGATGATTGGACCACGTATGTGGAAAGACTAGAATCATTTTTCGTCGCTAATGAAATTAAAGACGAGAAGAAAGTGTCGGTTCTAGTAACCTTTCTGGGAGCGAAGGCTTACGAACTGTTACGATCAATCATCGCGCCGGCAAAACCAGCTACTAAGGATTACGCCGACCTGATTAAAGCAATGCAGACTCACCTGGATCCAAAACCATTGACGATTGCCGAACGCTTTAAGTTTCATCAACGAAATCAGAAGGAAGGGGAAACCATAGCCCAGTATCTCGCCGAGTTACGTAAGTTGACAAAACACTGTGACTTTGGAGATAAACTCGATGAAACCTTGAGAGATAGGCTAGTATGTGGGATGCAAAGTGGACAGATTCAAAAGAGACTTTTAGCTGAGAAAGAGTTGACCTTACAGAGAGCCACTGAATTAGCACAGGGGATGGAGGCAGCCACAAAACAGTCTAGCGAACTACGCATGCCTGGTGGAACTGTATCTGGAAGCCATGAAATTCACTTGCAAACTGCAGGAAAACCCTGTTACAGATGTGGCAGTAGAGGTCACCCACAAGAGAAATGTCATTTCAGAACACAAAAATGCAATAACTGTGGCAAGAAAGGCCACATCGCAAAAGTGTGTAAATCACCCCCAAAGTCAGGTGATAAGAAAGTGCCACCCCACAACCCTTCCAAACCAAAAGTGGTAAAAGGAAACCATTTCGTTGAACAACCACAGGTTGAAGAAGAATTTGGAATGTTTACAGTGAAGCAATCAAATGATGGAATCATTGTTGAATTGCTCATTGATGGAATCCCAGTGAAGATGACCCTCAACACTGGAGCTGCAGTTTCAGTTATCTCATCTGAGATGTGCCAGGAACTGTTACCACAATTGACACTTAAACAGTCCAACTTGTTATTGAAAACCTATACTGGTGAGCCTCTGAAGTTAGAAGGGGAGGCGACTGTTAATGTCAACTACCAAGGACAGCGGTTCACATTACCATTAGTAGTTGTAACAGGCAATGGACCACCCTTACTTGGTCGTAATTGGCTCCAACACGTTAAACTCAATTGGAAAGAAATCAAGTATGTTTCCACAACTGTTGATGGACTACTCCACAAGTATCGTGCTCTATTCAAGGATGAGTTAGGTACAATGATAGGAGTACAAGCACGACTTTCTGTCAAGCCTGATTCAACACCTAAGTTTTGTAGGGCAAGGGCCACGCCTTATGCTCTTCGTGAAGCCATTGGAAAAGATTTGACATGTCTTCAACAAATGGGTGTAATCTAGAGTGTGAAATACAGTGATTGGGCTACACCAGTAGTACCAGTGCCCAAGCCAGATGGCACAGTTCGACTTTGTGGCGACTTTGTGGCGACTTTAAAGTAACAGTGAACCCTGTTTTACAGATTGACAAATATCCTATTCCTAAGCCAGAAGACTTATTGACGGTGCTTGCAGGTGGCCAGAAATTTTCCAAACTTGATTTGTCCCAGGCGTACCAGCAAATGTTGCTGCACCCTGATGACCGAAAGTATACAACAATTAACACTCATCTGGGCCTGTTTCAGTATACACGTCTGCCATTTGGCATTGCGTCAGCGCCCGCAATCTTTCAACATCAGATGGAAAAGATCCTACAAGGCATTCCTAACATTGCTTGCTATTTGGACGATGTGTTGATTACTGGCAAGGATGACAGTGAACATGTGGCGATGTAAGAGAAAGTTTTTGAGCGCTTGTACCAATGGGGATTACGTTTGAAGAAAACTAAATGTGAGTTTTTGAAAGAATCTGTACAGTACCTAGGATATGTAGTGGATGCACAAGGGTTGCACACTGCCCCTGATAAGATTCGAGCAATCACAGATGCTCCCAGTCCTAAAAATCAGCAGCAGTTGAGAGCTTTCCTAGGCCTTGTGAACTATTATGGAAAGTTTTTACCATCATTGTCCACTACAACTCACCCTCTCAACCAACTACTACGACACCACGTACAATGGAGTTGGTCTGATGCTTGTGAATCTTCATTTCAGAAACTCAAATCTCAACTTTCAGCCCAACCAGTCCTAGCTCACTATGACTCATCGTTAACCCTGAAGTTAGCCTGTGACGCATCACCCTACGGGGTTGGTGCAGTTATATCTCATTTAATGCCCTCAGGTGAAGAAAAACCCATAGCTTTTGGCTCAAGAACATTGTTGAAAGCCGAGCAAAACTACGCTCAAATCGAAAAAGAGGCCTTGGCAATAATTTTCGGTATCAAGAAGTTTCATCAATACATTTATGGTCGTAAATTTCTGTTACTAACTGATCACAAGCCTCTCACCACAATCCTGAGTCCAAAAGCTGGTCTACCTGCACTTGCGGCAGCACGTCTACAGAGATGGGCTATCATTCTATCAGCCTACAACTATGACATTGTGTTTCGTCCGACCAAGAGCCATGCAAATGCTGACTGTTTGTCAAGACTTCCCCTAGGTGATTCTGTATTACCAACCAATGATGACTCTGCAAGTCTCTTTAATGTTCAGCAGATTGGAACCTTACCAGTGACACCCCAACAGTTACGTTCTGAAACAGCAAAAGATCCTCTGCTATCTAAAGTATTACTGTACACCAAGAATGGTTGGCCACACACATTTAGTGAGGATTTACGTCCCTTCTACAGACGCAGGTTAGAAATTACTATAGAATGTGCTTGCTTAATGTGGGGTATGAAGGTAATTGTTCCTAATAAGCTGCAGGGAAGAGTATTGGAGGAACTCCATACAGGACACATGGGGATTGTCAAAATGAAATCTCTGGCAAGGACACATGTCTGGTGGCCAAGTATAGACAAACAGATTGAGGAGATGGTACAGAAATGTGAACCTTGCCAAAGTCTGAGAAACAAGCCACCACCAGCTACATTACATCCGTGGACTTGGCCCACACGACCATGGCAACGCTTACATGTGGACTTTGCCAGGCCATTTATGGATAGATCCTACTTGATTATTGTTGATGCCCATTCCAAGTGGCCCGAGGTAATTCCCATGGTAACGACCACAGCCGAGAGGACAATTGTGGAGCTGAGGAAGATATTTTCCACCCATGGGTTACCTGAACAATTAGTTACAGACAACGGGGCACAGTTCACTTCTGCGTTATTTGAACAATTCCTATGAGAGAATGGAGTTAAACACATCAGGTCAGCCCCTTACCATCCTTCCACCAATGGTGAGGCCGAAAGGTTTGTGCAAACATTCAAAAATGCAATGAAAGCTGCTAAGAATGACTCTGGTTCCTTTGACACAGAATTGGCCAGATTTCTGATTGTGTATCGTAGTACTCCAAATACTACAACAGGAGAATCACCTGCCGAATTACTTTTTCGTCATCAGCTTCGTACCAGACTTAGTTTGTTGACACCGAACGTCTCAACGACTGTTGACAGGAAACAAACTGACCAGAAAAGCCATCATGACAAGAAAAGTAAGGATAGACAGTTTGAGCCTGTACTTGTCCAGAACCATAATGGAGACCCCAAGTGGGTTCCTGGAACTATACTGTCCAGGCTAGGCTCAAGGAATTATGAAGTACTAGTTGATGGCAAGGTCTGGAAAAGACATATTGATCAGTTGTTAAAGAACTGTGAATTGACGAAAGTTGACGAAAAGCAACCTAATAGTGACGATTTGATGGACTTTGAACTGCAGTTCCCAATTGACGAACCTGACACATCAACTAATGAACCTGACATACCTGCCAGCCAGAGTCGGTACCCTACCAGAACTCGTCAACCTCCTGATAGACTAACTTACAATTAAGGAGGGAGGAACTGTGGTATTTAGTAACTATTATGATGTAATTGTAATGCGCATTAATTAGATGTAGAATATTCTAGAACTAGGCAAGCACGTGTGTATTCTTTTTGCTTTAATGTAACTTGCTGTGCTGTTGCGTGATTGACACTGATCATTATTATTGTGATTATTATCGAAACCCGCTAAACACTACAGTTACTCACCTATTTAAATCTAGTTGTTTTTTTTGTGTTATTCCGTGGTCTGCTCAATGGCTGACATGTGGTGGATAGAAATACGCATCCACGCATTTCCAAAGCAATTTTTTACTGATCATTCACTATCAACCAGTCGAAACCTTGTAAACCCAAACCCATAATTAAACACTCCGTGTCACTCAATATAATGGGTCAAAGTGTATCGTATCTTTGAACTGTTTGGGCATCAAAGCCATGAGCAAACTGCATTCCCGTGATATTTCCCAGGCAATATGCGAGTTATAAACCCCAACCAGCACCTTTGAATGCCCACACTAAATGGTATATAGTAAATTAATTGTCCACAGTCAACCTGCCCAGCTGCAGACATCAGCCTGCCCAGCTGCAGACATATGCTTGGGTTTAACAGTGAAGTGTCTTCTACTTTCTCTATTGTTTTTTTTTAACCTTATCCTTTAGTTGGCACTTGTGGCTGGCTACAGTTTTTATGGATTGCTTTAATGGCCATGTCCACTGTTCAAACAAAAACACTATTTACTGTTAGAGGCCTGATAAAGAGAAATACAGCACATAGGTATGTCTTCATTCAGTACAGTAGTTTCAGTACCTCCTTTAGTAAACACGACAAAGACGATTAATAAGAATATCAACTTTTAATACAGTCAGTAAATAGAATGAATGCATAGTCTCTTTAGCTTGAAACGTGTTTGCTTACATGTGTGTGTAGACACACCAACTACTGATGCACCTGGCTTTGCATACATGAGGAAAAGAACTTTGCTTCATAATGCCACCACTGTAGCACACACCCCCAATTTCTTTATTCATACACATTCTTAAGGCTATGTATGGAGCAAAAACATACATAAAACTTCAATTTGGAATACCTATGTAGCACGTTAGAAATGTAAAACAGCTTGTGAGGTGTACGTGATGATAACACCAATACGATTAAACAGTTTAACTAACAGAATAGAGATTGCACAAGTACACTGTATGTGGATAAACAAAATAAACATCAATAAACAAAATAAACATCAACAATAAAAACATAAGTTACCTGTCGACAATCTTGATTACAAGTTGCTCCACTAAGCACCGTTTGGCATGATGTAAGCTAAACACCAACAAATAAATACATAGGAGAATAACGTCCAATCAAGTGGACCTACCGGATCAATATTATCATCATCAAACAATGGTAGATGACTGTAGCAGAAGAGCTTATCAGACGATTTAGTACAAAACAAGTCAAAGAATGCTCCAAGGTCTACATTTTGATATTCAGTTGGTAGAAAAGGAGTAAAGACCCCCTACATAAAGGACGAAGTAAAAACATAAGACATGTAATTTCAATGCAATAATAACTTCTGTATTAGACCAAAAGACAATTCTTACTTGTCAGTGTATGTCACAGAAAAATCACACAAGAAAACAAATATAAAAGCTAGTAGAGATCATAGCAATAACAAGTGCATAGAAGGGAATCATCATCTGACATATAAAATTCAACTCCTAAATAAGTAGGGATTTTACTAAATTTTCGTGACAACTCTTCTCCTTTAAGCACTATTTGTTACAATGATCCTAATTGTGACCGTCTCAGCAGCAACCTGCATAATTCGTACAAGGCATACTTTAAGTTTTAATACTTGTATACGTACAAGTGAATACAAAACAAAAACTATACCTTGCCATGGTAAACATTTTAACTCAACTCCGTAGGTCAATGCAAATGAAAGCTATGGCAAAGTGTCTGTAGTTTATGTATAGTCACACAAAAAGTTTCAGCCTATTATAGTCAGCATTGGTTATGGCTGCTGCTAGCTCAACACATCTCCCTACATGTTTGGCCTTTTACTGACACTTATCTGGCAGACATAAAAGTTATCACTTTCTTTGATGATAAAGTAGAGTTGATACTTGTGAAGTCAAAATTATATTTCAGAGGGCTCACTCTCACATATCAATGGTGTTTGGCCAGTTTTCATTCTCAAACAGCTAACTTTGCAGCTCTAAATCTTGCACACTCCGGTGCAATATAAAAAGAATCGATCCCACCTCGGACTTTTCATAGCTCGAACACATGATTATTGTCATGGCAGAACTACAAGAACTAATCCAAGATCTGTCATCAAAGTTTGATACTCTTCAAGCAGACATCACCGCCTTGAAACTGAAGTAAAAGCACAAGAAATCGAAGGAATCTCGATGTCACCAACACCGCACTTGCAGCAGCTCACACAGCTGTTCTCGGAGTAGAACACCACACCGTTCTCGGAACAGAACACCATCTTATCGTTCTCGGAGCAGAACACCAGCTCACCCTCAGGCAATGCAATTCATGAAGCAGAATGCCACGTGCTCGGAGTGATAGCAGAGATGAATCAAGGCATTCCAGGAGTAAGTCGGTACAGAGTACCATACCAACTCTCTCGCATCCCAGAGTGAAGTCACCTCTACCTTCTCGGAGCAGAAGGGAGTGCTCCAGAAGTGCAATAATACGCCCAACCCCACAACATAGTAGACAAGAAACAGAGACTGGGCAGACATACCAGACCACTCAGATTATGATGAACTAGTGGAGTTTGATAACTCAGACATTGAGATAACCCCTGCTCAGCCAACAGTATCTGCAACCAGAGTGGCAGAGGTCACAACTGACACTCAGGCCTTATTGAGTGCAAAGTTTGCTGCTAGGGCTAAAAAGAGTGACAGGCTCAACACAAGAAATGCTTATACCCTACCCAAAGTGCCAGAAACCAGAACCTCCAGTCTGGATGGGTTCATGAAGTCTGAGGTGTCTCCACAAATCAAAACCACAGACAATCAGCTGCACAGGCTGCAAGCCTTTGTTTTGGATGCAGTGGCTCCACTCACCTGTATTGTGGAAACCAATGCAAAGGGTGAGACAGTAGACCACAAACAGGCTGTTAATGCTGCCAATACAGTAATAGAGCTAGTGGGTACTGGGTAATGCCAGTACACAGATTTCCCATTACAGGAGAATAAAAATCGTTGGAACCCTGAACAAAACTCTGTTGCCATTGGTGGACGAGGATAAGAACTTCCAGGGGGCAGCCCCATCACTCTTTGGGTCAAGCCTTGCACAGTAACCCAAGAATTTCATAGATCAAGTGAAGGCCATGAGATTATCAACAAGAAACCCCAAGTCTTCCAATCAGTTTTTTCGAGCTGTCTCCCCCAACACCAGCAGGGGGGGGCACAGCCAAAGGCAAGGAAGAGGTCACAACTCCCGGAGAGGAGGCTACATAGGCCCATCAGGACAGAGTACCTGCCAACAGAAACACCAGTGGAACAAATAGACCCAATGCATACAGACAGTTTGAAAAGTATGATTACAATTCAGAAACATACATTGAAATATCACATTGCATGTCAAGGCATAAAGTGCCTTGAAATGATCAGTATACCCCAGCTGGCGGATTGGTTCACTATTTGCAGAAATGGCAGATTATCACCCAGAACTGGTGGGTCCTAAGCAAAATTCAGGGTTACCAGATAGACTTCCTATCCGAACCACAACAGGCAGCAGTGCCACCTCCCCCTACCTGTCAACAGAACAACTCCAACTGGTAAGGGAGGAAGTTCTGGAAATGATCCAGAAAGGAGCTGTCGAAAAAACGATTCATATGAATGGGCTTTACCCGAACCTATTTCTGGTCCCAAAAAGGACAGGGGCCAATGACTAGTGATAAACCTAAAGGCTCTGAATCAATGTGTTCAGAAGCAGTATTTCAAAATGGAGGGCATTCACAATCTGAAGGATCTACTACATCCCAGGGATTGGCTAGCCAAGGTAGACCTAAAGGATGCCTTCTTCGCAATACCAATACATACCCTACATAGAAAATACCTCAGATTCATCTTCCAAGAGAGGAACTATCAATTCACATGTCTCCCCTTTGGGCTGAGCTCAGCCCCATGAGTGTTCACCAAAACGCTGAACCTGTGCTGGCACTACTCTGATAGAAGGGTGTGAGATTAATCGCCTATATGGATGACATTCTGGTACTGGCGGAGTCGAAAGAAACGGGACCTGTGGATGTGGTGTCTGGAGCAGAACACACACATCACAGCTCAACACCTCCCAGGTGTTCAGAATACAACAGCCGATGCAAAGTTTCAGTCATGCGGGGACGGGACAGACTGGAAACTGAACCCTGTCATATTACAAAAGATAGACCAGACATTTGGTCCACTGGAGACAGTCCTATTCACCTCCAGGCTGATAACCCAGTGCCCACACTACTTCAGTTGGCAGCCAGATCTGTATGCATTAGCCACAGATGCCTTCCTGCAGACTTGGACAGACCTGAAGGAGTATGCCAACCCTCCTTGGAACCTCATAGGCAGGGTTCTAGCAAGTACAACGACAACAAGCTCAGGTGTCACCAATACGGAGAGGACAACCCTGGTTCCCAGTTCTTCTTAGAATGCTAATAGACTACCCTTGGTGGATGTCAACAGGGACATCCAATCTAAATCCAACTCTGACCATACCCCATCTGGCCATATGGCACATCTCAGGAAGAGATACAGAGATCAACAACTTTCAGATGATGCTACTGCACTCCTGCTCAACTCATGGAGAGCAAAAACAAACAAGTCATATGACTCACTGTTTGGGAGATGGCATAACTAGTGTTCTGAAAGGAGATCCCTTTTCAGAACCTGTAAGGAATGTGGTAAATCACATCTTTATAAAGATGGGCATCAATACAAATGCCTACAGGTCAGCAATCTCATCAGTGCATGACAAGATAGACGGGTATGATGTAGGCCACACACCCTTGTAACGAGGTTAATAAAGGGTGTATTCCAAGTAAGACTTCCATTACCCTGTTATACAAGTACATGGGATATACAGACAGTGCTCAACTATATTGAGCCTTTGGGTGACAATGATAAGAGTCACTTAAGCTTACTATGCTGTTAGCACTCACAAGCCCATCAAGATCAGCAGACCTATCCCAGCTCAGTGAGTCACATCAAGTATATAACAGACAGAGTCTGCTTTTACCCCCAATCTCTGGGAAAGCAATCCAGACAAAGTTCAAATATTGCAACCTTCTTCTTTCCATCCCTGCTTGATAACCCTACATTATTCCCAGTGACAACTCTAAAAGCCTATGAGTCTAAGGACTCAAGCGTTGCGCGGGGATGAAACCAGACTGCTGTTGGCAACCATAAAACCAAACCACCCAGTCACTTCCAGCACAGTTGCACGCTGGCTTAAGTCCCTACTTGAGTTATCTGGCATCAATACGTGAATCTTCAATTCCCACTCTGACAGGGGAGCCTCATCATGTAAAGCTGCTAATGTGGATGTAACTACAAATGATATCCTGAAGGCAGCAAACTGGTCTTCAGAATCAATATTCCAAAAGCGACAGAAGACTTGGTTATTGGTAGAGCGGTACTCTCATCTGGCTCCAGCTACAAACAATACCATTGATATGTGAGACTAAGCCCTCTGAAATATAATTCATAAATGGTTTACACCACGAAGTGGTAGCAAGCTATTTATGATTATATGAAGACGGTGAAGTTGAGCATATCAATGGTCCCACCATCCCATTGGTAATCCAAGTTAAGAAAAAGTCCAGGGTGGAATCAATTGTGGGTTCTTTTTATATTGCACCGGAGTGTGCAAGATTTAGAGCTGCAAAGTTAGCTGTTTGAGAATGAAAACTAGCCAAACACCATTGATATGTGAGACTGAGCCCTCTGAAATATAATCCTAAATAGCTTGCTACCAGTTCGTGGTCTGAGCCATTAGGAAATATGAACGAGTTTATAGCATACCTGTTTGCTGACTGGGAGAGACGTACAGTTAATATTGCTTCTGGAAGAGTTAATAATAGTGTGGGAAGAGTGTCTAACGCTAAAAAAATGATTGCGTGAAAGCAAAAAGGCATCATTGTTTCTGCATAATTCCATGCTTTGTGGCTTTTGTGCTACACTTAAGACTGATAACTGTGACCTGACATGTCAGCCAGAACATAAAGGCCACACAACATCATGCATAACAGAATCAATGAAAGGTGAGAATTGTGCAAGTGTAAATATGGCATCTGGTTCTATAAAGAGTTTCCAATTGAAGTGCAGCACTGGAAATGGTCTATGACACAATGCTTACAATTCTTTTGAATGCTTGCAATTTTTTTACTTGTTCCCTGAGTTATCAGTGTCTGTATCATGAACAGACATTGGAAGAGAGCTCAACCTGAGGTGCCATTCGAACATATGATGCAGAGTTTCCTGGACTACCTTGAAAACAAGTACCACTATCAGTAGTTGTCAAAATATTGATTATACTATGCATGATGTCTCGTCAGTGTGAACTGTGTAATTAAGGTGATGATTGGCTTCATTTGTCAACTCTAAGATATGCGACAAAACATGGAATTATGTGGGGGTGAAACAATGTGAAGTCCTTTCACTTTCATGCAATCATTTTATACAGCCCTATTGAGTGCTAATTAGATACTCTCTTCTCCACTATTATCAACTCTTGGTAGGAGTGAAGAAACCAGAATCAATATCATACAATTAGAGTAATACTGAAGGTTTGTACCTTCCCATGAACCAGAAACCACACTGAAAGTTTTATTTAGAAGACAACCGAAAATGGACTGTAATTAAGAAGCAGTATCTTCTACAGACCATCCTGAAGCAGTATGAAGGGGTTTACACTTTACTCCAAATCCATTAAAATATCTCACAACAGAAGCTATATAACACATTTTATTTTGAATACTGCATATAGTCCCTTGCTACACACCATCCGTTTCATAGGCATAAGATGTATCCACACAGTGATCAACCACAGTCAATAGGTTTTCAATATTGGACTGTTGGACAAAAGAGTTTGTTTTGAAGGGAAGAGAATCAAAGGAATAAAAATGAAACCATAACTATATCATAATTAGTGGAAGAGACAATATAAGATAGAGTCCTCTTTTGAATGAACATGCATTTATAGAACTTTGCGTGGGCGAGATCAAAGGAAAAAGTGTACTTTAAATTTCATAAAGCACACTCTCAGCCGGCCAACTGCTTCATCGACCACAAAGAGTGCTTTATTGCACCGCAAAGAGTGCTTTATTCGTTCAATAAAGCACTCTTTGTGGTGCAATAAAGCACTCTTTGTGGGCAATAAAGCACAGTTGCCCACGTGCCTTAGTGTAGGCTAATAGCCTACGGGGCTCGCGCCAGTACGACTAATCACTCAAGCCGGTGAAGGCTGATAGCCTCGCCGCGCTGAGTGATCAATCACCCCAGCCGATATGAGTTCCACCACTGGATTGCTTTTATAGACATACCTAAATGCTTCGATGATTGGTGGGAGAAGATAACGTTGCTGTTACGTTTGTTAATGTAAACGGACAAGTCCTGGAGATATCACGGAAATACTTCACCATGTGACTCGCAATAGAATCGATTGTGGGTTGCGAGTAAAACCTGCCAAAAGACGCGATGAACGTCTACTATGCCAAACTATGGTGAAATACGCGTGAGTTACTTTGTTAAACTAGTTTGTGTGCGTTCAGGCTGCTAATAGTTCGTGCAACGCTTGTTAATTACGAGTCCTAGTGTATGGTGAAGCTACACGACTAGAAAGTTCCATAAATCATTTAAAGCATAGCCTTGCTCGTTCTATATGAAAAATAAAGTACTCGGCCGCGCGCCTCGTACTTTATTTTTCATATAGCACTCGTGGCTATGCTTTAACATATACATATGGTAGTTGCTTTAGTCTATTCACAAGTTCTTTATAACTAAACTACTATAAAAGAACAGACAGAAGCCAGCTAAGTCACACCCACATTTACAGGACACCTTCATTACAATCACGTAGGCCTGGGCTTCAATTCACCCTGGGCTTCCATTCACCCTAAGGTTGATAGCAGAGGTCTGCTATAACAAACTGAAATGATTGTGATAAACAATGAAATAACTAACATAGCTGTAAACCACACCATTAAAAGTGTCAGGTATCTATCATCCAATTTGGACATTATTGACACTTTATAACAGTGCAATAATCAATGATTGATTGTAGTTGGCAAAAGCCGTTCTTCCCTACCAGAGCACACACACACACGCACGCACGCCATATGAAGAAGTTTGCGGACAGTTGCTATACTTTTGTCCATGGCAAAAATGCCAGCTGGAACAGGCATGTCCAATACATTTTGATTGAAAAACCATTAAAAATTAAATTAATTATCGTGTACCGCCTACCTCGAGTCTGTTTAACAACTTTCCAAATTTGATACATGTAGAGAAACTCTCTGCGAGTACAATGATACCAAAAGAAGTCCAATTCACGGAAATTTAGGTGCGTCAAAATGGCCTAAACTAATCGAGTATAGCAAATTTCCCCATACATTTTGTATTGGGCGTTTCGGCGGCCTGCAATAAAAGGCGTAATAACATGCGACACGTGAGATACCTCAGATTCTGAACCAGATTTGGAAAGAGCAGTGAATAGCGATTACGATGAGCTATAGCAGAAGGAAATCAGAGGAAATTTAAGCGCGTCATTTTAAGGTAGAAAATCACTTACTTTTTCTATGGCGAATTGAATGGAGGATATTTGGAAGGGAACGCTACGAGGTATTTCGATGTCTTGACAGCCATTAACCTTCACTTCATTAGTGTTACAATGAAACAAAAGCAATGTGAATTAGTTCTGGTTAGTTTGCGAAAATTACAGTGTTCTGTGATCAAGTCAAATTATGTCCGTTCCATGTAAAAACCTCTTCATATGCACACACACGCACGCACGCACGCACACACACACACACACAACAATAAACACATGAACAGTACAAAACACAACCACTAGACAACCATGTTACTACGATACAATAATACAAGCTATATACTACACATAAGTAAAAGTCCTTTCCAGAGGATATAAATTCTATATCATGAGGATAAGAAAGTGAAATCTAATTTACCAACAGATGGTAATTTAGATTTCACTTTCATGAGGCAACAGGATAGCTGCCTTTATTTTAGTCCAACTTTTAAGTGAAATTTTACATCAATCTTATGTTCAATGAATTCTGAAACACCATAAATCGAATGAAAACACATACCACATGTCCACTTCGTATAGATAAAATATACTACCCACAATATGTACTGTATGTATTAAAATAATAATAATAGGCATTCCTGATCAATACATATTATCACTCGTGACATACCCGACATCCTACGAGTAATTTCTTCGCAGCATTTCTACACACGTCATTGGAACATAAACTTTCCAGTTGTCCATCGAATGATGAAGGATCAGTGGGATTGTTGGTGTCCCCGTATAAACCGTTTATACACTGTCTTTCTCGAGAATTCAGATTGCCGTACGTAAACGCACACTGGGGGTCGATCTGTCTTTTATCCCTAAACGGGACTGCCTCTTGAAGGCTGACATGAATCAAACAAGCAATTAAAAGAAGAGCAACCAACTTCATGCTAGACTAATACTTCCTCGAACACTTCTCTCTCGTCTAGATTTTGTCACACCTCCGCGGAAATGAGTAAACCGTGCTCACGTGATTACAGATAAAGTCACACATATGGTCTAAGATGTTATACGAGTCCTAAGTCACATGTGACTAAACCGTGGCAAGAACGAACACAATTTTGAATAAAGAATATATCATCACTGTACAAACTCAAAATTGAGTATAATTGTACCAAGAGTAGCTATATTATGAACTCTTGATTGTACAAAAAGAAAAAAGTAGTTAAGTAATTAAGGTAGCTAGATACAGATTTGGTGATAGCAATAGCTAGCTATTTTACAGAACACCACATGTACTTTCAGACAACAAGAAGAGCACTAGGATTTATAATAGGGGGAGGGGGGCTAACTCATGGTACTAGTCTTGGGTGGAGGTGTGCGAACACCACCCAGCATGCAATGCATGCTGGAAGTAGAGTGGCCTGGGGGCATCTCCCAAGGAAAATTTTCAAAAATAGATGCTATAGTTTGCACAAGTTGAGCTGGATCCTGAAAAACAGCTTTAAATAAAAAGTGGATTTTTCTCAAGAAAAGTAACATTTCAGCCAACCAGATGATTAGTGGTGACATCATAGGTGTCAACAACAGACACATGTGGTTTGGCAAGTTTGGGAAAGGGTCATAATGGATACCATACTTTTATGGCTTTCCAATAGAAATGTTGTTGAGGATCCAGCTCAACGTGAGACGATTCCACATAAAATGCATATAGATTTCTGCCTGTAGATATTACATATACTGCCTTTAGCAAGGGCGGATTTAGGGGGGTGCTTGGGGGGCTGAAGCACCCCCCTCCAAAATTTTACAATGAGCAAGCTAGGAAGCTTCTAGAAGCTGTAGTACAGGTGCAGTTGCATTTTATACACATGTATGGGCAATGAAAAGATGGAAATAGCAAGGGGAATAGCTAATCTTATCCAAGAATTACTAAGAGGGGTTCAAAATTATACTTTTGGAGTAAGTCTTACCTTAGAAGCTGCTAAAATCGAAATACTCTAATAGAACAGTCAACTACTCTAATAGAACATCCATCATTAAAACTATATTTTCAAGAAGTTACCAGAGTGTAAGCTGAAATTAAACCTATTCTTCTAAATCTGTGCACTGCTATATACCCTCACCATTGTATCAAACATCCTACCAAATAGCTACCAATCACTTTAGGTGAAAGATTTCTACCTTTAATGTACTAAAATATATAAAACATTATTAATTGAAAATCTATTCTGAAAACAACCTTTTCTGTCAAATAGTTTAAGTTTTTTTACACTCTGCCACAAACTTGATTCTTGGGTCAGTGAAATGTTTTTCTTGCAAGTAAAACAATAGTGAATTTCATAGCATTTAATTATAAAGTTCACAAGGTTGCAACATTTGAGTGCTTTTTTTGTTCCCCTATCTTGATCAAATCCCATACTACATTTATCTAAATATAGCAGCTTCTGGAGTTTGCACTATCAAATTCCTTGAAGCTCAACTTTAAGTGTAGATCCAATCCTGTGTTTTAAATATTCTTCTTGACCTTACATTCAATTAACTATACACTCTTTATTCTCTTTGACAAGCCACTATTATAGTTTCTTAAAATTTAATAACAAGAAACATTATATAGTTCTGTTTTTAATTAAAATTACTTCCAACTGAACTCATTCATCTTGTAATCATATTTGATTAAAAATAGTTTCTAGATTCAATCTTGTGATAGCATTTTTTCCAAAAATCTCCAGGGAAGTATGCCACCAGAGCCCCAGAATTCTATGCATGCTGAGTGCATGTGCACTCCACACACTGGTGAGTCTACTTACCCTCTCCACTCATCTCTACTGTTAATTTGGACAGCTATAGTGTAGTTTGAGCCATAAGACTGTAAATTATGCTATACTTCATAACACTAAATTTGATCATGTGCAGCTGATATCCATATGTTTCCACTACTAGTTCTTTAAGATGTTAGTTTAAGATTGAATTTTAGCTACTGGCTGTGACCGTTTTAGTGGTATTACATAAATGAAGTGACATCATTTTTCACTCAAAATTACTACCAAATTCAATCTCAGTAGGCCAAATTTACAAAATTTTCCTGTGGGGGCATGCCCCCAGACCCCCCTAGATAGAGTATGCTCTGCATGCTGAGTGTGCTTCGCACACTAGTTGTATCATGATCAACTTTCTTGCCACATATATAAATGTCCATGTTAGCACCCCTCCTTCTGAAATCCTAGATCCGCCCCTGTTTAGATTATAGGTATGGTTCTCTGCAGCATTTATTAATGGAAAAGGTTCAGACAACCAAGCACATAATGTACTAGCAATGTTCTAATGGCTTAAGAACACAAGCATACTTCAATTATGTCACACCAGTAATTGCAGAATACGCATCCACAGTATGGTCTCCGCACACCATGACAGATATTCAGCAACTTGAAATGACACAGTTGTTTCATTTTTAATGAATTCTCAAGATATGCTATAGTGTAACTAACATGATAATCAAGCTAAAATGGACAACACTTCAATGTAAGAGATATTGATATGTTTTACAAGATGCTAACTGATCATGTTAGTCTAGACTTTCAAAACTATTTTATACATCTAGTACACGTGGTCACAACTTAAGATACAAGAGTCGTTCCTACCTGAATTGACACATACCTCCATTCCTACCTACCCTCAACCATCCAGCTATGGAATTTACTACCTCCTGATGTTGTACACTCACAATCTTCTATACAGTACATAGCTACTTGGTATTTGAGGTATGTACATTACCACCAAATTAAATTACATTGCCAAGGCAATTGCTGGGGCAAATTTTTGCAATGTGAGAATCTTTTCTTCTTTATAGTGATGATACTCTCATTAAGGTAGTGGCCAAGGCTGCCAATTTCCACAGTGTAGTGCTGACAGTAGCAATCAAGTTTGGCAACTATATGTGTTGAGACTCAGGTTTAACAATTGTTTTTATTTATTGAATTATTAGTCCACAACAGCTAGTGATGAGCCATAAATAACTACTGTTCATTGACAATGTATCAACCTAAAGTTTGATTACATTTTTTAATAAAATTAAGACAAAACTCTTTAACAGAACAGTCAACATGTTTCTGGTTGTCTTTTGCTCTTGATCATGAGTGAGTGATGTGGTGATCAATAAATTGAACAGAAACAAAGAATGTATGCCATACAGTGTTGTTGTGTTACAAAATATGAGTACTACACCTTCATTTATTCTGTTAAATAGCTACGAAAATACTCTAGGCAGCTGGCAACATTTATACCCTTCCTATATCATAGTTAGAGCTATAATATTAGATATGTGTTGTACATGTGGTGTATCAGAGAAGATCGATTTGCAATCATACATTTATTAAAGAACACCAGAACATTAAGTGGAGACAACGCTCCAAAGATTCTTTGTATTTGTATGCCTTTATGTGTGTGTCTGTATGTTAATTTGTAATATTTTCTCAAGCATGGAAGAACGGCTATGCAGAAAATCAAATTAAGTCAAATCAGATAGTCACATGACATGCAGTCCACTAAACTTATTTTGTAGTACTTGGTCAGCCTTGAGATGATTATGGATCCTCTATAAGCAGTAAACACATAGTGGGAGATGTCAGAAAATGATATGCACACTCCAACAAAGGTGGCAGCACATTTTCAAAAAAGATGACAGTGAATGGCTATTCCTAACTACATGTGAAAGCATGGGACAAATGCATGTTATGGAAAAACCAACATAGCTACAGGCTTTTAGGCAGGGAGGTACCTTAAAGACAAAGGTCCACAATTGCAGTTTAAGTATTAAAGTCCAACATTTTAGTAGAAAGTCACCAAATTCAGTCCCCCAGACTATCTTACAACATACTTCACATGCCTGATATAAATAGGTGCACCACATGTACACTACACAAAAAGGTCCACTTTCATCTACCTGAGCTACTGTATTAATACTACATAGTCTTAACCACATCACTGCCTCCCTATACATTCCTTCCCACATACATCCTATAAGAAATTGAAGTATCAATACTGAATTCTGATAAAGTATTAACACATTTTACATTAGAGCTACTATAGGGTGTTAGTATAATTGCTTGTGAGCTAAGAATAATCCATAATTATAGAGTGCAGCACTAAGAATAAAGAAGCTATAATCATTAGCATGCAAATGATAGAAACAAACTGATAAAACAAGCCATTAATTAATGTAAGCTTGGTACATAGTTAAGGGTACACTGACTTATTATTACCTATTTTGCTATGAAAATTTAAACCTATTTTACGCTGATGTCTAACCAACAATTTTTGGCAAATTACACGAAGATAAGCTTGTATCTTAAATGTAGGACACAAGCTGCTCTCCATGCATGCACAAGAAAATTTTGGTAACAACATAGATACAAACCTTCTGTACATGGTTTATATAAATATTAACAGCTGCTATGGCTTCAGTGGCTACTAGACTCCACAATGAAATTGCTTTAATTGAAGTCAGTTTTGTCTACATCAGTAAGTGCTTGAATCACTGCAGTTCAGATCAGTATATACTACTGGAAAAGATGTTTTTTTAGCACACTTTCTTATGACACTCTCTGAAGTCAGCAAAATAATATCAAGATTCCCAGTAGAATTGGTTTGGCACTTGTACGAAAGAATGCAGGTGTAATTACTTACCTGCTCCACTAGCTATGTTACATCATTATTCCTCATACCATAGTCTAATGATACCAAAAGCCAGAATATGACACTAAAGTAACCACATGCATTTACTTGGGTTAGTACAAATTCATATACTTAAGACAGCACCCTTGCAAATTGTATATGGACAAAATCAAACTATGTTAACAGAACTGTGTGCAGCTGCATTTTAGGGTTTGCAAACATTATTAAGATATCATTATAGATATGATGAAAAACAATTTCCATAATCATTAATTGTATGCGCCTTGCATTCATTGAGAAGATGCAGTTCATTAGAACAAAGGGTATTCACATGTTGGTTTAAAACTCCATCAATTGGGCTGAGATTCCATCAGACAGGCATCTTACTATCATCAGAGTTTAGTGTACCACATGTGCCAGCGAGCACTAGTTGATGCTTTCCTTCCCTTGCTTGCATATAAATCAAACAGATAAATAAGTGACTTCATTCTTAGTACTGTAGTTGTTACCTCTTGTACACAAAGATAAACTTGATCTTGTGACTTAACATATGTGGAAATGTATGTGAACTTAGTTACAAACTGTTCTACACAAGAATGATGCAAACCTTCTGTGATTTAATTAACAACTATAGTGCATATATACACACTAACTCAGCCATGCACAAATGAAGTGACTAGCTATATATTTAAATGTGTTATCCCTTAATATTGCACGCCTTAAAAATTCTAAACTGCGTGAATGTAGCACTACAGAAAATGTGCACATGTATTGTGTAGTTTTAATCATCAGGATCTTCATTGTCAGTCAGGGGCATTCTGACTACATCTCCTTTCATCGACACACTGTAACAAATAACACACCACCATATCAAAACTTCAATAACATTATGACATGCACAACATACACACAAATTTTTGATTGATGCACAGTTAAGCAATTTCACAAATTAACATACTTGCACCACTGTAACACATAATTATATTATATGTATGCATAGCTACTTCAGTAATGGATTTTGGATTTTTAAAGTGGATTCTGAAAATGTACTGTTACGATATACTATTGCTAGGGGATAAATAGGAGGCATGCCTCCAGAAATTTTTGAAGCTCAGAAAAATGCCTTAAGCTATGAAATAAAACTAGGGCAAAACAGAAGCTTTGTTTCTTCCATTAGAGTAGTTACCATAAGCAACAAATATTTGGCACGACTTAAGTTTGGCAAATTTGCATGTAAAGCTGGTTGGTGTATAATAGATTGGCGAATTTACCATATTGAACAATATAGGCTAGCTAATTGGCAAGCAAATTTTCTTCAATTTGCCAAATTTATCAAACTTAGTCATGCCATTGTTTACAGCACTTGTTTGCTCTATTAGAGCATCTCAACTGTATTTTATGAAATGGAATGATTAAAGTACAGCTTAGCTATCTAGTTAAATGCAATCCCTTGAATACTGTTCAATAGAGTGGTATCCATAAGATTGTTTACTATGATTATAGCTACAGCTAGCTAGCCAGACTGCTATTGAGCAAAATTTAAAGGGGGGTACTTACAGGTTTCAACCAATACTACTGAAACCCGGCTACTAGCACTAAAATCTACAGAGTTCATAAACCTCAAGGATATCTTTTTCTTTAAAATGTTATGCAAGTTACATCCCTGTGTTTAAACTGTCACAGCTTGGCAAAGGAACATCACAATTGGTGAAACTTGTACATACACCATTTTAAAGAACGTCTCAGCATTCTGAAAATCTAAATTACAAGTCTGTGTGACCTTCTGTATATGAGATATCAGGAGCCCATAACATTGTGTCACTTGCAAGCTAACCTCTATAGTGGCTTAGAGATGCAACAATATAATTATCGATATATCGTATCGATTTAAGACAATATCGCTGTATCAATACAAAGTCAAACCGTATCGATATATCACGTATCGTGACATATCGACATACCATGGCTTGTTAACATGGCTGACAATCAAATTATTGTACATCATGGTTAAACTGAATAATATGTAATGCTTCTCAAAAAATAGCTCACTTATTTCCCTTAAAAAACTACATAGACCACTGCTTAGACTTCATTTTGTATTGTGCAATACATTGCTGTATCGTGATACACCAGAGGCAATATATTGATACGTCTACGTATTGTTGCAACTCTAGTGGCTTATTTGCATACAGTGTATCTTGGTTATAAAGTTTTATGGGTTAAGCAGTAATGCGCAGACTATCCACACACTGATTTTCAACTCACGCAGTTCCACAAATGATGTGCCCAGTGTGTGGTAAACCATCACTCTATTTAACTTATGTAATTTGTACCAAGATTCACCTTAAACCCTTCATATGTGTGCTTAATTTCAAAGCAATTAGTGGGTTTGCTTGTATTTGTAAGTTTGTGAAAAGAAAAAGGTGAAAAATAACAAAACAAAAAAAACCTGAAGAAAATAAAAGCTAAAATTTATGGCTTGCATATCAGGAATTCCTAATGTGATTATGCTCAAATGCGGTATGTGGGAAAAAATCTTGTTGCTTCAAGATAGCATGGAGCTACATATGTGTGAAAACATTATTGTTCTTCCTGTCAATATACCCACATCATGGCACACTGGTTTTTTCGGCTGCACAGTACATACACTACTGTGTGTCTTGATCTGCCAGAATGGCATGAAATAAAAAAAAACTAATTTCTTACTATTATAGCATTTCAAAGTTTCGCTAAATTACTCTAATAGAACATACAGCTGAGCTATACCAGTGTTTAATACTGCTTGGGTTATATACTAAGTTTCAGATTAGTTAATGTATATACGTGATTATCTCTAAGATAACTGGTCTTACTGCCTATTTACAAGTATCAAGAAATGTCAGTTTTAAGTACTCAGAGTGTTATAACTTACCAATGTTAAAGCTAACTTTACCAAACTTTGACACGTTTTCCTTACCTTCTAGAGTATTCACTCTAAAAGAATTTAACAGCTAAATTTTCTGCCATTTTAGATAATTTTTACTCCAGGTTGACTGCATCAAGTGAGTTCCAATAGGGGTGGTGGCCAGGGGGTGAAGGGAAGTGCAAAAGGTTGTTCACAAAATGAAAGTGAAACGATAGGTTAGGTTACATTCTATTACGAGTGATTGTGAATTATTCACGTAGCCTTGTGTCTGTAGTGAAACATCAGAACTGCTGATAGCAGTTTTCCCAGGTCCAGTCACATATGTTGCTTCATATTCCACAATACTCACTGTGTCCTGGATGTGCTGGGGCCCTTCCTAGTCACCACTATCACTATGATAATCAATATCACAATCACAACCGCCAACAAGAGCACTCCACCACCAGCAGCTGCACCAATAATTGTGAGATTAGAGCCACTGTCACCTGTTTAGGTACACATAGAAATTACAACATTCATTATCTTGTATGTGGCAGGAAAGCCACCATCTTTATTCTTATAATAATAACATCATAAGGTCTAAGGCAATCAGAAGTCTGAAACTGTAGGTCTTCCACATGACTGAACTGTAACTTATCAATCATCTCACAGCTCACACATTCTATTTATAAGTATGATGGAGGAATGAATGTATTTCATAACTCACCAATTATTTTGTAATTCATTAATTACGTTGCTATGCACTGCTAAGGAAGTGTAACTCAAACAAACTGCAATAAATAGGTACACACACATTTTTATGGGAATAATTTCAAGAAACCGGGAACGTGCTTGTGGAAATGCACCTTGCTAGGGGTCCAGGAATGATAGGGGTAAAACTATTTCAGCATTCTTAAGTGACTTAAGAACATAATTACGAATTCATGTTGAGATCAAGATACTCTAATAGAGCAGTCATGTATTCGGAACAACCAGCAGAATATTGCAGCAGTCACTAAACATCTTGCCGCTATAGTTTTCCAATTTCTACTGCTCCAAAGTTATAAATTGCAAAAGTTGAAAATCTTTGGTAATAATTTCAAGAATAATGGATACATTTTAAGAAAATTATCACCATGATGAGAACATTTTTTGAGAAATTCGGAATAGCATAATGAGGATATTTTTGAGCATAATTCCCTTAGGCCTAGCTCCAAGTGACAAGGTCTGGAAATGGAAAATTTAAAAGACAATAACTAAGAAGTAAACTCAGCTGACAAATACCACTAAATGAACAATATAATTCATACACAGAAAATCTAACAAGTTAGTTCATATACCTTTTGAGTTAGACGTGTATGTGTCATAATCAACATCACACAAACTACCATAAACATTGCATGCTGCTTGCAATCTTGTGACTTGAGACCTAGTGATGCAAATATCACAAAACCTAATATAGCGAACTATACACAAACACACCTGGTGTGATATGGCAGCACAGACGCCAGGGTTGAAAAACAGCAACTAGTGTTGAAGTTTAATAAAACCTATACATGAACATAAAAGCAGTCAAATAAATGTTATAAAAGCAATCTCTTTACTAAAGACATACAAGCATACAGGTCATAATGTAAATCACAAATTCTCTAGTAGAGCAACCATGACTGCTTCCCGTCATGAATTAAATTGAAGACAACACAGACACTTTTTTTTGTCTATGTAACTTGGTTCATCTGAGCAAAGTACAGGTAACATCAGTGAATTTCTGAATCCGATCCAAGCTATTTCTATGCTATCAATTGTAGCACACATTAAAGTTCTACAGTGTACATTCAAGGATACTGTCTAGTAAGCCCAATTTTTAGTCCATGCTAATCCCTCCTGGAACTACATAATTACAGGTTCAAGTTAATAGGAAATAACCATTGCAATTACAAAAGATCTAAGGCACTGTTTAACCAGTCAAATTTGGTCATGAAGAAGCTACCATATAGCAGGCAATTTTCGAACATGTAATACTAGAGACATTTGGTAAGATACTGTTAACAGATAAAAAGCCATGTGAGTATAGCCAATAACTTGTGGTGTTTCATTGGGGTGGGTTTTGTTACAAGCTCTGCAGGTTTTGATGAGTCAGTCACATCATTTATACAATTTAGTGATGTCTTTACCTGCACTGCATAAGCCTGTTAAGGTTACGCATAGATAATATAGTACAAGTAGGGATTCACAACGGTGATGTCACTACGGACAATCCTCGTTATGGGTAGGGACTTTGAGTGGCAATATCTCACTAACTATACTTTCTTTGTTTCTTCATGAATTTACCTTGACAGTTTCCTTAGATTAAGTGAGTGTTGTCAAATCACGGCGGTTTGCAGCCGGAACTTCTTCGCTATGGTTGTTCAGGCGTGGCACCAATAGTTTTTGTGGCGGGATTGTGACAAGGTACGAGAAATTTTTAAGCATCAACAAAGCCCCCGACAACTGAAGATTTGTATGAAGGTTATATTTTGTGAAGCATGAACCCGTAACCTCGCGTAACCAAGACCAAGTCTAACCCGTAACGAGGATTGTACGTACATAAAACTATTAGTTCCTACGGAAATGACGTCACCATTGCAAATCCCTACTTGTACTACAGCATGCAGGACCCTAATTACCATTTTAGTGTGGCAGGACAAAATGAGTGAGTACTATGGTGTATGGCACAGCACAACATTTGATAAAATTTGCATTCATCTCTCAGGGAAGGATTTACAGAGGTAACATGAGCCCTCTTCAAAACTTGTTAAAAAGATTGATATACTCTAATAGAGCAGTCACGTATATTCTAATAAAACATGCATGTGAATATCCATGTTAAGGAATTAGTGAAGTTTATCAGACATTCTAACATTAAATGCAAAACTGAGCATGACCTTATACTGCTATAGCTTTGGTATACAGTGTATAAAGATATAGAACTCCAATAATTTGTTATACAAAATGAATCTATGCTATCCATATTTTGTAATTAATTATAATGTTTTGATTGTAAGTCATTCTATTTGTATCAGTGGAATCATGGTTCCTATACCAGTGAGATAGCTATCACTTACAAATTACTGTGTCTCTTATGTGTTATGCTGTCTGTTTCCACTAGGTAGCTTTATCTAGTACTAAAGGCACTTATATTATGCTTTATAATTTATGTACATAAAATATAGCAATTTGCTGAGTTGATTCATAAAAATATTGAAAGTCTCTCAGCAGCTGGGGGCTGTACCCCCAGACCCCTGCTTCTGGTAACTCTATACTGCTCTTGGAACCCCCCTTCAAAAAATCCTGGCTACGCCCCTGAGTGAGGTCATGATCTGCAACAATCATGAATCTAACAATGCAGTTATATTCATAGCACAAGAGCTACATACACTTACCTTTACACTAGTGTTGTTTTAGTTCAATTCAAAATTAATTTACTTAAAATAAATATGCTGAACTAAAAGTATTTTAATCTTTGTTATATAGTACTTTAGTATGGAAAACAAATTTTAGTTTTGATTAATTTCTTTAATTTCTTTTTAGTTAAAATTAGTTTACTAAAAGTAAAAATGCTAAACTAAATAATAGTTAGACACCAAGACCAAGGGAACTAAGCGATTTAGTAACCCCAATGGCCCAAGGCTGTAGCGTCTCGAGCGCAGCGAGGGCACTACTAAGGGCCAAAGGGGTTACTAAATCGCTTAGTTCTCCCGTTGGTCACGGTGTCTAACTTATTTAGACTATGTTTTAAAGTACATACCTTTATAGCCAGAGCATTAGGGTGGGGTGAAAGAGCAACGTAGAACGGCAGAACGGTTTCTTCCTGAAGTCCTACAGCGTTCACAAAAATAATTATTTGACCGGTAACCAGAGTAACGGCTAGAGCTACAGTAGATACGCCGCTTAGTCTACTATTTGTCCAGAATTATTTGCAGAACACGGAGAAGAATTGTATTACAGTATTTTCAAGTACTCCAGTGCACCTTTCGTGTTATAATTATTTTTCACGTACAAAATTGCCTGAGGGCGGGTTACTAAATGAACATGTGTAGGTGACTAAATGAGCATGTCAGGTGACCTAGTTGATGGCAGTCTACTTTCACATACCTTTTTTGCATACATGTACCAGGTACCAGGCGGCATCAGCTACAATGCAGAAGGTTACAGCTGAACTTCAAGAACACGTGTATTTTAATGTTGATGCAATAACATTGTGTAACAACGTGTACACCCAGAGATGGAAGTCATACTGTGCTTGACTGATAGTCACTGTATGGTAAGGTAGGATAAAAGTAAGGCACTATCACATGTATTGTATGGCTGGATATCAATATGCCAAGGGTTTCTTCTTGAGTGAATTTGAAGCATTTCTGTGACAGAAGTAGTGCCATAAATGTAGCCACTTTTCTGCCACACTTGACTGAACACATCAGTTAGGCAGGCAGTATATAATTCCATTGAATAATCTTCTTTAAAATTACTACTCGATGAAAATGTTTCAGGTCGATCTGAAGGCACTTTTGGGCTTGCCAACCAAATGCTGTCATGCTGTCATGAGGGAAGGTTTGGGTGATATTCTCACAGGCCACGCCCAAACCTTCTACTATACAGTACTATTGTACTGTATGAGTAGAATAGGAGGCAATTCATGTGTATCAGAAAATTTCATCTTGATACATGTCTCTCAAAAAAACTAGGCTACAAATTACTGTGCATAGCTAACATCCTGTTCCTTGACCACTAACACACACATTATACACTGATACCTTTTTACACTTTTTGTTACATGCTCCTGTGTTCAATACCCTCTCACAAGGTTCAAACTATAGGATATGAATGGTGCATAATTACTACGTACATAAATCAAGCATCACTTACCATGTCAAAGTTATCCTTAGGTAGCTGATTGTAGCATCCAATACCACTGGAATCCTTAGCACAGAAGACAGCAAGCAGTTTTCCAATATCAATACCTTTGTACTCATCTGGTAAGTTATCCTGAATGAATGACTATAAGAAAAACAATTAACTTAAGCTACTGCAGTTACTAGGGCTGGGAGATAATTAAGATAAAAGATAATCTAGATACCTAAACCACCTATCATAAATTAGATAATGATTTTCATTATCGAGACTGATAATAGTAAATCTCCGTAATCTAGTGTATATCAACCACAGTCAGATGAAAAACCTTTGGAAAGGTATCGAATTAAATGAGGAACAAGTAAATTTCTGACTCGACAAGGACTCTATGTCAACAAATATGTAAAACTTTTCTAATAATATTACATTATTATGGAGATAATATCGATTATCGAGATAAAATGGTTGTCACTTATCAAGATAATATTATAGGTTTTATTATTATCGCACAGCCCTAGCAGTTACACACTAGTTAGCTAACAGATGCTGATACTTAACTAAAAGCAGCTTACTGGTAGTATACGCATATCCAACAACAGCAGGTTAGTGCTTTTGCAACATTATTAGCTACTACATGGCAGATATTACGGTTATCAAGGAGATGAAAAGGCTCTATTGAAAGGTGTCATTTTTGTTGGACATCAGTATTAGTACTAGTTATCACATCGTCTGAGGAGCTCTAAATAGCGTAGAAACCGATGTCGACCCATCTAAGTGATTTAGAATATGTTAAGAAAGAGTGAGAGAAAGTGATAAACTGTGCGTGCTAGCACTGGGATTTATCCTTAAGTCAAGTTGATCATGACAGTACCACTGTACTGGCATGACATTCATAACATTAGCTATGTAGCAATAGTGCCAGAATCAAGTGGCTACTAGCTAGAATAACGCTTGTCTTGTCCAGAAAGTAAACTATTAAGAAGCAAACTGTGGGTGCTAGCATTGAAATTTATCCTTCAAGCGCATTGTGTCAGCACCACTTGCCCCACCCCCCTTGGGCATAGGTGGGGCTATACAGGGGGGATTGACATGAAACTGTTGTACCACTATGGGGGCATTTGACAATCATTCATTAACTACCCAAGTATTTTGTTGTAGGACTCTCAGTTTCGATTAATTCAATAATCAACTAATCATCGATTACTAAATCAATTAATCAATCTATAAGTAGTGAACACCATGCACATAGCATCAGCTACACTTAATTAGTACAGTGGAACCTCCCTTATCCGGACCTCCATTGTCTAGACAGCCCAAATTGGTCATGTGGCTTGTAGTTTATTGACCATAATGAAGTTTGGTTTAGATAAAAGCACAAGGAAGGAGCCCAAAGGTTGCTGTTTACCTGTTTGGTGGCTTGTTTATTCTACTACTAATAACTACCACTTGGTTGCTAGGTGATAATGCATTTTTACAGCCCAGGGGAGTGACCATGAATGTTCTGTAGTGACTTCCCCTCTGTCTACTAAACTGCATAGCACTAACTGATAGCAATAACAACATTACTTGTATTTAAGTTAGTCACTTTAGCATAATAGCATGTTATTCTTAGTTACGGACATTTCTGAGATACAGACAGTAGTATGTACCAGACCGCCCGGATAAGAGAGGTTCCACTGTACTGTACACAGTCTCATAGTAGTGGTAAAGGAAAGTTGAAGGAATGGCAGCAGTGGTACTAAAGCACAACAATACCTGGTTATCTATGGTGGTGTGGCCTCCATTGCACAACCCAGACAAATAGGCACCACAGATATTTTAATACATGTTCCCTTGTCTGGATTACTCTTTGTTTTAATTAGTTATCAAGATGGCAGCTACATAATATTATACACACATTTATTTTTCCTGTGATGCAGTTCTTTCTACTATTTCCAGAAGATTATATTTTAACACTAGTAGCAGTACTTACGTGTGGTTGTGTGGCTTCTTGTAACTTAGCACTTTATGGAATAGTATGGAGAGGCTTGTAGTGAGCAAAGAGGCTTTTCATTTAGAATTTTATTGATGACATGTGTATACTACTCAATTAATCGATTACAAAATAAAAAAAATCGATTATATTTTTTCATCTATTATCGATTAATCATGAGAACCCTAGAGCTATTTTTTTTGTAAATTTCTATGCTATGTTAAATCCCTTCGTCACAACTGGGGCCAACGGTGGGGGATTGACCATGTATGCCCAAGGTGAGGATAGTGGGCCAATACATCGATAGGTAGTCTCGCATAGCCAAACCACTACTTTTCTTAGTCTGGCAGCGCCTGCCTTAAGGGTCTGGTGACCATAGTATACAGTAGTACTTATGCGACCAGAATTCCAATGTGGTTTTCAAATTGCATGTGACGTAATAAATTACCTGTTCAGACTGTTGTAACTTGGCGAAGAAAGCACAAAACTTCATACTTCTCAACATAAGTCTTTACAGCATGTGTATCTCGGAGTCTCACTTGGAGAGTATCAGCTGCTTTCCAACTATTCCGAATTCGGTCGCCATGGTTATTGTGCTATTCATGGCACAAACTACACATTTTACGTCACAAATACTTATTTAAACTGGACACTGTGATTTGATTGGCTCTACCACTATAGTGGTAGTAGCACAAGTACCATATACTACGGTCACCAGACCCTTACTCTAAAAGCGAAGGGGCGGGTGCTGCCAGACTATTCTTTTGTGTGGGCATCGGTTCCACTGCAGTCAGGGTGAATGTTGATTGCTGCTGATTGGCAAAGCCCTAAACTTCTTAGACCTGTTTAAAAACTTGCAGCCTGATTGCTACGTACCACTGTAACTGAAGGGTACGCGACGCCTAAGTTTAGGCATAGATAATAAGCCTTTTCCATAATGACATCACTCCGGTTTTCTATTTGGAGTACTCTTATGTTTTCGAGTATTGCATCCTATGACAACAAGTTTTCATAAACCATTTAGTTGTAAATAAAGGATGATATTGAAGCCAAGTTACCAGATATGGTTACAACGTATATACGTATGAAGGAATGTTATTTCTACTCAACCTTCAAAACCAGCCGAAATTTTCAAAACCCATGTAAACAATTTAATTCTGCTGTATTATACCCATACCTGTTAGCTTTAGCTCGATACCTTCTTCCTGGGTCACACAAATGATCGATCTTCATTTGTCGCCCAATATCACTTGTACTTGAAAATAATAGAGTCCCCCAAATAGAGGTTGCCATTTTTTTACTCTGACGCCATTATGGAAAAGGCTTATAGAGTCAGACCTCCCAACTTGGAACTAGGGTTAACCTTGAGACACCCCAAGTGTATGGCCTCATGCAACAGTGGGGACACACACACACTTTAGTGATAAAAAAATGTCAACAAGCATGAACTAGCTATACTGCATGCATACTGCTGTTATTTGCAGCTTATTTCTATGTTCTATGGTGTTAATCTACACACAGAATCGAAGCAATCTGGAATTCCAAACACGGTGTAGCACTGTGTGAGTCACAAGTCTGCTATTCATATCTTTGTGATGATTGTAGATATCACTAATCCTTTTGCTAGGTCTAAATCTGTCCTCTGCTCTGGCACACGATATATTTCCCGCCCTCTACAGTATTTATAGATACATTAATGCTAGAAAAATTTATTTAATACTAAACAAAAACGAGAAGTCACCTTACCATGCTATAATACGGCATTGGGCTACAGGTTGGCTCCAGTCTTTTATTGATTTGAGCACCATAAAATTTAATATTTATCAAGTGCGTATCATTTCATACATTGAGTTTACAAAATGTTTTCGATTGTGGGTTTGAGTTTTGTTTACAGGCGAAAACGTTGAGATCCAGAGTGTGACCTTGAGAAATTGGTACCTGACCGTGAGACCTTGAGAAGAGGCTAAAAAACTTGAGTCTCACAGTTTCTTGAGAGGTCTGTAGAGTACATAAAAGGGATAGGAAACACAATAACGTGACGTCACAAAATATGTACATTTCTATTGGAATACCGTGTATTATTTCACGAACATACTCGTTACGTTTGCTGCGCTTGTATCATAACAAATGTTGTAACGACAGAATTTTGTAACCAACGATCGACTGTGAAACTTCGCTACAGTGAACTCAAGTGAGTAATTGAGGGAACTAGGATGGTACTAACCCTCAAGGAAGTTATACGCAAAATTAAAAGAGACTGAAAGTGAAAAAAAAAAAACAGCCAAAAAATTACTTTAAACCACTTAACTTTCTTCGTAAATATATTCTATCCTTTTAACTGTGATAAACCTATTCCTTACCATTTAACAGAGAGAACCAGAGGAAATATCAGAGCAAAACAGGAACTGTTGCTTGAAGAAACGACTAAGTATCTTCCATTTTTTACCAAAAGTTTAAACCACCTAGCAGTACAATGCAACGGTAAAAGACTGTGTTGGTGACACGCCTAGCTTACCACAAGATTCGAAAGTGGAACCGGCTATACAAGAAGCGGTATGGACGAGGCATGAAGGTACTATGAGCGAAAGTATGATGACGTGTAACAATCACGGTTAATGCGATACGCTTTGGTACAAAATCTACGGTCTGAATTGTCTCGCCAAAATCTCTCACAAAGGCCTAAATACTTGCTGTAGTCTGTTGGATTACTATTTACGCTACTTAGAACACTAATTCCCATGCTTGAGCACAAACTGTTTTATCCTTTAAGTCACACGTAACAGAAATCAAACCGGAAATTGCTTGCATTTCCTATCCCTTTTATAGGGTTTCCAACTCAGAATAGGAAGGTGCTTCCTTTTGTTGTTTCTGGTGGTTTTCACACAGACTGACCTTTAAGATAAAGCAAACAAGTGCTAATTTATTATTGGATTGCTTGTAGTATTGAGTATTAGCATAAGTTTAACACACAAGAACATAACGTGACTGAAAATATCATAATAGTTGAATTGGGAAGCTTATTAGAAAATCACTGTATTTTAGGGTGACTGAAGTCACAATTAGTGTATTTTCTTGCCATATAATGAAGACTTCTACATCTTGTAGTGTTATAGCACATCCTTTATATAGCTCTAATGGGATTGTTGGCCACGTGACCACTTTTTGGGTATTTACCAGCGTTGAAATCGGGTCACTACTGCTGACCCGGATGACCCACTGACCCGGATTAATTAAAGCCGAGGCATGCGATAAGAGCTAAGTTTCGGGTAGTCTCGAGCGAGCGAGACTACGTTTTGTGCGTTCGATTTGTGTTGAGTAAACGAGTAATTATGTGATAATTAAGCCAGTAAGTTTATAATTTAAAATCAGTCAGTGAGTCTGGTTCCACGTAGCTACTGTTTACAGACAGCAATTGGTTGTGGCTTCGTGCATACCTAGTATTACAATTTCCCGATATATTAAAGTGGGTGTGGCTCACAGAAGTACTTATCCTGCTGCAAGACTAGACTATATACAACTCGTACAATAATCAATTAGTGGGCATGGCTCCACGTAAGCTTGCAGACAGCAGTCTTGTGTTACAGACTGCACCTACTAATGAATGGACGTGGCTGAGCGTGTTTGTAACGCGATAAGTGGGCATGGCTCACAAAAGAGCACGCGACTAGCATTTATAAGTTTCCACGTCGTCAAACGAACAATTTCGTTTCTCACGTGATCCAATCCGGGTCAGACCCGGATAATTTGTAAACTGGGTCAGACCCGGATAATTTGTAAACCGGGTCGGACCCGGATAATTTGTAAACCGGGTCAGACCCGGATGACCCGGAGAAAATGTGACCCGGTTGACCCGACCTGGTTTCAACGCTGGTATTTACAGTTAAAACTGCATTGATATTGAAAGTAATAAACAGTTTAATAATATATTAGCACTTGTTTGTTTTATCTTAAGGTCAGTCTGCATAAAAATCATCAGAAACAATGAAAAAGGCTGAGGCATCATCTTATTTTGCAGTGGAAATCCTATATGAAGGGATTTTTGGTCACGTGACCACTTTTTGGATATTTACATGTTAAAATTGTGCTGATAGCGACTGCTGCAAACATTCCTATAACAAATTAGTACTTGTTTGCTTTATCCTAAAGGTAAATCTGTGTGAAAATCTCCAGAAATAACAAAATGAAGTACCTTCCTATTTTGAGTGGAAACCCTACCTTTTATCTATGGTTTAGGGCTTCGCCAATCAGCAGCAATCAACCATCACCCTGACTGCAGTGGAACGTTACACAGAATTCTTAATGCAGGTGTACCAGACCCTACTTTTCCCGACGCCCACACAAAAGAAAAGTAGTGGTCTGGCGGCTACGCGAGACTAATTGATAGGTGCGTAATGACATTTTGTTTGTTTTTGCCGATTTTCGTTTGATGGATGTAGTAAACAACCACCGGCGAAACCACAGGTTACTATTTGGTAACCCCCCACAGCCTCCGACGTCAAAGGAAATAAACTGAGTTGTTTATTATTTGGGGATCAAGAGTAACGCCTTTTCTATAGTTCAACTAGACTAAACAACACTTGCATAAATAGTTTATAAATGCTCACCCTGCAATTTGGGATCACTTTGTTCAGGGGCGTAGCCAGGGGGGGTTCAAAGGGTTCGGACGAACCCCCTTTTCAGAGTTATATTTTAAATCGTGATACTGGTTAACTAGAACTGAATTAACTTACACAAATCCACTGAAATGGGTAGCTACAGGTCTTCAGGCAGAGGAATTCAAGTACCTCTACTCGATATTGTGAATGAATTTATAAGAATACACATGTTTACACGTGTACACGTGTTTACATGTGCACACCTACGAAATTCTATACTTAGGGCAGAACCCCCCTTTTGGAAATCCTGCCTACGCCCCTGTTGTTGACGACGAAATTCGAACAGAACGGGTCCGCACACAGGCGCGTAAAACTGAGGCTGGAAATGAAGCCAGACTCGTAGTCATACTGCGAAGAATCGGAAGTAGGTTCATGGTAGTCGTCAGATCCAGCATTATCATCGTACTGTGAGTAGTCGCCACTACCTCCTGTAGACCCATACAGGCATTGTAGTTCTCTAGACGAAACCTGGGTCGTGGCTACGAAACATGCCGAGTCAGGGGCCTGTCGCTTAAGCACGACGGCTTCAACATCACACTGGATGAAAGTGAACAGTAAGACTGCAAGAACTGCTTTCATCTCTCCCACCGGTATTTCTCGGATATTTTTCGGGTATTTCGGCTAGTCCTGTTTTGCTGTCAGTGTCAGCTGCATGCACTCTGATGCCAGCTCTAGTATATTTAACCGCGCACGTTTTCGTAAACTCCTGGATACTCGCAGGAGCGGATCTCGACTTATGGAAAGGTGGGGTCAAAAATGAACTGAGGCACTACTATTTATTATTATTTATTTTATTTTAACTGCTTTTTAATGCAGGCAAGGCCTGCATTAATGGTCTGTGGGCAACTGGTGCCCACAGCCAGAACTGGTTTGGTAAAGTGAGTTAAGGGTGCTCTGTACAGTTTCCTTATATGGCTTCCCATGAAATTTAATTTGTTCTATAACTTACAAATGGTTTTAGCAAATGTTCTGTACTTTTGTACTGTATATAAGCATAGATGGGATGCGTAGTATATAATATCTATGATATAAGCTAACACTAGTACACAGTTTAGTCCAAACCCAACTGCTAAATTTGCTTTAGAACATGAGTTACAGTTTTTCCCTTTATACCAGAACTAGTCCTACAGTTTACACACAAGAGCCTTGATACTTTTATGATACACTATGCTAAACAGCACAAACCATTGTGTTTTTATTTTGTCTTTTAGCTTCTCAATCATCACGTATTTATCTTTCGGGTTGACACTCTCAAAATTCCTTTTCTTTACTTCCACGTTATTCATCATCTGAACTTGCTATTTCAAAATGGCAAACGCTCTTCTTTGGCAAAATTACTAAAGTAGCTTGGTGAAACTCTCATATCTATTGGATTAAAAATGATGGAGTAGTTCTAATTTAAGTGAGAGGGTATAGAATAGCAAGATGCGTGCACTTGTTGCTATGGGATACCTAATTTACAAGTACTAAAATGTGTCAAAATGTCACAGACTAATTAAGTGACCATGATATTTTTTTTAGTGCAAAACAGACTATGTCTAGGGAAGCCTTGTACGAACTGTACAGAGCACCCTATTAGAGTGACTGCTCTATTAGAGTATCTCGATCTTGGTATACTAAAAATTTTTGGAGGGGGTCAAGGGCCCCCTTTGACCCAGGGGCGGATCTAGGGGGTGGGCTTTGGGGGCTGAAGCCTCCCCTTCACTTATAGGCTTTACTTGATTAATATGCTGAGGATTATAATGAAATTTTGTTTTAGTATAATTATACAATCACTAATAATACGAATACTATAAACCCACCTTATAAACATCTTTTCAAGGCATTATTAGTGGATTTATGCTAAAGGTTATGCAACAAGGACCCAGATCAACATTGGAGGTGTACAAGATCGAGATACTCTAATAGAACAGTCACCTAACTACTCTAATAGAACACTCAGTGTAAGTATAAAAAGTTGGTTCTGTTATGCCAAATCTGTCTGTGACTATACATACAATGAAGTGTACTGGTCTGTTTAAAAGGCTTGGTCATTTCCTTGTGTAGTAATTATCGGTACCGGTATACTTAATTCAGGTACACAATTTCCATTGAAAATGCTCTCAGATTCAATCTCGTATCATTCAAATTTCAAAATTTTCCAGTTTCAACATCATCATTCTATCATGCACACAATTGTGAGAGGGTGCATCATGTGCTTAAGTATCTGAACCTACTTAAACCTTTCCATTAGCAAATGTCAAACCTTTCCATTAGCAAATGCTGCAGAGAGTCATATATATAATATATATATCTAAAGGCAGTATATAAAATATCTACAGTACTCTGACAGGCAGAAATATGCATTTTATGTGGTAATGTCTCCAAATTCCAGTATTTTAGCATCTATTTTTCAAAAATTTCCTGGGGGAGCATGCCCCCAGACCCCCTAGTTCCAGCATGCTTCACATGCTGGGAGGTGTGCAAAGCACACTTCCACCCAAGAGATTAGTACTTTGAGTTAGCCCCCCCCCCCTTTTATAAATCCTAGATCCGCCCCTGTGACTCCCTGTATCCGCCTCTGACTTGTGACTCTGATCGTTTTATTAGAGACTAGCTATTAATCCACTGTTTGTTTTCCTTTCCTTTCAAAGTCAGAACATTGTGAGTACTCTGCTCAGTTAATAGCTCCCCAATCAACTGATTTACCTCCACCTGGTATTCCTACTTATGTATTTTGGTCTGATTCTTCTACAGACTCAAGTCTCCTGCTGGTTGGTACAGAGATAATGTCACCTACTATCATTGTGATGGTTCCTGTAGTTTACATTATGACAATGGTGACATAGAGCCATCAGTGGATTTACATACTGTTGAGTGGTGTTTTGCTGGCCGTTACCATAAGAACTTTCAAGTTGCCGATTAAAAACTTTGTGACATCTGTACTTCACTTTCATGTTGCTGTGGAGAGGCTTTCAGTGACATCCATTTAATCTGCCTAATCATCTGTGCTAAAGTTTGTAAAACGGTGGTTAAATTTACCTCGTAACTACACTCCATGCAGGAAATGTTTTTCATCCTGATGTTTTAGACCTTCCATTTTTGCCTCACCTCAAGGAGTCTGCTAAGCTATCTTATATCCTAGCAATTGAACGCTAGTCTCGCGTAGCCAGACAGCTTTTTTTTCTGTGTATTGGGTGGGGAAAAAAGGGTCTGGTGCAACTCCAATAGCTGTTTACTTCTGAGCCATCCCCAGACACTGGGGACGCTAATTGAATAGCATTGGCTGCAAAAGGAGGCATCAATGACGTCAGTAAGTAAACTTAATCTGTTTATCCTTTAAATGAATCTTAATTTGCTCCCATGTCTCTTTTAAAACATCTTGAAAGTTCATCCTCATCGTGTAACAAGACTCACAACCGGAGCAGGAGTGTTACAAATATTTCATTATTTTACTGACATCATGGCACCTCCTTTGTGGCCAATGTTATTCAATTAGCGTCCCCAGTGTCTGGGGACAGCTCAGAAGTAAACAGCTATTGGAGTTACACCAGACCCTTTTTCCCCACCCAATACACGGAAAAAAGCGGTCTGGCCACGTGAGACTAATTGAGCGCTCTGTTGACCCGATGATTGTTGAATTGCACCAGTCTCTTTTATCTACTGACTTTCAGAATGCATGCACCAAGTGTTGTTTTCAATGCTCTTTCTGCTGCTAAAATATCTGCTGCTAAAACATCAGTTTCTAACATCCATTCATCTACTTTTAAGATTAAGGCTTGTAGCATTACATTCCTCTCATGTTGATTATTGGAATTCCACTCTCGAACCGTTGACTGTACAGAATAAATTTCTGGATATAGTTACTCTAGAACAAAATTGTCTCCTGTGGAAAAGACTGAAGCATGGTTTACCTGAAAAGCAACTTTCTTTCTTATTGTGAGCCAGTTGTGACACCTTACCAACACCTTTGAATCTGGCTTGCTGGAATACCGTATAGCCAGAAAGTTTGGCAGGACTGAAGAAAGTTTGGCGAATTTGGCAAGTGAACGATGTTTCATCAAACTAAAATCTGCCAAATCGTTTGTCCAATACAAATCTATATTAGCTCAACAAATTCACCAAACTTTGTTCTCGCCAAAATCCTATTGCGGAAAATTCGCCAAAAAGTTTCCTCCCACCAAACTTTCTGGCTATACAGTATAATCATTAGTCCAGTATGTACCCTTTGTCACTCTACTCAACCTACAATCAACCATACTTCAACTGGTTGTTCCATTGCACTTGATCAAGGGAGATACACTTGGCATCGTGATTCTGTTTTGCAGGTTCTTGTTCACAACTTTAAGAAGGATTTTCCACCATGTTATAAGCTTTATGCTGATCTTCCTGACTGCCAGGCAAGTATTAGTCTCCCCAGTACTCATATTAAATCTACTCTAAGCAGACCTGATCTTGTGCTAGTTTCCACAGATTCCATTATGCTATTAGAACTCTCTATGGTTACTAATACTCAGCATCACTTTTTGGCTGCAAGGAACCATAAAGAAGATTGCTACGGTTCATTGCTGCTTGACCTTCAACATGCTGGATATTTGGTTGATCTTGTGACAATTGAAGTTAGCTGTCTAGGCCATTTCATGCCAGCGACTATTACAAAGCTTAGCAATGTATTCCATCTACCAAAGAGTACAATACGTTACATACTTCAGCAGGCAGCCCATGTTGCCATCTCCTGTTCATACAGGATATTTAACTCTCAAGCTTCCGTATCATGGAATGTAGTTGATTTGTTGAACTGTTGATATGCCATGTACAATTGTTTACTTTTATAAGTAGCTACGATTTATTTTATTTTTGTCTTGCCAGGGTTCCAGTTGTTATAACTTTTTTAGTAACTTGGTAACCCAGAGACTAGACTCCTGACCCCTTGTAATTATATTGTTCATGTAATTATCTTTATTACGTCTATCTCTCTCTGGAATTTCTGACCATGAAGTAATTTTTTTGACATCAATATACAATCCAACCTTCCACCTGACAAGATGACTCATTTTGTGTATCTATATCATAAGGGAGACCTTAACAGAGTTAAATAGGATATTCATGTGTGCCTTCAAAGACTCTCTTATGAACAGTAGCTAATCCAGAATGTAATTCTGTAGACACGAACTGGAATTCTTTTAAAGAGGCACTCACCAACACTGTCTCCCGCCATATACCTAGAAAAAGAAAGTCAAAGCATGCAAGGACCTACCATGGATAATTAACTTGTTAGCTACATCGTTAAGAAGGTATGAAAAATTGGAAGAAGTTGTATGACCACACTAAGTAATGTAATACTACAGCAGTGTATCCAGGATTTTTCCAAGGTAGTTTCCAGATTTGGCCATTCAGATGCAGGAGTCTGGGGGACTGAACAACCTCAGCTACAAAACCTGTCTAATCAAATTAAAGCTACTACCATATAATATTATATGCATTCTTGATAAGCAATATTATAATTTTTTAATTACAGCATTAATTTTGTTCTAGTCACAATTTTTACTTTTATGGGTTACCACATCTCTGGAATACATTGCTGTAAACCATAAACCAAACATAAACTTCAGAATTGCCATACCTAATTAATAATCCATGTATACTCTGGCTTTTCTATACCCATGAAATCAATCACCTAATTTAAATGTACCAAATTTTGAAACTTAGGTTTAACAATTTAGCTAATAATATTTAATAATTAGATTCACAGGGGCTAGAAAAAGGGGCTATAGTTGTATATGACTTTTGGCTAGTTGTTTATTTATTTATTAAGGCTTTATAAAACAAGTGCTGCAAGGTCTGTAGGACACTTGGTCCTGCAGCCTATTTATAGATCAAAGATGTTACAGTATATTAAGTGTATCTGAAAAGGTGCAGAAAGGAGAAAAAACCATGACTGTACCTATAGAGAGTGACTTGTTATCTTAAAGTACCTCATGTGGAACCAAATGTAAATGGTGATTGGGCTAGTTCAGCCTAGTTGTATAACCAGCCAGCTGCACCACAAAAAAGTACTGTATAAACTCAAAATTATATGTGACCTGCTGAGTGAAAACCAGTTGTTGCATGAAAAATTTTTGCATGCTTTAATAGCATTCGTACACTTATATAATGTCGTGATCAAGTTCTTTTTGTTTTGACCACTAATCTTTTTTGTAATGCAGTATAGTTAGTTTTTTTTTTTTTTCATTTGTAATTTAGTTATTACCTTACCAAGCCCACAGTGTGGTTCTCTACAAGGGTCTCTTTGTGGTCGCATGCAGCTTGAGGACTCACATTCTTTTTATTTTTGTTTTGTACATCTTTTCATCACTAACAATGGTTCTCTCTCTCTTATGGTGTCTCCAGTCTTAATATTGGGCTCCCAAGACCTACTGTGCCACTGAAAACTAAAGAAATGTACACAAAAAATATCTGGGCAACTGTCCAAGGATGTTCATGTCTCTAGTCTCGTGTTTCAGTTGGCCAATGACATTACAAGGTGCCAGAGCATTCCCAGTGGCTCCAGAAATCCACTTGTGAAAACCAGCCTGAGCAGATCATTGGCATGGCTGTGGTTCAAATGTGTAGAGTATCAGTGTGGCTATATCCATTCATGGTGAAAAGTGAACTTCACTGGTGTGTACATAGATCAATAATTATCAAAACTTTGGTCACATTTCATGGTCTACTTTGATTGAAAATTGTCTTACAATCCAACTAGTTTTAATTTTCTTTTTAACAGTCCACTCATGATAAAATAAAATTGCCTTAAAATCCAGGCTTGCATGTATGTAATTACGTATTTATGTAGTTCTTATTTTTAAGTTTGTCCCTTCAGCTTGCTAATAACTTCCAGATCTCAATCATTTCTCTAAAATTGGCTTCCAGTTTCAATCTTGGCACAATTATGATTCAAAATTTTCTCTGGGGGAGTATGCCCCTGACCCCACTAGTTAGTCAGAAGTCCCTATACAGTTTTTCTCTTTAATGGCACTTAGTCACACAAGTTCTCTCTCAGTTTACATTAACTGTTTGGACAATCAGGGCACAAAAAAGCACTTACTTCAAACACTGTACCCCCACACACCCCCAGTGTCAGGTTAGGGCTAGTTGTAAAAAAAGCCACTGAATCAGAATTGATTGTGGGAGTTGCTTGATACATCTGGAGAAAGTAACCAATTAATATCCATGCATGTATGCTATGTACTGACCCAGATGGAATCAGTGCAAGAGTTTTAAAAGAATCACATGATGTTCTTGTCCCAACGTATCTTAAATCTCAGATTTATATATTCTCTGGATAGCTACTAGTACAATTCCAACTGACAGTTAATATTACCCCTCTCTTCAAAAAGGTGCCCATGCTGGCAGTCTCAGCTAGCCTAAAATTGGCAGTCTCAGCCTAAAATTGGCAGTCTCAGCCTAAAATTGGCAGTCTCACTGAACAGTACAGACACAATTGTCAGCATGGTTTTTAACAGCATCACCCTTGTGAGACACATTATTTCTTTAGTTCAAGCAAGAGTTCATAGTGAGGGAGAGGTCAATGCAGCATGTACAAATCACTGCATAATATTGAATAGACAGCCTTTGCTTTACCAGGTATGGATGTCCTCTAAGTTACACAGTGAGTTTGCCTGAAAATGTCCTCCCAAAGCCTTTGATACATACTGTATACCACAGTGTAAACTACTATTACCATCTTCAAAGGTATGAACACATTCCAAACTAAATAAGAAGCCTTATGGCAGGTTTTTCTCAAAACACAGCAACTTTTATGTGAATAATGTGATGTCACCATGCACAGTATATAGGAAGTATGGTTCCTACATGTGTATAGGGCTATAATATTAAAGGAAATGTTTCCACACTGTTGAAAGATTGCTCACAGTACACATGGCACAAAGTGTAGGACATTTTCATGCTGTGTAAAAATAATTCCTACAAGTGTAGGGATTATTCTAGGAACAATTCTTACACTTGTAGGAATGATATACCGTAATTCGCTTTATTTTCATGATAAAAATTTTCGTGTAAAATATTTTCGTATGATTTACGTAAATGACTACAGTAGTTCGATCTTGTATAAAAATTTTCATTTTGTACAAATTTTGCATACGAAAATTATTTCACAACGAAAAAAAGCAAATTACGGTATTCCTAGTTTCCTATACTTATAATTCCTACTCCACAAGATGTCTTACACTTTGTGCCATGTGTAGAAAAAATCTTTCTTACAAAATTCAACAGTGTGCCAAATTCTACAAAAATTCTCAATCAACATGTAGGAACAAGTGCAAAATTCCTTCCTGCACTTTACCCCAAAATTATGATTTCATATATTAAATGGATAACAAACTTTCTATTAAAAAGTGCTTTTAGGTGATGCTGATCATGAGTCTTCCTTTGTACTAGTGTCTATTGGTGTCCCACAGGGTACAGCTCTATATAGATAGGCCCATTGCATGCACCCGTTATTTGTTTCTATTGGTGCATATCTAAATGTCATTGCCAAAGGACCTCATGCATGTGGCTCATGAAATTTAATGTATCTTAATGTTCTTTTTCTAGCTTTGATTTAGGGGTGGTCCACAATTTCTGCTTTTTGCAAGCGTACAAAGAGTACTTTTTTTTCTAACCCACTCCCCCCAGCCCAAAGCGTACTGTATAATTGGCACATGGATGTATTGTATAGCAGCATTACCAGAAATTTAGTACATTTTTTGGTCGTGTGCATTAGTGTAGACAACCTGTGTAAAATATTCATATAATACAATCACTTTTGAATGCGATGTTTTTAAAGCTATGCATATGTTGGAATAAATGTCTAATGATTGAAACCAACACATTCCAAAGGGTTTGAAGCCATTTAGTCCCTAACCACAATATTATCTTGCACTAACCTCAAAATTTGCTTCCACTTAGTACACTTTCAAAGCCATACTGTGTATGTAGTGTGTGTCTGTGTCTGTGTGTGCATGCTTTAATCATGGCACATTTATACCTCATAAATTAGAGTGTTAACCACATCAAAGGGATACTCGAAATAACTGTTTGTGTGCTTAAACTTTCTCAGTTAAGGAACATGGTGTGAGATATAAACTGTTTGTTTCTTTTTTTTTTCAATTTCTTTTGTAATTTACAAGTACATGTTCCCTTATAGCCTGCAGCTCGTCTATACAAAACCATTCATCCGGAAGCCACAAGTCACCGACTAAACTGATGATTGTTTATAATGTGCATGCATGTGTGCGTGTTATTGCATTTTTAAATTAATTGAGTTGATTGACTATAATGTAGTCTGTATCACAACGCGTATGCCATAAGTGTCTTGTCCTGTAGGAAGCTGGTCTATCACATCATATTTCAGTCGTTTTGCTTTGTTATTATCGCTAGCATAACTAGTCGAGCAATTTTTGGTCCAAATTTACACCAGATTTAACCTTAGATGGGTAGATTCTCAAAACATCTTCTGTGGGGGCATGCCCCCAGACCCCCCTAGATGAGAGCATGCTTTATTAGGTTTTGCACTGTGTACATGCATATATGCTCAAAACTCCTTAGTTTAAAAAAGAACACCCATCATAATCTGCTGATTTTATTACAAACATTTTCTAGTTCGATGTACATGATTTTAATATACCCTGAAAAGTAGACTATCTCATTTGGCGCCGGTTTCAGCTAGCTACTACTTTCGTAGTTTACGTGCTGGAGAAAACAGAACACCTATAATTAGTTGGATTGAGCTTTCTAAGTGAGGTCAATGCTGGATTTGCCTATTAATGACGAATGACGTAGGCAATACGTCAAAGACTGAAGCAGTTTCTAATTTGTTGGAGCATCGCTGGACATTTATGGACGGCCTGGAACCACAAGTAGATGGCTGTATTTAGTGAAGGTTTTAGCCTAAGCGTTAATAATAAGGTGAAAATGATTGGTTACATACAGATTCAACCTATTTCGTAGGGTGAGTGAGTTTATTGTATGTTAAACCCATACATTTGGGCCTACTGAACCATAGTCTGTATTGCCACATGTAGACGGACTTCAATCCTACAAAATGGGTCATTTAGCCTCTATTTATACATATTTCATTACCTTCACTACAGAGCGGACATTTGTATACCGCTATTTGAGATGTATTGCCAATACAACACTGTATGTCAATTTAATTTTTAATTAGTAGGCCCATGACCTCAAATTTCTGGTATTGACTGAAGTAACACACAGATACTTTTTAGCATTGCAAAATTCATGAATGGTATTTGTTTTGTCTTTTAGGCATCTTATCAGTTTGATGCTTTTGAAGCTGATACCCTGAAAGAAATGTTCCTACACACAGCAAGCATTAGTACCTGATACACGTTTGCAAATGAGTACATACACATCATAGAAACAGTTCTTGGCTATCTTCAATGTGTTCATACAAAACCATCCCACCACTGGCAGTAGCAACAGCAGTACTAATTTGTTGGGTATTCACCATGGTCTGAGGTGGACTGAAGTCAGGTGATGTGGGTACACTCTGTAGAGACAGGTTTTCTCTATAGGCAACCCACAACTACCACAACTATGTAGTGTAAACAAATAAGTACCCACATAATCCAGCCTCCCATACCCAACAGTATTCCTAAACCCACAACAACACCTTCTGCAGGTAGAAAACAAAAACAACCAGCAGTGTAGCTAGCTACATGCTACTCAATTGTAACCATTTTTTTTTGACAAATAGTATAACAATAATGACATAATGACACAGCAAGTGTATAAACGCTATTGTAATTAGCTGATTTGGCTCTCCACCAAACATAGTTCAGTGGAGATAGCAGGATGCTCTGATGGCTGCAACTTTCTGCTCCCTTGAATAGCCAGCATAGCAGAACGTAATAAAGAAAATGAGATGGCACAACGCATCCAGGAGAATGTCTGGTGGTAGGAGATACCATGCTTCTGGGATACAAGATCAGCTAGACAGTTGTAGAAAACAGTAGCTTCTTTTCCCAGGCCACCAGAAGTAGAAAAAAACAAGTGGGGTGAAAGATTCACATTCAACATTGCGTGCACGATCTCCATATTCACACTTTTTCTCAAGCTCATGTCTATGGAAAAGGGAAGCAACTCGGGTCTGGCGATAGCTTGGTGCGTTGGGGTGGAAAACCCTTATGTCAAATAATACATCCTTATGTCAAATATGCACCCTGCTGTCTGATCCAAAAGCCCTTGCATGGATATCAGCCCTTGCATTGTTACTACAGTTAGCAGAAGATGGTGTGATGGATTCCCCAGTGAGAGGTACATAACAGAGGAGGCTCAACAGTGACATCATGACACACTTCCTGTAACCATTCTGCTGTGAGATCTCATAATTCATTATGATGGATAAAAGTCAAGCCACCATGTTGACACACCATGTTGACAAATCATGGCATGATCAACACTAAAAGCAGTTCCACAAACACAGTGACTTGGAACATTTGACAATTGCCTGAGGCACAATGCATCTCTGAATTGTTGCTTATTCAAATGAAATCCCTGTTCCTGAAGTCAACCAAAGTGAGGAACATTTTACACTAATTAAGTCGATGGTTCGTTGAAGTTGAGCATCAACACGAGACTTAATATTTTCTAGGATGGATGTCAGTGATTGTTGTCTGGACTGATAAATGGTGGAATGAGCCTGCTGAAGGTAGGGGATATGGAAATCCTCAGTCTGTTGCTGTATTAAGGCAGCTAAGCTAGCACTCAGCAACCTAGATGATGAAAATTGAAAACACTACTACAGGTGGGGTTGGGTATGTTTAATTCACCAAAGTGGCAGGGAAGAGAAAGTAGTTCTCTCTCAACCTCAGAGTTGAGAATCCGACCTGTTAAGACAGGAAGAAAATGTTGGTGAATACCATCTTCAAGAGGTTGAAACAATGTACCCACTGATTCAATGGTATGCATTACATAATTCCAGCAATGCTTGATTCTGTCAGTAAAAGCACTGTAAGCACTATGGGGATGTGTTTGAGCAATATCAGATAAAGCAAGAATCTCCTCAGACCACATCTTTACTTTCTTTGAGACATATTGTTCAGTAAATGATCTTGTTCCAATTGCAGCACCCAGGTTACATTGGCCTTCACAGGATATCTGGATATTAGTGCCATTAAATATAGTCTGAATGTTGATCGGGTTTTACTATAAGACTTGTCTTTGCTGCATTGGGAAAGTAGCCATACATTGGACCATACTTCAAAAGATGTTTCCACCAATGTAATAGAGGTGAAAGTTGTCCAGCTGCAGTAGCATCATCAGCATACCACACCTGCGAAACATCTGGCTGAGACTGATGCAGAGAGCAGATCAGGGGGGTAACAGTCAAAGCATACATTGCCATGGCAAGAGGATCGCCTTGTGTTGTGCCTTCTGTAGAAGCAATTTCCCCCTCTCCAGTACTAAAAAGTCTAATAGGCACCCCATAGATGTTCTTCAGAATAGTAGCAAAGATAGACACAAAACTGAGATGATGTGCAAGGCACTTTGGCAATCAACTTGGTTGAAGGCAATACTGGCATCAACCAACAAAACAGCATCAGTGTTCTCACATGCAAAGATGGCTCTCATGGCATGGATGACTGCTTCTGCTCCAGCATCATGGCTAGCGCAAGTCTGTAGAGCACCAGCAGCCAACTGAATGTCAGTGCGAATGACAAAAAGTAATGCTTTTGCAATAACTCTCCTTGATACATCACCAATCCCAATTGGTTGTACTCCTGGTTTCTTGTCCAGTGGGATAAGCTGACAGGCAACGAATGTCATAAGTTCCTTAGGATCAAGCTCTTGTGTACATAAACGTTGTACCACAGCAGCCAAAGAATTGCACAAACTCACTGAAGCACGTCCAAATGATGAACATAACCTATGCCAGGAATAAGCATCCACACCAGATGGACCAGCAGCACCTTGTGTGTGAAAAGCTGCTAACTTAATCAGTTCTCCAGTTAATCGGTCAAATAAAACAGGATTATAGGATGGTCCACTAGTATCATCTGATGGTAACAGAGATTCAGGGGCTACCACCCTTGCAGGGGATGTTTGTCAATAAGGATGTCCTTTACTGGCTGAGTTGAAGGACAACTAACAGAATCCAAACCACATGGTATTTGAGAGTCTAGTGATAGGGTGCCACCTCCAGCATCAGCAGATAGCGCAGCAGAAACCTTGTCCATTGACATTAAATGATCAAATCTGCGAGCCACATTTCTGTAGCCTAATTCATGAATAGTAGATTGAAGATGATCTTGAATGTACTTACCCTCCTTGACTAGGGCTGTAAAATCACCAGCATGCCATAGAGTAAGATGACGTTCCAAACATGTGGTATGATCTTTGGCTTTACTCTTGGCATGGGGTTTTTGGAGAACCAGCACCTGAAAAATAAAGCAAGCAGTGAGAGCAACAGAGTGAAGAGTTGTGTTATCAGCATAGGCTTGATATAACCTAGCAAGCTCCAGAACAAATTCTTTGCCTATTTATTTATTTGTTTATTTATTTTTGGCAAAGAGGCTAAAATAAATAGCCTGTACACCAAATCATGATAGAAAAAAAATACATATTATTAGTCCAATACATATCCAGCTCTGACTTGAAGTCGTTCAATGAACATGCCTCAATAATATGCTGTGGTAAACTGTTCCAAGAATTCACTACATGATGAGAAAAAATTACTTCGTAGCAAACAAGAAGAATGGCACTTGCAAATTTTTTAATGATGTCCTCTGGTAATTCCTGGTGACTGCATGAAAAAATCATTTACATTGATATCCACTAAATTATTAACTATCTGATATAGAAGTATCATGTCACTACACTGACAACGATAATTAAGTGAAGGCAACCTTAATTCTGTGAGTCTTGTGCCATAGTCACTATCATGCAAATTGTTTATCAATTTGGTTGCTCTTCATTGAATTATTTCAACTTTCTTTTGGTCTAATAGGTAGTGGGGGGCCCCATATTACATTACCATACTCTAGTATAGGACATACCATAGATCTGTATAGACGAACCAACATTGCGGAGTCTAAATGAGAAAAACTTCTTTTAATCAACCCAAGTATGTGATTTGCTTTGTTGGTTACAAGTGAAGTGTGCTCATGAAACTTAAGATCTTGATCAATCGTAACCCTGAGGTCCCTGACAGATTGTGCTGGTTGGATGGCAGTGTCGCAAAGGAAATAGGTGTAGTTTTCTTTAGTGCCAAGATGTAAGATATTACCCTTGCTAACACTGAATTTTAGTTTCCACTTAAATGACCATTCAGAGAGGCAATTCAAATCTGATTGGAGCCGGATATAATCTTCATGTGACTTTATACATCTAAAAATCTTGATGTCATAAGCAAACAGAAGAATTGGCCATGGACTATCAATGATATCAGGTATGTCATTCACATATATATTGAAAAGTAAGGGCCCCAAAACAGATCCTTGGGGCACGCCACTAAGTACATCAGTCCAGTGACCATTTAAGATAACTCTCTGTTTCCTTCCAGTAAGAAAACCTTCGATCCAAGAGAGTAATTTGCCCTGAATACCATATCCATACAACTTGCTCAGCAAGTACTTGTGTGGAACCGAATCAAAAGCTTTTTGGAAATCCAAGTATGTAACATCCACAGGGAATTTGTCATTCAAACATTGTGTCCAATAATTCATTGCACAAAGTAGTTCGCTGGTGCAAGACCTTCTTGCGGTAAAACCATGTTGACTTGGTGAAAATAAGTTGTTATTACTCATATAAGCAGAAATACTGTCTTTGATGATAGACTTCATCAATTTCACAATTGGGGAGATAAGACTAACTGGTCTATAGTCAGGGCCGCCCAGAGAAATTAAGGGGCCCGGCAAGGAGTTAAAGTGAGGCCCCAGGGGCAAGGAGGTTTCCGTTCTGAATCACAACTTCACCCAAACTGTAAGTTGAAGACCAAAAAAAAGGTCATTACATGCTGACAATGACAATATACCTACCCCTCACCAACCATATCTCCTTATTTATAAGCTTGCTACACTGCTCCTCTGAAGAATACTGTGACTGCTCTATTAGAGTATATTGATTTTTAAACAAGTATTCAAAGTGCCCTTCATGAGGCCTCCTGGGACCCCTTTCAGGCTGGGGCCTGGGGAAAATTGCCCCAGTTGTCCCCCCGTGGGCAGCCCTGATTCCTTAGTAAAGCTATGATAATCATTTTCACAATTGCTTCCTGCATGTAGATAAAGTGCTCTCTGACTACGTCCTGAATTTGTTGGTAGACAAACCACATGTGTAGCCATTTCATGTCAATTGTTGTAAGTGTTTAGAGTGGGGCACTGATGTATATAGTTATATAGCCATCAGTTCATCATCGCTCAATAGTGGCTACGTACCATTATTCCACAAAAATTAAAACTCAAATATTTAAAGACAAAAATAAGTCAACTCGATGTTATACTGTTTTTACACACATCATATTATACCAAACTACTAACCATGCCCTAGATCTGTGAGACCTCTTCCTAGTCACCACTATCACTACAATAATTACTATGACAATCACAACTATCAACAAGAGCACTCCTCCAGCAATAGCTGTACCAATTATTGCAAGGTTAGACCCACTGTCGCGTATAAAGGTATATTATACATGGAGCAGTAGTAGTGAAGTGAAAGCACTTCTATAATAGAGACTCTAGAGTATACAGTACCTTTGTGTGATAATACTGAGTTACTCGGTAATTAAGTTATTAATTTGGGAGTCGCCTATATATAGGGATCTCTCCCCAAATGCCACTCATAAAACCATCAGAATATAAACATTATAATTATGTGTGTGCGTGTGCATGTGTGTAAGAGTTAAAGCATGCCTAGGCAGTGCTTTAACTGGTATAGAGAACTGTCAAATTGAGGTACACACAAGACACAAGAAGCAATTAGAAACTCATGAGGTAATCTTATCATCGGTAGAATAGGCATTGCACCTGTGCAGCGCTGTGTCAGACTAGCATGAGCAAGAAGATGAGTCTAGTCTGTCTTCTCAACAACTAAACGTTTTCGATGGTGGTACTTAATAAAGTATATTTCCATGATATTCCTAGGATTCGTCCGTTTATGCAAACAGAGCATAGTATGAACATATACTGCTGCTGACCACAAGCATCCATCATTGAAATCTTCAAGTATGTCTATAAATTAAATCCAGTGGTTCTGCTCGTACTAGTTGGGTTGACTGGTCAGCCAGTGCAGTACAGGCCATCAGCCTAGACTGGCTTGATTAATTGGTTGTGCTGGCCAGAATGAGTGAGTAATCACTCAAAGCAGGCTATTAGCCTGCAAAGTAGACTTGGCAGTTCTATAACTACCTGATATAGAACTGTGGGTCTATCAAAGTCTGCCCAATATAGAACAGTTGTGTTCTGTATTATATAACAGTCACGTGCACACGTCTATGTGCTAATTTAAACAAACTAGTGAATTAAAAAATGAAGTAGGGATCCAAATGATAAAAACTGGTGAAATGATTAAGAGATGTGAATGATGGTATTACAACATAGCCCTGTTGAAAAATCCCTACTTTGTTTTGGATTTTCCCACAGCTATGTAAATTCATACCTCTTTAATATTTCATCGCTTGGATTCCTACTTCATTTGTTTAAATATAAATAGCTTACATACCTTTTGAATTAGGGATAAATGAGTCATAATCAACAGCACACAAACTACCATAAACCTTGCATGCTGATTTTGTTCTGCCAAGTATCAGAGATATCAACTTTTCAGTCATCCAAACACTAGGTGTGGTGTTCACTGGTTGTGACAACTTGTGGTTCCAGAAATTGATGTATCTGTGGAGTCATTAGATATTTTCACATTGTATTGATACACAAAATCAACAAATTGCCACTGTTACTCATAGTCCCTCGCACTAATCGAGTATTTACAGTTTATGAATGATGATACCATGCTTTATGTTATCCCAGAAAATCATGCTTGTGGTGTTGTGTAGCTACCATTGAGTTTAGTAAGAATTGAGATAAAGCTGCATATTGTTAGTCTGGTGCCCAGACCCCACCCACTGCATTGAATAGGGTCTGGTGACTTATGCTAGATTTTTGGGCCCACTGCCATATTGTTTATGTATTTGTATCCATGGTTCCGTCGGCCATCTTTGTCATTCTAGCCTATCAAATCGCATTGTAGCTGAATTAAAGTGTCTGATTGGGCAGAAAAGAAAAATGGCATAGGGCCCATAACTCTAGTGTTTGTCACCAGACTCCACACCCTACTCAACACAGTAGGTGGGGTCTGGGTACAAGACTACATATTGTCTGACAGAAATACTAATAGAACATTCACACTATGTACTCTAATAGAGCAGTCATGTGTCCATCTAAATTTTTTGATGCCACACATTATTGTGAGCAGCGTTTGAGATCCCACCAAAGTTTAAATTTGCCCGTACCAAGGAACTTTATTCCTGAAGTAGTGCCTCTTTTCTTACAGTTTAACACCTGCCAGTACTGCTACATGAATCAAGACACACGGTAGTGTGTCGTGCGGCCCAAGAAGCCGGCGCGCAACCCCGTGAGTATATTGACAGGAAGAAAGAAAACGCAATTTTCGCACCTCCGTAGCTCTGTGCTGCCTTGATGAAACAAGACAAATTTTGCTGTGTACATTCCCTCCAACTTCAGTACTCCACATTCCAAATTTGAGCGAAATCGCTTGAGGCATTCCTGAGATATGCGACTTCAAAAATTGGCTTAGTTTCTTCGTTTTTTCTTCTTATTTTTCTTCCTCTTTTCGCACACTTACAAAAACTGCTATAAAACGCGAACGCGTTATCCGATTGCCTTGGAATTTGGCACACAGAAGGGGGGCATAAAGGCGCATTTCTGTACCAAGTTTGGCTGGAATACCATAAACAGGCAAAGAGGTATGAGCGATTATGCACGAAAAATAACACCAATATGTTGTCACGCCTACAGGGTAAACCGCGTATGGGAAGAAGCTGAAAATCGGTGGGTGAATAGGTTAACTATTGAACCTCAAACCTTTTGTGATTTGAAAGAAATCGAGCTAAAAACCAGGAAGATACAGCGAAACAATCAACAGTGTGTAACAATTACGCAATCGAGATTAGCAAATTTTTTTCATTATTATTATTATTATTATGCTTGCCACGCCTACCAGATAAACCACTTGGGGTAATGCTTTGAAAATCGCTGTACAGATGGAGTTATCATCTTAGAAAGGCTCTTCAATGGTGTAGAAAAATCAGACTTAAAGCCACGGAGTTATAACACGAAATCCAACTTGGTGTAGCAAGTGCGAGATCGAGATACTCTAATAGAGCAGTCGTCCTAATAAAGCAGTCACCCTGAACTGAATTCAAGAGATCAGTTAGAAATAAGTAACCTGTATAGAGATCAGCTACAAACAAATCATCCTGTAGAGAGATCAGCTAGAAGAAGTTACCTTGTAGATAGTTCAGCTACAAACAATTCACCCTGTACAGAGCTCAGTTAAAAGAGGTTTCCTTGTAGAGAGTTCAGCTACAGACAAATCACCCTGTAGAGAGATCAGTTAGAAGAAGTTACCTTGTAGATCGTTCAGCTACAAACAATTCACCCTGTAAAGAGATCAGCTAGAAGAAGTTACCTTGTAGAGAGTTCAGCTACAAAGAAACCATCATGTAGAGAATTCAGCCGCAAACAAATCATGTATAGAGAGTTCAGCTACAAACAAATCTCCCTGTAGAGAGATCAGCTAGAAGAAGTTTCCTTGTAGAGAGTTCAGGTACAAAGAAACTATTCTGTAAAGAGCTCAGCTGCAAACAAATCACCTGTACAGAATTCAGCTACAAACAAATCACCCTGTAGAAAGATCAGCTAGAAGAAATCACCTTGTAGAGAGTTCAGCTTCAAAGAAGCAATCATGTGAGAGTTCAAGTACAAACAAATTGTCCTGTAGAGAGATCAGCTAGAAGAAGTTACCTTGTAGAGAGTTCAGCTACAAAGAAACCATCATGTAGATAGTTCAGGTACAAACAAATCACCCTGTAGAAAGATCAGCTATAGAAGAAATCACCTTGTAGAGAGTTCAGCTACAAAGAAACTATCATGTAGAGAGTTCAACTACAAACAAATCACCCTGTAGAAAGATCAGCTATAGAAGAAATCACCTTGTAGAGAGTTCAGCTACAAAGAAACCATCATGTAGAGAGTTCAGCTGCAAACAAATCACCTGTAGAGAGTTAAGCTACAAACAAATCTCCCTGTAGAGAGATCAGCTAGAAGAAGTCACCTTGCAGGGAGTTCAGTTACAAAGAAATAAACCATGTAGAGAGTTCAGCTGCAAACAAATCACCTGTAGAGAGTTCAGCTAGAAACAAGTCACCCTGTAGAGAGATCAGCTAGAAACAAGTCACCTTGTAGAGAGTTCAGCTAGAAGAAGTCACATTGTAGAGCTACAAAGAAACTACCATGTAGAGTTCAGCTGCTAACAAATCACCCTGTAGAGAACTCAGCTACAAACAAATCGCCCTGTAGAAAGATTAGCTAGAAGAAGTTACCTTATAGGGAGTTCAGCTATGAACAGATCACCCTGTAGAGAGTTCAGCTACAAACAAATCACCCTGTAGAGAGTTCAGCTACAAACAAATCACCCTGTAGAGAGTTCAGTTACAAAGAAACCACCATGTAGAGAGTTCAGCTGCAAAAGAAATCAATCACTCTGTTGAGAGTTCAGCTAGAAGAAGTCACCTTGTAGAGAGTTAAGCTGCAAATAAATCACCCTGTAGAGAATTCAGCTACAAACAAATCACCCTGTAGAAAGATCAGCTAGAAGAAGTTACCTTGTAGAGAGTTCAGCTACAAAGAAACCACCATGTAGAGAGTTCAGCTGCAAACAAATCACCTGTAGAGAGTTCAGCTAGAAACAAGTCACCCTGTAGAGAGATCAGCTAAAAACAAGTCACCCTGTAGAGAGTTCAGCTAGAAGAAGTCACATTGTAGAGAGTTCAGCTACAAAGAAACTACCACGTAGAGAGTTCAGCTGCAAAAAACTCAATCACCTTGTAGAAAGATCGGCTAGAAGAAGTTACCTTGTAGAGAGTTCAGCTACAAAGAAACCACCATGTAGAGAGTTCAGCTGCAAACAAATCACCTATAGAGAGTTCAGCTAGAAACAAGTCACCCTGTAGAGAGTTCAGCTAGAAGAAGTCACATTGTAGAGAGTTCAGCTACAATGAAACTCCCATGTAGAGAGTTCAGCTGCAAACAAATCACCCTGTAGAGAACTCAGCTACAAACAAATATGCAGTGTAAAAAGATCAACTAGAAGAAGTTACCTTGCAGAGAGTTCAGCTACAACGAAACCACCATGTAGAGAGTTCAGCTACAAACAAATCACCTGTAGAGAGTTCAGCTAGAAACAAGTCACCCTGTAGAGAGGTCAGCTAGAAACAAGTCACGTTGTAGAGAGTTCAGCTAGAAGAAGTCACGTTGTAGAGAGTTCAGCTACAAAGAAACCACCATTTAGAGAGTTCAGCTGCAAACAAATCACCCAGTAGAAAGTTCAGCTATGAACAGATCACCCTGTTGAGAGTTCAGTTAGAAACAAGGAATCATGTAGAGAGATCACCTAGAAGTATCGCCTTGTAGAGAGTTCAGCTACAAACAAATCACCTGTAGAGAGTTCAGCTACAAACAAATCACCCTGTAGAGACATCAGCTAGAAGAAGTCACCTTGTAGAGAGTTCAGCTATAAAGAAACCACCATGTAGAGAATTCAGCTGCAAACAAACACCCTGTAGAGAACTCAGCTACAAACAAATCGCCCTGTAGAAAGATCAGCTAGAAGAAGTTACCTTGTAGGGATTTCAGCTACAAACAAATCACCCTGTAGAGAGTTCAGCTACAAAGAAACCATTCTGTAAAGAGCTCAGCTGCAAACAAATCACTTGTACAGAATTCAGCTACAAACAAATCACCCTGTAGAGAGATCAGCTAGAATAAATTACCTTGTAGATAGTTCAGCTACAAACAAATCTCCCTGTAGAGAGATCAGCTAGAAGAAATTACCTTGTAGAGAGTTCAGCTACAAAAAAACCACCATGTATAGAGAGTTCAGCTGCAAAGAAATCACCCTGTAGAAAATTCTGCCAGAAACAAATTGCCCTGTAGAAAGATCAGTTAGAAGTAGTTACCTTTTAGAGAGTTCAGCTACAAAGAAACCATTCTGTAAAGAGCTCAGCTGCAAACAAATCACCTATACAGAATTCAGCTACAAACACATCACCCTGTAGAGAGATCAGCTAGAAGAAGTTACCTTGTAGATCGTTCAGCTACAAACAATTCACCCTGTAGAGAGAGCAATTAGAAGAAGTCACCTTGTAGAATGTTCAGTTACAAAGAAACCACCATGGAGATTTCTGTAATCAATATAATATTATGTGACCGGATTTGCGAAAAGGGGTCTTCCACACACATCCAATTCCGTAACCGTTGGAGACCATAACTCAGTGTTCAAGTAACATATTAAACTGAAAATTTCACCACGTATTCAGCTATAGTGGTGCTCACCACTGTCCAAAATTCAAGGCAATAGCTCTTTCCAATCTGAAGTTATCAATTGTCAAAGTTGGCAAATTGGATGTGTGTGGAAGACCCCTTTTTGCAAATCCGGTCACATATGTATTATACAGTATATATAATTTGTACATTTACTGATCAAATATTTAAAGTACATCTACTTCATCTTTTCTTCTTCCTGTAGTAAAGAAAAAAACATAGGTTAAAAAAGTCCCAAAGCTGGCCATAGGCCGGCTTTGGGGTATACAAATACAAAAAGAAATGAAATCTAATCCAAAACAGCCAAGCTGTAAAAAAAGTGTGCGGCCCTCAGAAAGGCTATGGTGAAAAAAGATGTGAAATCCAAGGTGGCGGCCAAGAAATGGCTGTGATGGTAGGTTAATGGTAAAAATTTTAATAATGACAATTTAGGTAAATTTTGTGAAGCGGCACAAAAATTCACCTGAATTGTTTTTATTAAAATTTTTACCATTAACCTACCATCACAGCCATTTCTTGGCCGCCACCTTGGATTTCACATCTTTTTTCACCATAGCCTTTCTGAGGGCCGCACACTTTTTTTACAGCTTGGCTGTTTTGGATTAGATTTCATTTCTTTTTGTATTTGTTTAGTTTATCTGTATGTTAATTTGTAATATTCAGTTCTCAGACATGGAAGAACAGCTATGCAGAAAATCAAATCAAGTCAAATCAGATAGTCACATGACATGTAGTCCACTTAATTAATTTATAACTTATTTTGTAGCACTTGGTCAGCCTTTAGATGACTATGGATCCTCTATAAGCAGTAAATACATAATGGGAGATGTCAGAAAATGATATGCACACTCCAACAAAGATGGCATTTTCAAAAAAGATGACTATTCCTAACTACATGTGAAAGCATGGTGTGTTATGGAAAAACCAACATAGCTACAGGTTTGTAGGTAGAGGGGTTCCTTGAAGACAGAGGTCCACAATTGCAGTGAAAAGTTAAGGTCCACAACTTTAGTAATATTATAAAGTCCAACATTTTAGTAGCAAAAGTCACCAAATTCAGTCCCCAGACTACCCTACAACATACTTCACATGCCTGATGTAGGGTGCACCACACCACACAAAAAAAAGGTCCACTTTTTATCCACTTGAGCAACTGTATTACCACATCACTGCCTCCCTATAGCTACATTCCTTCCCGCATACCAAAAGAAATTGAAATATTAATACTAGTTAACAAGTACACGAAAAAATTTGGAATTTTCAACTAGAGTAGGGGCCATAGCACATTGATAAAAAGTACTGAAACAAGTTGGAGTAGTCCATGATATTAAATCACAGTAAAACAATAAGAAGTGTTAGCTATATCCCTACTGTGCACAAGATACCATAACGGAAATGCACGGGATATAGCTATATAACACTTCTTCAGTGTTGTTTTATTGTGATTTAATATCATGGACTACTCCAATTTGTTTCAGTACTTTTTATCGATGTGCTATGGTCCCTACTCTAGTTGAAAATTCCAAATATTTTCGTGTGCTTGTTTGTTAATTAGCTAACTTTTTTTTGTAAATAATTTTATTATGGCTGGTGAACCCATGCATACCGCTGCTGCACGCCCCAGCTATATCAATTATCGTCTGAAAAGTACAGTATCCATTACGCTTCATTGTCAGCTATGTTCAACCCATTACACAGCATTTCGAATCAAGAACTTTCCCGGAAGCACTTCTACAATCTACACATACCAAAAGAAATGGTGCCGCGCCCCAATTTTATTAATTATCGTCTGAAAAGTGAAGTATCCATTACGCTTCACTGTCGGCTATGTTCAACCCGTTCCACAACAATACAAATCAAGAACTGTTTGAAAAGCACCTCTGCAATCAAAATAGCCACTATGAAAAATACGGACAATTTCCGTTTCAAAGGGAAGCCATCACATGCTACATCGTTATCTCTTACATAAGTTGCAGCATTATGGAATACGTCATGAGATCTTAGAATGGACTTCATCCTTTTTGAGCAGCCGCACTCAATATGTTACTTGTAATGGTTCTCAATCATCACCCATCGATGTTATTAGTGGAGTGCCCCAGGGCACTGTCCTCGGACCCTTATTATTCTTAGTTTACATTAATGACTTACCTGATTGTGTATCATCTTCTTGTGGCTTGTTTGCTGATGATTGTCTGCTCTATAGACCAATACATACTACAGATGATAGTCGTTTCTTACAGGAGGATTTGTTACGAATTGAAGAGTGGGCTAATAAATGGATGATGACATTTAACACAGATAATGTGAAGTATTACAAGTTACTTTAAGTAATCCAAAACCCACAAGCTATTTCCTGTACAATAATCAACTAAGAATGGTTAGTCATGCAAAATACCTTGGTGTGATATTGGACTCTAAGATGAACTGTAACAAACATATTACCACTATTTGCAGAAAAGCTAATAGTGTATTGGTGCTTCTTAAGCGTATAATCTATATCATTGTAATTCTCAAATACGAAGCCAAGCCTACTTCTTGTATGTGAGACCAATACTAGAATACGCATCAATAGTTTGGGCACCATATACTAAGACTAACATTGAGAAGCTTGAAAGTGTTCAGTGACGTGCTGCCAGATTTGTGGTGTCTGATTATGATTTTTCAAGTAGTGTTACCAGTATCCTGAATGAGCTTAAATGGTGTAGCTTGGAGGTTAGAAGACAAGTAAGTAGACTGATGATGTTTTATAAGATATTGCAAGGTTCTGTCGCACTAGAACTACCCTATGAGATATCTCTCATCGACACTGTTACTAGAGGGCACAATAGAAGATATCAAACACCTTTTTCAAGAATTGATATACACAAATTCAGTTTCTTCCCAGCTACTGTCAGATTGTGGAATAGTTCACCTGACTCAGTTGTTAATTTGGATTCCTTTGAAGCATTCCGTAGATCTGCTACTGATTTCTTAAACAAATTATAATTTATAATTCTTTTTATACTTAATTAACTACTTAACTTAACTACATACTATATTGCACGTATACTCTTTCAGAGTCCTGCAATTATTATAATAATAATAATGCTACCACCAAATCGACAAATCCCTGTCAGCAAAGATGAATGGGACACAAAGGAGGACACTGGTAAGTCCATGAAGAATGCATTGTACACGAGACCCGATTGTACATACTGCGGTATGCCAAAAGGCACCTGTCGGGCCAAAGCGACATCAAACAGTGAAAAAATAAAGCATGTAGCCTTACTCAGAGCCGTTATCGAGTTACACTTGTCTGAAGGCATCAGTCAGTCAGTTACTTACTTACTCTGTCAGTCAGTAGAAAATTCCGTCGAATAAAAAAATTTTAAAATTCCGTAGCAACTTGCTGAAAGTGTTTCGGGTCAATCTGAAAGCTTGTTTGGGCTTAGTTTAACCTCACCAATACTGCCTCATCATCGTCAGGGAAAATTGAGGCTGGTTTTTGGGTGATGTTATTTCGTGGGCCATGCCTACTCCTTTGTGGTCCCTACTATACAGTTACTATCGTACTGTACGATTTCCGATAAAACATGTATAAACACATTTTACATTAGAGCTACTAGGCTGTCAAGTGAATTATTTTTCATAATTGCTTGGAAGAAAATAATTCATAATTATATAGAAAGTTCAAAAAAATTGTTGGTTAGACATCAACATAACATAGGTTAAAATGTTCATAGCATAACAGATAACAGTAAGTCAGTGTACCCTTGGACCACTTTTATTCCTAGCTTACATTAATTAATGGTTTGTTTTATCGTTTGCTTCTGTCCTTTGCATGCTAATGATTATAGCTTCTTTATTCTTAGTGATGCACTCATTTCTGACAAGTTACACAAAGATAAGCTTGTATCTTAAATATAGGGTACAGGCTGCTCTCCATGCACAGGAAAATTTTGGTAGCAACATGGATACAAACCTTCTGTGCATGGTTTATATAAATATTAACAGCTGCTATAAGCTACTCTAATTCATTGGCTACTATAAAGAATACAATGAAATTGCCTTAATTGAACAGTCAGTTTTGTCTACATCAGTAAGTGCTTGAATCACTGCAGTTCAGATCAGTATACTGCTGGAAAAGATGTAATTTTTAGCAGAATATTATTTTATAATGACACTCCCTGGAGTCAGCAAAATAATATCAATATTCCCAGTAGAAATTGTATATGGACAATGCTAACAGACCTGTGTGCAGCTGTATTTTAGGGTTCGCAGACAGTATTAAGATATTGTTATAAATATAAGACGAAAAACAATTTCCATAATCCTTAATTGTATTCAGCTTGCATTCTTTGAGAAGCTACTCCATGGCACTTCTATGTAGTTTATTAGAACAACTAAGGGTATTCACATGTTGGTTTAAACCTCCATCAATTAGGCTGAGATTCCACCAGACAGGCATCTTACTATCATCAGAGTTTAGTGTACCACATGTGCCAGTGAGCACTAGTTGATGCCTTGCTTGCATATGAATCAAACAGATAGATAAGTGACTTCATTCTTAGTACTGTAGTCGTTACCTCTTGTACACAAATATAAATTTGACCTTGTGACTCAACATAATTTATGTGCATGGAAATGTATTTGAACTTAGTTACAAAATATAGTGATTATTTAAATGTGTTAGCCCTTAACTGCACGATTAAATTGTGCACATGCAGCAATACAGAAAATGTGTGTCACATGTATCATATTATATTGTATATGTTTAATCATCAGGATCTTCATTATCAGTCAGGGGCATTCTGACTACATCTCCTTTCATCGACATACTGTAACCAATATACCACCATATCAAAACTTCCGACATACACACACACAACATATTATACACACAAAAATTATATTTTGAATGATGCATAGTAAGCCTATTTCACAAATTCAACATACTTGCACCACTGTAACAACACATCAACACATATAGTACACATACATGCATGCATAAGTGATGGACCTAGGATTTTTAAAGAGTATTCTGAAAATGTATTTTGATATACTATTGCTAGGGGTGCTTTTTCATTAGTATGACCACAACTAGAGTACACATGTGTAATGTGGTCACTATGGATGGCAAAGAAGAGAAGAGATATTGAAAAGCTATAGAGAAAATCATTCGCAGAGCTACAAGCTAGGTCACCAATACTTTTTTGTTAATTAACCCCTGAATACTTTTGAATAAAGCGGTATCTAGGGTTGTTTACTATGACAATAATTATATCTAGCTACTACTAGCTAGACTACTATTTGGCTAAAGTTATAAATGAGTACTTTGGGTAAAACTGTACTGTAACCCAGCTACTATAAATCCACCTTATAGTTTTACTTCTACAAATCAAAATTAGATTATCTATGTGACCCTCACCTAAATAAAAAGCTAGGGTGAAATAAGTTGTGAAATCAAAGGTGACGGCTGCAATGATGTTAATGCATGCTGATCATCTTTAACAATAACAGTGTAATCATTAAAAATGACATTATTGCAGCCACTTCTAGGCTACAGCTATGAATATATATCAGCAGTACTAAGATCTTTGCACTATCTACCTATGTAACTAGCTGAGTGAAACAGTCCATAGGTGACCTGCTGAGTGATACAACCTGACTAGTTTATATTTTTCTCAACACTGACTTCCTTGTTGTCTGGAGGAATAAATCAATGGGCACTAGAATCTACAGATATCGTAAACTTTAAGGATATCTTTTTCTTTAAAACGTTATGCAAGTTACATCCCTGTGTTAAAAGACTATAATATGTTGTCACATTTTCAGGGTAAACCACTTCTTTGAATAAGTTGAAAATCAGTGTGTGCATTGGTTAAACATCATAGCTTAAACCTATTGTGGAATTGGAGTAACGAATTATAATGTAAAAACAGAAACAAGTACTTGATCGAGATTCATATAAAATAGACCAAATAAACTACTTATGGAATTGAGTTGAAAATACATGGATAGTCTACCCATCACTGCTAAAATTTTGTAAAGTGCATGCACTGTAAGCTACCAGCGTTGAAACCAGGTCGGGTCAATCGGGTCACATTTTGTACGGGTCATCCGGGTCTGACCTGGTTTACAGATTACCCAGGTCTGACCCGGATTGGATCACACGAGAAACAAAATCGTTAGTTTGATGATGTGGAAACTTATTGATGCTAGTCATGCAGTTCTTTTGTGAGCCACGCCCACTTATCACGTTGTAAGCATATGTTCAGCCATGCCCATTTATTAGTAGCTGCAGTCTGTAGCATGAAATCGTGTATGTTGCTGTCTGCAAGCTTACGTGGAACCACACCCACTAATCCATTGTTGTTGTACGAGTTGTATATAGTCTAGTCTTGCAACAGGATAAGCACTTTGTGAGCCACACCCACTTTAATATATCAGGAAAGTGTAATACTAGGTATACACAAAGCCACACCCAATTGCTGTCTTTAACTACACAAAACCAAACCCACTGACTAATTTTAAAATTATAAACTTACTGGTTTAGTTATCACATAACTACTCGTTTACTCAATACGTTAAAAATGTAGTCTTGCTCGCTCGAGACTAGCCAAAACATAGCTCTTAGCGCATGTCTTGGCTTTAATTAATCCAGGTCAAATCCGGGTCAGTGGGTCGTCCAGGTCAACAGTAGTGATCCGGTTTCAATGCTGTAAGCCACTATAGTGGCTATAGCCAACATCAATACAGAAGGTCACACTGACTTGCAATTAAAATTTTTGGAATGCTGACATTCTTTAAAAATGATGTATGTACATGTTTCACCATTTGTGATGTTCCTTTGCCATGCTACAATGGTTTAAAGAGAACAATCATTAAAAACTTCAATGCCTGCTTATTGTATCTCAACCAACTCGGTACCAAGACTCACCTCAAGCTCTTCATATACATGTGAGCCTAGCAAACAGTGGGTTTGCTTGTATAGCAGTTTGTAAGTTTGCAAAAGAAAAAGGCAAAAATTCCTAAGAAAATTAGCATTTTTTCAGTACTTGTATCTCAGTAATTCCTGATGGGATTGTGCTCAAATGTAGAATGTAAACTACTGAAGATAGAGGGAATTTCAAACAAAATAATATTCTAAATGTATATATTTGATTCCTAAACACTTACAATTATGTTTTTGTAGCAAATAAAACCGCTTCATTTGTGCTGATCTGTACAACTACTACAAACCCCACTTTTAAATTAAAAAAAGAACGACAAAATATTTCATGTAGTTTTAAAAGTCTTTGCCATTGTAAAGTACATCTATAGAATGTCGAATCTACTCCCACAGCATTGAATATTTGATTTAGAACGAATAATAAATTATTCAAATGGTTTATTTTAGCCCTACAGTACTGTGTGTCTTGGTCTGCACAGATTAAAAGAGAACTATACATAAATTGTTCTTACTAGCATTTTAGTGTTCTGCTAAATTACTCTAATAGAACATACAGCTGAGCTTGGATTACCAAGTTTCAGATTAGTGAGAATATGTGACCATCTACAGGCTATTCAAGGTAAAATAATAGGAAATATACAGAACAGGTCTTTATCCAACACCACAGAGCTGTACAGCCATGGCCATGCAGAGATCCATTAAGCCCCCAGACTACTTAAACCACTGCGGGGAAAAGCAGCTAGCAAAACCAGACTACTTATGTCAAGTGGCTGATTTTGACAATAAAACTTGTACCCCTGTGTCTGTGGTAAAAAAAATCATAACTGCTGTCATAGGTGATAGCAATTGGACCAGTTTTCGAAGACCCAATCACATATGATGTTTCACATTCCACAATACTCACCGTGTCCTAGACGTACTGGAGCTCTTCCTATTCACCATTATCACTACAATAATCACTATGACAACCGCAACCACCAACAAGAACACTCCACCAGCAGCAGCTGCACCAATAATTGTGAGGCTAGAATCACTGTCACCTGTGAACATACACATAGAAATTAAAACATTCATTGTTTTGGAAAACCACCATCCTTTATTCTTTTACTATTGACACCAAAAGACCTTTATCATATAAAGATTCCAATTTTTTTTGTCTTCCACATGGACTTATCAACTTGTTAACTATCTCAGTACCATTTTACTCATGATGTGATTAGATAATGGAGGAATGTATACATACATATTACATAACTCACCAAATATTTTAATTACGTTGCTATGCACTGCTAAAGAAGCATGGCTCAAACAAACTGTATCAAACTACAAATAACGCACAAAAGTGCACGTGTCTTCTCAACTGTTTTATAGTTGCCCATCATGATTTCTTACACAAAATTCTCCACAAAGAGAAAAACCTCAGAGCTACACTTATATACTCATGGAGAAACTTAAAACAGGTTTCATTGAGTATTTAATTCTTACATGCTGACTGCTTTTACCATTTAATAGTTTTACCATGTGAGTGAGTGAATACAGACAAACATAGATTGGTACACGCACATTTTTACGGTAGGAAACTAGGCACATACCTATGGAAAAAAACTATTACGTACATGCAGTATTCCTGCTGCAAGTCGATATTTTGAGAATAATGTATACATTTTGGGAATAATACAAGCATAATGAGATCTTTTTTGGGAGAAATTCGGAATAGGAAAGTTTTGAGCATAATTTTCTGAGGAAGCTCCAAGTAACAAGGTCTGGAAATGGAAATTTGAAGATGATAACTAAGAAGCAAACTCAGCTGACAAATACTATACAACATAAAATACACAGAAAATCTACCAACATACCTTTTGAATGAGAGCTGTACGTGTCATAATCAACGGCGCACAAACTACCGTAAACATTGCATGCTGATTGCACTCTTGTGACTTGAGACCTAGTGATGCAAAAAAAAAATCACAAAACCTTATAGCAAACTCTACACAAACACACCTGGTGTTATCCGGCAGCACGGACGCCAGGGTTGAAAAACAGCAACTAGTGTTGAAGTTTAATAAAACCTACACATGAACATAAAATAAATGTCAATCTCTTTATAAAAGACACAGGACATAGTATAAATCCAACCATGAGTGCTTCACATCATAAATGACAAGACAGATATTTTTTGTCCATGCATGTAAGCTACATAAGTACACGCAATATCAGTGAGTTTTCGAATCTGATTCACACTACTTTTATGTTATCAATTGTAGCATGTGCTACATACAGTAGGACCTTGATTATCCAAACTTTGATTATCTCGATTATCTAAACAGTAGTGGTGACTGTTCTATTAGGTAAGAGTAGTTAACCTTTAAACCTGCAGAGAACTTTTGGGAAATGCATGTTAACACAATACGGCTTTTGGGAAATGCATGTTAACACAATACGGGAGTGCATGGTGACACTAGGTGGGGGCAACAGAACTGTTATAGCCTACAACAACAACACATTGATTAAAAGTCTGTTCACTGGGCTAAGATTAAATGAACGCTGTAGCTACAGTGGCTTACTTGTTATGAAGCAATGAACAAAGTTAGTCGCGTTTCCATGTTTTCAAATTCTAGCCACGTGTTTGATTTTGATTGCGGGTTTACTCACATGAGTTGTATATGGCCAGATGCAAAATTTAATGACAAATTGAACGGAACTTGTTGCAAGGTGATAGGAGCAACCACCATTGAGTTATGGATGATGTGCAAAGAGTTTGTTTGTTTCCCACCAAAAAGTTACTCACATGGCTAGTTTTGCTTCACTGTTTGGCATTAGGTATCATTTACTCCTTGTTACATCGCAAGTAGATATATGACCGCATAGAAGCCCAGGCGTTTATTTCCTATAAATCATTTTTGACCTGGCATTTAAACGAGACCAGCGTTAATTTGGATCCGGGCGTTTATTTCTTACTAGCCACTCATTGAGAATGACAGGTGCCAGTACAAGTACCTACGAAATACGAAATCCATAGCCCATCACGTACATAAACCCATTTGGACTCCTCTGCTGGGTGAAACATTGGAAGTCGGGCGGAAAGATGATAATGACCACGATAAATATGCTATGGCCATCACCAGAAGAGAAGGCATAGTCGAACAAGACCAGACATCATAAGACTGGTGACGAGACATCACTGTATAGTTAGCAGCTGAAACGAGTTTAGAACCCCTTTCAGTGCATGCGTATTTATTAAGTTTAAATCCAGTTTTCTGGATTATGCAGGTTTAAGGGTTAAACACAGCTCTGTATGCAAATGAATGGGCTTCATTTATCACTTATCTAAACACTTTTGTGATTGAACTGGCACACAGATGTTTGGATATTGGAGGTCCCACTGTACAGGGATACTGTCTAGTGAGCCCATTTTTAGTCAACATCAATCCCTCCTTAATTACAGGTTAGGGAAATGACCACTGCAATTACGAAGCATACAATTCACAACCACCAAGATTTGACTCACTGTTTAACCAGTCAGCAATCTCTTTAAATTTAGTCGTGAAGGAGCTGTGGGTACTTTTCAAGCATGAATACTACAGACATTTAGTAAGATAGTGTTAATAGATAAAAGCCATGTGAGTATAGCCAACAACTTGTGGTGTTTTATTGGAGTGGGTTTTTTTGTTACACGCTCTGCAGGTTTTTATGAGTCAGTCACACATCATTTATACAATTTTTAGTGATGACTGCACTGCATAAGCATCTTGAACAATGTTGTATTGTTAAGTGAAATTTTCAACAGTGGAAGATACAACACAAGAAAATGAATATGCTTATAACAATAATAATTTACACCTGCTCCTATAGTGTCTATTGGATTTTTTCTGGTTACAAGCCATTATCACATCAGATACCATATCACACAAACAAACAAACAAACACACAAATACCACAACCTCAAAGAAAACAGTAGAAACAGCACTATTCAGACAGTAAATTGTCTAGATCAGTGAAAGTGAACACTTACAGGTGTACGTGAATTTAAGTTAATATGTTAAACTAGAATACGGACCCAATAAAAAGCACTGTAGTACGTAACGTGTAAAACACTAAGAAGCGAATATCCCTACTGAGTATTTCAACTATAGAATCTTCACAGCACAGTAAGGATACTCGTTTCACGTTTCTTTTTGTTTTACAGTAATTATATGCACTACTCTATCCAGCTTGTTTCATTAGTACTTAATTTTACTTATACTTGTTTGTGAACCTTATTTTGTAAACTCATGACCACTAGCTAATATCCTCACAGGCACTATATATATCACAATTTAATCATATTCATTAGTGAGATCATGATCTGCAGCAATCATGAATCTAATAATGCAGTAATATTCGTAGAAGCACAAGGCTACAACACAGAACAGCTCCACCAGTTTAACTTTGAGAACATGTGTATTCTAATAAGATGGTGCAGTAACATTGTGTAACGATGTGTATGCCCAGAGATGGAAGCTGTACTGTACTTGACTGATGGCCACTGCATGGTAAGGAAATACAAAAGTAAGACAATAACGCATGATTGGTAAGACCAGCAACATGCCAAAGGTTTATTCTTAAGTGAATTCGAAGTGCTTCTGTGAAAGAAGTAGCTAGTGCCATAGCTGTATATAGCCACTTTACTGCTTGACTGAACACATCAGTTAGGCAGTTAGCAGGCAATAGAAAATTCTGTTGAATAGTTTCCTTTTAAATTCTGTAGCAACTTGATGAACGCATTTCGGATCGATCTGAAGGCACCTTTGGGCTGGATTTTGTCCAACCAATACTGTCATGTCATCATGAGGGGAGATCAAGGCAGGTTTTCAGTGTTATTTTTTATCACGGGCCATGCCCAAACCTTTGTCATTCCTACTATACAGTACTAGCGTATAGGAGGCAATTCGTACACAACAGACAATTTCATTAGATACATGGTCCTTGTAATTATAGCAAAAACTAAGCTATAACAAATGAAAAACAAATTACTATGCACAGCTAACACCCAGTTCCTTGAACACTAATACACACATTACACAGTGATACCTTTTTACACTGTTCATTACATGCTCCTGTGTTCAATACACTCTCACAAGGTTCAAACTATAGGATACAAATAGTACATAATTACTACGTATACAAACCAACCATCACTTACTATGTCAAAGTTATCCTTAGGTAGTTGACTGTAGCACACAGCACCACTGGAATCCTTAGCACAGAAGACAGCAAGCAGCTTTACAACACCAATACCTTTGTACTCATCTGGTAGGCTATCCTCAATAAACGACTATAAGAAATTAGTAAAAAGCTAAGGCAGTAGTATACTTATAGTGAATGACAGCTGGTAATGTGCATTTGAAACACTTTATTTGTGATATACTGTATCTATTGGCATGCAATGAATTCAATCAGCTGGGATATCACCTACATGGCACAGAGGTGTAGGAATGTATGTGGCAACACCAATAGAATATCAAATGAATAAGACTGCTATTATTTCCATACAGCACTGAAAAGCACTATTGATCATGTGCGCAAGATTTTAAATTGCCAAAGTAGCCAAAATGATGCTATCTGCTTGTTGTATGACCAAATTGTATTATATAGACAGTTACAGATTTGCTGAAAACTGACACAATTAATCAAGTCCATAAAATGAATGCTCCGAACAAAGACAACCAGAAAGCACTTTAAACCAGTTAAAGCACCTTGAACCAAATGCAGTACTCAGCTTTGCTCTGTGGAGTGTTAGTCTCTCACCCGGGCAAGCCCTCAATCATGCTATTTTTCCGGCATATTGTACTCATCAGTGGCAGTTTATTTTGTGGATGTAGCAACCTTGGTAGCAACCCACTTTTATACTAAAAACTACAACAATAGATGCCGGCATCCCTTCAACTGATCCCAGAATCTGGGAATTCAGAACTTATCCCACCCAACGGGAAAAAGTGCATGGTCTGGGGCAGGAGGGGCTACAGTATACAACGCCGGCTTGCGTTGAATAGTTTCTGGTTTATAACATACTATAAATGCTCACCCTGCACTTTGGGATCACTTTGTTGATGATGACATTCGAACAGAACGGGTCTGCACACATGCGAGCAAAGCCGAGGCTGGAAATGAAGCCAGACCCGTAGTCATTAGAGTACGAAGGATCATAGTAGTCGTCAGATCCAGCATTGTCATCGTAGTAGTAACCACTACCCCCTGTAGACCCATACAGGCACTGTAGTTCTTTTGGTGAAAGCTGGCTCATGGCTACGAAACACGCCGGCGAGTCAGGAACCTGTCGCTTAGCGGCATCAACATCGCACTGGATGAAAGTGAACAGTAAGACTGCAAAAACTGATTTCATCTCTCTCGAGATTTCTCTCCAACTGCTGGTATTTCGACTAGTCCTCCAGTTTAATTAACACGCCTGCTTTTCCTGCACGCTGCAGCTGCACATTTTCGTAAACTCCTGGATACTAAAAAAGTATACTTTATGGAGAACGTGAGCGTGAACTTGAGTTAGCAAGAGTCAGTATTTTTAGTATTATTAATTACAGGTTAAAGGCACAGCCTGGTAGCTTACTAAAAGTTACAGTGAAAAGTATTCAAGTAGCTACAAATTATATAACTTAAAAATTAATTACAAAATATAAATCGTTTCCTACTGATTGTTGGGGCATTAACAACAGTGTATGGTAAATTGTTCCAGTCATTGATGACGCGATTGCTGACGCGATTGCTGACGCGATTGCTGACGCGATTGCTGAAGAAACGTGATCTTAAAACTACAGCCAGTGTGAGGCTTGAAAATCTTATAGTTGTGACTCCGGGTGATAGCTATCAGTTAATCAGGTGAGAAAAAATTGAGGGGTTGACATCAATTAAACCATGAAAATTTGATAAACTAAAATCATGTCTCCTCTCTTACGACGATAGCAAAGAGATGGAAAACCAAGAGCCCTTAGCCACTGGTCATAAGGTAAATTCCTTAAACTTGAGACCATGCGAGTGACAAGTCTTTGTACCTTTTCTAACATATATAACTTGATCAGTAGAAAAGAAGGACCCCAAACAGCGTTGGCATACTCCAATACTGGGTCGGACCAGGGACTTGTATAATAAGGGAAGCATGACAGTATCCAAATGAACAAATGCCTTATTAATAATGGTCAGTAGACAATTTGTCTTGGCTACAACAAATGCAGCATTTTGGTGAAACTTCAACTCACCATCCACTAGCACTCCTAAATCTTTCATTATGAACTCTTGGTATTGATTTGATTGATTTGATTACACAGTTTGTTTAACCTCATGGTAGTCAGCAAAAGCCGTTATTCCCTACCAGAGCACATACAGCAATAGAACCAGCGTTGAAACCGGGTCGGGTCAACCGGGTCACATTTTCTCCGGGTCATCCGGGTCACATTTTCTCCGGGTCATCCGGGTCCGACCCGGTTTACAAATTATCCGGGTCTGACCGGATTGGATCACGTGAGAAACGAAATTGTTCGTTTGATGACGTGGAAATTGTGGTATTGTAGACTTTGAACTATATAGAGACAATAATCTGTAAGTATGTAGACTAATGTTCATGAATAAAATTAGCTATTTTTAGTTTCTTGTACTTGATACTTATTTTAGTAACTTTTAATTTCCTTTGTAGTTCTAGAACATTCTCTTAGTGTGACTATATAAATGTGTGCTGTTTGTAATACTTTCAGAGTGTGAATTAAAGTGAATTAGCTATATAATCTTATTGATGTGAACTTAGCTTTAGTAAATTAGCTACTACTAAGATATCACATATTGGCGACGAGAATTTCTATATACTCACGCTATGGCTACTCATTTTGGGAAACTGCAGGAATTTCGACCTGAATCAGACTCTATCAAGTCATACTTGCAAAGGGTAACCTTATACTTTGAAGCCAATGAGATTGATGCTAAGCAAGTTGCAGTGTTACTTAGTTCAATTGGTGCTCCTATTTACACTCTCCTAAGTGATCTACTTGCTCCAGCTACACCAGGTGAAAAATCACTTGAAGTGGTGGAGTCAGCTGATAAAGACTCTAAATCATTTAAGAAGACTGACACAATCAATGCAATAAGACCACGCCCAGCAAACTCTAACCGTCAATTTGAAAGCTGCTACCGTTGTGGGCGTTCAAATCACAATGCTGCAAACTGCAAATTTAAAGAGGCTCAATGTCACAACTGTGGCAAGACTGGACATATCGCCCCCGCCTGTCGCTCTAAGGCTTCACATACCAAAGTCCCTCAAACTAAATCAACTCCTGGACAAACAAAAACTCACATCAAAGCATTCAAAGGCAAAAAGACCCATCATTTACAAGATGACACACAACCACCTGCTGATGAAAATGCTAACAGCAGTGAAGATGAATTTGGGCTCCATAGAGTGGACACTCGTTCTGCTGACCCCATTATTGTTTCATTATCTCTAAATGGACAGAAACTTGACATGGAGGTTGATACAGGGGCAGCTTTCTCTGTCATATCAGAAGCCACAAAACAAGCTTTGTTTAGAAACAAAACTCTACACTCATCTAATCTGGTACTCAAAACATACACAGATGAATGCATGAAGGTAGAGGGCACACTCAATGTGACAGTGAAGTATGGCAACCAAACAAGGAAACTGATGCTAGTGGTTGTAAAAGGGAATGGACCAAGTCTCCTAGGCAGAAATTGGCTGAAACACATCCAACTTGACTGGCACAACATTTTCACCTTAAGAACAGTTAAACTGAAGCAGACACTGTTTTCAAAAGAACTTGGAAAGATTCAGCCATTCACAGCTTCACTTCACATAAAGCCAGATGCTACTCCACGATTTTTCAAACCACGACCAGTTCCCTTTGCAATCAAAGATGCCATCAGCCAAGAACTTGATCGGCTAGAAAAGCAAGGGATAATCTCTAAGGTTCCTCATAGCCAGTGGGCCACACGAATTGTTTCAGTCCCAAAGAAAGATGGGAAATTTCGTATTTGTGGAGATTACAAAGTGACCTTCAACCAAGCTTTGTCAGTTGAAGAATATCCACTACCAACTCCTGAAGAGCTGTTTTCTACCTTATCATCAGGGAAAATATTTTCTAAGCTAGACTTGTCCCAAGCCTACTTACAGTTGCCAATTGAAGACAACTCAAAACCTTACTTGACTATTAACACTCATCAAGGTCTGTATGCCTACAACCGATTGCCTTTCGGCATTTCCTCAGCTCCAGCTATTTTCCAAAAACTGATGGACACTGTCCTACAAGGAATTCCTGGAGTGTGCTGCTATATTGATGACATATTGGTCAGTACCTCAGATGAAGACAGTCACCACTGTATCCTTGAACAGGTGTTTACTCGACTGACTACTCATGGTTTCAGACTGAAACTGGAGAAGTGTGAGTTCCTACTTAAGTCTATTGAGTACTTAGGACATGTGATAACTAAGGATGGTATTGAACCTGTCCCTTCGAAGGTAGAGGCCATTGTGAAAGCCCCACCTCCTGCCAGTGTGCAACAACTTAGATCATTTTTGGGCTTGATTAACTATTATGGAAAATTTATTCCAAATTTGTCAACACTTTTACACCCTTTGAACTCACTTTTACAATCAAACAAGAAATGGTGTTGGTCAACTGAGTGTTCCAAAGCTTTTCAGAATGCCAAGAAACAGCTAACCTCAGCTTGCGTACTTACTCATTTTAACCCCAATTTGCCAATTGCCTTAGCAGCTGATGCCTCTGCATATGGAGTGGGTGCAGTTATTTCTCATATTTTCTCAGATGGTTCTGAACGTCCAATAGCTTTTGCTTCCCGTACATTAACAAGTGCAGAAAAAAACTACACACAGCTAGAAAAGGAAGCTCTGGCACTGATTTTTGGTGTTAAAAAGTTTCACCACTACCTCTATGGACGTAATTTCACTCTCATAACTGACCACAAACCATTAGTTACAATCATGGGACCAAAGAAGGGAATACCCTCTCTAGCAGCTGCACGTTTACAAAGATGGGCAATTTTACTGTCAGCATATGACTACACTATCCAATACAAGTCGACTACAAACCATGGTAATGCTGATGGTCTGTCAAGGTTACCGTTACCTTCAACACTTCCAGACTTAGATTCTCAGTGTGTAACCACTTTTAACATTGCACAAGTGCAAGCTCTTCCTGTAACTTTTGGAGATATTCAGAAAGCTACCAGGCGTGGCACCATACTTGGCAAAGTCAACCATTATGTACAAGAGGGATGGCCTACCAAGGTACCAGAGGAACTTCAACCCTACAAACACCGTGAGAATGAACTTGGTGTTGAGAATGGCTGTGTGATGTGGGGTATGCGTGTGATTGTTCCACAGACACTTCATTCACAAGTACTGAAATCTCTTCATGCTAATCACCCTGGAATCACAAGAATGAAGGCAATTGCACGAAGCTACTTTTGGTGGATTGGACTAGACAAAGCAATTGAAGAATTGGGTAAATTTTGTCAATCTTGCCAAGCTAACCAAGCCAATCCGGCTGCAGCACCTCTACACCCTTGGATATGGCCTGACACCCCATGGAAACGTATTCATGTTGACTTTGCAGGGCCATACTTGGGTCACATGTTTTTTATTGTTGTAGATGCACACTCAAAGTGGCCAAAAGTAGAAGTGATGTCAACTACTACCTCTGTAAAGACAATTGAAGTCCTAAGGTCACTGTTTGCTTGTCATGGATTGCCAGAACAATTAGTATCGGACAATGGTCCTCAATTCACATCTGCAGAATTTAAACAATTTCTAGAAGGCAATCGTATTAAACACATTCTCAGTGCTCCTTATCATCCAGCCTCAAATGGCCTTGCTGAATGCTTTGTACAAACACTGAAACGTACCCTGAAGGCTAGTTCCAATGATGGCAAATCAATTCGCCACCGTTTATCAGAATTCTTGTTTGAGTATCGTGCAACTCCTCATGCCACCACTAATGTTGCTACTTGTGAACTGTTCTTCAAACGAAAACTGAGAACACGTTTTGACTTAATGATGCCAAACACAAAACAACAAGTGACATCTAAACAAGCAGTTCAGAAGCAACATCATGACAAACATTCTAGATCACAACCTATTATTATTATTATATTATTATTATATTGTTTAATTAGCAGAGCCCGCCTGGGGCATAAGTGCTAATGTACATTAAATTAAAAGTGATTGTATAATAATTGTTTGAAGCTGTCAATAGTTTGTTGGTTGATGATGTCTTGTGGTAGTCCATTCCATTCTGGTATTGTTCTTGGAAAAAATGAGTACTTATAATTGTCTATTGATGTATGATAGTGTAGGAATTTTTGTTCATGATTAGATCTTGTAATAGTGACAGGTGATAATGTTGGTAAGTAGCTGTTAGGTATTTCAGTTAGGTTGTGGATAATCTTGTATAGTAGAGATAATCTTGCACATTTTCTCCTTAATTGGAGTGGTGGCCATTCTAATGATGTTAGCATATCAGTTATACTATCTCGCATATTCCTTCTCCATGGTCGATTCAGGACAAATCTAGCTGCTCTATGTTGTATCATTTCTATTTTATTTATGTCCTTTAGGTGGTATGGGTCCCAAATTGCAGCAGCATATTCCAGCACAGGTAAGATAAATTGTTTATAGCTTAGTTCTTTAAGTGCACGTGAACAGCTTCTTAAGTTACGTTGTAAAAAACCGATTAGTCTGGTTGCCTTGTTGCATACATGGTTAACTTGTGGTCCCCAAGAAAGATGGTGATCTATTATTATTCCAAGGTAAGAGTGCTGTTCAACAACTTTGAGGGGTTTGTTTGACATGTGATAAAGAAATGTTGTTTTATGGTGGTGTTTGGATAACTGAAGAATGCAACACTTGTCAACATTAAATTTCATTTGCCATGTTTTAGCCCAAGTATTTAGTGTATTTAAGTCTTGTTGTAATAGCTGATGATCGTTAGGAGAATTTATTGGTCGATAGATAAGACAGTCATCAGCAAATAAACGAACAGTGCTCTGAATATTTGATATTAGATCATTAATATATAGTAGAAATAGTGTTGGTCCTAAAACTGTACCCTGAGGTACTCCAGATGTGACTTTACATGGGGATGAGTATGTGCCCTCAATGACTACTTGCTGTGATCTGTTGTGTAGAAAAGATGTAATCCACTGAAGTGTTTTCCCTCGTATTCCATAATAGTCTAATTTCTTCACAAGCCTGGCATGTGGAACTTTATCAAATGCCTTTGAGAAGTCCAGAATTCCAATGTCGACTTGTAACCTGTTATTTAATGCACGAGCAAAATCATCAATTGTTAGCAGCAGTTGTGATTCACAAGAGCGTCTAGCTCTAAATCCGTACTGGTTGTTACACAATATACTATTTGTTTCCAGGTGTTTCATAATCTGACTGACTAAAATATGTTCCAACGTTTTGCAGACAATTGATGTTAAGGACACCGGACGATAGTTAGATGGATCATGTTTCCAGGCACTTCTGTATTTGTCAGAGAATACAATGGACCACACAAATGGATACCTGGTGTGATTCTACAGAAACTGGGTCCAGTGACTTTTAGTGTTGCAATTAATAATGGCAGAACTGTCAAGCGTCACATAGGCCAACTACGTCATAGGATAGTCACTCCAAAGGCTACAGCCACACCTGCTACCACCTATTCTACAGAAACTGGGTCCAGTGACTTTTAGTGTTGCAATTAATAATGGCAGAACTGTCAAGCGTCACATAGGCCAACTACGTCATAGGATAGTCACTCCAAAGGCTACAGCCACACCTGCTACCACCTCATCTGACACTATTGACACTTATCCTTATTCACCACCAGAGGATACCACTGTCTCTGAAACTACCCCTGGACAACATACCACTAATCCAGCTACAACAGAACCTCCTGAAAGACATTATCCCTTACGACAACGTCGACCTCCTGACCGTCTTACACTTAACTTTGATGGACAAAGTCACTCTTGACAGAGGGAGGAGATGTGGTATTGTAGACTTTGAACTATATAGAGACAATAATCTGTAAGTATGTAGACTAATGTTCATGAATAAAATTAGCTATTTTTAGTTTCTTGTACTTGATACTTATTTTAGTAACTTTTAATTTCCTTTGTAGTTCTAGAACATTCTCTTAGTGTGACTATATAAATGTGTGCTGTTTGTAATACTTTCAGAGTCTGAATTAAAGTGAATTAGTTATAATCTTATTGATGTGAACTTAGCTTTAGTATAATTAGCTACTACTAAGATATCACAGAAATTATAAACGCTATCGCGTAGCTCTTTCGTGAGCCACGCCCACTTATCGCATTACCAGCTTATGCTCAGCCACGCCCATTTATTAGTAAGTGCAGTATGTAGCACGAAACTGAGGGTATCTATGGTGAGGGGTAGCTATTGTCAGTAGGTGGTGACCTTTTTTTTTTTGGGGTCTTCAACCTACAGCTAGGCTGAACACTGTTAAGATTCAGGTGTACCAAAAGCACCTTTAGGGGTATCCAGTTGCATGTTTAAAAACAACTCCCTTCAAGTGTTAGAAAAGGGTGCTGTGGTGACACTTAGAGGGTGTGAAAGAAGAGTGCTAAGGTGCTGCAAGAACTATATAATACCAGAGTGTAAAAGTGCTACAAGAGGTGTAAATCCAGGGTGTGTGGTGGGGTACACTGTTAATTTCCAACACTTTCATGGGGGAGGGGGATCTCCTCCTATCCCTTCATTTTCATTGATGATATATTTAGGAAACACATATTATGACCTGTGAAATACAGTAATTGAACATGATTACAAATACACTTACTTGCTTGTCTTTCTACACTTTATATGTAAGTTGTAATTTGTACTTATAATGTAACTACCAAAGAAACTGTTAATTGTGGGATTTCATTCACAGAAACGCCCTTGTAGGTGTAAAGAGTGTTCCCATTACACCTCATCAATGAAATATAGTTGTATTGATTATCATAATTGTGCAGAAATGCAGCACTCATGCATAGTAAACAAGTTTCCTTTAGCACAATATAAAAGCATTTATGCAACTATTGTTTAGAAAACCAATCCAAATTAGTGACGGCTTCCATGCACATCCACTTTATAACTTAGAAGTACCATAACTCAGTAATTATGTAGGAGTATGCCATTAGTTTCAAATTCTGACCTGGTATTTTACTATGCTATATATGGAAGGACTTTGTGCAAATTTTTAGGCCAATAGCTTGCTGAGTAGTCAAGTTACAGCTGGTTAAAGTCGGAAAGTGTGGAAGCCTTGTTTTGTCAAATTCGGTCACATATTTATTTAATTTATTTAATAATTATTTAGAAGTTTTGAGATAAATGGTTTAGATTTAAAACTATTGTAACTTGCCAAAGCACACATATGAAATTTACACCAGAGATGCATCAATTTATTACCTTTCAGATACTTGTAGTATTCCTGCCAAATAAGAAAGAAAATCTGATGACTTTAATGAGTGAGCTAGCTAGCTCACTACAGTAAAATGTATATTTGTGTGCATATGAATTAGATAATGTCTTGATTGGTGTTCAGGGGCTGTTTACAGTACAGTCCACAAGTGTAGTCAGTGACTAAATGTGATATGCATGAAATGTACTTAGGTGGGGTAAGTAATATGTAGGAGATAATAGTTCACATTTGCTATTTAATGAGGCACTGAATGTGAACTATCATCTCCTACACATCACATACACCACAGGAGTTCACACTATGTACAACATGTTTGGAGCATATCACATGCACATGACACTTTTGATTGTAGTGGAGGTAGAATCACAGCTGCTCACAAAGGAGTGGAAGGTGGGCCATAGAGGAGTGGGAAATAAAGACCACAATTGCAGTCCAGACATGCATGAGGTTACAGAGCTGTGCTGGTTCCGTAGTGCCTGGTATATATGCAGCAAAATCAATTATCAACACAGAATATGTTGGGCAACTAAAATAGGCCATCCACTAATTCCTGTCAACCCAAGATGATCAACCTTACCAAGGCCAGAAATTGCCATTAAGCTTTTCACACCACCTGCACCATTAAAGCCAACCTCAAGTAGTTTGAGCATAAAACCATGAACTAGTATGGTAGTGTGGCTATATACTCTCTGATGGTATTTCATTTTGTCTGATATGCAATTTGTATCAGTTTTGTAGAATCTGATACTATTAATAGCTACTATTATATTCACTTTAAACTGTAGGTGTTTATTTTGCATGATAATTCAGGGCAGGTGCTGCTGTCATGGGGGCCGATAAATCACTTGGTCCATAAATAAACTGCATTCAAGTGTTTCTGCTGCACTTCTAACAGTGTTAGTAACTGTATGCGATTACAATCATAATATTGCACCCTATCATGAAGTGTTAGACCTCTGTTTAGGGTTTCCAATGAACAATTAAGGGTGTTTAGAAAATGGTAACACCCAATAAGTGTGACTATAAACCTCTTACGGTGGTTGTTATTTTCAGGTGTGCTTCAACAACACCCCCTTGATTTTTAGAAAATTATAGGTGTTGTGGTAGCTAGCACCTAAATTTTAACAGTGAAGTTGCAATATTTACTCAACACGAATCGAACGCTCAAAACGTAGTCTCGTTCGCTTGCTCGAGACTATAGCCGAAACATAGCTCTTATCGCACGCCTCGGCCGGCTTTAATTAATCCGGGTCAGTGGGTCATCCGGGTCAGCAGTACTGACCCGGTTTCAACGCTGAATAGAACAATCAAACACAACTACTACAAAACATAACTACAAGCTATACAACCATACTGATAATACAAAATAAGCTACAAGTTCAAGCAAAAGTCTTTAACAGAGGATGTAAATTCATTATAATTAAAAGTAGCCCATGTGGCTACAGTAAGAGAATTCCACCAAACAGTGGCTGACGAAAGTAATGTGTACGGCGTACTGAAGTTGCTGTTGTGTAAACCTTCTGGTCACCTGGAGCGTAGCTAGTCTCACCCCAGACCACAGGGCATAGCCAGACATGACTTTTGGTGATGCCAGCACCCAATTACATGACACTATATATAGTAAATATGCCAATCTAGAAGATGTCACTGTCTGGGGGCATGTCCACATGCCCAGGAAATTTTGAAAATTAAATTTTGTTTCTCCTTTCTCCACATACTTTATAGGCCAGCACATAACTTAATTATTAGTTTCTCATCCCCGCCCGCATCACCATTTTCTTACCTCGTCAAGGATTTTTGCACCAATTTTTTCAGTGCAGTGGATATGAGATCAAGTTTGCCTGGGATTGCTGTATTATAGCTATGGGTATCTCAATCTTCAATTTTATAGCAAACTTTCTTTTCTGTAAGTACATAACATCTAGAAACTTTTAAACATTATACCGGCTCTCTGAATTGAATGTGAGACCAATTTTAACACTTTATTAGAGTAGCTAAATATTTGCCTGACTGCTGTATTTAGAGTGACTGTCCTATTAGAATATCTCAATCTTGATAGATATATTGAAATTTTATTTACCATCAATGACGCAGATCATACCACCCATTACATTTCACCAGCTTCATCCACAAGGTCATATTCAGAGCAGTTATTTCTCCAGAACTATTAAGAATGAAACACCTTGCCACTGACCTCTGACTTGGATTTCTTTTACAATCACATTATTGCACTTGTAATTAGATAATTGGTTTGTGCATTATAACTTTCTTTTTTCCTGAGCATACCAGCGCTCAGTACAAATAATAAATAAATAAAACATATTGGTAAATGATAATTAATATTGCAATTAGAAATATTCTGAAATAAGTTTGAAATATGTAAATATATTGGGACTATTGTGCACAATTTTAAAACGGTATTACAGGGAGTTCTGGAAACCCCTCAGTGATTAGTGCATCAACGTTTTCAGTACAGCTTTCCTAATTGCCTTTATAGTCAGTGCATGTTCACCTGAGCTCCTGCCAAATATAGTAATATCACAGAGGTGAACATGTGTTCACTCCCAATGGTTTTGTACTGTCTATACTAAATGTATGGGATATTTTCAAAGCCTCACAACTCACTTGTTCTTGGCCATATCAAAATTCTTTTTTGATACACAGTTACAAGGGATACTAATTGTTGGGCAGTTGGCCCATGTAACAAGAGTTACCACATTAACAAGAAACAAGGGCTCATGTGAAGCGAACATACTATATATAGTGGCTAACTCCAACACGGTCTTTTTGTAAAATTTTTACATACTTCCAAAAGTTTTCGATGCCATGTAGCTTTCATTATTTATTCTGATATTTTGTATGAGAGATTTTTTATCTTAATAGTGCAATATGCTGCCCAATCAGGATGTTTTAGCTTTATCATACAACCGTTTCATTTCTGTTAGCTATGACCAATTTTAGGGTATATAGTATCTGACTATCTGTTGAGAGTCAGGTTTCCACAACCATGCATTATATTGCAATTGTGAGATGCAATATCATGCAAGATTTAAATATTCTAATAGAACAGTCATATATAACACTAGTAAGAATCCCTCCATATAAAGTTTAGTTGCTGAGCATAAAAACTTGTGATCTGCAGTAACATCCCATACCCTTGGATGGCTCAGCCTTCCCTTTACCTTGATTACCATAGCCTATTCTCTGATGATGTTCAGATATTTGATTAAGCCTTGAATGCAGTTTGAATCAGTTTTCACCTATGAACCAAATGTACCTCTCACTGATAAAGGGCCATCACCACACCCAACAATGCCTGACGTTTCAATTACTACATTTGGCAAAAATATGAGCATATTTGCCTAATATCCACTGCTTGAAGGTTCTTAGTTTACTAATTTGTTAAGCTGCTTTACTGTAGTTGTGCCCAGTTATACTGATAGTAAAATGTCAGTAACTTTAAGTATATGGAACATAATTGTTTTACTAAGTTTTAAACTCTCAGTAAACATCAGTTAATGCAGGTTTACTGAAAAGCTACTAAAATTCCAGACAATTAACTGTTCCATATACTGGGGATATACCACTCTAGTAAACTAAGAAACTTCAAGCAGTGATCTATCCAAATATTTGATTGTCATGTAAGCATTAGATGCATCTGACAGTTTTCTGCACGACTGTCAGCATGGTCTTCAACGGCATCACTCTTGTGAGACACAATTGATTTTCTTTTGTCCAAGAGGATATTTAAATAGACCTAATATCAATGGACTTTACCAAAGCCTTACCACATTGTAGATTTCTATTATATAACCTTCAGTGACAGTGTCTTCTGGTGCCCTACAGGTCTAGGCCCATTACTTTTTAGTTACTATCCCACCAGGAAAACCTGTGTATATAGCAGGCTAGGGAGTCACAAACATGTAACTAAAACTCTGTTAAATGCAGAAAAAAATTCCAGACCGGGTGGTGATATTATCCAGAGATACATGCACACCACAAACTGCTGTAGTCCTGTGTGCTAATAAATTGCTTCAAGATTTCAATTCATTCTGTGATATACAATGACTTTAAGTAACAGAATGTATGTGTCAGTGATCAACTGTTCAGTATGAAATGGTTAATACCCTATACAATGAAGTAGGAATATTTCAAAGTTTAGTCATCAAAATCTTCATTATCAGTCAGTCTCATTCTGACTTCATCTTCACTGTTCATGGATACCCTGTAACAATACAAACAGTGGACCTCTAAGAACTTGGGCACATTGCACACACACACACACACACACACACACACACACACACACACACACACACACACACACACACACACACACACACACACACACACACACACACACACACACACACACACACACACACACACACACACACACACACACACACACACACACACACACACACACACACACACAAACATGCACACACCCACATATGTACACGCACGCACACAATTTTCGAGATGAAAATTAAAATACTGTGGCTATGTACAGTGGAACCTCAGTTATCCTGACCCCTGGATTCTCAGTAAACTGGACTACAGAAAGGACTACTCTATTAGAGTAGTGACTGTTCTATTAGGGTAGTTGAATAGTGCAACTATTTTTACCTATGTTCTTTATGATGTTTTATACACAGTTACAGAAATATGAACTTATCAGACTTATGGACCACCCCTGGGTTCGAATAACTGAGGTTCCACTGAACATAGGTGTAGGAAATACCTCATGGTTAGTGGGCCAGACAATATTAAAGATAAGCTGCAAGCTGAGCATGCAAAACTAAGGGGGTTGGGGAATCCTCCCCCCCAAAGAAAAACATTAAAACCAATATTCTGACATTGAATTTCAGGGTATTTTGGCAGAAAAATATGCTTGAATTATGCTATCAAATACAGCAGTGTATACTTACTTCCATAGCTCACCTATATTTTAGTCATCACATATGGTCACACATAACATTAGCATTTACACGAATATTAATTTTATAGGTGCTTATCATGATCGTCATTCTGAAGTGTTTCAATGTGCAAGCAGATAACTTCATAAATGCTTTATGGATTGACCAGGATTGTTGTTTGATAGCCATCTCAAGTCATCTCTGTAAGTACTCAACTGTCTTCTTACAACAAACAACAATTCAGAATACTCTACAATTCGCCTTTTCAATCAATCAAAATAGCCAAATTACCAAATTATTCAAGGGTGGGGGTGTTTCCCCCTGCTCCCCCACTTCCAACAGGTAACAAGTATTTTAAGGAATAGTTGTTAATTCTTTTTTTTCACTACCTTTGCATAGTAGCTACCCACAATAGGTAAATTTTTTGAGGTAATAATATGGATTGCAGCATACCACTCACAAAAATTAATGTGCATAGTGACACATGCAGTTTAGGGGTGTGTATATAGAAAAGAACTTCAGGTAAACGCTTGACCCAATGCCTTAGTAAAATGGCAATCATTTACACCTGCATGGAGATAAAGTGCTCCCTGACTATATCCTGAATTTGTTGGTAGACTCTCTACACATGAAGCAGTTTCGGCCATTTCAATTATTGCAAGTGTTTGGGTATAAATAACAATCACGCACTGATTATAACCATCAGCTCATCCTTGCTCAATGGTGGGTACCATTATCCCACAAAAACTAAAACTTAATTAATATTTAACACAGAAACACAATGCTAAGTCAATCTGTTTGATGTTATGTTAACTGTTAATATACCAAACTACTTACTGTGTCCTAGATCTGTGAGACTTCTTCCTAGTCACCACTATCAGTACAATAATCACTATGACAACCACAACAACCAATAAGAACACTCAGCTGTACCAATAATTGCAAAGTTAGAATCACTGTCGCCTGTAAAGGTGGATAAAACAAATACTTTTTATACATGGAGCATTAGTAGCAGAGTACAGATTTGTGTGATGGTACTGAGTCACTCTGTAATTAATTTATCAATTTGGGAATCACTTACAGAATTCTCTTAACACTACATATACATAGGAATAGCTCCCCAACCACTCATAAAACCATCACACACACACACACACACACACACACACACACACACACACACACACACACACACACACACACACACACACACACACACACACACACACACACACACACACACACACACACACACACACACACACACACACACACACACACACACACACACACACACACACACACACACACACACACACACACACACACACACACACACACACACACACACACACACACACACACACACACACACACACACACACACACACACACACACACACACACACACACACACACACACACACACACACACACACACACACACACACACACACACACACACACACACACACACACACACACACACACACACACACACACACACACACACACACACACACACACACACACACACACACACACACACACACACACACACACACACACACACACACACACACACACACACACACACACACACACACACACACACACACACACACACACACACACACACACACACACACACACACACACACACACACACACACACACACACACACACACACACACACACACACACACACACACACACACACACACACACACACACACACACACACACACACACACACACACACACACACACACACACACACACACACACACACACACACACACACACACACACACACACACACACACACACACACACACACACACACACACACACACACACACACACACACACACACACACACACACACACACACACACACACACACACACACACACACACACACACACACACACACACACACACACACACACACACACACACACACACACACACACACACACACACACACACACACACACACACACACACACACACACACACACACACACACACACACACACACACACACACACACACACACACACACACACACACACACACACACACACACACACACACACACACACACACACACACACACACACACACACACACACACACACACACACACACACACACACACACACACACACACACACACACACACACACACACACACACACACACACACACACACACACACACACACACACACACACACACACACACACACACACACACACACACACACACACACACACACACACACACACACACACACACACACACACACACACACACACACACACACACACACACACACACACACACACACACACACACACACACACACACACACACACACACACACACACACACACACACACACACACACACACACACACACACACACACACACACACACACACACACACACACACACACACACACACACACACACACACACACACACACACACACACACACACACACACACACACACACACACACACACACACACACACACACACACACACACGCCAGTGTTGGGAGTAACGCGCTACTTATGTATCGCGTTACGTAATATTATTACTTTTGTGGTAACAAAGTAATATAACGAAATACACTATAAAAACAGATAATATAACTCAAGTTACTTTACTTACAAGTGTAACACGTTACCTAAGTAATATAGTTACTGTAACGAATCTAATATTATGTAATATTATTACTACAAGTAACGAAGTTACTAATCTCGTTAGTAATCCTCTGAGTAACGTCTAGCCACAACGGAGTAATGAAGCCTACTGAATGAAGCTTATTCACTAGCTTCTTACTTATAACCAACATTTGCACATTGCCCAACAACGCAATCATGTCACGTGATAAGGTGGTAGTTTCACACGTGACAGCTTAAGGCTGTGGACACAAAGTAATATAATATGTAATATTATTACAGTTACTTTATTTTATGGGTAATATGTAACTGTAACTAAATAGTTCAGTTGCAAGTAATATGTAATATGTAACTAGTTACTTTTAAAAAGTAACTTGCCCAACACTGACACACACACACACACACACGCACACACGCACACACACACACACACATATATCAAAGGATCCCCCTGGGCTACATTTTGCATGTAGCCCAGCTAGATAACTAGGTAGTGATTATAGACGTTGAGGCCGAAATCGAATTGTGGGGATCGATTAATACTCATGTGATTAGGATGCACGACTTGGATATCGCCATGACAACCACTCAGACAGAGAGCATTTTGTTATCCTCGCCATCCTATGCAGGGGCGGATCCAGGGGGAGACCGCCCCCCCCTTCAGAATTTTTATAGTGTTGCTTATTGAACATAGCTAGGCACCTTAGGCATAATTCAAACATTTTTAAGCAGTTTACGACTATGTGTAATATAATAAATGTGTCTGTAGCAAATTATTACTCATATTGACATAGCACAAGGGGAACTAGGTGGGATAGAGCACCCCCTACGTTTAGAATCGAGATACTCTAATAGAACAGTCATTTACTCTAATAAAACAGTCAAGAGTAACATAATTATAAAACACTGTTTGCTGTTGTAAACAACTAAAGCACCTATTCTAAAGTCAGTAAATTACTCTATCCACACCCTAGTGACTATAGAAATTCTCTGGAGATGCAGCTGCACACCAAATGCCAAGATTATCTTATCTATATATTTGCTTAAATGTTTTGTGATACTTGTGAAAGAGACCTTATGCTAATTCTAAAACTTTCATCTTAATTTTCAGCCAAAATTAGCACAAAAATCATTCTCAATAAGTCAATTTTTCTAAATTTCTTTATAGACTTTATAGCTACTAACAGCTTAGTAGCTTCCAGCATTGAATTTTCATAAGCATTTACAAATTTAGTTCACAATTTTAAGTTTTCAAAATTTCATTAGGGAGCAGTTTAAACTAATTCTGCATGTTAACTCAGTATCTTCCAGTGTTTGAACTATCAACAAGTTTCAGTCAAAATTGTCACCAAATTCAATTTCAGAATATTAATTTTCAAAATTTCCTTAGGGAGCAGCCTAAGCCTTTACACTAATTCTTGTTTTTAACTCCAGTGTTTGAACTATCAACAAATTTCAGTCAAAATTTCCACTACATTCAATCTCAGAATGTTAAATTTTAATTTCCTTAGGGAGCAGCCTAGGCCTTTGTGCAATAATTCTGGTTTTTAACTCACACCTTCCAGTGTTTGAACTATCAACAAATTTCAGTCAAAATTGTCACCAAATTCAATCTCAGAACGTTAACTTTTCAAACTTTCCTGAGGGGGCGGGGATGGCATGCCCCCAGACCCCCCCTAGAAAGCTCATGCTTCGAATTTCGCAGAGTGTGCTTTGTACATGGGGAGTGACTGGTCGTACAGACAATGACTTAAAAAGGGAGAAAATCCCACGTGTTACACATGGGACTGATTTAAGTCAGCGTGACAGTGTGGATTTTGCGAAGTGTGCGAAATGAAGAAGAAGAAGAAAACGAAGAAATTAAAACGAAATTTTGTTCACTCGTATCTTGGAAATGGCTGGACCAATTTTCTTCAAATTTGGTATGTAGACTCCCATAACTGGCCGGCACGTCTGTAGCAAATTTGGTTCCAATCGGATAAGGGATCACAGAGCTACATAGGTGTGAAAATTGCATTTTCTTTCTTCCTGTTAATATACTCACGGTGTAGCGCACCGGCTTCTTGGGCCGCACGACACACTATCGTGTGTCTTGATATGTTCAGAACCCTGCCAGCATTGCTATGTCTCACCACCTAAATTTGGTAAATATAAATCTTATATGCATCCAAGTTTTCACCATTATTTCATCATCTCTGTGCTAGTGCGGAGCAATATGACAATATTTTAGTTAAACTGCAGTATCTGTTTTTGATACCATCCAGTTTTTTACCTACTACAAATACCGCGAATTCTAAAAACATAAGTCATTTAGTAGCTAAAATAACATATCTTGTGTGTAAAGTACCTTCTGTGAAGAAGTCTACTTACAGGGATATGTACTGCAGTAAATATACATGGCTTTCGACACAATTCTGAAATTTTTTATATAGGGTTATTTCTGTGTCTAAATCTAGTACTGTAGGTCTAAGATAACATCAAACTAAGGTATGCCAATAATTTAGTCGTACCGCAATATTGATATTGCGGTACGACTAAATTATTGGCATGCCTTAGTTTGATGTTATCTTAGACCTACAGTACTAGATTTAGACACAGAAATAACCCTATATAAAAAATTTCACAGTACCGTACCGTTTATGAAATACCGTACCGTTTATGAAATATCAAAACTGCTCAGCATTACTCTGTGCTAGTACAGAATTAAGAAACTAACTTGCTTACATTGCTAAGCATAGGTTAGATGGGCTGCAGACCCACCTCAATGTCAGGGGAGAGGATTTTGACCCTTTCACTACTTAAAGAATAGTGACTAATAACAACAAAATACTCTAATAGAACATTCATCTAACCCTAGGTGTTTGCAAAGATACGAATCATCCATCTAAAACATAAAACAACAATAAGATTACCTATCATGCATGGACCATGCTCTCTGTGAGTTCTGTCTCTATAACTAGTACCAGAGGAGTTTTGTCAAGCGATAGTTTTCAATGTCAATCAATGAATGGAATGCGACATTACTGGCAGTTTGACATTGACCATGCATGACGCTTAAATAAATAAATATAACACATGTACGTTTATCTTCTTGCAATTCTGTCTTCTCCCTGTCTGCCCAGTCGGTAATAACTTATTAATAGCTATTAGTTAGTTAAACAGTAAGCTCGCCCTGCACTTTGGGATCACTTTGTTGATGAAGACATTCAAGCAGAAGGGATGTGTACACAGGTGAGCAAAATCGAGACTCAAGCTGGTTGCGTTGCTAGACTCGTTGCCAAAATACCAAGGTGTGTCGATAGGTTCAGAGTCATGATAGTAATCGTCGGAATAATCGTCGGAATAATCGTCGGAATAATCGTCAAACTCAGATCCATTGTTAATAATAATAATAATAATAATAATAATAATGCTTTACAGAATAATAATTCTGAGGGTCTACCAGTGACCTACACTGATAGCCTAACATACATTAAAAAAATAACTATACACTAACATTTACATACTTAGTTACAAGTGGTTAAAATTGTTAGATGCAGGATTCTTGGAACAACGGGAACAGGGACAAAGGTAATGGAGACAACAGAGTGAATTGTCAAAGTTAGCTAGGAAATGATTCCATAAAAATTTCTTCAATTTTTGTTTCATTACAGTTAGTGATTGTGTATGATCAATTATTGGCAGAGTTCCATAGTCTAGCTAGGTAGGTGAAAAAATAGGAGTTCGTAGCTGCATTGGTATGAGCTGTCTTGTGGTGTAGTTTGATTCCAGAAGACCTAGTAGAACCAGTATTGAAGCTGACATAGTTCAGGATATTGAACTTATCTGTAGGAGTTTTAAGTGATTTGATGAAAAAGAGGATGTCAGATATATCATAAATATACATCAATGGCAACATACCTAGTTGGGTCAATCTAGTCCTGTAGTCTGAAGTGTAATCAGAGTGTATGAATTTAGTAGCACGCCTTTGTACTTTCTCAATTAATTCTATGTCTTTCAACAAATAAGGTCTCCACAATGTGGAGCAGTATAGCAATTTAAATCTCACTAATGATATGTATAGGGATTTTCTAGCCTGAGGACAATGTGAATCCTTGAATACTCTGCATAGCAGTCCAACTGACTTGTAGGCTTTAGAGGAAATCATTTCATAATGCTTTCTCCATGACAATGAGTTAGTGAAAATAATCCCTATAGGTCTTTGCAACTGGGTGATTCATTGATTATATGGTCATTTATGATTGTTGTAGTCTGAGTAATGGTAGTCACTACCTCCTGCAGACCCATACAGGCACTGTAGTTCTTTTGACGAAAGTTGCTGCGACACACACCTCAGGGATGGCATCAACATCGTACTGGATTAAAGTGAATAGTAAGACTGCAAGAATTGATTTCATCTTTCTCTCCCTCGCTCTCTCCGACTGTATTCTCGCCAATTAAATTCCGGATCAGGGACGTAGGGAGGGGGGGTCCCGGGGGGGCTCAGGAACCCCCCTTGTAAAATTTAGACTTCTGCAAGCAGGATCCTGACACCATTTCAGTAGTGTGGCAGGACAAAATGAGTGAGCAATATAGTGTAATGGCACAGCACAACAATTGATAAAACTTACATTCATCTCTCAGGGAAGGATTTACATAGGTAGCATGAGCCCTCTTCAAAACTTGTTTAAAAGATCGATATACTCTAATAAAGCAGTCAGGTATATACTCTAATAGAGCAGTCAGGTATACTCTAATAGAACATGCATGTAAATATCCATGTCCATATGAAGTTTTTCAGACATTCCAACATTAAATGCAAAACTTAGCATGACCTTATACCTTATACTGCTGTAGCTTTGGTGTGCAGTGTTTAAAGATATAGAGCTCCAATAATTTATCACTTGTGTTATGCAAAATGAATTCATGCTATGCATATTTGTATAGTTATATTGTTTTTATTGTCATTTGTATCAGTGGATTCATGGCTCCTATACCGCAGTGAGATATAACCATCACTTACAGATTACTATTATGTGTCTCTATGTGTTATGCTGTCTGTTTCCACTAGGTGACTTTATCTGGTACTACCTTCATCCCAGGGGCACTTAATGCATCATAATTAATGTACTTTTTGCATAAAATATAGCAATTTGCTGAGTTTTGATTAATTAAAATACTGAAAGTCTCTCAGCGGCTGGGGGCTGCGCCCCCAGACCCCTGCTTCTAGTAACTCAATGCTGATGCTGGAACCCCCCTTCAAAAAATCCTGGCTACGCCCCTGCGGATAGCCTGGATCTCAAGTCATAGGAACGTGTCTTATTTTATAAACACTGTGTTTCCTGTTTGCAACTTACTTAGCCTCGTATTTAGCCAAGAAGTCACAGTCGGCGAGAACTTTAACCGAACACGCGCGCATGCGCATGCCACGGCTTGTGATAATTATTCAGCAGCTACACTGTAGTACTGTGAGTCAAAGGCATGTATAATATAGCAATGCTGAATAAAGTGCATGGCCCATCATGCAGGGGCGGCTCCAGGTAGTATTACGGTAGTCACTCTAATAGAGCAGTCATCTAGTCAAGTCAACTTTATTATTATTATGGGAGCATTAGCTAACCCACACTCCCCTCTATAGCTAGATAGGCATGCTTCACATATATTCTATGTGGTTCATAATTTCTTGCATGTAGTTTAGGCCCTCACCTGGCATCACATGGATTGGAAACCAGTCATCAAAATTCCTGGAACTACACACATGAAACCATCATTTTAAAAAACACAACATACAATTACCCACCAGCTTGAAATTTTCACACCATGCTTCTTTTCACATGTACACCATTACAAAATGACAGATTAAAATTTGCTACATTGAGTTATATTATCTCTCAAAATCATATAAGAGTGGGTGCGTGTGGAAGCCTAGTTTGGTCAAAAAATTTTATTTGGTAACAAATAATACTTGGCACCATTCAAACATCTTGACAATAGGCAGTGCAGTCTTGGGTAAGTTACTTTTTAAAAGTAACTAGTTACATATTACATATTACTTGCAACTGAACTATTTAATTACAGTTACATATTACCCATAAAATAAAGTACTGAACTATAATAATATTACATATTATATGTGACCGAATTTGCGAAAAGGTACCTTTTTCACACATTTGACATACCAACAAACAAAATGTCATAACTGTTGACTCCTTGCACTGATTGACTTTCTTTTTGTATCAAAATGTAGCCACATAATTTAGGCATATTCATGGAAAATTATAGACACGTGCTTGCAATGATACATAAGTTACAAAGTTTGAAAGTTGAAAAAATGGGTCAAATTTTATGTGTGAAAAAGGTACCTTTTCGCAAATCCGGTCACATATTACTTTGTGTCCACAGCCTTAAGCTGTCACGTGTGAAACTACCACCTTATCACGTGACATGATTGCGTTGTTGGGCAATGTGCAAATCTTGGTTATAAGTAAGAAGCTGGTGAATAAGCTTCATTCAGTAGGCTTCGTTACTCCGTTGTGGCTAGGCGTTACGGCTCAGTGGATCACTAACGAAATTAGTAACTTCGTTACTTGTAATAATAATATTACGTAATATTAGATTCGTTACAGTAACTATATTACTTAGGTGACGCGTTACGTTTGTAAGTAAAGTAACTTGCGTTATATTACAGCGGATTTCTCTTGCATTCGAATCTTCGTATTCCGTATTGCGCAGGTGCCTTCACTTTCAAAGCCTGGCACGTGCACAATACGGGCTACGGAAAATTCGAACGCAAGAGAAATCCGCTGTACCTGTTTTTATAGCGTATTTCGTTATATAACTTTGTTATACCACAAAAGTAATAATATTACGTAATGCGTTACTCCCAACTCTGACTATAGGAGAGTGGACACAATTCACAATCAAAAAGGATGGAAGTAATTCCATCGATAACGCAAAGAAGTTTGTGTTTAATTTGTAGCTGCCGTAATTAGCTTTTTTTTTCGTTGTAAAATAATTTTCGTATGCAAAATTTGTACGAAAATTTTTATACAAGATCGAACTACTCTAAAACCTGGTTCATAGCATAGCACATAATGTTTGTCAACAGGAAGCCAACCAATGCCGGCTCAATAGGCAGACACATGAATCTAATTTTCTTAAATTCTTTTAGTATACATACAGCCCAGTTATGCTGGCGATGAAAACAATGAAAGGACCCCACACTAGTAAGGAACATATAACTACAGCCCAAACATGACAACATCAGTGATTCAGTCAAAGCATTAATCCTATAGCAGGAAGTACTGCAAACTATGTGAGAGTTCAATCTTAAGTTGGTCATCAAATACAACTGTTAACAATACAACTCCCTATACTTTTGGGTGGAAACAGGCGTAAGGGAAACATCACCAACATGCTGAAAGTTGTTCAATGACAGGCACGTTTAGCTTCAACCAAAATTAGTAACTTAGTTTACTCTATGTAAAACACAAAGAAAGAGAATTAATGTTAACCATCAGGTGAACTTTATCACTATACTATACGGGCTGTCGACAGTGTAGCCATGCAGTCTGAAGTAGGGATTAGGGGTAGATGATCGTACTTGTTCCATTGCTTTTTATTTCTATGAAAGTAAAGTTTCTAATTTCTTACACTTGTTTGTTTACTTATTTGTAGCATGACAATGCATACCACATCAAAGAAAAGGATGGCACCTGCCAGACACAATGAGTCAATTAATCCAATTACTATAGAAATTCTAGTACTAAAGCAACCTTGTGCTAGCATGAATCAACATCTACATGGTAGTGGAGAAAGAAATGGAACACAAAGGACAAAGGTGCTGTGGTAGGCGAAAAGGCACAGCTTGGACCAAAGCAACATCAAACAACAAAGAAATTAAGCCTGTAGCCTTGGAAGTCAGCAGAAAATACAATCCCACAGAAACTTGTTGGAAGGATTTGGGATTACTCTGCAAACACTTTTTGGGCCTGGCTATATGTAACCAACAAGCTGCCATGAAGAGCAAAATGAAGATAGTTATAGTGAGATATTTTCAGCCAGAAAAGCCCATAATCCCTACTATGATTACAACAATATGGATACAAGAAACAACTACAAAACTTCACTTCAACTATGACAGACTGTCTGTCCAAAAGGTTTCAAATGACATACTGCAAGGCTTCAGTTGTCATAATTTTACCCACTGGTACATAGAGAGGAAACCACAATATGATATGCAGAATTTCCTGAACAGTGCATAAAAAATACCCTGGCATCCATACATTTTACTTTTGGTATGTGTAACTCAAAGAGTTCATGATATGTAATGATTGAAAGTAGCAGATTGTATGTGTTAGTGATCAACTGTGTGGATATAACAACATGAAATGTTATGTACAATGAGGTGGGCACATTTCAATGTTCAATCATCAGGATCTTCATTGTCTGTTAGCTTCATTCTGAATACATCTCTGCTGTTAGTGGATACCCTGTAACAATAGAAACAACAGGCCTATGTAACACACACAACACACACACACGGAGGGCTAAAACATAATATCTATTCAGTATCCAGATAATACTTGAAGCCAAGAGAACAATTTAAATAAATTTCATGCTAAATGTTTATTGATACATAGCTCCAGTAGTTAGTTGGGCAGCTTTGTTGTACTACCCAGAACATCATCAGGTAATTTTAAGGTTAAAGGTTATTTCATGGATAGCAGCATTCAACTCAAAACAAAAATTAATATGCATAATGAAACATACAATTTAGTTACAGTTTAGGGATATTATAAGAACTCCATCCCACATGGACATGTGTGCAAACTAAAATGTATTTGCAACAAACAGTCTGACAGTCTGCCAGTTGTAAGTATTGCTCAGATTGGGATGGGTCATGCATGACCAAGTGAATTCACAATGGTGTCACTCAATGCAGTTATACAGCTAACATTATAATTCATGACTGATAATAGTGGCTAACACAGGTGGGCCTTGCAGGTCTACACACAATGCTTTTGTGGGTGCCCTATCCCACAAAATGTTATTGAAATCTATTATTAACTTATCAATAAAATTTTCAATTCATGGACACACCACATACCGTGTCCTAGATCTGTAAGGACTCTTCCTAGTCACCACTATCACTACAATAATCACTACGACAATCACAACCATCAACAAGAACACTCCACCAGCAGCAGCTGCACCAATAATTACAAGGTTAGAATCACTGTCACCTGTGTATGGAGGTAGATAAAATATATACAATAATTCCAATGAAAAAAATGGAAGTCCCTAATTCTTGAATACAGTGGAATCTCAGTAATCCAAACCCCACTCATCCGGATTCTCAGTTAACCAAACTACGGATATGACTCCTCTATTAGAGTAGTGACTGTTCTATTAGGGTAGTTGAACACTACCGATATTTTTGGTTATTTTAAGGTTATTTATATACAGTTTCAGAGATACAAACTTTTCAGACTTATGGACCACCCCTGGGGTTTAGATTCCACTGCACAGAATTGTAATGCTATGATATAATATTTGTCTTATGATATTGAGCCACACTCTAATAATCCAGGGATCACTTGCATACCGTATCGGGAAGTTTCAATGGAAAAACTTTCATGGATATTGCAGTTTTGTCAAAAATCGCAAAAGTTTTCGACAAATGCTAGATAAGTGTCAGTTGGGTCTTTCTGACTGATTTACATGTATGCAAATGTGTGAAATTATCAGCTCAACAACGTGGAAGTGTATTGTATAGTGGCAAATTTTCAAATTTTCAAAAAAGAGTGCTAGATTGAAAGTTTTAAAAATAATATATTTGAAACAATTCCTGCACCACACCATAGATAATTAACTAGAAGATGCACAAAGTAAATTTGGGGAAGCTAAAAATGGTCGCGGTAACCACATACAGTAGAATTTGCTGCTGTGATTGCTCAGTCCACCTGTTTGTGTAGTTCATGGTACTTCTGTACAAGTTTTAACACAATAATGGACAATTCATTGTAATAAGCACATGATGAAGTGACTAACTGTACAAGATTCACTCTAAGTAAGTAGTCTTCTACATATGCTCTACTATGATTTTAGAAGAAGTCTAGATAACGGTTGTTACAGAAATAGTACTACGTATAAATACTCTAGTAAAACAGTCATGACAATAACTGCTAACCTAATTGCTCAATTAGAGTTACTGGCTGTTCTATTAGAGTATGTCAATCTTTTTCTGGGATTGTGTTTTCACAAAGAAATTTTCAGCATAGAAGGATCTGTTAATACTAGCATAGTATTTATTGTGCCTGTGAAATAGGCTAGTACAAATGGATGTCATTTTTATCCAGCACACGTGATAACCAGTACCTGCAGCAATACATTGGCTGATTCTGATACCTCATGAAAACAGCAGTATCAGCCCGATACTAGAATCGGTGCAGCCCTATTTATCAGTAATGTGTGTTGCAGCAGTCTGTAGGTGTGCATGAAGCCATGTCCATTGCTGTGTGTACACCACATTCAAAGTGTATGTGTGTGCATGCGTGTGTGTATGTGAGTGAGTGAGTGAGTGAGTGGGTGGGTGGGTGAGTGAGTGAGTGAGTGAGTGAGTGAGTGAGTGAGTGAGTGAGTGAGTGAGTGAGTGAGTGAGTGAGTGAGTGAGTGAGTGAGTGAGTGAGTGAGTGAGTGAGTGAGTGAGTGAGTGAGTGAGTGAGTGAGTGAGTGAGTGATAGAATTCCTGTATAGTGATTCTATGACTTATTGTATAGCGGAGAAGTTTTGAGGGGTGAAACTTTTGCAGTAGAAGGCAAGCAAACCTATTGTGGTCAAATTTTTGTGGTAGCGCAATGCATGGTGACGCCTACCGAAAGGGTTTAGCTATTTAAGTAAACAAGGCACATTCCCGATAAGTGGGCAGGGTGCATGAAAGAAGCTGGACTGCTTCAAGGGTTAGACTATATCAGATTTATCCTATGTGCAAGGTTAGATTATGACATGTACTTAACACTTAACGACTGATTAGTTAAGTGTTAAGCACACACACACGCACGCACGCACACACACACACACACACACTATATACAATGTGACAAGTATGGACTAGCATGGACAATAAATTTGGAAATAAACTGAAAATGGACTTTCAACTTTAAACAATAAAATATAGGAAATGACAGTTAACAGATACACATACACTAAGCATGTCCAGATTTTCCACAAATGGTACTAACTTTAGAAGCTATTAAAAACAGCCATGAACTGAAAAGCAGTACACAGGAGCAACAAGCTAAAGAAATACATATAGTAACTACTTTAGACAGCTATAGACTGCATGAAGAAAACAGTTGGTGAATCTTTTCTGTATATCCATAAGTGGTTTGTGGGGAATAGCTAATTTGGGTGGTACAAACTTAAAACTTACTATCATCGGAAGTGAACTGTTCAAAATTGACTGTACAGAGACTGGAATTGCCAATACCACATAGTTCCTGCAATCGTGAGGCTTCAGACCTACATAAAATTGGAACAAAGGTTATTTTTCATACACACAACCAAGCTATACATATAAATGAGCTTTCAACAGCCAAAATTTGCAGATTAATAAATCAATATCTTCAAACCACATGTGACCATCTCAGCGAAAACTCTAGTTCGCACAACCTCTGATTTTTTTTCTCAGCATTATCTGCATTGTCCAAGGAATGGATCAGCAAAGTTTCCATCAATTATGCTGTGAGTAATTTTGGAATTACAGCACTAGACAGAAGGAAGAACAAGGAAATCGATTTGTACAATGACTATACTAAAATAAACTACAGGCGCTTACATTCGCAGCCATACCTTCCGTTTGGATTAGTATACAATATTGGAAGCTTACAATGTTTTCCATGGATAGGCAGATCAACCAAGGAATAGTTTTAGCCCTGCAGTCACTTGCACATAGGCGTATGAAGGTGGTTTTGTTGAAGAAATGGCAACAATTTTGTTTACATCTACTGCATCATAAACAAACACACATGACATGCAAACCATTGGGGCTACAGAAATGAAACAATGATTTCGAACTCCCCATAGTAGGTGAATAAGATGATGAATAGGTTTAACCAATTTAAGACTTCCTTTCTTGAGTAATGGCTTGATTAAACTTTGCATAAAATTTTCTTTTGCACGCACAATTTCACCATTTTGTTTTAATTTTTGTTTTTCTCAAAACGCAAATGGGTTTCGTTGAGACAGCCACATATGAAGTAAAAAGGAACAGTATGAAGTTACTCTTCTTTTTTATCTTCATCACCAAAATAACAAACTATAGAACTTCTGTTCTTAGAAAATAACTTGACATTTGCAAATATACATACCTGGTGCTCTTTGGCATTACAGACAAAAGTGTTGAGTAACAACAACTGGAGTTGTACTTCAACAGGACCTATGTTAGAATATGAGTAGTAATAAAACAGACAGTAAACTATACTCGAATTGTACATTCAGACACAAATCACAGAAGTATACAATTCACACTGAACAGGATTTGCCTCAGGCAAATCATTTACTGTCCTGCTGACCCAAAGTCATGTAAGAGTCTTAATTAATAAAGATTCAATAAATATTTATCAATGAATTTAAACATTGTAAGATTTTAAAATATGTAATAACTTAAGTAGCATTCATGGTAACAGGATCTGAGAATTATTAAGGCAAGATTTGAGCTATTTCACAAACTTTAATATTCATATAAACAATGGCATAACATTATACACAATTCATCTATTTAAGGTGGTGGTCAAGTGGATATATCAGATGTCGTTACTATTAGAAACCTTATAACCTATCTGTTGTACCGTATGGCAAGTTATTTTTGAGTATAAAATTTTGTACAAGAAGCAAAATCTGAATTTTGAATTCGAAGAGTGCATATTCGAAGTCCAGGTGTATTCAGAAATTCGCATCACAAATTATGAAGATACATGAATGTTTGCCAAAAACTGACTTACTGATGGAATAGCTAACCCCATCCCTGTGCACTGGAGAGAAGATTGGGGGAGTCTCAAGTAGAGTAAGCTCACTGGCTCGATCACGCTCGATCGTAGCTAGCTAGTTATCTACCATAGTTTCTAGAGCAGACGGCATCAATTCCCATTCTGGATCACCTGTTTTCTGGTTATTGACACAGTAATGATACAGTTTACCCATGATCATCAGTAATACTGAGCTAAAACTCGAGGAATACACAAGCGAATCGCCAAAAGTCGGATTGTTGCTTTCACTTGTGGGAATTTATTTTTGAAGAACAACCAGACATGGGAATTTATTTTCGAAGAGAAGGGCCTCTTTGAAATATCCGAAAATAACAGCTATACGGTACATAACCTGCAAATGTGCATGGTAAGCTTAACTGTGCAGGTACACCTTGAACCAGTGTAGTCATGATAGTGCTGTTACATTGATTATATAACTCATGCAATGGCACATTTTGTAGTGTCAATATTGACAACAATACAGTGGTCCCTCTATTATATGTATCCGAACTCATTTGCCCTGAGTATATTCAGATAACAGATAAATGAAGCCCATTCATTTACCTGTTCAATTACTCTAATAGAATGCACACCGTAAACAAACCACTCTAATAAAACAGTCATTTCTACTGCTTATAACAGAACATTTGGTTAATTGATTCCCAAGGGACCACTGTATATAGGAACAAAAAAATTGTTATTGTTGTTAGCTCTGGCCTGAACTCTGCATGAGAAAAATATAGCATTTTTAACCACTTGACTTAATGACACGGAAAGAAATTCATATGTATGAGTGATTACAAGCATGCCATGTCAGCATATTACAAGTTTAAGAAACATGACCATGCATTTTTGCACATGAACAACTACTATCTTAAAACATACGTACCTGCTTGCACTCTTGGTTACAAGTACCAGCGTCCAGTGCACTCTGGCAAGGATCCTCCTAAAGGTACCAACAAATACCTTGAACCATCACACATTAATAGCAGTCACAACTTACTATGTCCAAGTCATCAGGTAGTTGTTTATAACACGGGTTACCATTGGAGTCATTGGAACAGAGGACAGCAAACACTTTTCCAAAGTTCAGATTTTTGTACTCTTCTGGTAGTAAAGACTGAAAGAAATTTAAATAGCTTCATAACAATTGGCATAACCATTTTGACAACAGATGTGTACATACGTACATCACATATGCAGAAGTGCTAGCCAGAGGCAAGACACAGACAATAATCTATATACATCGTGTGTGATACAATTATGTATACTGTAAGAATATGTAACTTTGGACCAACCAAGAGTCCTGATTATCAAGATGTTCGGATTTCCAGACAAATAATTTGGGACATTAGTGTGTCTAAATTACATGGGTATGCAAGCTCACCGGCCTAGATGTTTATTTGCAGTCCCTTTTTTTCTGTCAATTTTTAAAACTGATGTGGAACAGTTTACCAGCTACAAATATTATGCATAAAAGCCTTTAAAAATTCTAATATCACTAAGAAAGTAGGTTTCTAAACATTTTTCAATTGAGAACCTGGCATATAACCAGTTGAGTCAACACACAGCACACCTCACCAATGATCACTAATGTGTTGAGTAGCATTGCAGATCTCACAATTGATCACTGATAATGCCTCATTAAGGAGGTTGCATTCTTTTATAGATAATAAAGGTGTGTGATAACAAATTTAGACATAATCAATATTTCCTTTTGAAACTTATCTCGATTTTCTAACATATCTAGAAATACGTATTTTAGTTAACTGCTAATAATGTAACCAGTAAAGTGAGCAAATTGTAATTTGAAGAGTACAAAGAAGCGTTAGTTTTAGCACTGCGCCCAGAGAGTTGTAGGTAGTATACACCATCATGGTACATACATAAGTTTATTATTATCTAGATAAATAAAACCTATCATCCTTATCTCCTTAACTATTATGATATCTCAACAACCGGATACATCTAGATGATCACACACTCTAATAGATAACAATGTGGACAGTGATTTACATATTTCATATACTACCAAATTTGAGGATGAAAAGAATCATACATCAACAGTGAGGATTGGGACACGTGAATGTTTATAAGCTTCTGGCCAAGTAACACACAATACTAGGTCAATCTCTTATTGAACACAGTAAATAATATTGGTAATGAAACCATATTAGAACCCTGCCATTATCATCGCAGGTTCCTCACAGAAAAGAAGTAACTTTGTTGTATACAAAGGAACAATCTCGACAAGACATGTATGCATTGTATGCAATAGCTATAACATTGCACAAGCTTGATATACACGCAGAAACACAAGGGCCACAGGTCCAAACGCGAGTACATTATATATATATATCAGACAAATCACAAGTGTCCATGTTACAACTAATACATTCCATGTGGGTGAGTCACAAGTGTGAGAAACTGCAGGCATGCTTCAAGAGTATATTTATATTGAGCAATTTGAATTTCAATCATGGATAACAATGACAAGAGGCAAATGCTAATGTAATACTTGAGCATGCAGAGAATATCAAGCATGGCCGGTTTTTGGGTGATATTCTAGCCCAAACCTCCATGATTCCTAATACACAGTACTACTGCACTGTATGATAGTTAGGCTAAGTGTTCTGCTAAGTGTTTTCTTGAATGTATAAGTATTAGTGTCACTTAGTTTTGCAGCTGTAGGCATCACTAACTAATCCTTTTCGTGTTGTGGGGATTGTTTTTCTACATAGCACATTTCAACCACGTAGCAATATGGTTCAGACGTTCTCAAGGTCAGCAACCTATACTCTTTAGTGCTTAATTTAAGCATTTAAGCATCTTTAACGTGGTTACAGATATCATTAAAACCAGCAAAACCTACAACTGCTAGTTTAACGTATAAGTAACGTTTTGTGAGTGCCATAGCCCACACCATTATCCCACGACCAGTGTTTAGATACCTTTGTAACTAATGGGATGAATGTAGGTTTGTTACGCACTTCTAGTATATATTGCTTATACCACAGCCACTCAAGATTTGCCGTGCCTATGCCCTCAGGCCTACAGCAGGTAAACTCTTCGTGGCCATGGTACATACTCCCTCCTAGGGGAGTTATATTTTGATATATCTCCATTTCTCGTTAATGCATTCCTCAGCATTGATAGCAATGCTATTATGAGCATTTATATACTTTTTCTTCCCTTTGAAGTGAGGTGTGAAAGTGGTGTATGTAATAGTTGTAACATAGGCACAAGGGCTTTGCCTGATATTTACGCTGAACAACATACATACTAGGTAAAGCCTGAATAGCCAGTGCTACAGCTACTATATATGTAACCCATGACGGATGATCAATTATCCAAGCCAATACTGATACGTATATATGCCTGAAAGATTCAATTAAGGGTCAGCAACTGGTACACTTTGGCTATACAAATCCTAAGAGCTATCACAAAGAATCTCGATTATGTGAATTTAATGTTTTAAGCAATGCTATTTAAGGTCTATATGGGTAAGCTTGTTTGTAGAGTGGTAATTTCATGTTACCAGTAATGTGGGTGTGGTGTGTATTCGAAAATGCATGGAAATACTTACTATGGCACTAGTTCTTACCTTAGCCACATTTTTTTCAACTCGTATTATAGCTAGGATAACAAAATGCTTTCCTGAGGCCAAATCCAAGTCATGCATACTAATCACGATTATCATGTGAGTCCACAATCGAATTTAGCCTTAACATCTATATAGCTTACCACTGCCCAGATGTAGCCCAGCAAAGTCGCCAACTGGGCTACAATGAAAATGTAGCCTGAGATCTGAGGTGTGAAAGTGATACATGGAAAGTTAATTACGAAAAACCATAGGAAGCCCAAATAGGCCTGCAAATAGTTACTCTTGGTTACCCATGCATACTTTTACCATAGTTGAAACAACATTCTCTTTGAAACAGTTTATTAACAAACAAAAAAAGCCACCTAAGTACTACAACTCTAGAAATGAAATCATATGGCTTGTTACCACAGTAACTGTACATGTTCATCCTGTAATGGTTTCTGTGCCATTTGTTCAAAGTCCTACTTGTTTATTGTCATTAACTTTAGCTGTTAACCTCATAACAAACTTGAATATGTTGATAACAAAAGGTGAAAATCAACTAAACTTCTAAACCAGAGTTAGCAAATTAGATTGATATCTTCTTCAGCACCTTTATGGCTCACAAGACACTCTTGAGTCACAAAAATAGAAGACATCTCTCAACATATATATACGGAACAAGGTACATACCATTCTATACATGTCAACAAGGCATGGAACAAGCTACTACATGACAATGCATACTGGAAAACCACCTACACATGAATAGTTTGAGATTTGAAATGGAGATTGGAATGGTGAGTGAAATCTAGAGACAAAGTTATGGCTGGCTGTGTTGACTCCTTACTGGATAAAATACATACAGAGAGAGACCGAGTTATAGTGGAGTAATATTTACTGGTTGAAATTTCAAGTGCACAAGCTTGTTGGGATATGTAATTACAATAAGTTTAGTTCCCAACTTTCCCATATCAGGTATCATGTGTCAACTACAAGCTGGGAGTATATATGCAACCACATCTTCAACAGCCAATTAAGTTGTGTCATCACCCTTTGTAGTTTGTGACATGCCAATATTGTAAGCATGTTGAAAAAATAAGTTAGCAGGCAAAGTATGAGCTTGTAATATAACAAACCCATAAACCTAACATATCTTGAGGGTGGATGCCATTGGAACAAAAAAACAACAACATCAACTACCTCTATTCAGCACTGTATACGTATTATGGCATAGATATACTACATACCCGGGATTGTGTACCGACTTTGTTAACACTTATCAACATGCCACTCTGCTTGTACTTAATCATAAACATTTTCTGTAAAACTGGCCATCTCCTGGTGTTAGTAATATGAAATATTTAACCTCTTCAACGTTTAGTAGATAGTAAAAGGATACACTAAAACACCTCTCAATAGACTGAATTACCAGGGAAACGCTTGAAATACAGCAAAAGCATCACAAAAGTGATTTTACAAACCTCAAACTCGCCATCATATTTCATCAAGTAATGACTCAGAAAACCAGGCTACAATCGTCATGCCTATCTTAAATCATCCGCTTGTGTCCACTCAGGCAACAGTGTCATAGCAAGTGACATATTTATAGCCACCCAACAAGAGCTGAGATCCCCAAGCACCTTGCGAGTGGATACCTCTGTTGTACCACTCAGCTCGTGCCGATTTACTGGCTTCAATACTTAGTCAATCAGGATCTGTCCTCTATTGTAGAAGGTGGCAGATATGCACCTAGTGCAACAATAGCGCAATAGACTACAAAGGAAAAGTGTTAACAAGTACAATGTGGATTATTCCTTTGAAAACCAGCAGTACACAATCCCAGGTATGTAGTATAATATCTATGATTATGGGGATGCAACTCAGTGTTTGAATGGTCTAAAACTTTTGCTGGGACTTGTTGGATTTAAAGTGCCTGCTCCCCAGGCTGCTGTTTGGATGACCTTCTTCAGTATGCATGGGTCATTGCATTTGTACATGTCATAGCTACACACCTTCAGCTTGTACCCCCCACATATTATAGTAACACACATACTGATCATAGCTACTCACTTTGCATTTTGAAAGAATCTTTTTCATGGCATTCCAACACATCTTGCTTGAGCATAATTTAGCAAAATCATACGAGTTACCGGAAAACCCTCCTGACCCATCGTAGTCGCCGCCACTCTGAGACTGATAATCTGCAGGAAAAGCCGTTTCGGTAGCAGACCCATAATCACTGTAGTCTCTATTGGACCGGTCGCTTTCAAACCCAACGAAACACTGTTGTTCTTTCGGTGTAAGACTATACGCGGCGTGCATACATTCGGGGTTAACATCAGCATCAGCCTGTCGCTTGAAGATACTGGCGTCAACTTCGAGCCGTAGTAAAGCAAAAAGTACAATGATAAGAACTCGCTTCATCCTTGCTCTCTCAAAGAGTAATTTTATCAGTGCTCTTCTCCTCGTGGTCTTCTGCTAGCTGGACAGTAGCTATGAGACTTGGTAGCTGAGTCACTCCGGCGCTCCACGCAACCTCCGGTTATTGTAGCTACGGTTGGATATACGGATAACTGCATGAAGATGACAGACCGGAAGTCGCATGACCACACAAACACCTAACAGGATGTATGTCACTGAGTTTCTTTTTTTCTTGTCAACTGACTCTACTTAGGTCTCAGATCTCTGGGTCTCAGATCTTTTAGTGAATGCATATGCCTCCACTTCGCTAGCTACATGGGACAAACCAACAAATATATATATATATCCCCCAGTATGGTAATGAAGCCAAGCCAGGATAAGTACACTGAAAATGAAACATCAGGTGATATCATGTACCTTAAATGAGTGATTATTTCCAAGCATGCATGCCATGTCTGGCCAATATAACCATTCAGTTAGCATGACCAGCCACACTGAAAATTAGCTAATGACCCAATTGCATAGCTATTATACTTGACAGTTTAGACACGTGTGTGTGTGTGTGTGTGTGTGTTTGTGTGTGTGTACGTATAATTATCTAGGAGCTTAAGAGCCACCGAAGGCAACAACACACGTGCCATTATTATCAGTGGAGGATCCAGACTTTCAAAAAAGACAAACCTGACTCTGAGGTGAGCTACAGTCTATTTTGAATAACCACTCACAGCTATGTTTCACAGCCATAATTACTGAGGCAGTTCCCTAAATTAATAATCGCTGGTGACAGTGCTTCTACAACACTAAATTAGTAGGTAATATGATATCACCTACCAGGAAAATGAATGGCAAAATAAGATTTTATGCCAGTAATTTGTGGGAGGTGGGAAGATCTGTGCACTTACCATATGCATAAACACATAAACACACAGCATCTATAGGGGAACTTTTGCATTAAGACTCTTTCAGAGTGCTTCTGATGCATTCTTTGGTAACTGCAGAATGACCAGAAGTAATCACTAGATGTTTGTCAAGAGAAGAGTGGGTAAATGAACCACTGCCTACTCTTAAATATGCATGATATCGCCATTGAAAGGTGAATGATATCGCCATTGAAAGGTGAATGATATCACTTGGTGGGTAAATTTCAGTTTCAGTTACCATCCTGTCTCCATTGAAGAATGTAGTTTAAGGGGGCACACCACTAATTCCTATGGCTTCACATGCAAAGTAATGGTTTTCATTGATCTCTGCTCTCTTTCCACTTCCTTTTGTATCAGGTGTGTTTGTGGTACATAAAAATCATTTTCTCCAGCTAGAAGTACTGACCCTTTTATTGTTTTAGACTTCATACATGTAAACTCACTCCCTGCTGGTGATCATAATTTTGTATATGTACTAAACCGAATTTTCAGTTCAATTAATTTGAAACACTACATTTATCTATGCAACTACTAGCTAACTACCTTGAAGAAACTATTGTAAAGTAAGCACATGGATGGCTTAAGGGAGCAAGCAACTATGTCCTGTGGCTTCTATGAACAACAAACTGAAAGTATGGAAATAATTTTTGTATAAATGAGTTATTGAATACTCCAAGTTTTCTACGAAAACAGTAATCTCCTCTTTTGAAGCCTGTAACCGTGCCATAATTTGTACATGCCTTGGAGGATTTCATTTAGATTTACACTAAACAGAAGTTCAATGTCGCAACTAAAACTTGTCTTATTCATCAGATGGGAAACGGTGTCCATGTACACACATAATTTTATAAGTGTATAATCTAGATGGCAATTATATGTAACCCATTGTGGCTATAAATAATTTCATAAAGAATCAGATTCTTCATTCTTCAAAAAAAACTCATCAAAATAATCATCATTCGGAGCAATTCTGACAAAGAAAAGAGAATGTAATTAGAAGTACATACACACATACTTACATACATGCATATAGTTAAAGCAACGCCACACATTCACCGAGTGCTGTATTTGCCCCCCAAGTACTGTATTTTTCATACATACAAGCAAGGCAGTGCTAAGTGTTATATTGTGCTTCCTGGTTGTCTGGCTCGGAGCGATTTTCTCTAGTACTCAAACTGCTACGATTTTCAGTCATCAGGATCAGTAAGTATTCATATAATCTATTTCTAGTCGTAGAACAAACTAATAGCATAGTTTGGCTAGATTTAGTGGTTTACAATATCACACACGTGATCAATCATATACTGTCTTAGTGGAGTCGTGTTTAAAAAGCTTCGTGATCAGATGATCAGTTATAGTAGAGTAGCTTAGCATCAAATTTCGAGGAAATTGTTACAAAGCAGATAAAAGCACCAATTTTGTTCTGAAGATTTTTTGGAACATTTGGACCATTTTTAGAAGGGGTGCCACACCCCCATTATTATTGGTCACTGCTTGTAGTAAAAAATCTAAACACTCTAATAGAACAGTCAACCACTAAAAGATATATATTGTAAATATCTCCTTTAATAAGCTGTAGGCCTGTAGGTAATAATTTATCTGTAAAAACACAATAAGAACAGTCTAAAATGTCATAACAGTCCTTCTATAATCTATAATATTCCGAGATATTCCTGGGGATGATAACCCTAGACCCCAGAATGGCATCCAAATGTGCTGTATTATTCAAACTTCACTGTGTAATTCATTTCCAAAGTTACCCATCCCCCAAACTGTATGTTAAGAGTATAGGGATAAGGAAAGCAACACTTTCTTTGGTTTCTCTTAAGTTGTTTATTAAGTGTACAGTAAGTCTAATTTTCGACCTGTTTGCCCTTAAACTTGCCAATCTCATGGTAGGACAGCATATCATAACAGTTTACATCTTTGGTGTGCTTCCAACTAACGTTCATATGTGACATAATTACATTGATGATCTAAAAACCTATTATGCTGGGGAGTTTAGTTTGTAAGCATTTTTTGAGTTTTTGAAATTACATTCAGCTACAGCATGTGTAGTAATTGATTACAACCTCCTGGAGTTGGTCCACCCTGTTATGACTATACAGAATGCAATTTTACCATGCAATATTAGATGACATAATAGAGTGTCACTTAAATGGAAAGTCTACAAGGCAACCCAAGATTCAAAAAGATGCATGCAGAAATATACAGAGTACAGTTATGCAGCTAATTAGTACTCTATAGACAATACGATACACGGCATCACTTTGATCCTCCCATGCAAAGTACAATATACATACATACGTACATACACACATACATACGTACATACACACATACATACGTACATACACACATACATACGTACATACACACATACATACGTACATACACACATACATACGTACATACACACATACATACATGCAGCCCTCATATGTTGTAATAAAAGGTTGTTTCCCCATATTTCATTTTCCTACTTCTGATCACAATGACCACCAATATAGTCACTATAACTAATCCAATCAGTATCACCAGTAAATAGATGATGACTGTCCCAGTATCATCAATACTAACATCACCTAAAAGTATATGAAAATACTGTGTTATAATCGCACATGTATAGTTGTAAATATTATAGTCTAGTGGTCTAGTCTAAGTTGAATGTTGTGCTACTTTAAGGAGGTCACCTACACCTGCAAATATACTGGTGAACATTTAATCCGAATTAGGGAATAAATGTTCACTAGGCAACCAACCTTACTTTTTTCTATGAGCCCTAACCAAACTCATTTAGTTGTTAAGGAAGTGCAACTAGAACAACCTGTTTCAAGCCACAAACAATACACAAAGCTATTTTCTCAACTGTTTTCAGCCTTGAGTCCACTCTATATTTTCATGCGTGTGGAGATGGACATGCTCTCTTTCAACATGAAGAGATAGGCTATAATTTTATGGCCTATACAAGGTCAGTATTTGGAGCTATAGCCTGTTGGTGATACCAGCAACATATCATCTAGGTAAATCACATTCACAACTCACATGTGTAAATTGTTCATTTGCACTGTTTCCGAGATGTATACAGTACATCAAAAGTTTAAGAAACACCAACTAACTAACAAACAGTACATTTAACAAAAGACTCACTAGGATAGACACTAATATTTCAGGCTTGTAGTATGCTCTTGTTCATACTAAATAAGGGCTGGAACAAAGGTCAAATTTTAACCTCTGAAGCTACTTGCAAGAAAGCTTTGACGCTTTGTTGATTATGTCATGTTAGTAATTAGTGATCAAAATTAATGGGTGTACACCCATATGGCCTCACACTTTTGTTGCAGCTCTAGTACAGGCTCTAGTACAACTGCTTACATTACAAAATTTGTTAATGACACTTTTATGCTTCCAGGAAGCACATAGTACTTGGCTGATTAGACATGCTAGTATCTATGGATACGAAACATTGAAGGGGTAAAACCACCTTCAAAGGTTACAAAACTTTTGAAGGTTCCGAAGCTTTGTCCCAGCACTACAAAGCAAACTACTGTTCATATGGATTATTTTGTATATCTAACAATTGGTGAATGTTCTATTAGAGTAATTCAACAAGTCATCAAGTTTTCCAGTAAAGAAAGCAATCTAATATAGCAAATTTCTTTTTTACACGAAAAAGTCATATTTAACTCAAACTGAAAAGTAATATAGTGCTGCATCTGTGCCTGCTTACTGAGAACAACAGTTTGATCATTAAGATTACACTTAAAATTCGTGGGAGTGACAAATTACAAAACCTTTTATGCAAGTAGAGAAAAATAATTTCAACAATGTGTGTGTCAACTATTTGTACTTGTTCATTTTTACCAGCTGTTCTTGGGTGCTAGAGTAATGTTTTACAAAAAAAAGTAACTCCACCAGAAACCAGAGCAGTAATATAATTTCAACACAAGCAATTAAACAACTAAACTATCTCGGTCTTGTGGAAGTGATTTTTTAAAGATACTGCTTGTGAAATCGTTTTATTGAACTTTTAGTACTTTCTTAGAGTGAAACAAACTCTATGAAGGCTTGTATCTCCATCACTGGGAAGAAATTGCTTCCACAGGCCCTAATATAGTTAGCATACAATACATACCCCAGAAAGGCCCATTGAGCCTACAGATTTTTGTGTATTGTGCAGCAGAAAACATGGTAGCAACAGCTGAAGTGTGAACCAAGAGGAATCCAACACTTTGAGAGATCTCATACACTTGTATGGTAGAATTAAATCAGAAATCAAGCCTGTAGCCTCAGTGTTTCTCCGTAAACTAGAAAGATTTTTTTTCCGTAAACGTTCATTTACATCAGCAAAATCAGAAAATCAGAAATCAAAGTGGAAATCAGGAAATCTCGTATGTGATTTCAGAAGTGTCAGACACCTCAGTGAGCCATGTATGGGCTGGCTTACCTGTGTCACTACAACACCTTGTAGTGTTCCACCAGCCTCAAACTACACTGTAGCTACACAAAAACATTAAATATGCAGGGCTTCAAATTCACTGTAAACTTTTCACACTGCTAGATTGGTTTTATGGCCTTCTCATTAGCATTCGATTACCCCTGACTACGTATATCATAACCTTAACGATATCTCCAAAAGTGATACTTTGCCATGCTGGAGATTTAAAGCCTTGAGGTGAATTAGATGTAATAGAGATATTACATAATCAAGAACTGCATACCTGTAAAAGTATCAGGTGATGTGCTATATACCTGCAAGAGCATATTTGTATCTAATAGCTGTGTAGCCACATGATATGGTACATTCTTCTAAGAACCTTACGTATGTGAAATATCATGTTTGTGACAATTATTATTACACCCACACCTACACTGTATGCACAAATTTGCATATGCGTGTGCCACCCATGAACACACACGCACTCACATACGTGCACACACACTCACATACACGCACACACACACGCACACACACACATACTTTGATTCTGATAGAATCCAGGAGGCAAATCACAAAGTTGAGGATCTGAAATTCCACACAAGTCCCACACCTTTGAGAATCCAAGTCTATGGCAATAACAATCTGTAATTCCACTAGGACACACACAACACACATACACATACAAATGTTCTGTAAATGTTCATTTGTATTGTGTTCCTATGTGGCATGGAGACACATACACACACACACAAAGCAACAAAAAAAAGCCTAAGAGCTACCATGTAAGCACAGTCATACCTATATCAAGTGAACCAGCACTGGGACACCTGTGTGCTACTCAGGTTCCTTGAGTCAGCACAAGCAAATCCTCCTGGGGCAGGACTAATAATCTGCAGGAGGCTGTACTACATAATAATCTATTTTTTAATTTTATTTATTAAGGCTCTACAACACAAGTGCTGAAAGGTACCTGCTTTAAAGATATTATATTAAGTGTGTTTGAAAAAGTACTATATAGTTTTGGTGATCTATTTAATGGTATAACTTTGGTTTGAACTCTTGTTACACTCACTGTATTTTTTGCAAATATGTGTAACCTGTTTGAAAGTGTGCAAATTGGGAAGCAGTTCTTTTTTTTTAAATTTAACACTGAACTCATTGCTATTTGCAAACATTATAAACCAAAGAGCTGGCAAAGCTAGAGTGAATGCACAAGCTATAGACAATTTCTGTTTCATAACTATGATGCCGGTAATTGCACAGTATAAAACATATATATGGTAAGCTATTTTACAAAAGAGAATGCATTAACAGTGCGTTAACAGTGCTTGAAACATTGCTAGCAGTAGACAAATAATTTTTGATAATGAACTGCACTAAGGTTTTTGTGTATGCAGTTTTTGTGATCAATGTACAAGTTTTATGTCTCGTGGTAAATGGTGTCAGTTTCTAAGAAACTTTTTAGTTAAGTCTGGCAATAAAACACGAGAAAACAAAACAAAAAAAACTTGAGTCCAGTAGTCCAGTCCAGCAATCCAATCCAGTAGTCCAGTCCAGTGAATGGATAAACTTAATAAATATGAATGAATGTACCTATAGGGAATGAAGTGCAACTATAAAATGTGTACAAACAATTGAATTGTAACGTGGACATGCCCTTCACCTACAGTAAGCATACAATGCAAGGGCAAATTATATGCAGCCATTACAGCATTACATATAAACATCAGATGGAGTCAAATAGTTCTTCATTTTTCATAAACAACTCGTCAAAATAATCATGCATCCTTTGGAGCAATTCAAACAAAAGAAAGGAGAATGTAATTAGAAGTGCACACGTACCGTCTTTAATTTATAAAACATTGTTTTAAAAGTTGTTTACATGAAAATGCATACCCATATTTTGGTGTCCTAATCCTAATCTCATATAAACCACTAATACAATCACTACTATGATATCAATAATTAATTCCATTAGTACCACCCTGTTGACTGTCCAAGAGCCATTATCATTGTTATCATCACCTAAAGTATGTGTATATTGTGTTATAACCACATGCAGTACAGTTTACAATATTACAGTGGCCCTAAGGGACAGACAGGACAAGATGAAGATGCAGGACTTATGATGTATTTGGTGCACAGTCCTTATAGAATGACCATGCACCCTGTTTTATATGAGGATAGTATGAACATGTGCAAGGTATACGTGTGGGCCAATCCTTACAATGTCTACCCTGTCCGGGAAGGGTCCTTCAATGAGAGGTTCCACTATATGCACACACATGCATACTTTGACTATGATAGGATCTAAGTGGAATTGCACGCACAAGTCCCACATCTTGGGTCACAGTATGCAGACCCAAGTTGTGCAGAGTAACCCTGACCCAAGTTATCCCAAGTATCCTAAGCTAGCCTAGAACTCTCTCTCACACACACACACACACACACACACACACACACACACACACACACACACACACACACACACACACACACACACACACACACACACACACACACACACACACACACACACACACACACACACACACACACACACACACACACACACACACACACACACACACACACACACACACACACACACACACACACACACACACACACACACACACACACACACACACGGAACTCAGTGCTGCAGTATTCATGCATGCTTATGTCAAAGTAACATTATCTATAAGTGCTTTGGTGAAAGCAGAGCAATGACACTTACATATATAGCAGCAATTGGATGTGATATTCTGCATTTTCTACATATTCATAATTACACAATATTACAAACAGCATAATGAATACACAATACCTTTTTACAGTCTTCACTACAATGATGATCAGTTAATATTGAGTTACAAGCTGGAGGCTACATTATACATGCTGTTAACCATACATTATTTTACTTACATAAACAGTTTAAGGTCCAGAACATTTGTAATGTTTTGGTAGGAGAACAAGTTTCCATCAGATATCTGGTAGCACATGAGATCATAAAATCCTCATAAACATTAACAAAGTCTACAGACATAAGAGATAAAAGAAGTTGATTTGATTACTCAAAAGTATCAAGAAACCATAGAACAAAAACTAATACAGATCAATAGAGTTCTCATGCACGCAATTGAATAGACAAATGTATGTTCCATTTATTGCAAATTTTGTTGCTGATAAAAAGATACAGTATAATAGTAAGTATTTGCCCATTACATTAATACATAATTTGTTTGCTCTCGATACTACAGTGTCTATTTCATAAACCTGCAAGTCTTATGATGAATAATAATCATTGCAGTAGCCAGTTGGAGTCAACTAGACTTACAAAACACGCAGGGTTAACACATACATACATCAAAGCTTAGCTAGAATGAATTTGAGTGAAATTATAAAAGTACAAATATGATTCACTGTCTGTACATACACATAACCTATGTGGTTTGTGTGTTCTAAGTCATGCAGGAATTCAAATTAGGCATAGCAACAAATTAACATAACAGCTTTTGTTTGTGGTGGTAGCAGCAGCCACAGCCACAATAACAACATTACCATCACACCCGTTCATAGTGTTGCATATAAATGTACGGTAAAATTGCATTACGCCTGCCCGGCATCACTTATTCTCTTGGACTACATGTTTATACAGGATAACCTACAGTAAAAGGACCTTGTGTTTTTTCATTGGCAAGCTTACATATGGCATTAATCAATCAGACTGAACTAAGGTGGCATTGAAGTAATAATGTGAAGCCTTACAAGGTTAATTAAACAGCATGTTGTGGTGATGTTCAAACAAACCTGACCATTTCAAACCTGAAATATTGGTACAATATCCACATTTAAAAGAAAAAGCCTCATAATCAGTTTGTTAAAACTTTGGTCTCGGTGAATGTTATTAGTGCATACTATACGGAGCTCATGCCAACTAGTCTCACTATTCAGCTAAAGCACCTACATGTCAATATTAATCCCCACCTCCCTGCTAAGAATGTTTGCCTATATTTGGGTATAAGTAATCAACACCAAAAGTTACATGTAGCTACTCCTTTAACTGAAAAACAATAAACATTTTCCATAAACAAACAACAAACCTAGTCAACAGAAACCAGTATCCCTTTTACAGTAAATTAATCTCAGTGGTAGCTGGCTAGCTTCCAAAGTAGCTAATGTGACCATGTTGTAAGTATGCTAGCATCATGATAGGTATTATTGTTTTTCAATGAATTAAGAAGAGCTCGTCAGATCCGTAGGCAGGGGATCTAGGGGTTCTGAATAACCCCCTCTTCCACAATTTCAGTAAAATGGTCCACAATTTTCTTTTTCAGAACAATTTCAGCATAAAAGTGCACTATTTTAGTGAGCAGATGAAATTTTGGATCATTTTCATGTATAATTACCAAAATGTCACCAAATTCACAGTAGATATTTATTTTCCTGGGTGGAAATTCCCCCAGACCCCCTAGCTTCACCCTGATGTAACCTTGCATGACATCGATATCCCCATGCAGGCTACACCAAAGGTCCACCTTTTGTCTACCCGGTCTAAAAGAACCTACCCAGTGGTTTACACAGCCACAGCCCTGTAAATCAGATGTTACGTTCTTTGGGGCTTTGGAGGTGCGGGACTTGTGTGAAATTCCAAACCTCAGCTTTGTGATTTACCACCTGGATCCTAAGCTTGTGTAAATGTGTGTGCAGCATGTGCACACTTGTTATTGCTGCTGTATGCAGCTATAACCTAGCCCAATACTAAACAGATCTGATACCACTGAATGGAAGGAATTGTTTTGCCAAAGAAAAAACAGTGGTGAGTTGCCCACTAGTTGGCTTGTAAGTAGGCTGACTTAGACTAGCTCTTCTATTATATATATTTTTACTAATTATTTAATACTTCTGAATTAGTTTCATTATAGGGCTCTGGTAAGTGCAGATTAGGCACACACAAATATACTTGTCACTGGCCATGGGCATGCACTTGTCTATAAAATGCTACTACCTGTAATAATAATGATAACTGCATGCACATGATTCCTCAGGATTCTGAAACAAAGAATTTCACCAATTGCTATCAACTAGCTATAATTGAAATGCAAACAAATAACATATAATGTGCTATGCAGTGGTGCAGTTGTTGAGTATTAAAAAACTAACATCTGCAGCATTATTCCATGCATGGGAACACTTAGCCTGCTAAGAATATTTTGTCAATGAAATATACATGGTCTTGTGTATGCCATTATTTAGAATTATATAGCTACAAGCTAGCTGAACTGCTCATGATTGTCACTTAACCTCATGCAACTCTTGATCAGTGTAGTCCACTTAGAAAGCAGTATGATTTAGATATTAGTGCATAAAACTACTCTACATTAAAGTTTTAGTCCTGAACCATATGAAATAGCTTTAACAAGACCCCATGCTCCAAATACCTACTATACCCTTTTGCCCCTCCCTTGCCAAACCCTGGATCCCAAGGACGGATTTAGGGGGGGGGGGGTGCTTGGGGTGCTGAAGCACCCCCTTCAAAAATTTTACCGTGTGTAAGCTAGGAAGCTTCTAGAAGTTATAGTATAGATGCAATTGCATCTTATACGCATGCATGGGCAATGAAGAGAAGGGAGAATGGCTAATCTTTATTTAGAAGTACTAAGAGGAATTCAAATTATACTTTTGGTGTGAGACTCGAACTAAAAGCTGCTAAAAATCGAAATACTCTAATAGAATAGTCTAATAGAACATCCATCATAATGTCTTTTTTTTTCAAGAAGTTACCAGTGTGTTTTCTTGACCTGCATACTGCTATCTTACCATTGCTCCAAACAATGGAGCAATGCTATCTTACCATGAGGAGCACTGCCAGGAGCACTGCTATCTTACCATTGCTCCTGCTATCTTACCTGCACACTGCTATCTTACCCTGCCATATACTAATCACTTTCTGAGAAAAAACTTCTTTCAAATAGTTTAATATTTTATAGTAGGTATTTTCAGTTGCTGCTACAACTGAATGCTTGGGTTGTAAAACAGTTAATTTCTTAGCATGTATACAGTGAACAATGTTGTAGTATCTGAGAACTGTTTGTTTTTGCTTTATCAGTACCAAAGTTTTCATGCTGCATTTATCTGAATCTAGCATCAATTGAAGCTAATAAAATTTAATGTCAAACAGGTTTGCACTCCCAAACCCCTTGAAACTCAACTTCATAAGCTCAAATAATTGCTGTCACATTATAAGGGAGTTAGTTGTGGCCAAAAACTAGCTGTATGTGTAAGTGACTTTGCACTCTGGTTGTAAAAAATTAATAATAAATTATGGTGATGGGGCCATATAGTTGCAAAAAGTCTGATTGAAATAGCAACAGAACAGTCTGTGGCTGTATATACTACAAAATTGAAGTTAATTTTGTGTGCATTTTAAATCTCTACAATGACCTTAAGATCCAATCCTGTGTATTGTCTTTGACAATCCACTATTATGTATTGCCTTATAATCCAATAGCATTTAAAAGTGTAGTTATGTTTTTCTAAAATTACTTACAACTGAACTCATCCATCTTGTACCCACAATCTTTCAGTACAATTATAGAGTATTTGGTTAAAAATAGCTTCCAGATTCAATCTTGTGATAACTATATTCCAAAAATTTCCAGAGGAAGCATCACCCCAGACCCCTATAGCTGGAAAATTCTATGTATATGTGTACTGCATGGTGAGCGTATACTTGCCTCTCTAGCTCTCTCTTCATTGTTACTGTTTGGATGTTATAGTCTGAGCCATGAGACTGTAAAGCACATTAGCTATACCTTAAGCCAATAATTTAGCGATCTTGTATATTGATGAATTTACCCACCATATAAATTTTATTAATTCGTGAATTGATGTAATCAATTAGCAAAAATCCAAAACTCTAAAATTGCTAAGTTTAATGTACTGTTAAATTAAGGTATTTCAAACAACACAAAATTAATGGCAAGTGTTGATCATGCATAGCTAATATTCATATCCTTCCCCTTCCTGTTCTTTATGTAAAGAATATCTTTTCTGTGCCCTTATATGACAGCTAGTATTACAACTGTTCTGGAATAATGGTGTCATTTCATCATTATTACACTTAGGTGACTCAAAATGCTTTACAACCATTGTAAATCACTTAAACAAAGTGGCATCATTTTTCAGTCAAAAATATTACCAAATTTTAATACTGAATAGGCTAAATTTGCAATTTTTTTCTGAGGGGGCATGCCCCCAGACCCCCCTAGATAGAGCATGCTCCACATGCTGAGTGTGCTTTGCACACTATAGCTAGTTATTAACTAGTTGTTGCTTTTCTTAGCCAACCAACCATTATGTTAGCACCCCCCATCTGAAATCCTAGATCTGCCCCTGCTATGCATCTTAACAGTCTACTATAGGGATATGATTAACAGTATATAGCCGATCTTGACATAGCAGAAGTTCCTAGAGGTCATTATAAGCAATGTACATGTGCATGCATATACTTAACAAGTACATACAGTAATTTCACAAAATTGTAAGTGCATGTGCCTAATAACTGAGTCTACAGTAAAAGCACAATTGTTGAACTTGCTATTATGTAATATACTTACTATAGTATTCATGAATAGAAATGTGTACCAGCAAATTTATTATTTTTCCTTGCTTAACATTTACAGTAAAATGTTGTCAATACTCAATACAATTAGCATACACAATGCTGGTAAACAATGTGTTTAGAATAATGAACAGCACAATACATAAATAAATAACATGATAAGTCAGTCAAGTGACACAAATTAGTCACATCCAAGCCATTCTCCGTGGCTGCGGAGCAACAGCTGCTGAGTTAAACTTGTTAGCACACAGTGTGCCCTTCAACAGCTTCATCATCGGCTCGCGGACTTGCTTGAAGTACAGGCCATACACAAGTGGATGCAGAAGCAGCACAATGTAACCGACATTGGGGCCAATGACAAGCCTAACCACTTCATTATAGACTGAACCTTGTGCTAGTACACTTACTGGAATGTACAGCAGGGGAGTGAGTAAGCCAATAGCTGTACTGCCTAGCACAACCACCAACAGGGTTGTCACTGGCTTCAGATTCTTCTTGATAGTAGCTTGCTTGGTCTTCAGGGCCTCTAGGTCATTGGTGAATCCTCTTAAGGACGTTTCACTTTCAATCTGCTTGTGAATCCGGTAAGCTTTCATGGATAGGTGAATGTTGAGGACCAGCGAAAGAAAAGCTGCTGTGAAGATCGGCAACATGTAAGTGAACAACGCTTCAACAAATGCACTGCCAGTTGAAATACATGTGCCATATTGTGCCACCTTAATAAAGCCATCAGCATTGAATAGCGTGTGCACAAAAAGCAGCATAGGCAAAAGCCATGTAACAGCAATAATGCCAGCAATGGCACGAGGTGTCATCATTCTCCTGTGCTTGAAAGGGAACGTAATAGCTACCACCTTGTCAACCGATATTATCAAGTATGTGGCATTGAGGACAACAACTGGGAAGAGTAGGAACTTGAACACATGACAAGGAATGAAATCTCCAACCCCAGTAGCAAAGCCAATCATCATAGCACTGGTTTGAATTGTAGTAACCATTACAGTGATCACATCAGTGGCCATCAAGTTAGCTACCCAGATGTTATGAGGCTTGTGTAGCTTCTTGGTGGTTTTAATAGTCATAAACACCCAGCCGGCCATTAGCACAATGATCAGAGTGGAAATCAACTTGAAGCCCAAGGAAAGATAAGCAAAGTAGCCTGGAAGATGAGAGCCTGGTAGTTGGTCAGGTGCAGTCACTCCTGGATCAATCCCTGAACCAGACAACTCACTGAATTCACCACTTCCCTCCATCATAACTAGAGCTGCAACACACACTACAAACTCCACGAGAACTGTGAATTTGTGACAACTGAAGCCTCAATATCATGTGACAAGCAATACTATTTATTTGCTAGCATGTAGGTATTTAGCAAAGTGTGATGTTACACATTGGTGACATCATCTTAGACTGTTTTTAATCACAAAGCAATTCTGTCAATGGATTGTACTACTGAATGTGTACATCACTAACACAAGTGACCATGCCTGCATATTGCTGTCTGACAATATGTATACGTTTTGTTTAAACTCTGGTGAATAGCCAACTAAATTGTTTTGGCAAAATTAAATTTGTAGCAGATTGTCAATTATGCAAACCTGGTATATAACCTATAGAAGCGAAATTTTCAGTGAAGATGGAGGCTTATCAGATGGCATGCCAAGAGCAGCCTCTGCAATTTTCACCCTTTTCTTTAAAGCTATTGTCCAATTTAGAATAGGTGTGCCCTTATATTTCACTGCTTATGTCTGCATGTGCAAGGATTCCTGACAATCCTTAAATTATACCTGCATGTAACTTATAAATTGTGTGACATATCTTTCTCAAAATTTTGCCGTCACATTAGACATAGGCCTAATAATTAGCTTACTACTTAGTGTTGTAGCTGGGCACCTAGAATTGCACAATATAAACATATTATGTACTAGAAATTCAAGCAAATTTATATTGGCATGCATTTGCAAGATTATACTTCTTGTAACTTACTGCTTTATTGTTCAGCACAAAGCCTTAAACTTCATACAAAATGAGAAATCATTCAATCAGATTACAAGCTCATAATTATAGTAAAAAATAGTGTGGAGAATTTGATGTATGAGTAGCTATTACTAAAGTAAAATCTTCTTACTAGCTATAGCTGTTTCACATTAATTCAAACAGACTGAAGTCTGATGTAGCTAAGAACATATGTGTCCTTCTGGATTATACTTCATGAGTAATTCTCAACTGATCAGCATGTATAAGTTCAGTTCCAAATCAGATATAGCATAATTTGACCACATAAAGTCAATTTCTGTATTATATGTAACCAGATTTTACAAAACCGATTTAAATCGCACATCGGGTAAAATCATACTAATATTTCCAGTGGATAGCTGCACTATCGTACCAATAGTTTTGACCCTCACTACTACTCAAACTACTCAAGGCTGGTTTCAACAGACATATTTTCTGGGTGGTGTGTAGAGCTCTAATGGTGGTTTCCGGTCTCGTGAAGGACCTGGCTTGGCAAGAATCACTGGTTTACTAGTGGACAGCCTCGTAATGTTGGCCAGATGTTTTGCATTGATTTTGCTACATATCAGCCACTAAGGAGTCAGCACAGCCCTGTAATCTCGTCTGGATTCCAATCGTGGTCTGCCTCCATTTTTAAGCCTATCCCTTGCCCACCCCACCACCCCCCACCCCTTTGTGACTCGTGATACTACTTCACTCGTCCAACTGCTCAGATTTTCTATCTTATTTGGTGGGAAACTCTGCAAGCAGCTACAAGTACTGGAAGTGGTTTGAAAGGTAATAGATTGATGCATCTTTTGTGTAAATTTCATACGCGTGCTTGCTATCCTTGGAAAGTTATGCTGACTTGAATTCTTCATACCCGTTCATCTCGAAATTTCTATTGTGCGATTTGGATCCTTTTTCCAAAATCCAGTCACATATCATGATGAATTCTTGTATAACCTAAGTTTTCTATGATTATGTATGACTAGCAAACATTTAGACAATCATATAATTTTACAAGGTATTGTGTTTATTATTTGGGTTTGTGCAGTTGCACCCCCTAGCTGTGTTGCATCAGCCTTGCGGCTGTCTTACACGGTAATTAAATCCAAATCCAAATAACCACTGTATAGCTATAAGCATAAATTTGAGAGGCAAATTTGTTGCGAAAACATGTAAACAAGCAATTGCAATTTTCAAGATGGTTTTTTTATTCACAAACTAACAGAAACAATCAATGGCAACATTTGCAACCTACAATTACATTTTCACAAAGCTGTAATCACTCACAAAAATTTCAACTCTCAAAAGTTGCTGCCTATACAGTTATCACATTTTACCTCAATACATACACACACACACACATATATATGGAGCTTCGCATGTATGCATGGGTATAAAGGCATGCCCTAGCTTTATAGGCATAGCTCATATTGCATTTAAAGTTTTTATCCGTCAACAGGTATATAGGCCTAACGATAATATGTGTAGCAATTGTAATCACATCTCAACTGTACATGTGTACACTACTTATGCCTAAAAACTAATTATAGCTGCTAAAGTTAGGTGGTATTGCTAGAATTATACAGGGCTAAATGGCTATACATGTGATCATATTGAGTCAGATTCTTCATTCTGCAAAGGAATCTCATCATCAAAGTGATCATCTGGAACAATTCTGGCAATGAATACATAATCCAAAATTATTTCTCATCAAGTTTAGGGAACATAGTATTGAAAAGCAAATGTTGGATTAGTATACTCAGCGTTATTGCTTATTGCTTGGGAAACAGTGATCAAAGGCCAACTTATGTCTGAATATCTATATGGCAAAATAACAACTTTTGGAACAATACATAAATTATAAATTAAGGGAAGAAGGCTTTCCCATACAGCATGGTATATTCAAGAGTTCATAATATTAGTGTAATATTATGAACTCTTGGTATATTTTATATATAATTTAGAACTCAGACAAAAATGTAAGGTTTTGAATAATCAAAATGTTGAATGAAGTATACAAATAATCATATAATTGACTTACCAATACTTTGGTCTCCTATGACATCTGATCACCATGACAACCAATGTAGTCACCACAACTAACCCAATCACTATCAGCAGTATTGTGGTGATGACTGTCCCAGTGGAGTCTTTGTTATTACCTATAAAATTTCCCTACTATAAAGTTTATATAGTGTGAATAAAGGAACAAAGGATCCTAAGTTCCCAGGTTTAAAATGTTCAATTTCCCAATTGTTTGCATATTCTATAGCATTTAAAATCAGCAAAGTATTTTTGGCACCAACTGTATAATACAACCTTGGGACATTCAGGATGTCATAAGTTTGCTCTATTAGAGTAGTTGGGCAAGGTAGTTAATTTGGAGCTAGGCTGTTGTGAAATACCTGTGTCTATTACTAAGCAGGTATTTCAAGTTTGCCAATGGTACAATGCACAAAATTTCACATTGTATATGGTCAACTTCCTGTTTTACTATGCCTACAGTGAAACAATCTACTGTAGTTACTATTGCTCCACATGCATGTATGAAGGATTCATGCAGAAAATAAATTCCAAATGTCTTACATATAGCTAGGGCTAAAACGAATATACCGAATATTCGAATTCGTATTCGATTCGACTTCGTTCGAAGGAATTATTGAATTCGAAACATCGAAATTACAGTAAAGATGGCGGACACTAGTAATGAGGAATCTTTGTCAGTCTCTACAACATCAGACACTGGACTAGAGATGTACCAATAATCGGATTGGTGATCGCGAGGGTGATCAGATCGCGATCGGTTGCTGATTTGCCTTCCATATTCAGTAATAATGGGCCATATCAAAACATATGTATGGGATTTGTCAAATCAAGCATTTTCAGGTAGTCAACATTAAAAGTTTTCAAAACACTGGATTAAACCCTTAAAAATTAAGAATTATGCATTAAATGAATCTAATATCTGTTTAATATCTTTTTTGAAACCTCAACTTGGTAAAACAGGCTGATCATAAAATCTCATTATTCCTTGTCATTTGTTGTCCAATGCAAAATACATGTATTTTACACTACATACAAAAACACTAATTTACAACCTTTAACTCACAAAATCTCTACAGGACACCATACAATAAAAGAAAGCCCTTGAATTTCTCTATCCAATTCCGACCGTACAAATGGGAAAATGTCGCCATAGCGACAGTTATTTACTGTTGATGATGACATAATACGTGCTCCATACATTAGCCTATTGGAAAATTTAATCATCTCGGCGGGAAAATCCCAATTTACAAGTTGTTATCCTCCAATTCGCTAAATTTGGTATCATTCTACGCAGCGAAGGATGCTTAATAAGACTCCGACCGTACAAATTGTTAAACAGGTTAGTTTACAAAGATATGTTTAAAAAACATGTTTTTACGGGCATTCTCGAACACGTAAATTTCGCGGTACAAGGCTCCTTTTTAGCTCCCCTTACTTACTACACAAAGACCTTACACATGAATCGAATCGCCTTTCATCAAGGAGTCCGATAAACCAAACTTTGTGTCTGTCATCCAGAGTACGCGAAAGTTATGGCGCTTTGTTTAAAAGACGGTGTTATTTTATATGAAACGGGCGTAACCCATTCGGAAATCCGGAATATCTTACACAAGCTTTGATATGCACAAACGCTCTATGAATCTATTAGTTTGCATGGCCAGCTATCAAAAGCCTTTTTGCTCGCTACAAACAAACAGAAAGCCTCTCTACACTAGAGTAAAGTATCAATTATCGGACAATATGATGTTCGGACAGCTGCCATTCACTTCCTGGGAATCCTGCAGCTTTGGTTATTGTACCAAAAGGTAGGCTACAATAAGCAATAATTATCCTCCAATAATCAGCTTTGCATGATTAAAAGTTTAAGAGTTACAGCCAATAGTATGCTTAGTCCGATAAAATCTATGCTCGGATATAACTATCAGTTGTCGGACTTTGATTTTTACTACCAGTAAACAATGTCCAATTTATTTCAAATTTGTATGCAAATATACCTGTACCCATTAGCTATTAATGGCCAAAAAATGGTTTCGTTATCTTTAGCATAGAGGGAGTACGAGCCTTCCGATTTTTAGCGGTATTGTCGGACGCCCTCCGCTTTAATTTAGCCATGCCCACCAACAGAGTTTGGATGCTTTTGCAACAAATGCACCAGTGCTAAACCACAGAAGAAGGTAAATAAATATCTTTCAAGAGTAGAGGTGTGTTTTAAAGTTGATATTCAGGATATTTCTATTTGAACGCAGTATTTTTGGCTCCTAAATGAAGGAGATGCACGCTAGGTGGAAAAATGAAATTACGAGGCACAACTTTCTTACCAACCACATTTGTTAGTCTTGGTGCCGCAATCGCGAATACCACCTAGAAATGAAAAGATGTTCCATTTTCTACCTTCTATGGATGCACAAAGCAACATTTTCGTCCTTTTTGTTTCACCCATACAAGGTAGAGAAAGAAAAGCTTTTCAATTTCCGTGACAGTATTTGTGATAGGACACCAAGACTAGCATATGTAGGTGGTCAGAAGGTGGTTTTGCATAACTTCATTTTTCCACCTTGCGCGCATCTCCTTCATTTAGGAGTCAAAAATACTGCGTTCCAATGGAAATATCCTGAGTATCAACTTTAAAGCACACCTCTACTCTTGAGAGATATTTATTTACCTTCTTCTGTGGTTTAGCTCTGGTGCATTTGTTGCAAAAGCATCCAAACTTTGTTGGTGGGCATGGCTAAATTAAAACGGAGGGCGTCCGACAATATCACTAAAAATTGGGAGGCCCGTACTCCCTCTATGCTAAAGATAACGAAACCATTTTTTGGCCATTAATAGCTAATGAGTACAGGTATATTTGCATACAAATTTGAAATAAATTGGACATTGTTTACTGGTAATAAAAATCAAAGTCCGACAACTGATAGTTTTATCCGAGCATAGATTTTATCGGACTAAGCATACTATTGGCTGTAACTCTTAAGCTTTTAATCACACAAAGCTGATTGTTGGAGGATAATTTTTGCTTATTGTAGCCTACCTTTTGGTACAATAACCTAAGCTGCAGGATTTCCAGGAAGTGGGTGGCAGCTGTCCGAACATCATATTGTCCGATAATTGATACTTTACTCTATTATATAAAACGCTAAGTTACGAGAAGCCATACGGCTGCGCGTGTGAGTACTGCTATTAGTGTTAAAGTATTCTTACCCAGAACAGTAGCTGTTAGCTGCACTACAGGAAAACTAAAGTGATCACCTGTGTATTACAGCCATCTTGGTAAGGCCCCTATTTGGTGATTATTAGTTTCTCATCCACCGCCCGCATCCCTCCTTCTTAAGCTACCGCATGGTAAGCCATTATTTACTCTGCGCATGCTCAGAAGAACACGTGATACCAAACTGTTATAATTTTTGTTGATGAACGCTACAATGCGCTATATATCACCAGAACTGTTGTTTTCCTTAGCAAATTGCTGCAGTGCCAGTTGCAATCGTGCTCTATCGACTTCATCAAAGCAGGTTTTCAGTTGACTGTCGAAAAACAGTTGGCGATCACAAAAAGTAGAATCAGCTGGTGAAAGAAATGTTTGTAGTAAGAAAGAAAGACAATTTGGACAAGGTCTGTACATCAGTGTGTTAATATTATAAAATAATGGCATAATGGTAATACCCTCCTGCCCGCATCATAATAATTAGAAAGGCTGGATGAGAAACTAATAATCACCGAATAGGGGCCTAACTAATCAAAATACGGAGTAATCCGGACAAGGGAGCATGTATCATAGTAAAATATTTGTGATGCCTAATTTGTAATAGAGGCCACACCACCATAAGTAGTTGTGCAATATAGTAAAGTTACATCACTTCTCTTATCTCAATGCTACAAATCATTAGAAAATACATCATGTAGTAGCTACACCTGTAGTTCTATTTGATTTACGAATATACAATAATTTAATCAGTATTTAATCAGTATCAGCTCTTTTAGGTACAAATTAATCAGATATCAATACAGCTGAAAAATCTTTATCGGTACACCTCTAGTAGCTACATCATCAGACACTTTTACTTCATTTCAAAAGCTGCCTATATACTGTATCAAATTTTAATGATGTTTTACAATTGAATACAAATAATAAGAAATAACACATATACACTGTATAAGAGTATAACACTATATATAGAATATTCTATTATTCATTCTTGACTAAAAATATTTGTTCTCTTTCATTTAGAATATTCATTTTAGCCCTACTTATATACATGGTGACTGATCTCAATAGGGTGAATTGTAGTAAGTATGCTGACATTCATACTGTTTGGGTGCACGTGCTCTTATATTTGCTGCAGACTTTACGATTTTCATAATCAAAACACTGCATGCTTTTTTTCAACTTTAACATAAATCGTGAACATTTAACAAAAAGTTTGGTACATTTTCAAGTTCACTTATCAAGACACATGACAATGTGTCGTGAGGTCAACAAAGCTGACATGCCACACTGTGTGTGGATCTTGACAGGAATAAAGAAAACATGATTTTCAACTGATGGCCCTTTCTCCAAACCACACCATTTTTGTGTTTTAGCTGTCCACCAGGTAGGACAGGCCACATACTAAGTTTGCTATAAATATACATGGTATAATGTTTATTTATCCAAAAAAAGATAGAACTTTTGTCATGGCTACAGGGTAAATCATGCATGGTGAAAGTTGGTATGCATGTAGGCTGATCATCATAGCAGTGCCTTGAAAAGAATGGAATTGCAGCTACAGAGTTAAAGTATAATTCAAAAAGTGTAAAATCAAAGGGTCAAGATACTCTCTAATAGAGTAGTCATCACAGGGTAAAAACAAGTGAACAAATAATTGTACTAGGGAAAATTAGGGATCTCCACACCTAACACCCAGATACAACTGCTATCTTGGCTGTTCACTTCATATTTCTAGCTTATTAAATTTTATAATTTCATAAATCTACCAATGGAAATTCTAGAACATTCTATGTGTGTTCTATTAGAAGTCCTCAAAAAAATGTACGGTCTATTAGAAAATAACAAATAAAATACAATACATTTATAATTCTGTCTTCAATAATCATCATTGTGTCTGTATAGAAAAGAAATGTGGGGAAAATGAAACCCAAAGTGGTTTTTGGGGCCTTATAAAGTACAAAAAGAAGTGAAATCAAGACACACGGTAGTGTGTCATGCGGCCAAGAAAGCCGGCGACCACACCATGAGTATATTTACAGGAAGAAAGGAAACAGCTTTTTCATGTGTGCATACCTCCATGGCCCCTTCTTCAAAGCGCACCATTTTTGCATTATAGCTGTCCCCCAAGTAGGGTACGCCACACAGAAAATTTGATTAAATTCGCAACAGCCATTTGCAAGATATGGGCATTCAAAATTTCAATTTAATTTCTTTGTTTTTTTCTTCTTATGCCGTACAGAGGCTACAGGCCGGGGGATTCGATTTCTTTTTGCACACTTAGCAAAAACTGCTATAAAATGCAAATGTATAAATCGATTGCCACGATCTTTGGCTCAAATGTAACGGTGGATTCACATACTAAGTTTGTTGTGAATCTGAGTAATATTCAAGGAGTTATGAGCATTTATTCATGCAAAAAAGATCAAACTTCTGTCACGGCTACAGGGTAAATCAAGTATAGAAATAACTTGAAAATTGGTGTATAGATAGGCTGGTCATCGTAGCAATGTCTTTTGATAGTTTGAATAGCAATAGAGTTACAGCAACAAAGTTATAAAGCAAAAACTAACCATGTGTAAATTGCCGGATCGAGATACTCTAATAGAACAGTCACTGCTGGGTAAAAAAGGTGTGCAAAAAATGTCAAAAAAAAACTTACCAGAGTTCGAACCAAGGACCTCCATACCTAACACCTGCATCCTTAACCACTGAACCACTGCTACCTTCAGTGGTGGATCCAGGATGGGGCATTTGGGGCAAATGCCCCCCCCCCCTTCAAGAAATTGCATACAAGATCGAGATACTCTAATAGAGCAGTCAATCACTCTAATAAAACAGTCACAATGTTCATGAAGTAGTGTAGCTTACCTATGAAGCTACAAATAGGATTTTATTTTGCATAACAGATGTGATATAGTTGGTAAGGATAACTAGCTATTATTGCTGTGACCTTTTTTTTTTTTTTTTGGTCTTCAACTGGTTTTCAGCAAGTTTTTTTGGTCTTCAACTGTTTTTCAGAAAGGTGCCCCCCCCTCTTTCGAAACTCTGGATCCGCCCCTGACCTTGGCTGATAACCTCACCTAATTTTTGCTTTATAAATGAAATTTCCAGTTGAAATCTGCTCATAATCAAACGTTTGTAATTTCATAGATCTACCAATAGAAGTACTAGATTGTTCTAGAACATTCTATGTATGTTCTATTAGAAATCCTCAAAAAAATGTGCACTCTATTAGAGTATTACAATAATATTATCAAATATTGAATTAAATCATGCAATGAAATACATTTATGAGTCTGTCTTCAATAATCATCATTGTATCTACATAGAAAAGAAGAAATGTGAGTGAAAACAAACCTCAAAGTCAGCCATAGGCTGGTTTTGGGGCCTTATAAAGTACAAATAGGAGTGAAATCCACACAAAAACAGCCAAGCTGTGAAAAAATGGTGCGACCTTAAAAAGCCTGGGTGAAAAAAGTTGTGAAATCAAAGGTGGCGGCCAAGAAATGGCTGCAATGATGTTAATGCTAAAAATTTTTAATAATGGCTGTTTGCATTGTTATAATTTATTAGCATTAACATCACTGCAGCCATTTCTTGGCCGCCACCTTTGATTTCACAACTTTCTTCACCCAGGCTTCTGAAGGCCACACCCTTTTTACAGCTTGGCTGTTTTTTGTGGAGATTATCTGTCAGAGTTAAAACTAGTCAGATTATTCGGGTCACGCCCACTTATTGGTCATTGGCACATAATAAGCAAGCTTGTCAATTCAGTAAGCAAAAAAGCTTACTAGTCCTGGTGTTTGGCATATAGCTATGCAATGATACCCCTTGCTTTTACTGACAACCTCACTATGATGCGGCTAACAATGTGAACAAAATTCCCTAGGCACACACCTTTGTTTTCAGTAGTGCTCACCTTATTATCAATTCCTGTGCACTATACATAAAGCACACATCATGTACACACACACACACACACACACACACACACACACACACACACACACACACACACACACACACACACACACACACACACACACACACACACACACACACACACACACACACACACACACACACACACACACACACTGTTAAAACTGATGTGCTATGGTAGCACCTAAAAGTGCTAAATCTTGACTGCTTCAGTCAAAAAATAGCACCTAGAGATGCATTTTTAACAGTGCACACACACATACTACACACACACTAACTCTTATGAGATCCAGATAGGTGGCAGTGTTGAGAATTGGAAATTTCACATAAATCTCTCATGCCTGATATCCCAAGTCTAAGACAACATAAAAATAATATACAGTCTAACTATAATCCTCCTAATTTGACTTGATTTATGGTAAAAGTACACGCATAGATACAAACACTTGGCATCACCAAATCATATATTACTTTGTAGATAATAAATCAAGAAAACATGCAAAGCAACAATCAGATGTGAGTTTCTTCATTTCCTGTTATATAACAAAAAGTTACACTCTAATTGTGTGCAATCACATCTATGCACATGAGTACCTGTTTACATTCTTCACTACACTGATGATCAGATAAAATGAGGTCACAAGCAGAAGGCTACATTTAAAACCAGATGTATATAAAGAATAATGTAGCTATAGCTATCACTTGCCATATTATTCTGTAGAATATTTTCTAGCTCATGATAGCAGAAATTTCCATCAGAGCTTTTGTCACACATCAGATCAAAAAATTCTTCTATGTTAAAACCCAATGGTGAAAACGCCTATAGGTAGTATTAAGTATTACACACACACGCACACACACACACACACAGAGGTACGCTTCTTGACCTCTGGTTGTTCTAATGGTTAAAGGTGCATCATGCTTTCTTGCACAGAATGAGATTCTTCAGCAAAAGCCCCAACTAAGACCTCTCTGTTTTCTCAAAGATGCATCTCAAGCTTACCATTAGGGCTATAGTGAATGTTCCATGACTGTTTAATTTTTCACACTGGCATGAGGAAACCACACACCTTTGAGAACATTGGAAACTTTACGCTCGCATGGGAACACACACATAACTAGAAACAGAAAATTTCACCTATGTGTAGTGCTGAAAACAATTTCAAGAAAACACTGTCTGGTATGTGGATGTCTGCCTTTCTATAAAATTCACGCAAAACATTTTCTCCATTATACACATGACATGCAGCATCCTGGTTTAAACTGTTAGTACAATTTCTGCTTATGTGTATATTTTATATGGAAGCTTTCCCCCAAACTGACAGCTTTCCACTCTGTAATTTTGTTGCCTGCTGATCTTTAGCTAACATGATTTCCGTATATAGCTGCATCTTAATTAACTTCATGTAAAAAATTGCTGAAGGATATGTATACAAGCAAGAGTTCACAATATAGAGAGGGAGGGCTCTCTACATTATGAACTCTTGATATAAGATACGTAAATGGCATAGAACCTATACCATATAATAGCCAGTTCTTTAGAACAAATCCACAGCTAGTTTTTGTTGCTCTAAAATGTCTGCATATACCTGTCTCCTACTCCAACCCAGGGGCGGATCTAGGATTTATAAAAGGGGGGGGGGGGGGGCTAACTCAAGGTACTAATCTCTTGGGTAGAGGTGTGCAAAGCACACTTCCCAGCATGCAAAGCATGCTGGAACTAGGGGGGTCTGGAGGCATGCCCCCCCCCCCCCCAGGAAAATTTTGAAAAATAGATGCTAAAACACTGCAATTTGGAGACATTTCCACATAAAATTCATAATATTTTCTGCCTGTAGGTATTTTATCTAATCCAAAACAGCCAAGCTGTAAAAAGTGTGCGGCCCTCAAAAAGGCTATGGTGAAAAAAGATGTGAAATCCAAGGTGGCGGCCAAGAAATGGCTGTGATGGTAGGTTAATGGTAAAAATTTTAATAACGTCAATTCAGGTGAATTTTGGTGCCGCTTGGTCAATTGGCACAAAATTCACCTGAATTGTCGTTATCGCTTGGTCAATTGGCACAAAATTCACCTGAATTGTCGTTATTAAAATTTTTACCATTAACCTACCATCACAGCCATTTCTTGGCCGCCACCTTGGATTTCACATCTTTTTTCACCATAGCCTTTTTGAGGGCCGCACACTTTTTTTACAGCTTGGCTGTTTTGGATTAGATTTCACTTCTTTTTGTATTTGTATACCCCAACCCCAAAGCCGGCCTATGGCCGGCTTTGGGACTTTTTTAACCTATCTTCTTTTTTTTTACCACAGGAAGAAGAAAAGATGAAGCAGATGTACCTTAAATATTTCTGATTTTATCAGTAAATGTACAAATTATATATATAATACATATATTTATTACAGAACTTTCCATGGTGGTTTCGATTCTTTGTAACTGAACACTCTTCAAGGTAACTTCTTCTAGCTGATCTCTCTACAGGGTGATTTGTTTGTAGCTGAACTATCAACAAGGTAACTTCTTCTAGCTGTTCTCTCTACAGGGTGATTTGTTTGTAGCTGAATTGTGTACAGGTGATTTCTTTGCTGCTGCGCTCTTTACAGAATGGTTTCTTTGTAGCTGAACTCTCTACAAGGTAACTTCTTCTAACTGATCTCTCTACAGGGAGATTTGTTTGTAGCTGAACTCTCTACAGGTGATTTGTTTGCAGCTGAACTATCTAGATGATGGTTTCTTTGTACCTGAACTCTCTACAAGGTAATTTCTTCTAGCTGAACTCTCTACACGGTGGTTTCTTTGTAGCTGAACTCTCTACAAGATAACTTCTTCTAACTGATCTTTCTACAGGGCAATTTCAGGGGCGGATCCAGGAGCTGGCTAGGGGAGGGGCACAAACAGGGTAAGTTGTAGGTGGTTGCATGTATGGGGAGAGCCATATTCTCTATAGTTCAGTGCTGCTTTTTTGAAGCAGCAAATAATCACCTCTTAGTGGTGTCTCACTGTTAATTTTTGCCATTTTGGCTTTTTCAGATGGTTGTGAAGTCTTAAACTGTTTAAAAGGCTCTGAATGTCTTAAATAACAGCAACACGATAATTATTTTTAGAGGCGCTTAGTACACACGAAGGTGCTGAGTGACTATTTTACAGTTAGTTTGACTTCAGTTTGCTTTGGTTTCAGGTGAATTTGTAATAAATGCTAGTAAAATGTGCATATTTTCATGAGTTTTAAACTGATCTTGGTTGGCCTGACAAAATTTACTAGCTATTTTAATCAGAAGCATGGCTGGCTCCTCCACAAGGTGGAGAGGGGGGGCATTTGCCCCAAATGCCCCATCCTGGATCCGCCATTGAATTTGTTTGTGGCAGAATTTTCTACAGGGTGATTTCTTTGCAGCTGAACTCTCTACATGGTGGTTTCTTTGTAGCTGAACTCTCTACAAGGTAATTTCTTCTAGCTGACCTCTCTACAGGGTGATTTGTTTGTAGCTGAATTCTGTACAGGTGATTTGTTTGCAGCTGAGCTCTTTACAGAATGGTTTCTTTGTAGCTGAACTCTCTACAAGGTAACTTCTTTTAACTGAACTCTCTACAGGGAGATTTGTTTGCAGCTGAACTCTCTTCATGGTGGTTTCTTTGTAGCTGAACTCTGTACAGGTGATTTGTTTGCAGCTGTGCTCTTTACAGAATGGTTTCTTTGTAGTTGAACTCTCTACAAGGTAACTTCTTCTAACTGAACTCTCTACAGGGAGATTTGTTTGCAGCTGAACTCTCTTCATGATGGTTTCTTTGTAGCTGAACTATCTACAAGGTAACTTCTTCTAGCTGAACTCCCTACATGGTGGTTTCTTTGTAGCTGAACTCTGTACAGGTGATTTGTTTGCAGCTGAGCTCTTTACAGAATGGTTTCTTTGTAGCTGAACTCTCTACAAGGTAACTTCTTCTAGCTGATGTCTCTACAGGGTCACTAGTTTGTAGCTGAATTCTCTACATGGTGGTTTCTTTGTAACTGAACTCTCTACAAGGTAACTTCTTCTAGCTGATCTTTCTACAGGGTGATTTGTTTATAGCGGAATTCTGTACAAGTGATTTGTTTGCAGCTGTGCTCTTTACAGAATGGTTTCTTTGTAGCTGAACTCTCTACAAGGTAACTTCTTCTAGCTGATCTTTCTACAAGGTGATTTGTTTGTGGCTGAACTCTCTACAAGGAAACTTCTTCTAGCTGATCTCTCTGCAGGGAAATTGGTTTGTAGCTGAACTTTCTACACGTGATTTGTTTGCAGCTGAACTCTCCACATGATGGTTTCTTTGTAGCTGAACTCTCTACAAGGTAGCTTCTTCTAGCTGATCTCTCTACAGGGTAATTTGTTTGTAGCTGAACTATCTACAAGATAACTTCTTATAGCTGATCTTTCTACAGGGTTGTTTGTTTGTAGCGGAATTCTGTACAGGTGATTTGTTTGCAGCTGAGCTCTTTACAGAATGGTTTCTTTGTAGCTGAACTCTCTACAAAGTAACTTCTTCTAGCTGATGTCTCTACAAGGTCACTAGTTTGTAGCTGAACTCTCTACATGGTGGTTTCTTTGTAATTGAACTCTCTACAAGGTAACTTCTTCTAACTGATGTCTCTACTAGGTCACTAGTTTGTAACTGAACTCTCTACAAGGTAACTTCTTCTAGCTGATCTTTCTACAGGGTGATTTGTTAGTGGCTGAACTCTCTACAAGGAAACTTCTTCTAGCTGATCTCTCTACAGGGAGATTGGTTTGTAGCTGAACTTTCTACAGGTGATTTGTTTGCAGCTGAACTCTCCACATGATGGTTTCTTTGTAGCTGAACTCTCTACAAGGTAACTTCTTCTAGCTGATCTCTCTACAGGGTGATTTGTTGTAGCTGAACTATCTACAAGATAACTTCTTATAGCTGATCTTTCTACAGGGTGATTTGTTTGTAGCTGAATTCTGTAAAGGTGATTTGTTTGCAGCTGAGCTCTTTACAGAATGGTTTCTTTGCAGCTGAACTCTTTACAAGGTAACTTCTTCTAGCTGATGTCTCTACAGGGTCACTAGTTTGTAAATGAATTCTCTACATGGTGGTTTCCTTGTAACTGAACTCTCTACAAGGTAACTTCTTCTAGCTGATCTTTCTACAGGGTGATTTGTTTGTAGCGGAATTCTGTACAGGTGATTTGTTTGCAGTTGAGCTCTTTACAGAATGGTTTCTTTGTAGCTGAACTCTTTACAAGGTAATTTCTTCTAGCTGATGTCTCTACAGGGTCACTAGTTTGTAAATGAATTCTCTACATGGTGGTTTCTTTATAACTGAACTCTCTACAAGGCAACTTCTTCTAGCTGATCTTTCTACAGGGTGATTTGTTTGTAGCTGAATTCTGTACAGGTGATTTGTTTGCAACTGAGCTCTTTACAGAATGGTTTCTTTGTAGCTGAACTCTCTACAAGGTAGCTTCTTCTAGCTGATGTCTCCACAAGGTCACTAGTTTGTAGCTGAACTCTCTACATCGTGGTTTCTTTGTAACTGAACTCTCTACAAGGTGACTTCTTCTAGCTGATCTTTCTACAGGGTGATTTGTTTGTAGCTGAACTCTCTACAAGGAAACTTCTCCTAGCTGATCTCTCTACAGGGAGATTTGTTTGTAGCTGAACTCTCTACAGGTGATTTGTTTGCAGCTGAATTCTCTACATGATGGTTTCTTTGTAGCTGAACTCTCTACAAGGTAACTTCTTCTAGCTCATCTCTCTACAGGGTGATTTGTTTGTAGCTGAACTCTCTATATGGTGGTTTCTTTGTAGCTGAACTCTACAAGGTGATTTTTTCTAGCTGAACTATCTCTTTCTATATTGCATGAATTCCCTACAAGGTAACTTCTTCTAGCTGATCTCTCTACAAGGTGAATTGTTTGTGGCTGATCTCTCTACAGGGTGACTTGTTTGTTGCAGATCTCTATACAGGTTACTTGTTTCTAGCTGATCTCTTGAATTCTCTTTAGGGTGACTGCTCTATTAGGATGACTGCTCTATTAGGATGACTGCTCTATTAGAGTATCTCGATCTCGCACTTGCTACACCAAGTTGGATTTCGTGTTATAACTCCGTGGCTTTAAGTCTGATTCTTCTACACCATTGAAAATCCTTTCTAAGATGATAACTCCATCTGTACAGCGATTTTCAAAGCATTACCCCAAGCGGTTTGTCTGGTAGGCGTGGCAAGCAGTCGTTTTTTTATTAGCTAATCTCGATTGCGTAATTGTTACATCCTGTTGGTTTTTTCGTTGTATCTTCCTGGTTTTTAGCTCGATTTCTTTCAAACCACAAAAGGTTTGAGGTTCAATAGTTAACCTATTTACCCACCGATTTTCAGCTTCTTCCCATACGCGGTTTACCCTGTAGGCGTGACAACATATTGGTGTTATTTTTCGTGAATAATCGCTCATAACTCTTTGCCGGCTTATCGTATTCCAGCCAATGTTGGTACAGAGATGCACCTTTATACCCCCCTTCTGTGTGCCAAATTTCAAGGCGATCGGATATGGAGTTCGCGTTTTATAGCAGTTTTTTGTAAGTGTGCGAAAAGAGGAAGAAAAATAAGAAGAGAAAAACGAAGAAACTAAGCCAATTTTTGAAGTCGCATATCTCGGGAACGCTTGAAGCGATTTCGCTCTAATTTGGAATGTGGAGTGCTGAAGGTGGAGGGAGTGTCCACAGCAAAAATCGTCTTGTTTCATCAAGGCAGCACAGAGCTATGGAGGTGCGAAAATTGCGTTTTCTTTCTTCCTGTCAATATACTCACGGGTGTTACGCGCCGGCTTCTGGGGCCACACGACACACTACCGTGTGTCTTGATATACTGCCTTTAGATTATAGGTATGGCTCTCTGAAGCATTTTGCTAATGGAAAGTTTTGGTAGGTATAGACAACCAAGTACATGATGCACCCTCTCACAATTGCACAACACTGAATAGGTGCATGTTAGAATCATAATGTTGAAAGTGGAAAATTTTGAAATTTGAGCAATACAAGATTAAATCTGAGAGCATGCATTTTCAATGGAAATTGTGTACCTGAATTAAGTATTGCCATACATATTAACTACACAAGTTGATGAATGAAGCCCTTTAAACAGACCAATTCACTTCATTGTATGCATAGGTGCAGGCAGATTTGGAAAAATTCCATAACAGAACCAACTACATGTTTCCAGTGAATGTTCTATTAGAGTAGTTAGCTGACTGCTCTATTAGAGTATCTCGATCTTGTACACCTCCAATGCTGATCCGGGTCCTTGTTGCATAAACTTTAACATAAATCCACTGATAATACCTTGGAAAGATGTTTATAAGGTGGTTTTATGAGTATTTGTATTACTAGTGATCATATAATTATGCTAAGACAAAATTTCATTATAATACTCAGCATATTGATCAAGTAAAGCCTAAATATGAAGGGGGGCTTCAGCCCCCCAAAGCCCCCCCCCCCCCCCCCCCCCCCCCTGGATCCGCCCCTGCAACCCCCTTGTATTCATCAGCCTACCACCTCTTCCCACCTATATCCTGCACTCATACTGATTCTGTTGATCAATAGCTTTATCTCAAAAACATGGATGCACGCATGGGAAAAGTTACAAATTACTTGGGAATAACAGGCCTTTAATTGAAGCGAGTATATGCTTCCAGGTTGGTTTAAAAACCTTTCCTTAATAAAAGTGACACAGACCCCAGTTTAGGCCCAGAATTTGGTAGATTTGTGCACTTTCCATAATTTTATTTCCAAAATGAAATAAAGATTTCTTCCATGAACATATGCATGCATGGAACATAATTAGTGTAATCATTGCACTACATGGAACTTGTATAATCTTTGTGCTAGCAACTACACATGGATGCTGCAACAAAAATTTTAAATAGATGCGAAAGCAGAAGCCAGATATGTGAAATGATAAACACTGGAGGAGGTGTTTACATACATGTACAGGGAAGAAAATAGCTGCTGATCTCACCTGGGAGCTGCTTAAGGTAAATCAGTGAGTGGTATAGCTACGTTGCTGACTGCGGGTTTTGGGGGACAGAGAATTATTTCCCACCTTCACAACTTCAGGACAAGCTTTCACAACTTTATCAATCCCACTTTGACATTCCTCACTAGCACATATCGTGCCAACTGCACCCATCATTGAACTAACTGCAGAAGGTGACTGCTCCGAAGAGTTGTTATCCAATTCACTTGACAAGTTGACATCAGTTCCAGAGTGCTCTTTGCAAACTTTCCAACACAATTCGTCTCTTCATCTGTTAAGTCAGGTATAGTAGCACATCCTTGCAACAATTGCTAGCCGCGTTGCTGGCTTTGGAGTCTCTGCTCTTTCCCGAGCCCCTTCCAATCCCTCACAGCGAAAACACCGCTTTGTAGTATTATCAGGATAAATCCTAGAGTATTAAGAGGTGATAGCCCCATTGCTTAGTGTTACAGTACTGTGTACACCGTATGGCGTATCTCGCGATCTTTACAAATACTCGAGGACAAAACTGCTTTTGGGTTTCCCCTTGACGACTTCCGACACGTGACTGAATTAATTTAAGCTCACGTGAAGTGGTGCGCTATAAATAAGATACACAACAAGGCAAAGACACGAGTTAAGCCGCAGCCAGAATGCAGTACTTTTCTTCAATGTTTGACGATGTCCGGACGATGAACAAACGTCAGGTATGTTAATATCTAAGAGACATGGCCATTAAAACTAAATAGTACTTTATCCAGGACACTGGCGCAGTTTGCCAGTGAACTCTCAGCATACTAATCACTTGTATCCGTATGCTGTCAGGCCAAAAATAAATAAACCATTTCTGTTCAGCCGTGATGCCCGTACAGCATACAACATTTGGTGTAGTCGTTATGGCAAAACCTTCTGATCTTTGTACTTCTTAATACTATAGTACTATGAGCCATTCAGCATCCTCAAAGGCCAATGTAGTAGACCACCATATGTATGTCATAACCGCTACTTTTTTGACCAGTTGTTTTGTTTCTGATATTATGGTGGGAGGCGATGTACAGTATTACAACAGAAAACTCCATTGTAAAGTGTTTTTACTTTTTACATGCAATACTATTGTAGTCACCAGTCTGCAACATTCAATGCCAAGTTTTAATTTGATAAGGTCTATGATGTGCGAATTATATGTTAATTGTGTCATATCTTCAGTGATATTACCATACCATTAATGTCCCATGGCACTATAGACTAGTATGGGATATTTAAGTTAGTCTCAGATACAGTACTAAATGCAAAAGGGAACAGAATGGAAACATAGAATTCCGTTGCCTGTGTCACCAATGTAATTTTGTGCATTTCTCTGTTGTAATTTTAAGAGTAAGACTGTGGAATTCTGTGCAGAAGGGTCAAGCAAAACATAATGTTCTCTGCCCAGCATGGATGGAATTGAATTATTTATTTAAGAGCATTTAGCTCACAGAGATTTCAAATCCTTGGGATCTATTTATCCATAGGATATTGTGGTACAGTATTTGTAGATAAAGTATAATCTTACATCAACCACATAATGTGCTATGCATTTCACTAAGACAGGGTGATACCCGTCTATTCTGGGCTGAAATTTTCCAACCTTATTAGGCACGTAGCTGCATTACTTTGTTTACAAATGGTACACAATTGATGATTATTACAATGATCAGTTTAGTGGCACTGACCTGATTAATTATCATCAATAAATAGTGTCCAAAACAAACAAGTTGACACGAAGAAAATTGTGTCTCGTAGACACAAAAATTGCTATTACTTGTATGAGTAATGCTTTTGTTCTGTGATTGACAAGTGCTGCATAAAATAATGCATTGCTAAATCAATTGTTTAGTGGTATTTCATTAAGTTAGTGAGATATGACTGCTGTAACTTTATACCAGTAATTGATATATGGGATGCCAATAATGGTAAAGCACGTACAGTGGAGCAATGCTTGTGGTGCTATTATTATTCTAAAACATTTCATTCAACCAACCAACCACAGCAGTGTGATTGGTTGGGTTATGATAGCGTTTTTTTGGGATGGATAACTAATAACTAAAACCCACTATCAAATGTGGCAAAAAAAAAGACTGAGCCAGCAAGGCATGTTTTGCCAGAATTTAGTTTATTGGGAAGACAAAACTAATGCAGTGGTAACTCTATTGTTCACCAGATGTCCGCTTTTGTCCTGCACTGTTGTACTGTCTCTTGTGACTAGATTGTTTTTCTCTTTACCATTGGGTAAGGAAAAGGAAAGCTTCCCACACTTGTCTTTAAACCTCATGGATAGGGCTGGCAGATAATTTAGATAAAAGGTTATCTAAATACCTATCATAAATGTGACCTGCTGAGTGAAAACCGACTGTTTTCGCAAAATTATATTTTGCTATAAAACTGTATTGAAATACACTGGGTAAAAATACGCATACTACTTGAAAATTTTATGCACACTTTAATCGCATTCGTACGTACTGAAATTAGGCTCAAATTAATAAAACATATACCACTTTAGCGTAGGCGTTCAAAGGCGCCGCTCGGTGTTTAACTCGCTTATTGCCCAGGCAATATCATGGGAAAGCGGTTTGCCAATGACTTTGATGCCCAGCCAGTTCAAAGAAACGATACGCTTTGACTCGTTATATTGGGCAACATAGAGCTTTGCATTGTGGGACTCAATTTTGTAGTGGTTGTTAAACTGCGTATATTCTCTAAGATGGACTAGTTGGTTGTTAGTAAAGGATAATGAAGGCACAAAATAATTGTTTGGGCGATCGTAGATGCGTATTCTACCTACCGTGTATCAGCCTTTGAACAGACCACAGAACGGAAAAACTACTACTGCTACGCTGAAATAGGTTAGTAACTTACGGTTCTAAGTACTTAACTTAATATAATAACTTACTTACTGTCCCAATAGCAAAGTTAGTTGGCTTAACTTAGTACAAAAAGGATAACAATATAAACTCAATCCCATAATCGCAAGTTTTCTTACATAGCGTGTTGAAGTATAGTAACGTATTAATGACATTTTAACATATGGACAACGTTTTGATGGCTATTAGCTTTTAAAACCACGATCGATTTTCAGATGCTACTGTATAAAACAAATGGGATGAGTTCTCGTTAGTTCTTTCACCTATTAGGTGAGTCCGCCCCAAGTGATATACATGTATATCACTTATGCCACGGTTGCTTGGGATTTTGCTGACATATACACCTGCATCCCTCGAGCTTTGGGTGTATATATCAACAAAATCCCTCACAGCCATAGTATAACTATTAACCACTGGATTCTTCTGTTTATGGAGGGTATGAAAATCTTTGTTTCGTGTTCATACAGCAAATGATACATGTGTTATGGGTATTTATTTACGATGCGGTAAAAGCATTTACTGTTGTCATTTCTTAGTTGGAATGGTCTTCTTCTTTGTCATCACGGAGGAGTACAGGGAAAGCACTATACTTTGATTGATTTGCCAGTTCATGGTGCACAAATTGAGCCGAGTTCCATCTTCGTACCTTGTTTTAATCATGAGTTATGATCAATTATCTAAGTGCCTGTAATTTATTTCCCATATTGTTGCTGTACAAATCGAGTTTATCACTGTTCCAACTGTCAAGCGCTATAACTCCAAGACCATTCATCATAAAAGGCTGAAACTTTGGCTGTCCACTCTTTTGTTACTATAGATTACAAAGATGCAAAAATAAAAGGGAATTCGAGGAATGTGCGAAATGGCCAGGGTTTTGTTCAGCGGGTCACAAATATCAAGATAATAGTAAATCTTTGTAATCTGTAATTGACCACAGTCAGATGGAGAAAGGTGTCAAACTAGTTTGGGAAGCAATAAAATTTCTGACTTGAAAAAGCATTACATACTTCAGAACATTGGATTTCTAGTATTATAGGACTATTGCTTGAAAGTGCATACTCGGTAGTGTCAAGATGAGTTTAGGATCAAACTGTACCAACATTGGTTTCTCCTACACAAACAAAAAGGGGAAAGATGGTCTGGCCACTCAAGATATCATAAGATGTGGAGGTACAACATGTTCATGTGAACCATAGGGCTTGTACAGGAAACCTGTTTTGGGAGAGTATTGCTAGCAATTTTACGCTTTATATTCAGCAGCATAATCAATCCCATTCTGTCCCAATGGGTTTGACTTTGATGTACAGAATCGATTACCAGTAGTCTTACAATTGTTATACAAGTGGGCAACAAAAAACCCTTAGTGAAAAAAAAAATACACTGCCAAAAATGGATTAAAGCCCAGCAGCTGTTTAGACATTACATTTTACAAGATTTAAAAGGAATTTGGAAGTATGCATAAATTGAACATTAATTCTTCCTGATAGCATTCTCTGCTACTGTACTGTGTACGCCACACTAACTTTTATAGTGTTTATTAATCACCTGTCATTAGGTGCACCATGGTACACAAATAATGGTATTGTGTGCTTAGTATTGATGTTGAAAACTAAAACCCACAATCAGATGTTACATGAGCTTGTATAAAATAAGTGCCATGCACTTATCATTGTTTTTCAACAAATTTCTCAAAGGGAGTGTTGACATTAGACATGTCTTTCCTATAGACTTTTTGGAAAGGGTTCTGCTTTTTGAACTAGCTGAGAACTCTGAAAGTTCAATTAGGGACCAAAGAAATAAAAGTAGTGAAATGAGGGCAGTCACCTACACCTGAGGTATGCTATCCCTACTTCACCATGACTGAAATAGGGATTAATTTCCAATAGTATATCTTGATGTGTGGGAGATCTCCCTAGTTCATTTCACTACTTTTTGATCCCTAATAGAACTTAAAATTCCTTGTATTTGTTTGTTTACTTTTTTGTAACATTATTATGACTGGTGAACCTGTGTTAGAAGGAAGAATGGTGCCAGGTTTATGAAGTAGCAAAATGGCTTCATTTTCAGCTATTCTCAGCCCATTACACAGTGTTACAATTCAAGAAAACTACAAGAAGGGCCTCTGCAATTGATTGAATCACATTGGAAAACTCAAGATGATTCCCATTACAAACGTAGGGAAGCCATCGTGCGGTGCTACAGAAAAAACACATTGCACTGTCAGCAAGAAAAATGGAACACTACAGAGGACATAGGTACTGTATGCCAAAAGGTACCTGTCAGGCTGAAGCAACATCGAACAGTGCAAAAATCAATCCCATAGCCTTAGCCATTATCAAGCTAGTCATAATAATGTTTTTACAAAAATTGTAAACAAACAAGATATACGGGGAATTGAGGTTTTGAGTTCGGTTAGGGATCTTGGAAATAAAAAAAAGGGAGGTCATAGCTATACTAGTGAACATTTAATCCCTACTTCAGTCATGGCTGTATTATTGACTGGTTGTACCGTATTAAAGTTATACCTGCTAGTTGCTTCACCACAAACTGTAGAATACATGCCTATGTTTGTTTAAACGCTGGGGTACTAAAAGCTAGCTAATACAGTGTAAATGCTAGAGTCATGTGCTATACAAGAGTTTGTATTCTGTATAAACTTGACTGTATGTTGATTACATAAACACTCTCAGCACCACTTTGTCCACAATCACCCTTCGCCTCATGTACTCAAAGAGTAGAAGTGCCTGGGCCTGAATAAACACTGAGCTTGTTTTAATACCAGGTCCAAATCCATTTTTGTCCACAATCACCCTTCGCCTCATGTACTCAAAGAGTAGAAGTGCCTGGGCCTGAATAAACACTGAGCTTGTTTTAATACCAGGTCCAAATCCATTGTAGGAAATACACTCCCAGGCTTTCATACAGTATCTGTTGGTGCTTCACAAGCAGTCCCTTAACAGACGGTCTTGATATCCATGTATGTGGGAACACACTTGCATACACACCTTTCATTGTGGTTTCCCGATCACTCTAACCCAGAGTTATTTATGTATGTTGTTTGTGGCTAACAGGCCTAGTCATGGATGTATAGTGTATTCCATATGAAGGTTGTGGCATGCTTATGTGAATAGCATTTTAAACCAGTTATATTTCTAAGGCAGGAGTTGGCTTGTTTTCAATAATGGATTTTTGTACATCTTCCTTTTTTATATATTTTATCATTGTTAGTCAGCATAGCAACCCACTTTACAGAATCCCTAGTCATCGTTCTGTAAGCAGTGTGACGGAGTGATGGTACACACAGACCATTTGTTAAGTATACGTATTGACTAGAAAATTACAAGTATTTATTTAAGGGGAACTTGTAGTCTCCAATTGATAAGGAAAGATTATGTGACAAGAACTATACAGTGCTCCTTTGATAAAGAGTGACGACAATCTTAGTTTCCTTGTACCAATTCCGATTGTGTATTAAGCACAAGGAATTTTCTGGCAAAATAATATATGATTATTGTCTTAATTCTTGTACCCTGTATATCATACAGCTATACTATCAGCTGCTCAACTTTGGTATGATAGTGTCCTCTGCCCTGATGATATGGAAAGGTCTAATGGTTGTTACTGGCAGTGAGAGCCCCATCGTAGTAGTGTTGAGGTGAGCTGCTGATTGTGTATGGTATAAGAGTTAGGAATTGGTTGGTTGTTGCAACATATTTAATAGGTAATAAATGGCTTCCCCATTAAAGTGGACACTGGCAAAACAGGGAATCAGAGAAAATTTGTTGTCATTTTGTGTTCATTATTAATATCTTCCTTACAAAGATCACATTTAATAGTGAGTGTCGAATCATACAAGCCAGAAACATGAAGCAAATAGGTGTGTAACATGACATGGTCTTTAATGTCACTGGCGTTTTCACAAGCTTGAGCAAACATGACTTTAATTCCCTTTTAATCCAGCTAAGAAACTTTTTTGGTTGGTCACAAGGTGTCCATATCAACAGGTGTACTGCAAATAATATACCGTATGCTGGTTCCACTGTATGTAATATATGTTTTGATTGTACTTGTATTTTAAGTGCTTTCTTTGGAGAAGTTGTCGTTATTGTTGTTGATGGTAATTTTTTTTTGTAACAAGGACTCGTAATACCATTTATAAAAGATAGTTGAATATCTAATTGGTGTAATATCTTTTGTCAAATATAAATCCATTGAAACAGCCTATTACAACTTTTTAAATAGATATCCATTGTAGTATTATTCATGCATTATGTGACCATGTTAATTTATCAATAAAAAGTGGCCCCTCAGTTACATGCATACAACAGTAATTATAATATTATGAAAGCCTTGATGTGCTGCTATCAATGGGGAAGCACCCTTGGCTATGTAACAAATTAGCGCTCATGTGAACACTCAGCTTAGTTTGATACTCTTGAATATGTATTGAGTAATTTTGATATTTAGTATAATGGTTCTTGAATCTAATATGGTTTCTTGGTGATTGCCTGGGTACCTGCTAACATTGAAGTACTACAAAGCCGTCACCATCTTCTATGTGATTGTACAATTTTGTTATATATAGGACATAAAAATATTTAAGTGTGTAGTCTGAGTTATTCTTGGAAAGAGCACATGCAAGCACACTTGTGGTGGTGTGTGTGTGCGCATGTGCGTTAGTTTGTGTATGCATTTGTCTATGAGTGTACATGTGTTTTGATTCATAATATATGTAAAGTGTTAGCGAAATACAAATGTGACTGGATTTGCGAAAGGGTGCCTTTTCCGCACATTTACATAAGAGCAAACAAACAACATAACCAGATACTGTAGCTTCACTCATTGAGAATTTCAGACAGTCATATGCAATGATAAAAAAGTTATGAAGTTTCAAAGTTCAAAAAATGGGTCAAATTTTGTGTACCTTTTCACAAATCCAGTCACAAATTGTTCTCACTCGTAGTGGCAGTATGGAGCCAGCATTTCATCGAGGTGACTTGCTATTTCTGACCAACCTACAAGATGACCCAATCAGGGTAGGAGAGATTGTTGTGTTCAACATTAAAGGAAGGGACATCCCCATTGTACACAGGGTCATCAAGGTTCATGAAGAGTAAGTGACACTGTACGGTCACCAGGATTCTGCCAAGGAATTCCTGAGTGGTGGCCTAAAGTAAACAAGACCTGACATGCTGTGTATTGTATTAGAGTGTTTGTGTGTTATATTAAAGTACATTGGATGTGCATCAGTGATATATGTAAGAATTGTACTGGTCGGATTTAAGAAGGTACTGGTCGGTTTTCAGAGGTGCTGGTTGCTTTGAACCACTGCCGATCGGTGTGGACAGAGCCCTGGGTCACTGTACAGTGTGCCTTGTACATAAGTTACTGTCAAGAAGAAAAAATCAGCTCACGATTATTAAGATCCGACTTTTGCTATCCTATACACAGCCTTATGGTCACTTGAAGTAGTACTGGTACTGCACTTTAGGCAGTCACCTGCTTCACACGATTAAGTGCAGTTAGAAATAATTAGTTGAAAAGTGCTTATATCCATACCAGACACTACTTCACACTAGTAACTTGTCTAATGACATGTGATTTATTTCTGTAGTGAGAATGGAGATGTGAAGTTATTGACTAAAGGAGATAACAATTCAGTTGATGACAGAGGTTTATATGCCCCAGGACAACTTTGGATACGTAGAAATGAAGTAGTTGGAAGAGCTAGAGGGTTAGTGAACTCAGTGTACAGTGATTTAAATGTGCGGCCTACACCATGCATCTGATTGCTCTAGCACTGTTGTGAATCTTGTGACCTACTTTGTATAAAGGAATATTTGTTATTCAGCTTATATGCAATGAATTGAACATATTCTTATCGCCGGTCCAAATAATATGTGACACTGTCTATGGCCACCTCATAAAAGTCGTATGAACCCACCATACAGTATAGATGGCCTTATTTTTTGAGGTTTTGTGTTTAGCATTGCAAGTATTTAAATAGCTCTTCTATTGCTCTTGTTTGATTTTGTATTTAGGTTTGTACCATACATTGGAATGGTTACCATTATCATGAATGACTACCCAAGATTTAAGGTACGTTATGCTGATGTGATATATTTGAATTGTTAGTGACCTTAATTTGGTGAATATTGTGTTCAACGTGTTTTGTAGGAATGTTTACTGCTGTATGTGCTGTGTATATAGAGAAATATGTATACAGTATATTGTAAACCTTAGCTATGTTTGGCAATGCTTACAAAACCCATCCTTCTTTTTCCGACCAATATATACGTGCCCTGGTTGCTTGTAAATTCACCAAGCTAATTTTATATCCTCTAAATGTACATTTAGCCATGTGTCTCTTATCATGACAATTACTTTTATGTGAGTGGATTTGCAAATGGTGGTCTTCCACACACAAAATTGAGACATCCCACTACTGAGAATTGCTTTTGTCTAACCACGTTATGTTATCACTATCTGCTTGGATGTCTTTCTAGAGCTCTATTGACTAATGGGGTTGTGGGGCTGTTCCCACCACTTTCATTTGTCAATTAAAAATTACTGTAATAGAGCAGTCAACCACTCTAATAGAACAGTCATATTTGTAGCTGTAAACAAATAGGTATTAAATTCATTTTAAAAAACATAGTTGAATGTGGGCAACAGTAATGAGCCGAAACAAAAAAGCCAATGTATAGGATACCCCAAAACCATAGCAAAGTATGTGCTAGTCCAGAATGATGGAACAGGCCATACAATGATAGGACCAACTTTGACAATGAAGGTTACACTGTAGAGTTTGAAATCACAGTGAATGTTGTTTTGGAGAATATCAGGCTGTACCGCACACCTTCCATGGAGACATTCCTGGCCCTTGGCTGAGTTGGCAAAGAAATAACTGTTGTTTGAGTTGTTATATAGAAGATTGAAATGGCATGCATGTGTGTGCGTGTGTAGCCAGGGTTGAATAACACATATGTCGTTTCTCTTTGGAAGACTGCTTTTTGCAAATTTGGTCACACATAATAGAGTTATTGCATTTTATTTACATGTTCTCTTTCTTCCCATGCATACAGTATATTCTATTAGGTACTCTGGGAATATTTGTGTTACTACATCGAGAATGAAACACTGAAATTATCATGATTGCATGTATGTACAGTGTATGTATTACTTAGTTAGAAGATTCATCAATTTAATGCATTTGACTCAGTGACACTTGGCAAGCGTAACTGAATAAGTAGTGGTGGTTGTGTTGTGGTTCCAGAAAAGGTTACGCCTAATTCAACTGAGCTCCTATTATTCACAAACACTAGCTATCTGAATGTTTCAGTTGAAACTTTAGCTGTCCACTCCTTTGGAAGCAAAAAATAGAGTTTGAAGAGTGTGTGAAAACGACCAGTTTTTGCTCAGCCAGTCACAAATTATGTAATATTCTTACAAATAGAAACTTTCGGTTACTCTGATCAAGCACTCAACTACTCTAATAGAACAATCACTTTAGATCTTTTATGATGAATAGTCGTGGAGTTATAGTGCAACAGCAAAAAAAAATGATTTATACAGCAACGATATGTGTACAGCAAATAAATTACAGGCACTTACTTGATCAATCATAACTCACTATTGAAACAAGGCACAGAAGACAGGACTTGTGTTCATTACAAACTGGCAAGTCCATCAAGGTACAGTTTTTTCTTGTACTCCTCTGTGTGGACAAAGAAAAAGGCTGTTCCAACAAAGAAATGGTGATGGTAAACTTTATTTTTACTGCATCATAAATAAATACCCATAACTCATGTATCTGACTGCACGAAGACGAAAAACAGACATTTATTTTTTTACTCTGCTTGGACAGGCATTGATTTGAGCTTTGTTCCAATGTATACCAAAGTGATTAGAGCATGTAGCATGCATATTTTTACCCAGTACATATTTATAACAAAAGTAGAATTATGTGAAAACGGCTGTTTGCTCAGCCGGTCACATTTACATTAGTGATTTTGTGCCCCAACTTCAGAGATATCAACTTTTCAGTCTCCCAAATAGTAGGTGGTTCAGTGGTTCTGAAAACTGGTTCCAGACCTATTACTTTATTAGCCTTAATTAGTTAGTCCCTTGTACTGATCACAAGTATGTACAGTTTACAAATGATGATGCTATGCTTTACATTTTTCCAGAAAATCATGCTGGTGGTGTGTAGCTACCAATGAGTTTAGTATGGCAAAGAATGAGATAGAGCTGTTTATTGTCTAACAGGAATACTAATAGAACATTCATACTACTACTATATACTCTAATAGAGCAGTCGTGTGTCTCGTCTGAATTTCTGTGATGCCACACATTATTGTGAGCAGTGCTTGAGGTCCCACCAAAGTTTGAATCTGCCAGTAGGAGCTTTATTCTGCCTCTTTTCTTACAGTTACAGTTTAGCACCTGCAAGTACTGCTACATGAATTAGTTTATATTGTTGTGATTACCGTTTTTCTTGAGCATCTAACCATAGACCACGTTTGATATCTTCTGTACTGCAACACTAAAATTGTGTGCTCATCATTTTGAGTGCAAAACATGCATTCTATTGCTGAGAAAGTTAAACACAAGACATTTCTGTGTACAATATGCCTGTGCCGAGACATTCACTTTCTAAAGTCAGCACATTCTTGAACGCTTCTATGTACAGTACAGAACTTGACAACAATATTAATAGCCAAATTAATGAACAAAAATCACACAAATTTACAGGTCTGTCATGCAATCACTGCTGCACAAATAGTTACGTTCAATGATGAAAAGCAATAAAACAACAATCAACCTTCTCTACAAGTTTCAAAGCTCCAGTAATCTTCAGGACAACTGTACCGATTCAACGGACCTTCGTGTGAACCTTCAATGCAGTTTGAGCCATAAGAACACCAACCACAACCAGCACTAACACAGTCTTCACAACTATTACGTTTAGTCCCACTATTGCATAGTGAACAGGTTGCTTCATGGACATATGTTGGGAGAGGACATTCAAATGGATTGTCATAATATTGACCATGGACCTCTTCAAAGAAGTACTGCAATCCATCCTCTATTGATGATAGCATGTTGTATTGGAGATTTACAGCAATAGAATGGCCAATATTTCGTAGTTCATCAAACTCGGTAGGTATTGCACCAATCAACAAATTATCCTCCAATTCTAGCTGGGTGATACTGGTCAGTTTACCTATGCTTCTTGGCAATGTACCATTCAATTGATTATGAGAAAGCATTAGCCGTTCAATCTTTGTCATTGTTCCAATTGCTTCTGGTATTGATCCACTCAATTGATTGTTGGATAGATCAAGATAGATGAGACTGGACATTGAAAAGATACAATCAGGAATGGCACCAGTAAATTGGTTATAAGAAAAGTCAAGGTGTTCAAGTTGACTAAGCTTACAAAGAGAAGCTGTTATATTACCTTCATAAGAACCACCCACTATCTTAAGTGTTTTTAACTGTTGCCAGTTCTCACCAATAAAATCAGGCAGGTGTCCAAACACGCATATAGACACATACTCCAGTGAGAACATAGCCTGCCAACTATCAGGGATACCAGAACACAGACCTCTATACTGAGTGTGAGATGACTGAACAAGAGATAAGTTAACCAGTTGGTGGAGATCTCCATAACTTTGGGGGAAAATCCTACTGAGTTGATTCTCCTGTAACATTAGTTGTTTTAAGGTAGTGATCTTTCCAATATCATCGGGAAGGTAACCAACCAAGTTGTTACCATCTAACAATATACTCTCCAGTTTTGGTGTGTTCCATGTGATCGGCAATACTCCATTAATCTGGCTTTTAGATGCGTAGAGTTGCTGCAGGTTTGGCAAACTCATTTCTCTGGGTAAACTGATGTTCAGTGAGTACATGTTACCAATATCCAAGTATTCTAGTGTCTGGATTGCAAAAATACCTTCAGGGAAGTCACGTGAACGGATGTAGTTGTCCGCTATCACCAGTGTCTGAAGATGTTTCATTTCAATAATTTCATCTGGCAGGCTCCGCAGCTCATGTCTAGGTAAGCTTATTCCGGATACGTAGTATACGGACTGATCTTCCACACAGGTTATTCCAAACCAGTTGTCCGTACACGGGTTGCTAGTGCTACTGCTGTTTCCCCAGTTAGTCCAATTGTATATTTTATGGGTTCTGTCTTCTGTAGCGTTGTAGATATAATTCAGTATTTTCCTGTCCTGAGGATTTGTTTTAATTTGCGCGTCCGCAATACTACCAAAAAGTATTGCTGCGGCGAAGAAGTAAAACGAAATTGTCATCTCCAGCGCCTGCCTTCTTAAGTAAGCCACGCCTACCACGTGACTAATGTGCATTAATTCATTATCCGCACTTAATTGTTTCTTAAGCGCCTATAAGCGCTCCAATAAACAAAAAGGTCGGACGCCTAAAATCCGCCTTATTCCAAGTGATACGGGATGATGCTAAAGAGTCGAGCATTGTATCGAACGTGTATGCTCGTTGTTTCTTGCTAGTTACAACAACGAGCTCCGCAAAGAGCATACTGCTACTGGGGAGTACAGCTATGCACCTATCAATGTCAAGCCCCACCCCACCCAGTACGGGCTATGTGGGGCGTTAGGAGGGGATTTGAATTTAAATTTTGCTCCCAGGGGTGGGGAATTTGAACAAGCGCTCTATAGTAGCATAGATCCTTTACAGTAGTTTTATACGTGAAGTGCGAGAGAACACGTGATAAAACCGCAGCACCTCGTGTACCTTTGTCACTGTGGCTTCTGTTTTTACAACACGTTGGTTGTCAAATCCCCTTCCTATCCCCACCTCATAGGGTGGGACTATGTGGGGATTTGACCTGATAATTCACCCCCAGGTAGGGGAATTTGACTTTCTACTTGATCAAATCCCCACTATATCCCCACCCTCCCCGTACTGGGGGGGGTGGGGCTTAACATTGATAGGTGCACTACACTAACGTGCGTGCGTGCTGGCTTCAAGTAACGTGTGACTGGACTACTCAGTTATCAAGATCTCACTGAAAAGACTTTCTCAACGAGAATGTCGCTCAACATAAACATTTTTGTTAGTGTCTGTATTGATTGGGCCATAGATATTAGAGTATCTATGATTGGGCACTCCCTCCCAAAGTTGGACGCATCGCCCGTAATCATAATATGTGACTGGATTTGCGAAAAGGTACCTTTTCCACACATTTGACATACCAGCAAACAAAATGATGTAACACTTGACTCCTTATACTGATTAACTTGCTCTTAGTATCAAACTGTAGCCAGATGCTGTAGCTACATTCATGGAAACTTTCAAGCAATTATATGCCATGATCAAAAAGTTATGAAGCTTTAACGTTAAAAAAATGGGTCAAATTTTGTGTGTGAAAAAGGTACCTTTTCGCAAATCCGGTCACATATTATAGTGATGCAGTATAACAAGTTTTATGAATGTTACAAAAGAAACTCAGTATGGTCCGGTCTTTTCAAATAAAAAGCAAGATGGCATTGGTATTAGTACACTTGAACACCAAGGAACAACTTACACCATGCACCCTTTGTCTAAAGCAAATGTTCTAACTCAACGGACACTGAAGGCAACCCTCTCCCCTAACTGATTCATGTACACTCTGATTGGGTATCTCAATTGCTTCACAACTTATAAAGCCCTATACAAAGCTGCAGGCCCAGACAATTTTCCATCTTACTTCCAGAGTCAAAGAGGTAGCAAATGAAATTTCCCCAGCCCTTGAATAAATTTCCAAGCATCACTGATCCAAGGCACCATACCAGCTGACATGCGGAAATCGGCTCTGATAGTTCCTGTGTACAAGAATAACAATAAGAAGCAACCACTGTCCTGTATCACTAACATGTATATGTTCAAAATCATGGAACATGTTATCTACTCTTAGTCAGGTGGCTTGATGCCAAATTTTAGCCAAATGTGGACATTTCGAATAAAAGTACCATATTTTTTCCACATATTACCTATGGCCTTTATTTCTGAATTTTGGTAGGAGCCGCCTCATATCACCTTGGATCCCCCTCAAAACCCTCTCTGAAATAGTCTAAGTTTTTGTATAATTAATGGAAAATTTGAAAAAGCACCAAAGTTTTCATAATTTCACTTTTTTGATAAAAGACACTTCATACAGTACATGTATTGCTTCCTGCGTGAATGGATATATGCCCTAGTAACAACATTTTTTGCATTTAAAACAGTTACATCAGCATATTAGCATGCATTTCTTATAGTTACGGACATTTCTGAGATACGGACAGTAGTATATATGTACCAGGTTTCCTGGATAAGAGAGGTTCCACTGTATAGCTATAGTATTACATATGTAGCTTGGTCTGGCATCACATAAAGTGTGGCTACATTATTGCTATAAAATTAAGCAGCCATGCAGTGAACTACACATATATATGGCTGCTAAAACAAGTAACTTATCAACTTATTAAATCAAGCACAACATGCACCTGGCATGGATGGACGAATACACTGATACAAACTGAAATTGCTTCATCTGGTACTGCTGATACATTCCAAAAGACCTCACATATTACCAGAACAGAGCGGTTACCACTTTGCTGATGGTTTTCTGTGCATATTATGACATGCTAAGGATATATGGATGCAGCAAATGATACTAAGACTCCAGACTTCCAGTATTTGGATTGATGTTGGCAAATCTCCATGTCTTGGATGTGTGTTGGAATCCACCATGGTGATCAATGGCATGGAGCTAATGCTTTCAACTAACAACGAAAAATTGCTCTCATGCAGCCCAAAAGTCTCAATTGTTCAGGGTACATAATGATAGATCAATGGCACCATGTAATCACAAAGAAGCAGATTCCAGATCCTTGCAAGATGCACTGGTTAATAGCTATACCATTTTGTTGTGAGTATAATTGACACAGACATCAGAGTAATTTTTAAACTGCAGGTTTCATCACTTGGTGGAATGCTTGGGTAGCATCTAAAGAAAGACCTTTATACATTATATAATTATAACATCAATTCCATTTTTGAAGAGCTTGCCTGGTGAATAGAGATATATTGCATTATCACTATTTCAGTTTACAAGCTGTGATGTTGCATCCAGCATTTTTGGGAATAGTACAATAGGAGGTGCAGAACTGTTAAACTGCTAATGTGGCATCTAATGGCTCTCCAACCTTTTGCTGTGATAAAACTTAATTTTCCTGACTCCACAGATCATTTTGCTATAATAATGTATGGCAGCTTAGTGAGTGGAAGTGGACATTCTGGACAAAAGCACCAATTCATTCCAATACTTATGTCTCTAACTTTCATTTTTTGATAAGAGCCACTCATCTAGTTTCATTATGGAATTTAATGAATGCTCTAATAGAGAATTTTGTAGCACTTTGAATTGTTTCACCAACACAGCATAAGAAAAACTTTGCTATTATACTCAGTTCATAAGAAATGGTTACTCTCAGCTTACATGCAATAAATTCCTCTCAAATGTGGAGCAATGAAGGCTGTGGACCAGTTAATGAAACTTTCCACTAGCTACATGGTTTATAAGATATCATCATTGGTTTTGTTATCACATGTTGTGTTACTTTATTTTATTGTTGTTAATTTATTGTCGATGTCTATTAATTCATTACACAGTACTGAGTCCCACTCCACATGACTTAGCTTATTTCTTATTGATGAATAATTGGCTTTTCTGTAGTTGTATTCATGATTATTGTCGTTTTGTTTGTACTGCTGTGGTGTTAAATACTGGAACCAGAACAATAGACATTCATGGTTACTAGAGCCCCAGGGAGAATGATGTTGTGCCTCATCAATTGAATCAGGGTTTGAAGTAAATACTAAATCAAGTGTTGAGGGCCTTTGTCCATGCCACGGAAAGTGTTGAGTTGGACTGGATACATGTACCGTACGCAAGAAAATTTTGACGTCAGAAAAATTTGAGGAATTTGACGAATCGGTTTAATTCGTCAAATTTAAATTCATCAAATGTTTATAAGCGCCCTTAAAAGTACAGGTTTTGCCTACAATTTCTTCATTTTCGTCAACATTTTATTCGTCAAATCTGCTGAAGTCTGAATTCGTCAAATTTTTTTGACGTCAAAATTTCCTTGCGTACGGTATCAAGTAACTGTCCAATGAAGTGTCAATAAATTGATGTGCAAAAGATCTATCACTATTTGAACAAGTAAGGTCAATCCAATCTATATTTGGAACATTGAAGTCACCCATAATGAGTTCAGAACAGTCATGATAGGTATCAATTTTACTTATTGCTGTATTCAAAGCATTATCATTCTCATCACTTGATTGGGGAGATCTGTAGACAACACCAACCAACATTTTGACATTATCACTTCTAGTAATTATATACCAAACTGATTCCTCAATGTGTAGCCCTGTCAAAGGATCACAGGTAGAAGAATGCACATATAGCAATACTCCACTTCCACGTCCATCTATTCTGCCACAACAAAATGAATTCTAGTCTTCAAGATGTAATTCAGCATCACTAATAGAATTAGTACACCACATTTCAGTAATTCCAATAATGAGAGGTCTATATTGATCAATATAATTTTTTAATTCAGCAAGCTTGTTCATAATACTTCTGGCATTAGTCAGCATACAGGTAACAAATATATTATCATTCCACTAATTAACACATTGTGAGTGCTGAGAGCAAAACTTAGTTCACCCTCAGCACTATCTTTCCATTTGTGACCCGGTCTGCGAAAAGGGCTAACATTGCTTAACCTCAAAAATTTTGCCCCTCAAAATATTTAGGCTTAACGGCATATTAAAGATTGCACTAATTGGGTGGATTATTGGTTGTAATGCTTGGTCTACATGGTAATAGCCTTTATCTCTTATAAGGGTGATGAACAGTCTAGTATGCTGACATAGGAAGTTGTACTAACGCTCTAGCATACCATACTAAAAACCACAAATGATGTATGCCACAAAAGTTTCACATGAAGTACCGCCTGAATCCCGTGAACACAAAGGTTCTAAACTACTCTACTTAGGACGATGATATCCATCAAACAGTAATGAATTTACCGGCATTGTTGTTACAAAGCAATGCATGGGCCAGGCCTTAGTACGCACAACAGCTATTTAACTCATTGAAAACTAATCACATTATGCAATTTGGTCAGTGTTCACAGGATATCAATATCAAACATAATCCACCATATCTGTGAATATGCCAGTCATCTGGTCACCCCCACCTACTTACTAACATTCACCAAATAGAGATGAATCAAAAGAAGGCTGCCAGATTTGTGTTTTAGAAATTATTCCAGATATTCTAGTGCAATATAGCTATTCTGAATCAACTTGATCGGTAATCATTGGAGATGCGAAGAGATGATGATTCAACTCTAGTTATGTTTCATAACATTATCAAACAGTATGTAGTTATCTCTTGTGATCATATCCTTCATAAAGTCCCCAATTTCACCTATAGTAGCAGTGGCAGATCTAGGGGGAGGATGCATATCCCCCCCTCCCTTCCTTCATCTCTTTCAAAAAAAATTGCATACAAGATCGAGATACTCTAATAGAGCAGTCACAGTGTTATTCATAACTTAACTATGAAGCTATGAATAAAGATCATTATATACTTTATAGCATATACATTTGGTAAAGGACAGCCATTATTACTATGACCTTTTTTGTTTTGTTTTTTGCTCTTCAACTTTTCAGCAAAGTGCATCCCCCCCTTTCCAAACTCTGAATCCATCTCTGAGTAGCAGCAGGAAATTCCTACACCTACCTGAATTGATTCTTTCATGTACTCATTTTTTCCAAGAGCAATCCAACTATGGAATCATTTACCCCAATCATGATCACCTTGCAAAACTGACAATGTTGATACTTTTAAATCTCTATTACTTAACGTTTAGTTTGTTAACTAATCATGTATGAGGTCTGTACATTATACAGTAATAATAATAAATGAATTTTTGTGGCGGGACATATGGCTTTGTTTTGCAAAGGCTTCAAAACCACAAACTCCCAGGTAACCACCACCAAATGTTCTGTATTTTCATGTTGTTATCAGTAAGTGTCCTAGATATCATAAGAACACACAACCTTCGCACATCCTTGCAGAGACCTCTACCTACGAATGTTCAAATAATTTATTGCACACTTGTCGGTGTGTGCCCATAGGCAAGTGGCTATCTCAAGTAAGTAAAAGGATTAAGTTAACTTATAAACTAAATTAAAGTGGAGGTGTGAGAATGATGCAAGGTGCAGTTGTGGTTTCAAATATGGCATTGTTATGCTGACTTTGAAGTGGTTTATACTTAAGTTGGTGACACAACTACCAAAAAGTTGTTGTGTAGACGAAAATCGCTAAACCGAGCAAAGTAACTATGCACTCTAAAGTAAGCACCAGTGAATATCTTCCATCTGACAAGTATTCTGCATACATTACAATGCTTTAAAAGATCACAAACCTTACTTAGATGTAACGCACATGATAAAAACAATATTTCCATGATGATCAGCATATGGACAAACCCCATATAATAGTGATTTTCATTTCCATTGGAGTTCGGATGATGGAACAATCTCGCGTCATTATTTTGTACCAGGGTTCTATCAGGGAATATACACAGAAATTTTTTTTTTTTTTTAAATCTTTGATACTGGAATGTCTATCAATAGGTCATGGAACACACAATGATCTTGCTACTTTTTATCTCAGAATTGTAATTATTATTAATAATAATAATCATACATACAGTAGTCAGTATACAGGGGTGTATAGATTTTCTTGCCCACATATGTACTCATTGTAAACAACCACCAAAGGAGATGGAGAATGCTTTCCAAGGTAATTTTTTGGTGTGCATTCTATTAAGATTTGCAAAAAAACCATAGGCAGCCCCTACTATGAACTGTTCAAAATTATAGTGGTTATAGCACTAATAGAGTGGTTCTAGAAGCTTCTGAAAATCCATATACTAGATTAACAGCTAATCAAAAGTGATGCCAAAATGGATTGGAGCCTATGGAAAACAGGTTTTCACAATTAAAGTCTAAACTTTTAGTCATATTGAAAATGGGCTATACATGATCTAAAAAGCAGTGTACAACCAAAACCACAGAAAATGATAGATCAGTGAATCAGTACAAGTCAAGTCTATTAATAGTAATTTTGTTAAACTTGATCATCAGGGTTGGCATAGCCAATTACACCACAAGCAAGTCGGGCACCAGCATGTCCAGTTGTCTTGCTATCAGCATATCCTCCTTTACCAAGATCATCCGGGTCAGCATGTACAACAACACTCCTTCCTATGATGCATCTTTCTCCAGAGAAGAGGCTGATTTGGTTATCTGTGATGCCAACAGTTGCCTTGCCATCAGTAGCTTCAATATTGCCAAGATCACCAACATGCCTGAAAATAGTTGCATTAATTCTACTATTAGTCCATTAGAGTACATCAACAACAGTACATCAACAAGAGTACATCAAAAAGAGTAACATCAACAAGAGTAAACGAAATCTCACAAACCTGTTTGCATCAGTAGGCCCGCCATGTTCTTTGTCAAAGGGGTTGAAATGCGCTCCGGCGCTTACGCATCCGTCGGTGAAATCACCATACTTATGAATGTGGAAACCGTGCTTTCCATCTGTCAGATCCCCAGTCACTTCCCCTGTAACAGTCACCGGTGTATGTTCTGATAACTGCAAAGGAATAAATTCGGTCAGTGAACATCACTGTTCGGCTTTAACTACGTTACCTGCGTGAAAGTAATGCTTCCTGAAACGGAACCTTCCAATTTCGCGATTGCTTGCGTCTTGGCGATTTTAGGGCAGGCCATCTCGCTTGCTATCTGTCTCGCCATCTGTTTCTTACAACTTTAATAAACTTGTAGCGATTCCGGAATTCCGTAAATTTTTCTTCGAGAATATTAGGCCACTCCAAATAAATTCTCTGTTTCCCGTCCACCGCCCGCATCTAGTTACTGTCAGCTCTAAAATTAATATTCCATTATTCCGTATTCTTTCATTATTTTCCGGTTATTGTTGCATACTGACAGGCTCACTTGAAACCATGTCAGCTCACGTGTCAGCAGTGCTATCAAGTCGGCACAAACTTCACGTTTGTGCTATTTTTGTTACGTAAAAAGGAAGGAATAAGCTTAAGTATGCCTTTTTATGGTTGTGCTAGACAAACAGCTAATGGCTTAAAAAGCTGCTAATCTTATAATGAATAATGGAAATGGACGCATGCAAATCAGGGGCGGATCCAGAGTCTGGAAAGAGGGGGGGCACCTTGCTGAAAAAAAAGTTGAAGAGCAAAAAAAAAAAAAAAGGTCACAACAATAATTTATCCTTTACCAAATATATTATATCACGTATGTTATGTAAAAATAAAATCCTATTTATAGCTTCCTAAGTAAGCTACACTTCCCCATGAACACTGTGACTGCTTTATTAGAGTGATTGGTGATTGACTGCTCTATTAGAGTATCTCGATCTTATATACATTTTTTCAAGGGAGGGGGGGGGGGGGGGGGGGGGCACGTGCCCCCCGTGCCCCCCCCTGGATCCGCCCCTGCAAATGAGGACGGGAAACAGAGAATTTATTTGGAGTGGCCTTAAGAGAGCGGTTCGCTACCGTACGAGCGATTGATCAAACAATTGGACTATTTCTGGGGGCAAGGAATACGATGGTACAGTTAGTTTTCTGCTACAAATATGTTTGTGTTGAGTTTTATGTCAATTATAACATTATTTTGCAATACTATGATAGCCACCACAATGTTATGTTCTCTTTACAAGAAACGACCTCGGAAACGACCCAGCACATGTTAGTTACACCAAGGTGAGCATTTTTTCCAAGTGGTTTTCAATATTACTATGCTAAAAGTCAGCGAATTTGCACCACAAGCAGCTTATATAATTATCTCTTTGATGCAACATTTTGGTATCTGTCATGGAGCTAGCTAAACAGTAAGAGCAAAAATAAGTATATAACTGAGCAGCTATAAATCAACAGTACAACTACTTACTTTTGCACATTGTATTTTTGGGTGGAGGTGAATGGTACAGAGTGGTTACACTCCACCATGTGTATGCTGTTTTGCCATCCATAAGATTCTAAAATGCATGCATGCAGCTATCTAGTAGCCTTCTATGGAGGTGACTTTTATTCAGGGGGTCTTGCAAGTAAGGTTACACTGTGGTCTGTGTGTTAAGGTATTTATAACAGAAAACATAAGTTCAAAATGTTATCTGAGTTATAAGCATTTGTTCAATTGTGCCATTTTTGGGACTTTTTCAATGGAAAACTGATACGGAGAAAATCTGTCTTTTCCCGCCTATATTTAATACTGGTGATCACGGAAGAAAAGCTCCATGTACTATTCCGTAATCTAAAGATGATCTATTTTAAAGACAAAATTGCTTATAGCTTCACCATCCTACAACGGATTTTTAAAAACTGAGTGTTTATGATATATATCTTCAGAGAGAACTGCATGCACAAGGCTATGCTATTTCCATTAAGTTTAAAGTTCTATTTCCATTAATTTTAAAATTCTCCCAGAATCGCCAACTTTACATTCTACCGTTAAGCTGGGTAAGCTGAGAACATCACGTTCTAAGCATAAACGCCTATATTATAAAAATAACACCCGCTACGCATATACCCTGTAGCCTGAATATTTTAAGGGGGGAAATTTTTGCTGATTTCATGGTTTTGTGGGTTACCAGCAAAACTTTTACCCTTGAAATATTTAGACCTCCATATAGTCTAATGCATTTTTGGAGTGTTTGCAAATTTAAATTAAGTAGCTAGCCAACATTGTTCAACCTCGAAAAATGTTGCCCTCAAAATATTTAGGCTATGGTATATAGCCTACAGTAGATTGCATTTCCGTTTTTAAAATTGCGTCACTCATGTGCTTTAATACACACGGTCATACAACCCTTCACAGAGCTACTTTTGCAGACTGGAATTCATATTCAGAGTCCCCCGACATCAACAACTTGTTCCGTGAAACAAAACATTTTAAATCTTGTGTGCATCCATCAGCTGGTGTAAATTTTAAATGGAAATGCAATCTGCTGTAAATATTTTGAGGGAAAAGTTTTAGAGGTACCCAATGGGGAACTAATTACACCATCTTCAGCTAACTAGTATTTAAGGATAAACGCTTGTGCCTGTACATCCATATATACAGTATGTATCAGTACCTAAAATAACTTTTATTTAACACTGCACACTTTCCCAAGTAACTGACTCCTACAGTATGTATATCAGAAGCAAAGGAAACACCTTTCTAGTGAGGTGCACATTTAAAGGCAAACAATCTTTTTCCAATGCCTGCGCTTAACTGTTGTACTACATGGCTATGTAGAGGAAAAGCAGTTACCTTAATTGATGTGCAAACAGTCTAAATGTGAACATGTAAACTATACAAGCCTGATGAGTCTGGGAGCATGTTTCCAAATTTTTGTCATACTCTCTGAAACTGAATCTGAGAGTGATTTCATGCAGAATAATAGTATTGTTTGGTGACAACTCTATTATCTTGATTTTGATGCTTATACTTATCAAGGGCATCAGGTAAGGCTCAGTCCTAATGATGCCAAAGCTGGCCCCCAGGAAGTTTTCAAAATTTCACCTTCTGAGATGTTATTTGTCCAAAATTTCCTATACACTGTGAGGAAATTTTGGGCTGTAATACTAAGTATTAGCTGCAGATAGCTGACAAGTGTTCATTGTTAGGGATATAGCTGGACACTGACCAAAAAGCATGCACCTCTGTAATACTGCTTAACTCCACTTTGAGATTGAGAGATAAACTGTAAGTAATTTTCCAAAGTAGCTACAAAGCCAAAGTTAACTTAAATATGACAGTAGTTATTTTAGAAGCGCTTAATACGGACAAAGTAGACCTGAAGTTGTTCTGGATGAAAGACATGTTAGATGAATATGTCGTTTTTATCATTAAATAAATGCTAAGTATTGCATGTTCACTACTTTTGTTTTGGCTTCATCAATTGTTTCAGAAAGTTTTTTTTTTAATTTCAACCAAAAACTACTGGTGAGGCTCTAGCCTCACTGATTGCATCTACTCTGGTACTTATTATAAGCATGCATTCAGTTGTTTGCATGCAGTTATAGAATAGACACTGTAGCACAGTTGTTGGTGTTCAATGAAGTATTTCAAATCAGGTGTAGCCATGCTGATGCATGCCTTAGCATGCAACATCCAGAAACAGTTAATCAGTGTACTTGTTTATAAAGATCTATACAGCTACTTTACACTTGGTGATGGTATGTAGTCATATTCTTAGCCCTATAAATTAACACTACACAAAATTACATTTATCACCGCACGCTTTAGACTTAACACTACAAATTTGTGCAGTGTTAAGGCCTTATTTTAGGCCCTGGTATATAGCTATACTAATTACTATACAAATCAAATAAGCAATTACTGTAATGTCTGTCCAGCAGTGTTTTAAAATCATTAACAGAAGGGGAATCAACAGTAGATTGGGGTAATGAATTCCAATCATTGATTACTCTGTTACTATAAAAGTTCAGAGGAGGGTGGAAGCAGTTTAAGTGCCATTAAAATGAATTATGCTAAACCATCGGTTTCTGGATGAACTAAAATGTGTGGACGATGATGTAACAAAGGGCAGCATCATTGTTTGGTTTAGAATATAAATACCTTGCTAGCGCTAGTATTGCTATATGCGCGAAATATTGTTCCATCAGTTTTACCTAGAAAACTAAGCAATTTTACGAAACAAAATACACCATTTTAATCCTTACATGAAGCACAACCAAAATATCTAGCGATCATTAACGATCATCACCATTCGCTAGTTTTGTATTGAGACTATTGAGGTTCACGTCATTAAACTATGCAATTAAGGTAATATTTTCAAGTAGCACCTGAAGCACTTCCACCCTCCTCTGATAAAAGTTAGATCTTGTGTATGAATTGGTGTGATGCTTGAATAATTTCTTTTTGTGACCTCTTGTTGTAGTAGAAGTGGATGGGGGAAATGATCATCTATGTTGTTGTTACCTTTGAGAATTTGGAACAAGTAGATCAAATCACCCCTTCATTCACGGTGTTGTAAAGATCCATAGTAAAGATTTGCAACATCTAGCAAGACCCATATTGATTAATTATATATGTTTGTTTCATCATTACAGTACGATAGTACTGTATAGTAGGGACCACAAAGGTGTAGGTGGGGGCGCATGAATAAACATCACCCAAAAACCAGCCTCATTTTTCCCTGACAATGATGAAGCAGTATTGGTTAGGTAAAACTAAGCCCAAACAAACCTTCAGATCAAACCGAAGTGCTTTCAACAAGTTGCTATGAATTTTTTTTTTTAAATCATACAGTACTAGTAGGAACCACAAAGGTTTGGGCGTGGCCCATGAAAAACATCACAAAAAACCAGCCTCACCTACCCTGATGATGATGAAGCAGTATTAGTTAGGTAAAACTAAGCCCAAACAAGCCTTCAGATTAACCCGAAATGTTTCAACAAGTTGCTACGGAATTTTTTTTTAATGGAATGGAAATTTCTACTGACTGACTGACTGATTGACTGATTAGTTGAAAATTCCACTTTTTGACCGACTAGTTGAAATTTCCAAATTTTTTGTGTACTTGCTAAACAGAATTTTCTACTGACTGACTGACTGAGTAACTGAGTGATGCCTTCAGACAAGCATAACTCAATAACAGCTAAGGGTACTGGCTTGTGGTTGATTTTTCATTGTTAGACGTCGCTTCAGCTCAAGAGGTGCCTTTTGGCACACCGCAGTACGTACAATGCATTCTTCATGGACTTACCAGTGTCCTCCTTTGTGTCCCACTCATCTTTGCTGACAGCGAAAAATGTTGATTTGGTGGTAGCACGTGATGGCTTCCCTTTGTAACAGAAATCATCTGTATATTTCATAACGGCTACTTTGATTGCAGAGGTGCTTTTCGAACAGTTCTTGAGTCGTAATGCTGTGTAACAGGTTGAACATAATTGACAACAAAGTGTAATGGATACTTTACTTTTCAGACGATAATTGGTAGCTGGGGTGCGTGGCGACATTTCTTTCTTTTGATGCGGCATGCATGGGTTCACCAGTCATAATCATTTTATGTTACAAAAAAAAGTTAACAAACAAGTACACAAACAGATTTTGGAATTTTCAACTAGAGTACACATCAAAAAAAAGTACTGAAACAAGCTGCAGTAGTGTATAACAATAAGAATTGAATGTTATATCCCTACTGTGCATGCTCAAGATACCATAATGGAAATGCATGCACAGTAGGGATATAACACTTCTTTTTGGTTTACTGTGATGCGCTACTGCTTCTTTCAGTACCTTTAATGGATCCCTACTCTAGTTGAAAATTCCCAATTTTTTGTGTACCACAGTACTTGTACCATATAGCCTAAATATTTTGAGGGACAAAATTTTCGCTTTTTCAAGGTTTTTGGAGCTAACAGTGAAAATTTTATCCTTGAAAGTTTTAGACCTTCATATATTACATATGGGATTGTTTGCAAATCTGCAATTTTACATTGTTCAACCTCGAAAATTTGGCCCCTCAGCTATACGGTATGTGGAAACTAATTTTTTTATTAACAAAATGCGATTGCGTGATTGTTACATACTGTTGGTTTTTCTGTTGTGTCTTCGTAGTCTTAATTTTGGTTTCTTTCAAACCTCCAATACAGGGGCATACAGAGTACTTGAAACATTAAGAAATTGATACTTCAGGTTTCCAGAATCTGGAATCTGTCATGGAACAGGACATATTTTAAACTTTTATCTTAGTTAAATAATAGTTTCTAACATGACAGCAACACTTATATGGCATTGTTCTGAATTGTGATTTTGGTGAAAAGATCGAGATACTCTAATAGAGCAGTCAGGCAATATAAACTACTCTAATATACAAGTCACTTAGCTGTAGTGGAAACTCCTTTTCAAAATTCCAGCATATGCCCCTGCAATAGGCACTCCTATGATGGTTAATCTAACCAATTTTCAACTGATTCCTCGCAGCAGCTTATACCCTGTAGGCACGACAAAAATGGAAGTTTGATCTTATCATTTTGCGTGAATAATTGTTCATGACTCCGTGAATCTTGACAGATTTCCACCAAAATTGGTACGGAGATTCACTTTAATATCTTGTCTGATCTTGTCATCTTGTCTAAGTATTGAAAGGAATCTGCAAATTTGATGAAGCTATAATGTAAAAGTTCTCTCATCTTGTACAAAGATTTTAAAGGTGTGTACTGCGTGTGTAGCAAAACAACAAATTAGTGGCAAGAAATTGGTCCAAAAACATTTTAAATTCATTCTATAATTAATGTTGAAGTGACAGTATGCCAGTGCTAATTGTGCATTTGGTCATTTCTTAACAAACTGTTGCATGAATGGTGTCAAGCAGAACAGTTTCTATAGTTACGGAAATTTCCTAATTAATTATAGCAAAAGTTCACAATATAAGTAAGAGAACATCTAGATAGCTTATAATAGCTAATATATTATGATACACAGTTTATCCTTTTTCATTTCAGGTAAATACTTTGCCTTAAAGAGCAGGCGACCATCATATCTCACTGTCTCAATGTACTGTATGCCCACAAATAAATAAGATTTTAGCCTTTTTGTTTATGTCTTTGAAATCATCTGCAGGGAAGCCATCAGAAACTGATCGTGAGATAAAATAAGAAACTTTTTCAGCTGAAGTGAAGCAAAACTCTCCTTCTTGAAACACTGCTGTTTTTAGGTTAACCCAGCCACCTTCAGGAAATGTAATATCCTCAGCCTCACTACTTGAAAACAGTGGCTTCATATCATGACCAACTGTCAATCCAAACTTTCTAATTGCACATGCTCATGGTGTACTAGCCTATAGGCGCCTATAAGCACCCCAAAAAGGGGTACCTAAGATCGGCCGGCTGCTACCGCATAGCCTAGATATTTTGAGGGACAATATTTTCAAGGTAAAAATAAAATTTTCACAGATTCCCATATGTAATATATGGAAGTCTAAATTTTCAAGGATAAACTTTCACTGTCAACCCCAAAAACCTCGAAAAGCAAATATTTTCTCCCTCAAATATATATGCTATACAGTATGCGTTTTGCAAAGTATTAATACTATTGTGATTTAAAACTTGGTGTCTTGTTAAAACAAGGTTTTTACTACACAGTGATCAAGCATAAAAGTGCCACCAAATTAGCTAGCTAATGATAACATTTAACCACTTTCTAAAAGTTTACTAAAGTTACCTGTATCAGTATTGTGTTGAATATAGTCTATTAGACATGACTAGTTTACAATATAGCCAAGAGTTAAAGGTTCCCATGAAATGCATGGAAGTTAATTTTATATGAATGTTCTATTAGAGTATCTCGACTAGGCACCAGTCTATATACTGTGCTGGCATAATTTTAAGTTTAACAGGTGCCTGCAAGCACCAAGCACAATGCTAGCATAATACAGTAGAAATATGTCATACTATAAATCCCTGCAAAAATGTATGTCACCAAAAATGGTTGACTTGCATTTATAGAACAGTCAACATATCTGCTGGCATAGTCAAGTAACTAGCTATTTGACGTGACCATTTTATTAGAGAAATACGTAGTTCACAAAGCAGCCAAATTTTCTACAAAGATGTGGATCACTAAACAGTTGCCCATAAAACTGGCCAAAAGTAAATATTATCCATTATACTGAGATTATACTGAGAAAAGTGCAAAAAATTTTAGCATAGTAGGAAGAATTTTTGATAACTGCAGTATAGCATAGTAGAATTAAAAGCCTAATAGGCTGGTGCTTAATCTCAACTATCTTTGGAATTCTAGATAACAACTTTAAGAGGGCTCATGATCAAATACCTTCTATGAATGCTTCCCTGACAGACAAATGTAATAGTAGAGCAGCATAGCACATACATATGGTGATTTAGTGCACTTTGTGAGAAAAGCATCTAACATAGCTACATTGACTGTGCTACCAATGATATTTATTTTTCATAAATTGGATATAGTGCCATCGTATACCTTTTGTGACTGTTACAGCCATTTTTACAGAAAATTCATCACTGACTTTCATCTTTATCTCCCTGAGGCACTATTTTTACATGATTAGAACATGGCTTCAAATTAAAGGACTCTGCCAAGTGCTTAGCTTTTAAAAATTCTGTATTGACTATATAAACTCACAAAATCATACGAGTTAAGCACCCGCTATTAAAGATACTTACATTTGACAAATTAAATGCTCATACTGATTCTTCAGGTATCAACTTCGAATTCTCTTTAGAATCTGGGAACGTTTCTTGTGTTGTATTGGTAACACATCACATTGTGTGACAGGGATTAATCTCCAACTAACCAAAGACTTGCACCAATAATAAGATAATAATTTTATAGTCTAGGCACACTGATTAAATTGCAACTCCAGTAATACATTTACAATACGTGCATAATCCATTTTAGGATAAACTTCACATACACTTGTAGAAGTTCTTGCTTCCATAGTAACGTGTTCTAATTGTGGTATTTTGCTTGGGGATAATAATTTATTAGGTCAGTATAGAGGAGCTGCATATCTACCACTAGCCAATGGAACATCTTTAGGATTTAAGATTTACTATTTATGTTGAACCCACTGCTGCAAATTTGCAGCAAAAGGAATAATTATAATCACATGATTGATATAAAGCTAACGAGTGTCTGAGCTGCGAGTAAAGGGTGCAGTTCCCAAAAAAAGGCCAGGATGCAAAGTTGTGAAATCAGAGGTGATGGCCAAGAAATGGCTGCAATCATACTTATGTTGGTAGGTATGCCCGTCCTTTGGACAGCATTGCATTGATATACACACCCATTTACTTTTTCTGAACTCCAATAGTGTTGATTATTATAGACTGTTAAGTGTGTTGATAAGTGTATATTTATCATAATATAGTAAAGGGTGTAGAGTACTACCATTACAGCCAACTACACACTTTTTCTACATCATCACATAGCTGCAGCATCTCAATGTGATTACTACCTATGACCTCTTCAACTGACTTTGTTTGGGTCAACCTTAGTGAGCCCCACCATATGAGAATATATACTCTCGGCATGTAACAGTGATGGATTCGTGTTGCTTGCTTGTTTAATTGCTTGCTTATTTGATTTCTTGGACAGTAAGTTCATCTCCCGGCAGTCTAGTACAGAGATGAAATCAATTCAAATGTAGACCAAACAATGTCAAAAACATTGCACCCATAACTAATTTTGCAATTAAGTTACTTAAGTGCTAACCAAGGAATGCATTCACCATATGCTTATGGCTTTACTATCACTATCCCACAAGGGGACCACAAAGTTGATTACTTAAAGCCTTTTTTAGCAGGGAATCAGAAACATGTTGCTAAAACTCTGTTGAGCGCAGAAAAAAAAACAGAAAAACTCACCTGGTGTACAAAGACAAACACATAATTTCCTGACCCCAGCCATATTAGCAAACAGAATCATTATGACTGTATACACTACACAGGGGTCCCAATACCCGCCTGCCTATGAATACTAGTGACACCTCACATGTTCAATGTTGGTCACCAAGACCCAGTATATGTGGGTGTCCACCAAGTTTGGTGTTGAAAGGACATAGAATGTAGGAACTGTCCTTGCACAGACACACACATAATATTAATATAATTATGGTAACACACTAGATGGAATGACATCACAGTAGTGCAGCTACAAATTGGAGTGGACTTGTTACATTATCACAGTATTGATCAAGACTAGTGGAGATGATGAAGCATCTTATCCTACTGTTGCTGTTTGTTACTGCTTTAGCTAATGAGGACAAGACACTTGGTATGAGTCAGGACAATCCTGCTGCTTCTTGTGGTGAGATATACCAGCTTAATCCTACTAGTAGGGGAAAAGTATGCAAATTCTGGATAAAGACTAGTGAGGGATTGTTTGAGGTCACTTGTAACATGAAGCTAAAGTGTGGTGGTGTTGAAGGAGGATGGATGCAAGTTGTTGATGTAGACATGAATCGAGATGATAGTTGTCCAGGAGCATGGCGCAAGATCGTCACCCCTAGGAGACTATGTTTAGGATATGTAGCTGGATGCGCTTCTGCACCTTTTTATGTAAAGGGAGTTGATTATCAACACATTTGTGGACAAGCTAAAGGTTACCAGATAGGAGGAGTTGATGCATATCAAGTCAAAACACAATCCATTGATGATGCATATGTCGATGGTATTTCCATCACTTTAGGATCACCACGTAAGCATGTGTGGACCTATGCTGCTGGCTATAGTGAAGACCACGATAATGATTGCTGTAACTGTCCGTGTGCCATTCATCCTGGTCCTCCTCCACCTGCCTTTGTAGGTAATGCTTACTATTGTGAATCTGGCTATGTGGGAAGAATTCCTAATAATTTATACACTCTGTCAGACCCTCTGTGGGATGGTACCAGCTGTATTTCTGGTAATGGTTGTTGCTCTCAGATTGGTATGCCGTGGTTCTATAGGAAACTACCAGTGTGTATGAATGATGATTTTGAAGTTCGCCTCTGCAAGAATAGTGACCATGTTGATGAAGATATAGCTGTTGAACAGTTAGCAATATACATCAAGTAATGTTGCTAGATCTCTACTTATGTGTAGTGAAAACTGACTATAAAGTAACTAATGTAGTTTGATTTGTAGTTATTAGAATGAGCATACAGGTGATGTCACATTCTTGAATAGAGGTTAGGCACACAGTATCTTTATATGCAAGATAAAGACTATGAATTGTATGCATCCAGCTTCATCTCCACATATGTAATTAGCAATTTCCTTGATCTTACAGAATTATATTTAAATTGAAAAAATACTACAAAATGTACTTGTGTCACTGCTGAGAGTTCAAAACAAGTATCCGTAAGACTGCATGTCTGTATGTAATTTGCTGCTGCCTAGGTCCAGTCATGGATTTTTTTTCTCCTTTCTCCACCTTTTCAAACACACTTTCTGTAACAACTTTAAACAGGCTGTAGGACCAGGTGTCCTACAGACCTTCAGCACTTGTACTGTGAAGCCTTAATAAATAAAAAATAAATAAATATTATGATACTTTTGGTACATAATAGATATACCGTATGCATGCATATTGGACATTTCTGGATATTTAACAGATAATTTTTTCAGTTGCAGGTTTCTGGCTCCCTAGCTACTTCACAGCTTTTTGTAGATCCCTTATGGGATAGTAATTCACACAATTATGGAATAACTGCACTCATAACAGCCAACTTGGTTTTGCCTCATGCAATTTTGATTGTTACTCATACAATTATTCCCTAATTGTACTGTGTGTTATTACGAATACTTGATTGCCTACTAATCATATATAGTGACCAGCCTGACTGCCTTCATGCATATCTATCTAGTTCTGTGTGACCATGAACCTCTAACTTACTGGCCACACATCATGACCACACACATGCGCTTGGTAGGTAAACTAGTAAGTGATGACTAGCAGGCAACAATTAATAGTTTAAAGAAACAATACAAAAATTTACTTAATTATACTGATATTTACAATCTCTCCAAACAAGTCTTGGCTTTATATCACAAGGATCCTCCATAATTTGTATAGTGACTGGATCGATCACAGAGATGTTTCTTGTACTGTTCTTAGTTTGCAACATTGTATAACATAGCTGAAAACAAAACCACTTCATTTTTTGGTAATAATAATCGGAAGATTTGCAATTGATCTTTCTCTTAATGTAGTATAAGGAAAATTAGAAATTTTACATTTGAGTAGGGAACGTAGAAACTGAAAAAGTAATGAAGCAAGGAAGCTGCAGCTATACTGGTAGACATTTAAACCTTACTTTAGTTGTAACTATAAAATTAACAAGCTATACGTATATATGACTAAAGTAACAATTAAATGTGCACTGTGTAGTAAAGCTTCTGCAGGTGTTCATTTCTATGATCCCTACTCAAATTCCTGTACTTGTATTAATAAACAAGCACACGTTTCAAGTAGCTTACCTTCTTTGTCCACTGTAACTGTTTTAGATGGTTTCAAGATATTCACACAACTTCTAATGTTAACTTCAATGCATGCAAAAAAGTTTAGGAAGATTGACTTCACCATCACTAATATTAGACCTTACATGATCGATCATGACTTACGTGATAATAACAATACATTGGGCTGGTTGGAAATGTACTGCTTGGGTGAGCTGATCGAAGCTGTTCTGGCTGTAAGTATGAAACAACAGAACAATAGAAGCCATATGTATACTGCATGATCATAACTACTGCTACCAGTTTCAGTTGAAACTACACAATCAGATAATATGAAAGATGTGACACTATCTTTTTCAATCTTCATGACTTACACCAGTCCTATTTCACCCCATGTGGCCATATCTCTATATGCTACAATATTGATAAGGGAGATACTTTAAGTATATACTATATACAGACCCTCAAATACACATATACATAGAGCAAGTTTAAATCCAAAAACCACAATGAAACCAGCTCATGATTTAGGAATAAGGGGCAATCTATTTCTTACTGTAAAAGTTGTTACAATGCTGGCAGATTGTCATGACCGTCTTTCCTATGTCACCAGATGCAGGAAATTTTGCAAAAGGATGAACTTGCTATGCTCTGCGTACCTCATATACTCTCCTTATAAGGTAAACTATATACCAAGACTGCAACATGATAATTATAAAGCTGTTAAAGCACAAAGATTAGAAGACATCACATTGAACACTGGTTACATGAATACAATCACCTCCAGTAGGGATTAGTTGGTTGATTGATTGATCATGATTGGTTGGTTGGTTGATTGATTGATTAATTGGCTGGTTGATTGATTGGTTGATTACTGTGTAAGACAGCACAGCTGCGGCTGTTGCAACACATGCAGGGAAAATTGTAAACAACACTCTTCTCCAATGTATGTACCATTGTGTCATCAACTGATAGAGGAAGTCATATCATTACATAAAGAAAATTTTATATATGCAAAATATACTTTAACAATGATTTCACACACTAATATCATGACTATAAATGCAGCATCCAAGCTAGCAGTGATCACCGGTATACAGATCATGATCAGTACTAGTGGAGATGATAAAGCATCTTATCCTGCTGACGCTCTTTGCTACTGCTTTAGCTAATGAGGATAAGACTGTACTCTCACCAGCAGGATTGATTTGAAGACTCTTCAAACCAATCCTGCTGCTTCTTGTCATGAGATATACACTGTTTAATAGGAAAATATCTGTGGATATAAGCTAAAAAGGCTACACCAGATACATTCAATACAATCTATTGATGGTGGACCACCATGTAAACATGTGTGTACCTATGCTGCTGGCTTAAGCGATGATTATGATTATATACCCAAATTGGAATTGCCCATGTGCTACTCATCCTGGTCCCCTCCACCTGCCTTTGTTGGACTACTGCAAGCCTGGAGATATGGGGAATGCTACTGCTGCGCGCTCTATACTACATATCAGATCCATTACGGGATGGTACTGGTCAGGGGCAGAGAAATGAGGAGTGGGAGGGACAGTGCCCCCTCAATGCGCAGTTGCTAAAGCAACTACTGTAGTCATTAGTCAACTTACTTTGTCTGGGATTTGTGCTAAAGGTTATGCAAAAATGAAATGCTAATGCTTGGAGTGCACGAGATAGAGCAGTCGCCTAACTACTCTAACAGAACATTCAGTGGAATCATTTAGCTACATCTCATGTCCCCAGATCCCCCTAGTATTAGCATGCTTCATATGTGTACTTTGCGCACTAAGGTACAGTTAATGGTTTTAAAAAAAACACTTTGTAACTTACCCCCCCCCCCCCTCCACACACACACATACACACTTTTTGAGTACTGTTCTCTCACCCTGGTACTGGCTGTGGTACTGGTAACAAATTTTGCTTTCAAATAGGAATGCCATGGTTCTATAGAAAACTACCAGTACCTGTAGCTGAGGATCTTGAAGTTCGTATAATATGTAAAGGCAGCAATCACAATGATTAATATAGCAGTTGAAAAGAGAGAAATGTACATCAAGTAGAGAAAATAGCTCAAACCACAACTGTATAATAAATGTAGCCATTAGAAAAGCATGCACTCCTTAATGTTAGCACTGTTATATAATTATGCAACTTTATCTCCAAATGTCTTAAAGTGCAGAATGATATATAGGCTACTTTAAATTATAATATGAAGTATAGGTACATAAAGTCAAGCATTTAACCTACACGTAATTCCAAACACGTATAGTATACATGAAGTACCTCTGTGGCCTGAGACATGTGGAAAATATTTATCCTTCAGAAAGGTCTCACATATTAATAGTATTTGTTTGTAGCTCCAAGCTACCTTGCATAAAATTAATTCTAGATCTCATCCAAAGTATGTTTCTAAGGCTAGTTGGGTAATCTCAATTGCCTAAAAGACTGGGAGGTAGAAAAGAATCTCTTACAGATATTAGGCAATGGCAGTCCGATAACTTTGATATTTGCAGTTTTTATTCTAGTAAGAGACCTGTACACAGGTGTTTTAATGAGTAAGACACCTAGCCACAAAATTTGACAAACAAATCGCATACTTTGTGGGTTCCTAACAAAACTCCAGTTGCACAGGCCATTGTCTTCAGTGGATCAACATGCCTCCAGAACAAGTTACTGCATAGCATTACGAAGCCTAAGTGAAGAAGTCAAAGCTTGTGTATGAAAATAGCATGTCATATCATGGGAATATACAGTGTATATGCAGTAGTGTTTGAAATGTAAACAAACAAACAAACAAACAAAAAACAGTTATGTAAGATACTGAACAGGGATAGCCAGTCATGATGATTACACATGCTATACCTGAAAGCAAACCATTAAACCGCTTACCATAATTATTTTAATGCAGGTCATGCAGACACTGCATAATGTATAAGTGTACTATTAGAGAAGTTCACAATAATAATAATGATTTATGATTTATGATTAAAGTCAGCTGAAAAGAGCTGCTTTTCAGCAGTGTCCTATACAAAAGTAACAATACAAATACACAATATGACACAAATAAAATGACGATTACAAACAAAAAAATAACACAGTGCTAACAATACAGCCTATTAAATGATAGGTGATAAATGCAACACAAATTGGGGGGTTAGCTATTCCAAATAAGTTATGAAAGGGAAATAGCTACCATGTGGGACTGTGGATAAACTGAGACTTGTATTACATGTTTTATCTAATCAATTATATAAAGAAAAGACCCCTAAAGTGAATCTACAGCTACAACTCTAGGAACCAGGGGAAGGGGAAAGGGGCGCCACCACCAGCTATTTGCTGACCAAGATCAACAGCGGTGCAGGGACACCCAATAGACATAACCAGTATTTGCATGCTGTAAAGCAAATACTATATAATTGGAATGAGAACCTCGGAGCAAACAGAATTAAGAACAAACCAGATAGTATGTATAGTGATTAGCAAAGTGTTAGTGGAGAGAGGATTAGGAGTGGTTGAAGGGAGTTCTGACCAGTGTGTGAATTGAAAAATAGCTAACTACCACAAGAGTGAATGTAGAAGTAATTTTAAACCAAAATTAATATTGGATTGTAAGCAAATATAGTGTCTTTGTGAAACACGAAAAACAACCATAGCTACAAGATCAGGTTTAAAAGCAATTTCATTGAAAGAAAAACCTGTCATATTAGGAAAATTAAAGATAACAATAGCTTGATTTTTATTGTAAGGTTATTTTAATCAATAATGGACTGCAAAATAATGATTGAATCTTGAATCACTTTTAATCAATTGAATAAATGAAGATAATCTTAAACAATGAATGAAGTTTATCATATAAATGATACGTATTTTGGTGTTCAGTAGAGAGGGAATGGCATCATAAAGTGCCTACAATACCTATGTACTGCTATAGCAATTGATTACTATGACAGCTAAAGCATGCAGTGCACAACTGCACTTTACAAGCATAAACTGCAAAAGGCATTTAGAATTTCAATTTTGAATATCCACACACGTAACTTTGACTTTGCACTATTCAATTGTTATTTCAGTACTTTTACAACTATTCAGTATAGCTCAAAGTCAGCTACAACTTTGTTTCATAATTAGGACTTTGCGATAATAAAATTATGTAGTTCATTGAAGTATTATAACAAGTCTTTTAATTCTTGTGCATGATAATTATCTAATCCAAAACAGCCAAGCTGTAAAAAAAGTGTGCGGCCCTCAGAAAGGCTATGGTGAAAAAAGATGTGAAATCCAAGGTGGCGGCCAAGAAATGGCTGTGATGGTAGGTTAATGGTAAAAATTTTAATAATGACAATTCAGGTAAATTTTGTGAAGCGGCACAAAAATTCACCTGAATTGTCGTTATTAAAATTTTTACCATTAACCTACCATCACAGCCATTTCTTGGCCGCCACCTTGGATTTCACATCTTTTTTCACCATAGCCTTTCTGAGGGCCGCACACTTTTTTTACAGCTTGGCTGTTTTGGATTAGATTTCATTTCTTTTTGTATTTGTATACCCCAAAGCCGGCCCATAGGCCAGCTTTGGGACTTTTTTAACCTATGTTTTTTTTCTTTACTACAGGAAGAAGAAAAGATGAAGTAGATGTAATTCAAATATTTTATCAGTAAATGTACAAATTATATATATAATACATATGTGACCGGATTTGCGAAAAGGGGCCTTCCACACACATCCAATTTGCCAACTTTGACTATTGATAACTTCAGATTGGAAAGAGCTATTGCCTTGAAATTTGGGCAGTGGTGATTTCTTTGCAACTGAACTCTCTACATGATGGTTTCTTTGTAGTTGAACTCTCTACAAGGTAATTTCTTCTAGCTGATCTCTCTACAGGGAGATTTGTTTGTAGCTGAACTATCTACAAGGTAACTTCTTCTAGCTGATCTCTCTACAGGGTGATTTGTTCGTAGCTGAATTCTGTACAGGTGATTTGTTTGCAGCTGAGCTCTTTACAAAATGGTTTCTTTGTAGCTGAACTCTCTACAAAGTAACTTCTTCTAACTGATCTTTCTACAGGGTGATTAGTTTGTAGCTGAACTATCTACAAGGTAAGCTGATCTCTCTACAGGGTGATTTGTTTGTAGCTGAATTCTGTACAGGTGATTTGTTTGCAGCTGAGCTCTTTACAGAATGGTTTCTTTGTAGCTGAACTCTCTACAAGATAACTTTTCTAGCTGATGTCTCTACAAGGTGTCTAGTTTGTAGCTGAACTCTCTACATGGTGGTTTCTTTGTAACTGAACTTTCTACAAGGTCACTTCTTCTAGCTGATCTTTCAATAGGGTGATTTGTTTGTAGCTTCACTCTCTACAAGGTAACTTCTTCTAACTGATCTCTCTACAGGGAGATTTGTTTGTAGCTGAACTCTCTACAGGTGATTTGTTTGAAGCTGAACTTTCTAAATGATGGTTTCTTTGTAGCTGAACTCTCTACAAGTTAACTTCTTCTAGCTGATCTCTCTACAGGGTGATTTGTTTGTAGCTGAATTCTGTACAGATGATTTGTTTGCAGCTGAGCTCTTTACAGAATGGTTTCTTTGTAGCTGAACTCTCTAAAAGGTAACTTCTTCTAACTGATCTTTCTACAGGGCAATTTGTTTGTGGCTGAATTTTCTACAGGGTGATTTCTTTGCAGCTGAACTCTCTACTCAGTGGTTTTTTTCTAGCAGAACTATGGACAAGGTAATTTCTTCTAGCTGACCTTTCTACAGGGTGATTTGTTTGTAACTGAATTCTGTACAGGTGATTTGTTTGCAGCTGAGCTCTAAACAGAATGATTTCTTTGTAGCTGAACTCTCTACAAGGTAACTTTTCTAGCTGATGTCTCTACAAGGTGACTAGTTTGTAGCTGAACTCTCTACATAGTGGTTTCTTTGTAACTGAACTTTCTACAAGGTGACTTCTTCTAGCTGATCTTTCTACAGGGTGATTTGTTTGTAGCTGAACTCTCTACAAGGTAACTTCTTCTAGCTGATCTCTCTACAGGGAGATTTGTTTGTAGCTGAACTCTCTACAGGTGATTTGTTTGAAGCTGAACTCTCTAAATGATGGTTTCTTTGTAGCTGAACTCTCTACAAGTTAACTTCTTCTAGCTGATCTCTCTACATGGTGATTTGTTTGTAGCTGAATTCTGTATAGGTGATTTGTTTGCAGCTGAGCTCTTTAAATAATGGTTTCTTTGTAGCTGAACTCTCTCAAGGTAACTTCTTCTAGCTGATGTCTTTATAGGGTCACTAGTTTGTAGCTGAATTCTCTACATGGTGGTTTCTTTGTAACTGAACTCTCTACAAGGTAACTTTTTCTAGCTCATCTTTCTACAGGGTGATTTATTTGTAGCTGAATTCTGTACAGGTGATTTGTTTGCAGCTGAGCTCTTTAAAGAATGGTTTCTTTGTAGCTGAACTCTCTACAAGGTAACTTCTTCTAGCTGATGTCTCTATACACTGTTAAAAAGCCTGAGTGCATTTCATACCAAAATTGTATGCATTGCATACTGAGTTGCTACACTAGAAGGTATGAAACAGATCTGCATGCATTGCATACTAAAAATGTTAGCATATCACACTAACATATTGGTATGAAATATCATACCCTGTGAGCATACCATGACGCCATAGCTCAGAGATATGCGCCTCTTATATGGGAAGATAAGCGCCTCTTATATGGAGCGTTTATGAATAGGCGCATACAAAAGCATTGGATGCGAGATGGGTTTGGGAGCTTGTTAGAAACTCTTGAGGGAAAGAGGTTGAAGGATCATGACGAGTCGAGTAAACTGAAGCACAGAGTGAGTTCTTAGTATTTGATAAGCAACGGTTTCAGGAAACCATAGATTACAATTATAACTCCCGTGACAAGTGTGGGTTAAATAAACTCTGGTTCGGTTCTAAGCCTTGTTCCAAGCTCCTTTATATGTTGTGTAACTGTTAGAGTTGATAATGAATACCATCTGTCTCATACCCAGACCCAGCTGGGCCATTTTCAGTCAACCAGCTTTGGCATTCCAATCAGTGGCGATTCTAGACCTGACCTACAGGGGGGGCCAAGTAGGGAACAGCATAACTATTGTTGTTTGGCTATAGTATAAAGTAGAATTTTCAGGGGGGTCTGGGGGTGCAACCCCCAGAAGCTGCAGGATTTTGCAATTTACAGGCTTGAAAACAGCCTAAAATTTGTTCTAAAAACATGAAAAATGCTAAAAATAACAATGCCAATCTATACAGCAACTTTTCCCCAAGATTTTTTAACAGGGTCGCCTATGCATCCAATGAAAGTTTGGCTGAATCTTAGTCAATCGAATTTAAATTTGATCCGTGTTGACTAACTTCATGCATGCCTCTACAATGAAACTGCATTGCTTTGGTCGCTCCAAATAATTCTCTGTTCCAGTCCACTGCCTGCATCCATGTCACTAATAATATTATAATTCTTCCGTTTTTTCTTGCATACTGAACAGTTTCAATTTTATAATGTGTCGTGTGCATTGAGTCTCTACAAATTAACATTTTGTTCTACCTGCAACTTAATTTTATGCTGGCTATGTTCAGGAAAAGCTACCAATTTTATATAATGGAAATGGACTGCTCGCTTGCATAAATGTATGCCCAGTGGAGGACGGGAAACAGAGTCTTTATTTAGAGTGGCCTTGTGTTTGGAGCAGTCATGCACTTTTGTAATATAAGTACATCTTAGCAATGGTGTAACTAGCCATTCAGCCCTTGGTAGCCACTGAAGTACTGCAGGTGAGTGTTAATGATACACCGGTTTCTGTCTAGTTACAGTAGAGGGTAACTGTATGCAATCTTTTAAAACTGCATGTTGGCTATTTGCTACATTAATATAACTTGCTATTCTGCTCTACGGCTTTCATTATACAAACAGGAGCTAGCTGGAGTTGGCTATAATAATTATTTACATATGCCTATAGGTAGACCTATTTAGATGCTAATAATGGTCCAGCCATTTAGTCAAACAAAATCAGTCCGGCTAGACCAGTTTGATATCCAAATTTGGTCCAGCTAATTACCTACATTCAAAACACTTGATTAACCAGATTGTTTTTCATGTAATAGAACTATGGACCAGTAACCTCAAAAGCAAGTCAGCAGATGTATACAGATATAGTTATTGTTTATGGGTTCATATATAGTGGTATTGAAATTTTAGATTAATCCTAAGATACACTGTACATGCTCAATTAACGTTCTCACAACTAAGCAAGTGCATGGTTGTACTGTCACCTAATGATATAACTCACTGATAAACTTTGTCAATGGCCTACCTTTACTACATTAATATAGATTTCAATGATAGCTGTGACTAGGGTATGGGTGCACGGTAGTATCAGGTGGAGGAGACTGTTCACACAGTGATATGGGTAACCATTTTAAATGATATTAAATCGGAATATGCTAGATAATATTGTACAGTGTGTGTGTGTGTGTGTGTGTGTGTGTGTGTGTGTGTGTGTGTGTGTGTGTGTGTGTGTGTGTGTGTGTGTGTGTGTGTGTGTGTGTGTGTGTGTGTGTGTGTGTGTGTGTGTGTGTGTGTGTGTGTGTGTGTGTGTGTGTGTGTGTGTGTGTGTGTGTGTGTGTGTGTGTGTGTGTAGGTGAGACTTCGGGTGCCTACACCTTCACTTGTGGGATATGGTACAGCCTCCTGCGGGGTTACTAGTCCTAGGATTTGCCTGCACTGACTCCTGTGCTTGTTCACTGGGTAGGCATGACCATACTAGCATGACAGCTGAAGGCTTTGCTTTTTGTTTGCTTTTGTGTGTGTCCAGGGTTAGTTCTGGAAATGTTGCTCACCTGGTTTCAAGTTCTGAAATACAGGGAGTAGTTGCTTTGCTTATTTAGGTGTATATTTTCATGTATGGTTAGCTACTGTTTGACACACGTATGCATGACGACTGCTCTGTTGAAATGTATGATTGTTATTTTAGAGTAGCTATGCATATGTTGATTTTATCTGAATAATATGGTTCAGCGGCATCGACTCTACCTGATTAAATGGTTACAGACCCAAGGTATATTCAGTATCCTTGGAGAATGACTGTCGAGATTTCAGTTTAGATGGTGTCTCTGTGATCACATCGGTGAACTCATCCAGGAGACTGGAGGCTTACAAGTCCTCGTAGTTTCTACTTATGGAAATAAACTATCAAAAGTTAGTTTATATGCAAATAAACTTGTTTATATTATATTATATTGGTACAGAGAGTAAATTGAAGACAAAAGAGGAACTCTAGATCTGTAAAGACAGTTAGAATGCCTGTAGACACTGACAATGATATTGTCAATAGTCAGGTAACTAAGAACTTTATAGCAGTCACAATGCATTTCTGCTTCTATTGCTTCATCAGGTGACAACGTTCTTAGGGTGGAAAATAAGAACAGATTGCATGGAGCTGTATGCAAATGTTGGAGTGGGTACAAATAAAGTTATTTCTTACCTCATGACATGTTATACTTTTCCTATAGTAATATAACTGCTGTGCTGACGTCATACCCACAGGAATAAGCGCCTCTTATCTGGAACATTTATGCCGGAATAGGCACTTGCAAGAGCGTCAGCATCAGGGTCTGGGGGAGAAATACTCGAAGGAGTAAGGCTTAGAGACTGAAGGATCATGAAGAAACGAGTTGACTAAATTGTGCGCGGACTGGTATAGTAACAGGGTGAGTTTTTAGTATTCGATATCCGCGTAGAGAAAGTCTATGGTAAAACCGAGGGTCACAAGTGGGATTAATAACCTATACATAAACAAAGATTCTAAGCCTTGTCTTTAATACAGGCCTTCATCTAGGAAATGACTCAAGGTGGGGGGGATAACCATGAGTGGGCAATAATTAAAGATCCACGTGTTCATCCCTATGCACACTCCACCTAGGATGTATCTTACACTCTCACGTGCATTCTTTTGAGCTCAACCAGTTAATTTAGTCTGGCTAGACCAGTTTACCTGGACTTTTTTAATGTCTGTTTGTTTTTGTGGCAGTGTGTCATGCACGCACGCACCACACATGTAGGTGTGTGTGTGTGTGTGTTGTGTGTGTGTGTGTTGTGTGTGAACACCCATACTAGCACTTACGTAGCATGACAAATGTTTTGTTGAAAAGTATGACTGCTCTATTAGAGTAGCTATTTGGATATTTTGACGGTAAAATTATTTTTAGAAACTGTGGAAACACTCATTAAACATTTTTTGTGTGTATTATGTGGTGTTGTGCATGCAGAGTGAAAGCTATCTCATTTGATAGGAGCTGACACTGGATCATCGTCAACCAGTTGAAACAGTGATACAAAAGATGTATCTTGTTCTTGTATAACTTTGTATGAACTGTACTGTTTGCAATATTATTTCAGTATGGAGATAACAATAGAATACGTAGCTTTCAGTTTTGGTATCTTGTTGAGGCAAAGTTTCCCCGACCTGTGGTCAGTGTTTTTATGGATGTACTTGGACAATACGGGCTTTATGTATGATGCTGGCAACTGGCCCAACTAATGTGTACTCAACATACAGCAACTCTGTACACAGGTCTAAGTGAGGGATATTCTCTGAATCCCTTTCATCAACCATACAAAACTAAAAACTGTTTTCTCAAGGTGTTCAGTCATTTATCAATGTGCTGTGTTGTGTGTAGTACTCATGAACTTTTTGGTTGTGTACACATACTGTGCAGATAACCACACAAATACAAATACATTGTCCACGAAAGTTAACTATATATGTTAAAATTGTGAAAATGAAATAAATGTATTGCAGTGTATATACATAAAGGTTTTGCAGTACACATTCCTTAGCCATGTATGCACTGACTAGTGGATTGAGGATTCTACATTGATTCTTAAAAGCACAAAGCGAGAAGTTTACTGGGATATGCTAAAAAGCCATTGTAACAAGTGGCTATCTCTAGTAGCAAATATGTATAATATTGAGGGTTGACATGTAGCTATGAATTTTGTAATGTATTGTGGGTTTTGGTATGTACATTCACCCACAATGCCTGCGCACATATTATGTGAACATTCCCTGCAAAACCTCTAACGTGCATGTTATTTCCTACCAATACAACTGGAAGACGAAACACAAATAAAATCTGCACTATACATAATTCCTCCCATGTTTGGTAATAAGTTGATCGTTCACCAGAGTAGTATATATTCATTGCTGCGAATTTGCTGGATATGCACAAGCAAGTGCAAGGAGAGTAATTCTGTTGTGTTAGAGTACTATAGCTATATTCCTGGACCAAGAATAATTAATGTTGGTCATTTCATTCTATGTGAATCACTACAGGATATTTGTATGTAACATGGGATTACGTTAGTTGACTAAAACACGTTGAGAACAATTTTTGATGTATACTGTCCAATGGTTTCATTGCACAGTGACAGATAAAAGGTAATGTTGGCCTATAGCCAAATGTAGTCTTGCATCCCATACAGTTTGTGTGGTAATAAACCATCTGGTCATTGTTGTACATTCTGTGACCACTGCCCATGCAAATGTTGGCAGACCCACTATGCACTATATGATGACAAATATTCTTCACATTCTAAATGCAACAAACTATATAGTTAACAGTCTGTTTGTACAAAGTTTGAAAATGCCATGGGAATACTTGATTTCCCCACACAGAGCTCTCAAAAGTGCTGGCAAAGGAATATTATGGTATGTAGTATAAAAGTAAAAGCCACTTAGTATAAAAGTAATAGAACAGCGCACATATTATATGGTTATTAATATGCAAAAGGTTTCTTCTTAATTGAATTAAAAGTGTTTCTATGAAAAAAGTAGGGCCATAGCTGTAGCCACTTATGATTATGAATACTGAAGAGTACAGTTATAACTGATATATTTGGGGAGGTTACAAATCACAAAATAAGAATTATATTATAGTTACCTAAAAATGTTTCCAGAGATTGAGATTCTATAGTGTCAATGAGTAGGTTATTCCAATCACAGGTAGATCTGGGGTAGTAGCTGAATTTATTAGTGATTTGTTCTAGTAAAAGGTATCTCAAAATGGAGAGAGTGGGTTTGGAACCACGTGGTAGCGAGTAAGCCAGGTTGGGATCCAGCTATAAGTAGTACCATTAGGCCACTTCAACTAAATCTTTGTAATAAAGGTCGGTAAAATGCTATTTTGCTAGCTGAAGAGTGATATTGCGAGTCAAGTGGTGGCTAAGCTACATTACGGTTGCTGTATCACTTGTGAGTAGGCAGCTATATGTTGAGGTATTTAGTGTTACTTACTTTTTAAGAGCTTAAAGATAAATTTGCAACTCTTTCGTGGCGTTATCACTCTTTGCAAGGTGATCATGTGATTAACATAATTATTTTATGCTGAAAAATATAGGGTCAGTCGGGCCCGAGAAACAAAAGATTTAGTTGAAGTGGCCTTATCTTAGTTTGGTCAGTAAAGCAAATTTCTGCCAAATCTCAAATAACTAAACTTTCACAATTTATTGTATCATGAATAATACAATCTACTGGAGGACGTGACATTGAATTTACAGGTTTTTACAATTGATTTTGTCCCATTTGCAATAGAGTTTGTCACTTTTGCAGAATTCTCTTTTGCTATTGATTTTATCATCCTTAACAAGATTGGCAGCTGCAGTAAACACGAAAACAAGATTATAGCAAGTGCTTGACAATCTTGTTAAAGCACAATTGTTGTAAACAACTCTTTAATTCTTCTTACAGCTTCTTTAACAGCTTTGCAATTTTTGCTTAACCATTGGTGATGGGTGTGGTCACTCGCCAACAAACTAATTAACTTGAAGGCCTTTGGTATCTAGTGTCTCAAGTGGTATTCTCTATGGTAAAATGATCCACCTTGTGATAAGCGGCTAGTTTACTGCAGACGATGCAATTATGATGAATTCTTGTGCAAAAGTGACAAAATGTAATGTAAAAGCGATGAATTCAATCACACATATACATGCTTCACACATGAAATATCACATCAGATCAATAAAAGTGTTCATGACCCCCTGACCACTCAAAATCTCCGGGCCCTGACCCTGTACTGTCACTACAAAACGTGGGTTGGCTTGGCTGTATATGAAACTGTTTTGTTGCTGGCTTGGTGTTGCAGAAACACACAACCTTGGACCTTACAATTAGGATAATTCACTAGTTTTTCACTTTAATCCATAAAGGTTTCAGAAGAATCCGTAAACATGTATTATCACAGGACACCATTATGTCTAACCTTATGTCATATGTAATAGCCCTGACAATCTATAAGAAACATTGGAAGTCATGTGAAAATAATAGATGTGATTCAGACTTCTGGACGTATGAATTTTTGTAACTTGACTTTGGAGACTGTGTAAAGAAACAGTGAAGGATGGAAGCAAGAGTTCATAATATTATGAACTCTTGATAGATGCTTGTCAGTATTATATATAAACATATAAACAAAGATTATCCAGCACTATATTTTGAGAAAAGTCAGTGACTAAGTATGCTTTAGTCACCAAAAAGATTTCGGTCAAACGTGAATTTCGTCCCACCAGCCCGAATTAAGCTACAATACTCCTCAGACAATAATATTATGGGTATGTTATAGTGTTTAAAGACATATTTGTTCAGTGGCCAATTTGCAGTGGTGGTTTTCGAGATGCTAATAGAGCACCCCATGTTTTATACATCCATAGTGACCTAAGTTCTGTAAAACATCATGGCTATTGACGGACGTGAGTTTAAATGTAATGGCTTTCTGTAAATATGTGTTTCCAGATTCTTCTGAAACCTCTACATAAAATGGTGATCAAGAAGGAAAAATATTGATGATCACAGTTCATTACTCCAGTTGAAAGTGCATCACCCATCATCAACTGGCAGTGTGGAAGTGACTACCAATTGCAGAGTGACCTCAATCTGATGCTGCAAACTTTCAACATGAGTACTGTATATCTATCTGGAATAAAAGCAGCATAGTAGCGGTAGTCGGCCACAAACTTGGCAGCGAGTGATTGTCTGGTTAGTGGTAGCTCAGGTAGCTAGCCGACTCAGTGTATTTTTGCGTAGGCGCCTCAAGTGATGGTGAAGTGACTCTACATTGACAAGGAATCGTACAGTAGATAAGATTTCACATACTTGGAATCACAACTAACCTTGCTGTACTCACATGATTCGATGTTCCATCCCGTGTTCCATTTAATTGTCACCATCCCTATAACACTCACGTGAGGATGCTATCGACAGCTGCAATTTGTTAGCAACCGTTTGGACATACGACGTTGAGTCGAATATTCACAAACGGAGGTTGTTGAGTAGGGCTGTACTTAAAGTTGTCGGAGCTGGTGGTGCATGGTGTAGGCCGGTGTTGGACTGAGCTGCCGCAACTGGGTTGAACCATACCAGACTATTCGGTTTGTTTCATTATACTGATGATAATTTCTTGCTTGACTAAACTTTTTAGCAGGCGGCTACATACTGCAGTCGACCATGAACTGTACGAAGGCGCTCCGCAGGCTCCTGTGCCGGGGGCTCAGGGGGCCGGTTCAATTAACTGCCATTCTCTCAGTTCCGGCGGCCGGGGTTTACATACTAGCACTGATAGCAGGTTGGTAACTGTGTTACTTGCAGTGGCTTTTAGTTTTTATATAGGTATGCTGACAGAAAAGTGTTGACAGAAGTGACAGGTCTGAAGTGACACCAGGTACGGACAATACAAAGGTGTTATCATGTCACATATCATATCCTTTCTAGCAAACAGCAATTAGTTCTAGTGACATGGATTGAAATACTGCTATATAGTCAGGATGGCCAGACCACCAAACATGGTAAGATTATGGAATGCTATGATTTATCAATCATTTTTTCTTCCCAGAACACCGATTTGTAAATGTATAAGACCAGTCTTATGCTATTAAGACACAACTGATTCAATAACAGCAGGTATTATACCGTACAATTCTTACATTAAAATTCATAATCTATAATAATTGACAGAATTAGCTATACATTGCTTCTGAAAGATTTCAACCATGCATGGTAAGTACATTGTTTCTTGGCTTCATCTGTTCACAATGCATACCATAATGCCGTAGAAACAACTGCAGAAATAGAAGATAGTGATAGCCGTATGCAGTTTCCATGGATGTCATTCATCTTCAGATGTTCAGATATGCAGTGTCGAAACCTAGAACAATAAATATAATTAGCAATATTTTGAAATATGTATTTGTAATTGTAAATGGATGTTAATCATACCAAAAAAACAGTCTGCATTACATACAATGGCTAGAATGGTTATAATAATGCATTATGGATGTAGATCATACCGGGAATACAGTGTGCATTACGTACTATGGGTAGAATGGTCAGTAATGCACACAACAAATGGAATGCTCGGTGTGAGGAAGCATATCATCTGCAGTTTGGTGTGATATGCAACCAACTGTTTTAACAGTGTAAGGTCACTAGTTTGTAGCTGAGCTCTCTACATGGTGGTTTCTTTGTAACTGAACTCTCTATAAGGTGACCTCTTCTAGCTGATCTTTCTACAGGGTGATTTGTTTGAAGCTGAACTCTCTACATGGTAACTTCTTCTAGCTGATCTCTCTACAGGGAGATTTGTTTGTAGCTGAACTCTCTACATGATGGTTTCTTTGTAGCTGAACTCTCTACAAGGTAACTTCTTCTAGCTAATCTCTCTACAGGGAGATTTGTTCGTAGCTGAACTCTCTACATAATGGTTTCTTTGTAGCTGAACTCTCTGCAAGGTAACTTCTTCTATTGATCTCTTCACAGGGCGATTTGTTTGTAGCTGAACTCTCTACATGGTGGTTTCTTTGTAACTGAACTCTCTACAAGGTGACCTCTTCTAGCTGATCTTTCTACAGGGTGATTTGTTTGAAGCTGAACTCTCTACAAGGTAACTTCTTCTAGCTGATCTCTCTACAGGGAGATTTGTTTGTAGCTGAACTCTCTACATGATGGTTTCTTTGTAGCTGAACTCTCTACAAGGTAACTTCTTCTAGCTAATCTCTCTACAGGGAGATTTGTTTGTAGCTGAACTCTCTACATAATGGTTTCTTTGTAGCTGAACTCTCTGCAAGGTAACTTCTTCTATTGATCTCTTCACAGGGCGATTTGTTTGTAGCTGAACTCTCTACATGGTGGTTTCTTTGTAGCTGAACTCTACAAGGTGATTTTTTCTAGCTGAACTATCTCTTTCCATAGTTGCATGAACTCCCTACAAGGTAACTTCTTCTAGCTGATCTCTCTACAGGGTGACTTGTGTGTAGCTGATCTCTATACAGGTTTCTTATTTCTAGCTGATCTCTTGAATTCTCTTCAGGGTGACTGCTCTATTAGGATGACTGCTTTATTAGAGTATCTCGATCTCGCACTTGCTGCACCAAGTTGGATTTCGTGTTATAACTCCGTGGCTTTAAGTCTGATTCTTCTACACCATAGATGAGCCTTTCTAAGATGATTACTCCATCTGTATAACGATTTTCAAAGCATTACCCCAAGCGGTTTATCTGGTAGGCGTGGCAAGCAGTCGTTTTTTATTAGCTAATCTCGATTGCGTAATTGTTACACACTGTTGGTTTTTTCGTTGTATCTTCCTGTTTTTTAACTCGATTTCTTTCAAACCACAAAAGGTTTGAGGTTCAATAGTTAACCTATTCACCCACCGATTTTCAGCTTCTTCCCATACGCGGTGTACCCTGTAGGCGTGACAACATATTGGTGTTATTTTTCGTGAAGAATCGCTCATAACTCTTTGCCTGTTTATCGTATTCCAGCCAAAGTTGGTACCGAGATGCGCCGTTATATCCCTCTTCTGTGTGCCACATTTCAAGGCAATCGGATATGACGTTCGAGTTTTATAGCAGTTTTTGTAAGTGTGCGACAAGAAAAAGAAAAATAAGAAGAAAAAAAAACGAAGAAACTGAGCCAATTTTTGAAGTCGCATATCTCGGGAACGCGCGAAGCGATTTCGCTCAAATTTGGAATGTAGAGTGCTGCAGTTGGAGGGCATGTCCACAGCAAAAATCATCTTGTTTCATCAAGGAAGCACAGAGCTACGGAGGTGCGAAAATTGCGTTTTCTTTCTTCCTGTCAATATACTCACGGGTGTTACGCGCCGGCTTCTTGGGCCGCACGACACACTACCGTGTGTCTTGATGTAGTTTGTATAACATAATTTTTATGCTAGCACAGGACCCACTGAAAATTAGCATACATAACTATTGAGCAGACTACCTGTTGTGATTTCAATTTTAAGTGTATCAAACAGATTTGGCCTTCTACATGTATGCAGGCGTATGTTAACACTTGGGTGAAATTTTAACATTTTCTCATTAATTTCTGTATATGCTAATCTAGCCTTACTGTCACACTATTTATGAACTCAAAGCAGTGTAAATACCCATCACATCTGCACTCACTGAACATCTTGATATAAACACCTCAGCTTTGGTCTTGCCTTAGCCGGGTTGCAACAACTATACTAGCTATAGGGGATAGCTATATAGTTGTGGCTGAAAGGTTGTAAGTCTATAACCATTTGATGTGTATAGAAAGATTCTGCCTTGTTTATTGGTAGTGAATGTACACTTAATGACTATATTGTCAGCAGGACATCGTGTCTCCTCATTGTTTCACTTATGTAACGTGTTTCCAACTGAAATTCAACTTGTGAAATTCTAGTGACTGGTTAATTAATTTAACAGACATAATAGAGAATGAATTACCTTAATGCATGGAGTAATCATGAGATGAATCTGGCTTTCAACATAATAGTATTATATGCAAATAAGGCATACAGGTGCTTTTATTAGAAATTACTGTAATGTAAGTAATTTGAATACACCAACACGAAGTCTCACAAATACAGTTAGTGTTATACCACATGCACACATTACCATATATATAGTTTAAATGAACATACAAGGAAAAAAAACATTAATGATACAATTATTTTCAATCACTTCGAATTCTCTCTACAAGTTTCAAAGCTCCAGTATTCATCAGGACAACTATATTGAGGTAATGGACCTTGGTGTGAGCCTCCCACACAATTTGGGCCATACGAACACCAACCACAACCAACACCGACACATTTTTCACAATTGTTATGGTTAGTTGCATTGTTACAGTGTGAACAAGTAGCTCCATGGACATATCCTGGGAGAGGACATTCAAATGGATTTTGATAATATGAGCCGTCAACGTCCTTGAAAAAATACTGCAGTCCATCCTCAATTGATGACAACATGTTATATTGAAGTTGTAGAGTCAAACGTTGGGCATTGTTTCGTAGTGCATCAAATTCAGTAGGTATTGCACCAATAAGTAAATTGCTGTCTAATGCCAGTTTGGAAAGATTAGTAAGTTTTCCAATACTTCGTGGCAGCGTACCATTCAACTGATTATAAGATAGTAAGAGCTTATCAATGTTCTTCATCATACCAACTGTTTCTGGTATTGGTCCACTCAATTCATTATTAGCCAGATTAAGATAAACAAGACTGGACATTGAAAACATACATTCAGGAATGGTGCCCGTAAACTGGTTATGGGATAAGTCAAGGTGTTGAAGTTGGGTAAGCTTACAAAGAGAGAGAGGTATGTTAGCTGCAAATGAACCACCCATTATATGGAGTGATTGTAACTGTTGCCAATTCTCACCAATGAAATCAGGGAGCTTTCCAATTATGCATATAGAAACTTGCTCCAGTGAGAACATAGTCTGCCAAGTATCAGGAATAGAAGAACACAGGCCTCTATACTGTGTGTGTGATGACTGAACAAGAGATAAGTTCACTAATTGATGAAGGTCCCCATAGTTCGGAGGAAAGTTCCGAGTTAGTTCGTTTCCTTGGAGCATTAATTCTTTTAGACCAGTAATCTTCCCGATGTCTTCTGGAAGGTAACCTTGCAAATTATTACCATCTAATCGTATGCTCTCCAGTTTTGGGGTGTTCCAAGTAGTTGGCAATAATCCTTTAATCTGGCTTTTGAAGGCAATCAGTTGTTGCAAATTTGGCAGAATCAATTCATTGGGTAAACTGATGCTAAGAGTGTAGATATTACTAATATCCAAGTATTCTAGTGACTGGATTGCAAAAATACCTTCAGGGAAACCATGTGATTGGATGTAGTTGTTCGCTACTACCAGTGTCTGAAGATGTTTCATTTCAACGATTTCATCTGGCAAGCTCCGCAGCTCATGTCTGGGCAAGTTTATTCCGGATACGTAGTATACGGACTGATCCTCCACACAGGTTATTCCATACCAGTTGTCCATACACGGGTCGCTAGTGCTACTGCTGTTTCCCCAGTTAGTCCAGTTGTATAATTTATGGCGTTTATCATCCGTAGTGTTGTAGATGTAATCTAGTATACTCCTGTCCAAAGGATTTGTTTTACTTTGAGCATCGATGCTACCCACGAGCAAGAAGAAAAGTAAAATCATCGCCATTATCGTCGCCATCTCGAGCAAACTAATAAAGTAAGCCACGCCCACCACGTGACTCATTAGTGTCAGTCACACGCATTGTTGTCTCGCAGGGCCCGACTTTAGGGTCGGGCGCCGCTAAACTACATTGCATACATGCATGCATAATGACATCATTATAAGCAAAAGGAGCAGGCGCTTATAATTCCAATCGATAAGCGCCGTGCGGAGAAAAAGTAGGGTCTGGCTACCCAGGAACCTGGTTGCATACACATAAACATTCTGGGTAAGGGAATATTTTCCAACAACTGCATCAGTGTCCTAGTAGCTAGCTCTTCAATGCATCAGTGATCAGGAAAGTACAACTAGCACTCTATATATTCAACACTGAATTGGTTTTTTTTTTAATTGGATCACATCAGACCATTTAATAGAATCATTAATGACCAGGTGGTTAAACAGTACATTGGTAGGTCAATTGAAATTGGCTGCTCGCATGGACCATTTTCTTTCTTCCTCAAACAGAGCTCAGTAAGCTACAGTTGAACAGTCTGTGGCAACTTGTAAATCCATTTTGAGTAAAGCTGCATAATCAGAAAGCTAAGTCGTATATTTTTTGCATGTGATTGTCCTGAATGGAACACTTCATTATAATTTTAATGTTTATGTTTTTGTCTTGTATGTTATATTTTGGTTTATTTTTGTACTCTTCCTTGCCATGTTTGTACTGTACATTTTGCACGTACAGCCACATGTGTCCGAGGTATTTGTAATTGTGTGTTTTGAACATTTTAATGATGGTTTCCCTTTCTTAATGTGGCTGAGTCCCATATTATAGTGTTGCCACTGGCGTAAAGGCCACAAGGACTGTGTAAAAATAGTAACAACCATACTATGAATTATGGTTGTCTGTGAAATGAATTAGGTTCTTCAGTGTAAATAATATCTAGCTACCAGGCTAATGGGTTATAGTTTTAGTCATTATATGACCATTTTATGATTTATGTGAAATCCATAGCCATATTTGATGAGCAATCGAGCATATTAACAATGGTCTTGGCAAAATCAAAATAAATAATGTCAAATGAGCAACATCCAATCCAAAATATTAAGACAGAAAGAAATTAGGTAACACTAGTAGTAAAATCACGTTAGTGAGGAGTAAATAAGTTGTTGTTAATCATGAGTTTCAAAACTTATTCTATAGCTAGCTTTCCATCATTTTAATAATCAAAAGGCAACTTGAGTAGTTATTAGTAGTAGTAGTAGTAGTGTACTATCTTTTCTTGAAATTAGGAGTGACTATATATGGCTAATAGTAGCTAAAACCTCTTTCCAAGCATCTGGAAAGGCGGAAGAGTTAAAAGTTAATTAAACATAAGAAGAATTGACAGTGGTATATACATTTTCAGATTCCATTAAGGGATATAATATTTGGCCAACTGCCTGGACCGAAGCTTCATATGATTTGTTGCATATCCACCAGTAATAGACTGTAGATAATATGACAATTAATATGGTATTGCTTACAGCAATTTATGAATACACATCACTTTATGTTATTCATTAGCATTGAGTAGCAGCTACTAATCTGATCCATATATGATTTCTGTTGTGGCAAGTCACATTTGTAACAAGAAATAGCTAGCTGTTTCATATAGCTCTATAATAAGAATTACCAAGAACTCACAATATCCATGTGGGAGAGTATTAATTAATTAACTGCCATTGTTCCCTGTACACGATAAACACACTACACTATTTAATAGTCGCATTTAATGGTAACAAATTGGTGATGTAAATGTCAAGCTTTTATTCTGAAAGCAGAATGAGGTGTGTTTGCTGATGATAATGTACACAATGCATGGGACCAACAGCTATATATACTATTGTACATATAATTCCAATTGGTCCACCAAAACTGCTTCATCTCTAAATGTTTGATCAGTACAAATCAGAACTTCTATATCATCTGTTGTAGCTGTGTCCAACTCGCGATAGAACCATGGTAGGTTGGGGTCATCACAACAGGTGTTACCATCAGGACAATCAGAACCGTCCCACAGTGGATCAGAAAAATAATAACCAGCAGCATTTAGCGATGTAGAGACTCCAGATTCGCAAAAATAGTTTGATCCAACAGAAGAATCTGGTCCAAGTCCAGGATTAGCAGTGCAAGGGCAGTTCGAGTCATGCTGATGAGATGATCCATCAGTGTATCCAGCTATGTATGACCATATATGTTGACGTGGGTCACCATGAGTTATGGATAACCCATCAGTTATGTTATGAAGTCTATGAAATGCATCGGGTGTTCCTTTCTGGTAACCTCTAGCCATCCCACAAACTTTCTGGTAAGTTATTTCTTTAGTGGAAAACAGCACTGGATAACAGCCACTGTTATCATTTAATGATCTACAGAAACTGATGCTCTTTATGGACCTTTTTTCCCACCCAGTTGGACAGTCATCTCCTCCAGATATATTAACACTAGCAATTCTAGTCCATCCACCAATATTACCACATTCTACTCGTTGCTCCATATCACAGTAGACATGACGAGGTGGATTAAGAAGCCAATAGTAAGCTGACCTGTTGTGGGTTTGTGGGTTCCACTCATAGATCTCCTTGCAAGATTCTCCAGGGGTGAATGGTGAGCTAAGCTGGTAACTGTCACAATCTTCGGTATCTGCTACTAGGATTCCAGCACATAACAATGCCAATGGTAATAGCAGCACTGCTACTATTGAAGTTGCTGTCCTCGTTGCTGTCATTTCGACAGAGTTAGCTATAGCTTGTGTGGCCACTGAACACCTGAATTCAACTTGCTGAATAGCTAGACTTTACTGCTTCAACTTTTCAATTAAGATTCATAATCGCTGGCTTGTTATCAAGTCTCCCATGCGATACACAATTCCAGGTAGTGGATATAGGTATTAGCTATCAATTTTTTGCGAATTACGTCATCGCGTGAAATAAAAACCGGGACTGATTATAATAACTGGAATTTGAAATGGAACGGAATGACCGAAGTTTTGTGTCCGTCATAATTATGCTTACACTGCAAGACTGACTGTGAGACCGTGAAGATCGAATTTCTCTTATGAAGCAGTCAGCTTGTAATTTTATTATTAACCATCAAATTATGATGAACAAGGTGTATATACAAAATAAAAGCAAATGGATCCTCGGACAACATGCGACCGCACAACTGACCCGTAATTGGGTCAGCACGCGGGCACGGCAAGGAAAAGAAAGACTATTTACACACACACATACAGAAAAATTAATTATACACACAAAAATTGATTACAAAACAGATTTAGTAAACTTAAAAGCAGTCCGAATTATTCTCTATAAATAATTAAGTAGCTATTAAACTGCTATGCATTTAACCATATTTTTTGTTCTTTATTGTTGGACTCTCCTCTTGTATCCAGTGTTCAAGTGCACACTAGCTAGTTAGTACGCAAACATGCATCACGTATGGGCAATGCTTTTTTCTTAATTGCAATATACAATCAAGTAGTACATGCATGCGTGCACAGTAACACATACAGTGCATGATTACAGGGGAAGTACAATTCTGAGGATCTTCTAGAGTCCTGCTCTGGTGGCCTACACATAGATGTGTGAGTGCTGACATGCTTATAACTCATGATGGGGTGCTGGCCCAAGTGTAATGCAACTATCAATGTTAAGCCCTTATCCCCCACCCCCCTCCACCAAGTACAGGCTATGGTAGGGATTTGACAATTTGCAGGAGCAAAAGCCCACTACTGGGGAATATGAGATTTATTTAATCCTTTGCCAATCTCCAACACAGTTGATGGTGCACTCTGTACACAAGCCTATACATGTGACTTTGATTATCGATTTAAAGCTCTGTGGAGTGCCCCTGACAATTTTGGTCATAATGATTGAGTTATTATCCTGTACTGGGGTTGCAAATGATATTAGGCACATAATACATTGCTCTATACATTTAAAAATCTGTTGTACTAATTGTCGTGTGTCTGTCTGTGTCTGCCTGTGTGTCTGTGTATGAGTTGCTTTACTTTGTCTCTTATTTAAGTGGTTTGTGCTTATTATAGGTGAACCTATAGGCTCGTGCTATAAAACTAAACAAACTAACTTTTTTGGCATACTATAGCTTGCTTTAATGGCCATACTGTGAGATACCAGAGGAAAATCCAATGTAAATACATAGCAGTTTCTATTACAATGCTGACTGCTCTATTAGACAAACAGAGCAGGGTTACTATAACTTGCCACTGAAAGTATTGTAACTTGCCACTGAAATGTTAGTCCACAGTAAACGGAGACTCCGTAAATATTGATTAACTGCTGATCAGAAGTTATTGCAGATGACAATATAGCCTGCAGCCAGTTCACAAATCACCTAAATGGTACTAGCTAATAACTGCTGCCAACAACAGTACAAAGAAGTTATTAATGTCTGCTGCTTGCTGTACATGTATCAGCAGAACATCAGTCTGTTTGAAGTAAGTATGTGTCTGAATTACCTGTCATGCTCTGCTTCTTTCTTTATAGCTACACTTTTAGTCAGGTTCTACGCTGGGTGGTAGGTATACTGTACTTGTTCTCTTCTTGCAAGAGATTGTTGCTGTTTCACTTACCTTTATCTCTTGATGTTCGTATTTTAACATAGAAGAGATTGATGTGAGTACAAAATGGTGGAGATGTCAGTATCATTCTTGAAGGTTTATTGCATATATGAATTGAATATACTCTAGAACCTTTTGCTACTGGCACAGAAGCTGACAAATATTTAAGCACCTGGCCTATCACCATGTCCAATAATCAAACCTATATTCTATTAAACTATTACATGCAGTTGACAATGTCTCTCAAACACTTGACAACAAAGAATAAGTATGTGCTGCATTTCTTTTTCTAAAGCATTTGACCATTCACTATTGCTACAACATCTGGATGTTTTAAGGAAAGAGCTGAACTGGTTAATTAATAACTCAGTGAATGCAATGTGCGAAAAGTGGATGATCTAACTTTCTTAAACCACATGCAATTTTGAACAGTCCAAATTACAAAATCATGCTATCCTTACACAGACAATGTAATTTTGGTCCCCAAACACATCTCTGTGATGGAAAAACAAGAAGCCAAACTCTTGCAAGTTGCAAGCACTAGCTTGTGGCAGTTGTGGAAGAAGAAAGTTATGTGGTGTCAAATGTCACTCCCAAATGCTTTCATATGATAAAGGTGTACTACTGGAGACACTATTGTATTCCTTGCAACAATATTAATTTCCAGAACAGATTAAGCAAGTGTCACTTTTTTCAGCTATTTTTCACTTTTGCTGGCACTTCATTGTCATAATGAACCATACCAAGAGAACTTCCTTAAGGAAATGTCTCTGATTCTCAGCAAGCTATTGGTTGGCTTTCTCTTAGATTGCCATAATATATAGTTGAGCACCGATCCTTGTGTGCAACTAACTATAAAATCTCCTGTGACACCAGAAGCCCCTCACACTTTGCCATGTCAAACTCAAAGTCATAGCTACTGCATATTATGCTCACTACTTTTAGCGTGTTATAATGACTTGAAATCTTTAAACCTGTTTATCTCAACAACTGGCTTTCCTTAATCCAGAATAATTGTACGTAGCTAGATCAACATGCACAATGTGAACTTTTATGGAGAGAAAAGTCTTGATATTGCTAGCTGGCCAGAGCTTTTTCTTTACTTGCAGTGCTTCTGTGACAGTGAATAGCTAGTTGAGTGTCTACCTAAAATGCATATGTAACCATAAAATTATCATAAGTATAGGTGTACAAGACTGTCTTATATTGGAGTCAAGGGTGGCCAGTGTGATTGTTCTTTTGAGCATTGTAATCTTTTGCAGTATTGGTGTCCTTTTCATTAAAATAACTGACTCAATTGTAACTATATACCACAAGTGGAAATATCACGAGAAACAGCAGCTTACGTATATTTATTTCTCTGGGAACCATGTAGTTTTGTTGGAGATAGATAAACCAACTTGTTTGTCAGATTTTGAAGACATCTATCACTAAAGAGATTGCAATCGCTTACATAACAAACATACTACTGTACACAGCTAATTTTGTACTTGCATTAAAGGGACAATGTGCTGTTTACATGCTGTATTATGTTTTGATGTATGGAAGCCACTCAATGCTTGTCCAAGACCAGCTGATTGCATTGTGTATCTTGTCAAGTTCATGTTGCGGGTGGTAAAGTACAAGCATCACATGATTTTGTTGGGCCCCAAAATAGTCAGATGTTGTAAACAGCGCATTGTCCCTTTAAGTTGCATTATAGTTTTATGCAGAAAATTTTATCACAAATGATCAGATCTGCAAATGATTATGATTAAGGTACAAGGTAGAGGCCCATTCTGTACACCCGATCAGTTACATAATTACAACAATAACAATATGTAAGCAAAAATAAATTTAGAATCAAGAAGAAAATTGTCCAACAATTAAGATTTAAATATTTATAGATCTAACATTTACAACATCAGAGGGTAAACTGTTCCGATCGTTAGTAATCCTGTTGAAGTATATATATATATAAATTTTATCAAATCTGTATAGTCTTGTGCGATGTTTGAAAAGCTTGAATTGATGACTTCTAGTTGTAGTTGTAGAAAATGTGATTACATTAGAAAAATCTGAACTGAAGTAATTGTTAACAATTTTATACTATTCTGTCTATAATTCGTAGATGGTAAGTCTAGAATGGGGAATCTTTCAGAATATGTATTATCTCTACTAGAGGGAATTAGATGGGTCTATGTTGCACATTTTTGATTTTTCTTCGATTTAAAATAAAATAGGTCCTCAAATTCGATTGCTATACTCCTGTATTGATTGTAATAGTGCCTTATATAATTTTTCAACCATCTCTGGCTCAAGAAACTCAAAGGATTTACCAATTAGTCCCAACATCTGATTAGCTTTACCAGCAACTGTGGTTGTGTGATCATGAAACTTCAACTGACCATCAAATAGAATACCTATAGATCTTTATGACTAGCCTGAGTTTGATTAATCAGAGTATCATTTAAAAATATAGACTGTGGTAGTGATAGGGCCCAAGATGAAGGAGTTTACATTTCAAAATATTAAACTATAACTGCCAAGTAACAGACCAAGCGTGAAGGGTATTGAAGTCACTCTGCAGGGCTACATGGTCATCTTCACTCGAAAAATTTTAGCATCACTGATCTGCAAACATAAAAATAGAACTGGACACAACTGATAGTAAATCATTAATGAACATGATAAACAATAAAGGACCTAAAATGGATCCTTTTGGAACTCCACTAATAACTGAGGTAAAATGCAACACATGCACCATTAAGTAGCACTTGTTGCGTGTCACTGAGAAAATTATCAATCCACTTCAAAAGTATACATGGGGCACAGAGTCAAATGCCTTTGGAAATTCAAATAAATCACATCCACACAATTGCCACTATCCAGTGCTTTATGAAAGTGATCCATAAGGCCGGTTGAGGTGGAGATGCAAGAGAGATGATGGTCTTCAGACTCCAGATAAGCAGAAGTAGACTCTCCATCTCAAAAATTTTAGTTGCTCCATGCATGATTGTCATCTGCATATAGACAATATGGAAGGATGAAAAAACAAGAAGATGGGCTGCTAAGCTCTCTCCAATCGATGAGTGTTATAAAATATGGCCATTTGAGACTATTTAAAACATTGATAAGTTAATTCTTATTATCATCTGGTACATGTAAAGGTATATTGAATATCAACTTTGGTATGGGAGAACATCAGGAGAGCTGTAGGTGCAATCAGTTCAGAGGTCAAGCAGGAGATATTTAACTCTGATGATCTTCCAGCAGAGCATCATAGAATACTTTCGTTCCCTCATAACCGTATCCATTAACTTTTATATACTGTACAAATGACAAGACTCAATATAGTGACCCTTCTACTTACAGAGGCTCACTCTCTTCACACATCTGATGTGATCACAGAAATGCAATTTTATATCCTACAAGGTACCACCATGCATTTACTAGCTATACTGAGTCACTATAGTTATAGGTAGCCGATATAATTATTGCATATGGATACACACATATGCAATGTCAGGAACACACAGAGTTTCAAGAGTCCAAGGTACTAAGGACATATACTTACAATGGCAGGAAGTTAATATAACTATATAATACTATTAAATGAACCACAGAATCTTGGAGTGCTACAAAAAATACAATTTGATATGATGGTTCATCTACATTCAGAAATGGTTAAGATGTTTAATGAGTATTTTTTCTAGTGTTTTTACTTCTGAAGATGATTTTATTCCAGCACTGTTCACCTTTAATCATTGACACACTGGTTATTACACCACAGTTTGTATTATCTAAACTTACAAAGTGGTAAATCTCCTGGTCCCGATGGTTGGCCAACTGAATTAATCAAAAGTACAGCAGATTTAATCTGTTTTCCTTTGTCACTTTTATACAATAAATCTCTTACTAACAGTGTTCTACAAAATAATTGGAAAAAAAGCATATGTTACACCTTTACGCTAAAGAAGACCTCATAATCTTGTTTCAAATTACTGTCCCGTTAATCTCACTTCCACCATAGTCAAAACAATGGAGTCTATTGTCAAAGATAACATCTTGAGTAACATTTTAGATAATGATCTAGTTTCTCCATTTCAATACGGATTCCTCCCAGGAAGGTCTTGTGTCGAGTATTCATGGAAGGTGCACATGTTCTCAGGGGATGCTGAATAAACCATTGAATTTAGGCTAGAAAAGAGTGAACTCACCTAGCCAGGGGATGCTGAGATTACAAGCTATAATATTGAAATTTAGGCCAGATGAGAGGACCCCCAGGACGATGGCATGGATAGTCCACAGACAATTGCAGGGACCTGCATGAGTCAGAGATTTGGTCCGCCTCGTGCAAAGCATGCATGGTGTATGTATAATGTAAAGCCCTCTTGTTGTGCTACTGTGCATGTCTGCCATGAAGAAGCTGGCAGCATGAACATGAGATGGAGAGTATCCTATTACACATGCACAGATAGTGCATGACATGTACAGTCCAGGATAATACAATTTCATTTAGCATGTATATACAAAGAGCTACAGAGGTTAGGGAACAGGATCCCACAGAAAATTTATTTTGTGATCATATCGGTATACGATTTCACTCAGCAGTTAGGGAGAGTAGGGACATGCTCCCACAGGATGTTTACCAGATTGAATTGGTATACAATTTTGGCTGGAATTTTTTTTTTTTTTAAATAAGCATTGTGGCAACACATGTCACAGTATAAAATTAATTTTATACACATAAGACATTCACCCTTACACTTTAATCCTACTATGAATATTGTAATACACATCAATTCAGTGTTGTATGTATTCATTGGCAATACAAGCCAGTACTCCTGTAGAGTAATAGGACATCTGTAGAGTAATAGACATCTGATCCATTTTATGGTTGCTGTTGTGATAATGATATGTCACATGTATAGGCAAAAAAAATAGCTTGCTAACTGTGTAAAAAGTATTAACAGAAGATATGGTACATGTAGTGAAACCTGATGCTCAAAAACTGTGTCGGCCGATTAAATGAGGATGCATGTTGAGGTTGCGTTTGAGTTTGTAATACATAGAAAAGGTCTGTTTGGTACAGCAAACAGTGTCGGATTTATTATAGAGGTATTCTGCATTGTAGAGGTGTCAGAGTAGAGAGGCTTTACTATAATAATATTATACAGATATCACCTAAGGATGTATATAGGCATACATACACTATTGTAATATACATACATGACAGGGTCTATTGTATATACAACTCCAATTGGTCTACCAAAACTGCTTCATCTCCAAACTATTGATCAGTGCAAATAAAAACTTCTATATCATCTGTTGTAGCCACAATAGGTTGGGGTTATCACAGCAAGTGTTACCATCAGGACAACCAGAACTATCCCACAGAGGATTGGATAGATGTATATCTCTCCACCCTCGGTGTGTTTACAGCTTCGCAATAATAGTGGATCCAACTAAAGTATACTTGGTCCTGGTTGCCATCACAGGGACAGTTAGAGTCATGATAACTTGACTGTAACCTATCAGTGAACGCAGCTATGTATGACCAGATGTGGGTCACCATGATCATGATTTATATAGATAATCCATCAGTGATATTTGAAATTCTTAAAAATGCATCAGGTGTTCCTATCTGGTAACCTTTGCGGCCATCCCACAAATTTTCTGGTAAGTTATTTCTTTAGAAGAGAACAGCACTTGATAACAGCCCGGGCACTGTTACCATTTAATGATCTACAGAAACTAGTGCTCCGTATGGATCCTTTTTTCCATCCAGCCGGTTGGACGTCAGTCTGCATCTCCTCCAGATATATTAACACTAGCTCGCGCAGCCAGATCACTACTTCTCTCCATGGCGCTTATCGATTAGAGATTATAAGCGCCTGTTCGAGCAGGCGCTTATAATCTCTAATCTATAAGCGCCATGGGGAGAAATAGTGGTCTGGCTGCGCGAGACTATAGCAATTCTAGTCCATCCACCAATATTACCACATTCTACTCGTTGCTCCATATCACAGTAAACATGACGAGGTGGATTAAGAAGCCAATAGCAGGCTGACCTGTTGCGGGTTCCACTCATAGATCTCCTTGCAAGATTCTCCAGAGGCGAATGGTGAGCTAAGCTGGTAACTATCACAATCTTTGGTAATATAAATCAATGTCAGGCGTTTATAGAATTTCAACTGGCTATCAAAAAGTGCTCCTATTCCATGTTTTGATATGCAGACTGTTCAGCGCAGTCTCGCGAAGAGTCACCCTCCCCTTCGCAAAAAGATCAACCTGGGTCGCCCGCCCCCTACAAAAGTGAGGCTTTTTTTGCGAAGAGTCGGGCGGCGCCAAACTAATCTTTTAGTAGAGTAAAAATAAGTCTATGCATTCGAAACAAAACATTTGCATACATGTAACAAATGCACACATGGCTTTAAATTAACGGTCATAAATGCAGATGTGTATTAAATGGCCTTTTCCTGTGTAGTATTGGAAGAGCAAAGCTTTTAACATCAATTACGTCATGTATACATGAATGTGTGCTATCTTCTCTTTGACTCCTTCACTGGTAATACAAAACGTTGTGGGATATCTAGAGGTGGAGAGAATCCATCCGGATATGCTGGATCTTCAAACAACACAGCATAATCAGAGTTGACCTGTAAATGAAAGAGATTTTAAAGTCATCTTGTACGGCAGTCTCTCAGTTTCAATAGTTCAGAAACATAATTATGCATACAATACCGAAAAAAACTTGTAAGTTTCCATGAAACATCCATTGGGTGTTTAAAAGCTACAGGTATTACTGATGTGACAAAGAGTACAGTGCACTGATTTTTAGTGCAAAGTGGTCAGGGCCATCCTTCAAGCTAACTGATCCAATGGCCAACCATTATAATTTACTACATATATACGGATTACGGAGTAGGAGTTCATAAATACACTCACATCTTTAGGCAGTTTGTGAATGTTGGCTTTGTAGAAACACGTGGTTTGTGGATACAATGCCAGAACAGGCTGTATGGTAAAAAGACAAGATATAACTCATATTCTCAAAGTACAAATTTCTCACTTGTTTTAGCTTAAATAAACCCTGAGGGTGTAAGTGGGGATCCACCTTGTACAAAGGTAGTGGGATAACTTTTCTTTTCATCACAGTGTGGCGTCTAAAAGATATGTGATATTTCATAATACAACATTCATTCAAAATACATATTCTCAGATAAGTACATGTACAGTGACAGTAAGCATAGAAAAACTTCAGGTGTAAGTCAGCTGAAAATCCTGTTGTTCACAAAACAAACTACATGTACAAGCTTCATTAGCCATTATTAGCAGCACCCTGGCCTGGTAGATGATGCTTATTTGTGTAGACATCGGGTAAGCATTACTCTGCAATAGTACGCTTTGAATTTTTGCAATTCGGGCTCAATGGAGTTGTTGGCCAATGTTGTAGTCCACAAGTGTGTATTTTCACTACTTTTCATGTTGTTATCAGTAAAAAGGAAAGCATAGAATTGTTCTACAAGGTGAGAAATGACTGGAACTAAAGTGGCTCCATGCTAGGTTGTTCATTGGCCAAGTTATTAAAAAAATCGGCTTGAAACTTCAGTGTTATGTAGGCGTAAAATGAAGGCGTATTATTTCATAGTATGCTAAACTAAAGCACCACAGGCTACCACAACAGCTTTGTAGATTAAGTTGTACACTATAGTATGTTCACGTTGAGCTGAATCCTGAAAAACAGCTAAAAATTAAAAGTGGATTTTTTCTCAACGGAGTTAACATTTCAGCCAACCAGATGATTATTGGTAACAACAAAGGTGTCAACAACAGACGCGTATGGTTTGGCTCCATCACAAGTTCGGGAAAGGCTGTAATGGACATTATACTTATATGACTTCCCCATAGGAAATGTATTGTGAAAGTTTGATTGGCCGTAAATATTATGTCAAACAGTTGAACAAAAAGATTTTGAAATATTTTTAGCGGGTCAAGTAGTACTACAAATGAGTCAAATTTCAAGATAGTGTGTAACTGCATCATCCATGAGTTATTAAATGTTTTTGAGGATTCAGCTCAACGTGAACGTACTATAGCAAAGGTTTTGAGCTGCTCTAAAATAGCTTATTAAGTGCATGGGTTGTTTTGTGTGGCTGGACATAATCAGTTCAGTGCCACCTTAAAGACATTGATAGCACAGTCTCCTATACATTTCTCATAGAATATTAATCACACAGTACATTGGCCTATATGTATGTCATATAAAGCTGTATATATAGCTATTTCATACAACATTCTACAAGCCCATGACCTTGTAGTTGACTACTCATAGGTTGAATGATTCTACCATTTGGACTACAGTCTGTACATTTCACTACATAACCTAGTGTGTTTCAACTACTCTAATAGAACACACAGTTGTGAATATAGTACATGTTTTGGCCACTCCTCTCTGTTTCCTGTCCTCCACTCAGGCATATTTCCATGTTGGTGGGTGGTCCATTTTCGTTAAGATTTGGCTGCTTTACAAGCAGATTTTTGCCTGAGCGCAGCCATAGCAAACTGAATAAAGCGTACTTAAGCTTGTTTTTTTTTTGTATCTTCATCTTTTAGCAGCAGGTAGCTATAGCAAAAAACATAGTTTGTGCTAACTGGATAGCATATTGGCTGACACTTCACAAAATTGTGACCATATGCTATGCAAGAAAAAAACAGAAAATAATGGAAGAGCACGGAATAATGGAATATTTTAGTGTTGACAGTGAACAGATGCAGGGGGTGGACAGGAAACAGAATTTTGGATGGCCTTACAAGCATAGGGAAGCCATCGTGCCACTGCGAATTGACGCTTTGGGCTGTTAGGAGGACAAAAGGTAAGTCCTTTATGTGTGCATTGTACTATGCCGAAAAACACCTGTCGGGCTTAAGCAACGTCAAACAGTAAAAAATATTAACCGATATCGAGTTATGCTTGTCTGTGACATCAGGCAGGCGATTGTAGCAATCTATTGAAAGCATTTAGGGTTGTACTGAAGGCACTTTTGAGTTTGTAACCAATACTACCAAGGTTCCAGAAAGGTATTGTGAGGCTGGTTTTTGGGTGATATTTTTGCTAGGGAAACCAAAACTTCCATGATCCCTAATATACAGTACTACTCTACTGTATGCTCATATGTTAGCTCTAAAATGACCACTGAAACTACTTACTCTTTTCCATTGTTCCCCTCCTCATCAATATCATCCACTACATACCTACAACATTTCATGTACATGTTACACACATAATATACCACAGGCACTGTCTTGCAGAGGAATAAGGCTACCATTATAGTCAGGGCTATACCCAAGATTGTAAAAGGTTAGCACTATATGATTTCCTTGCACTACCCCATACATATTGCAAGATGTACATGGTAAGGATCTAATCATCTAACACTTATTCAAATGGTTACTAAAAACAGAGCACAGTGACATAATGATTCATGTGGGATACCTCATCAGAGGTAGGCGTGGGCCTATTATGCTTTTAAGCTTGCCTATGTCTTATGCTTTTCAGCAATACTCCAATTTTTCTTCAATTGTGCTTGGCTCTTACCTCTATTTCTCTATTAGAGTATATCCATGCTACTAGCATATGGTGACTGCTCTATTAGAGTATCTCAATCTTCAGTCACACTTCCATAACAACAGGCTATAATTGCAATATTTTACTTTGTGCACTTGTTTCACTATAGTATCCCAATCTATCTCTAGCAAGTGCACAGACTTGCAGTTCTCCTGTGATAACCATTGCACAAAATTTATACCTCTTACACTGCTGAATGCTTTTGTCCACCTATATACAATCTTCTAATTCATGAGTAGTTCACTCAAAATCAGCAGTGAGATAGAATTATAAAGAAGCCACCCTAACACAATGTGCATTATTTCTAATAGAACAGTCACACATGTACCATATTGCTCGAAAAACAGCCGGTCTTGTATAAACGCCTGGTCCCGTTTAGTTGCCGGGGGTATACAGCATCATAACAAAAATAAATTCCAGGTCTCGAATAAACACTGGGTCTCAATTAAACGTCTAGTGCGGTCATTAATTCCAGATGGTGTTATAAACGATGGAAGTGAAGGACGTTTTATAGAGTTCCTTTTTAAGCTTGAATCTGTGAAATATGCTGAGGGAAACATCAAGGAGAGTCCAGGAGAGTACAACACCAAGGTACAAAGTTTACTCGTGAATGCTGATCAGGTATATAAACACCGGTCTCATTTAGTAGCCGGAGTAAAAAGTTGCTTGAAAGAAATAAATGCCCAGGCCGTAATTCGAGACAATACAATAAATCATTAAAAAAAATTATTAAAACTTACAAATTTACCAACATACAGTGCTCTCTTGATTATCCAACCCCCTTGGGATCAAGACAAGTTCAGATAATCAAATAGTTCAGATAATCAAAGCCCATTCATTTATATACAGAGCCCTGTTCAAATACTCTAATAGAGCAGTCATCTCTACTGTTTGGATAATTGTTTGGATAATCAAGCGTTTGGATAATCAAGTGTTTGGATAACAGAGGTTTGAATAATCAAGGGAGCAATGTACAGGTAAAACCCTTATATCTCTTGTTTTACTACTTTTGTTACATGGATCTGTATTTTTTGAATTTTTACCAGAGTCTAAAAGGATGCAGTGGGACCCCACGTTACATTGTATACATACAGTACTAAAAACAAACATGTACACTATGATATTGTTAGAGCTACAAGTAACGTACTTGTGTGAGTGAGAGTTGTAGGAGTTTACTACTGCCAGTATCCATTGCTCCTCCCCATCATCAGTCTTGACATGAGCAGCTACCTAAAGTGATAGTGATGGAATTAGTGGTGTTGTGTACATGAGTGTGCTATATGTAGTGCTTCTGTGTGTGTGTGTGTGTGTGTGTGTGTGTGCGTGCGTGTGTGTGTGTATGTGTGTGTGTGTGTGTGTGTGTGTGTGTGTGTGTGTGTGTGTGTGTGTGTGTGTGTGTGTGTGTGTGTGTGTGTGTGTGTGTGTGTGTAGTGTGTGTTATTCCTACATGTCATGCATGCATGTGAAGCAGTGAGAGATCAGACATCACTACATACTTACATGGGAACCTGGCTTAGCTTTGTACTTGTCCTCAGCAGGTACACACCCACACAAAGGTACTGGCCTACAGCACACACTTCTAATAACCACAGTACAATGACACACATATAAATACAAGTACCGTATATGACCGTATAGAAGCCCGGGCGTTTATTTCCTATAGATCATTTTTGACCCAGCGTTTAAATGAGACCGGCGTTAATTTGGACCCCGGAATTTATTTCTTACTATCACATGGAGCCACTCATTGAACAAGAATAACAGGTGCCAGTACCAGTACCTACGAAATCGATAACGTGGTTTGAGGCCACCATGTATATAAAACTATTTGGACTCCTCTACTGGGTGATTCGTTGGAAGTTGGGCAGGAAGATGACAATGACCACGATGAACATGCTGTAGCCATCACCAGAAGAGAATTCATAGTCGGACATGTACCAAGGGAAATATCAAAGTTTCTTAGGACACAGCAGCATCTCTTGTAGAATCACTAGTCACAGGAAGAAAGGAATAGGCCTGGTAGTACCTTGTGTTTACACATTCTGCAGTTCTGCTGCAAACATTAAGAAACTGTGTAACCTGCTTGCAAAATGTAAAAACCAATCAGATAACTAGTATAATACGTAGTTAGCAGTTTGTACCATATTACAAATATGTTATAGTACAAATACACTGTATCAGTAATAATGATAATAATCAGTTGAGTATGTTCTATACCCTTTTGTTACTCGTCATCATGTGATTCATCACTGGAATTGGATTCGTCACCACTATCCTGCTCTGAACCCTCCTCACTAGTACTGCCCATGTCACTGTCTACAATCACTTCATCTTCATTAGCACATGTCTCCTCTTCATCTTCGTCATTTCCAAATGGGTCCCCAGAAATTACAGACTGAGCTTGGCTTAACTTTGCTGTTTCTTGTTGAAGGAGGCTCAAGCCTTCTGCACATGGCTGTTGTGGCCGAAAACAGTGGAACTCACTATCTTCACTTCCATCAATAGGAGTTGTAATGGCACAGGACTTAAAAGAATTCTTGATCATGTCAGTAGATACTGACTGCCAACTGGATTTGACCCAATCACATAACAGTGCACGAGAAGGTGGTCTCACATTTCCTCCTCTTGTGTACTCATAATTATCTGGTTGGCTAAACCAGGCATCATAGTGACTTCTCATGGCTATTTTGAATGAAGCATTCCATACAACATCTGCAGGTTGAATGAACTTTGTGCACCCACTAGGAACTATAGCTGTGTGTAGACGAAGAAATCTTGTGTGTGCTCAAACAGTTTCACTAGTATGACACTTATAAGCATCCCACACGAGAAGTCTCTTTTGAAATGAAAATGCTCCAATGAGGCTATTGAGGTACTCAATAGTTAGGGAATCGTTCATCCAACCATTTTTGCTAAAACCATAGATAATATATACCTCCGGACACGGGATTGGAAACGCTCATAGAGCTCTGTAGTGACTATCCATGCCCTGATGTTATTGTCACCTTGAAGTGTTAAATTCCGTAAGACGACGTAGTATACGTGAATGTAGCGGAGTGGTTTAGGCGCTAATTTTTGAAAACACGAGGCAGGCTTCTCTGAATCTCGCGGGTTTTTAAAGGTGTGCGGCTACTGAAAGATGATTTTATAAGGGTTAGTCTTCTGGTCTAGATGAGACATCTCTTCAAGGAACAACAGCGAAATTTGGTAAGGAATTACATCGTTTTCAGCATTGCTCCATCTTTCCCATACCCATAACTCTTTACCCTCTGCATAAAATTCGCTAGTTTTGCAACTGAAGTAGTGGCTTATATAGTTGTATAAAGTTATGGTGTTAAATTTACTATTGTATCTTTGTCGTATCGATATGGCAATATTAAAGGATTTTCCAACTGGCTAGTTTGGGTACCTTTTGCTGCTGGTCAAATGATGCTGTAACATTTTAAATAAGCTGAAAGTTCAGTATAAAGTTTGTTACACACAGTTTTATAATTTTAAAGATAAATTAAAGCTATTTATGGTGTTTTTTATTCCAAAGGAATGCCACGAAAGTTTAGGAAGTATTTACCTAAGGGATATTCAAGGAAAGGTTTCAAGCAGGTTGAAGATGAGCTCGGTGATTCTGAATCCCAGCCTAATTTAGAAGTTGAAACTACAGAATTTGGCTCCCAGACAGATGATTTTGGCTCCATTTCAGTCGAGACACAGACTGAGACTGTTGATGTCAAAAGTGCTGCAACCCAGACTGATGATGAAAGCTTAATGGAAGTACAGATGGAAACTGATGAAAGCAGAAATGACGATTTCTGCATTGGCAATAGTGATGAAAAATTTGCTCCACTAGTTGCCAAGCATGATGGTGTCTTCAAAGATGCGTCTGGTAAGTTGAAATTCATACATTGATAATTTGATATTGTAGTACATTAGTGCTTAGCTATTTGTCCTAAGAAATAAAGATGGTAATATCCAATAATTATAATTTACTTTTTTTAATAGGGAAGAATGTTGTGGCATACTATGACTACCGCTTTGCCACTATTAGACATGTTAACTGTCAGTTCAATATGCCTGAATCTAATAGTCGGTGTGAACACTGTAGGAAGTTTCGAGACAATGTGTTAAGGAGTGGTTTGAGCAGACTGTTAAGAAAGGAAAATGAAGAAAATGATCCTACCAGAGCAGATAGCCATGCTAATTTCCGATCTCTTTGTTCATCACAGAAAGATGAAAGAATGAAGAATCTGTGCAATGTGATTCGCTGTAAAGACAAACAGATTCACACCTTGAAGAGCAGGCTGAATAGCGCTGTGCAGTCAGGTGGCATCAAGCTGGACAATGCTACTCACAATGATTTTCTTGCCATTATGAATCGCCACAAGGAAAAGTACCCAGAAGGAGATGAGAGTTTTGCTGCCATATTTTGGAACCAACAGCTTAAGGCAGCTTCACTGAAAAATAGTAAATCCATCCGCTGGCACCCCTCAATTATCAGGTGGTGTCTTTATCTACATCATCGGTCAAGTGGAGCATACTCCACTTTACGCAACTCAGGGCTAATCCAGTTGCCATCAGAGCAAACTTTGAGGGATTACAGACACTGCATTCCTTCAGTGATTGGATTTTCGGAACAGACAGACATAGATCTTTTGGAAAGTGTTCGAGAACTCCAACCAGCTCACTTGGCTAGATATGTGACGGTTGTACTAGATGAGATGTATGTTAAGGAAGGGCTGGTATTTGATAAAGCTTCTGGCTCACTGATTGGTTATCAAGATTTGGGTGATGTCAATAATATCATCCATGATGCAGAAACCCGGTTCAAGAGTCCTGGTGATTCACATAGACCACTAGCTAAAGTTATGCTAGTATTCATGATTCGTGGATTGTTTACTTCTTTGAAGTACCCATATGCCCAATTTCCAGCTGCAAGCACAAAGGGAGCTGATCTGTTCCCTCTGTTTCATAAGGTTTTGTCCCGTTTGACTCGGCTTGGAATTCGAGTGATGGCAGTGACCTGTGACGGTGCTAGTGACAACAGAAGGTTGTTTTCTTTGCATGGCAAGGCTCGCAGTTTGACATACAAGACGGTTAATGTCTACAGCAAAGCTAATGATGTTGTGTACTTCATAAGTGACCCCTCACATTTGATTAAAACAATTCAAAACTGCTTTCAGAGAGGGAAGCTATGGGTACGTATTTTATTAATTTTAAAAATTTTAATTAAATTTTTGCTCTAGTGTAATGGAAGTGCAATTGATTGGAGTCTCATTGTTGAACTGTACAAGAGGAATGCAGGTGCTACAACCTCCACCCCTGGATTGTCATTGGTGCCCAAGCTGAAATATGAACATATCTATTTGACTAGCTACTCGAAGATGCGAGTTGATTTAGCTGTCCAGGTATAATGTATGTATAGTATTGAATGTTATTTAATGTGAATATGAAAGGTCCTTAGTGATTCAGTATCTAAAGCACTAATGCTGACTGGTGGTGGAAAAGCTTTTGAGACTGCATATTTTATTGCAAAGATGGACAAGTTCTTTGATTGTTTCAACGTTTCATCATTTACTGCAGGAAAGAAGAAACGCAAGCCATTTTTGCAACCGTACCGTTCTGCCAATGACTTTAGATTAACTGTAAGTTTGTAGCTATTAGATTATTAGTGTGGTCATACATGGTATAACACACAGTACTTAACAGAACTTGTGGCATACCTGGATCACTGGAAAAAAACAGTTCAGGAAAGGGATGGTTACAGTGAAGAAGACAAAGAGTCTATGCTACTCAGCAAGACTACTGAAAATGGAATTCGGATTACCAGTAAGTATGAGGTTGAATCCAACTTTTCACATTTCACTCTAGATATTTTTAGTATCATCCTTCTTGGAGTTGATTCCAGAGATATTTTCTATCAATGGAGTCGTATGTTTTTTGAGTGAGAAGTTGTCCCAGGATGCATTGGAGAAGTTTTTTGGGATTTTAAGACAGTGTGGCAGGACCAATGAGAATCCTCGTGTTGCTGAATTTTTGAAGAGCACCCAAAGTATTAGAGTCATCAATTCTATTTGGGTGAATAGTATCACTGGAAACTGCCAGGGGAGTAAGAGAAAAACCTATGATTTAGAGTCCATTGATTTGAATCAACCTCTCAAGAAGCGAAGGAGACGCAGCTCAAACTAAACTACATGATACAATCTCATATGCCATTCCATTACATTTTTACAATACATTGATTTTGTATAATCACTATAATAATATATATTTAATTCAACACAATTTGCTTCGTAGTGACATAGACTTTTTTGTTGACTTGTGCTCTTTTTGCTTATACATTTCCACTGTGTTTTCAGCAAATGCAAATCCTCGGATAGATATCCACAACTCTACAATACTTTCCAGACACTTTTGGGCGAGGGAGTCATTCTCATCCTGGCCTGCCATACACCAACTAAATAACACATCATCATCATTAAGAATACAGTTATCCACGTGGCTCCGAAATGTATTATCCTTACTTGTCACATTGTTTAAGTGGAAATATCTCCGGGTACATAATTCAATTGTATAAAACAGCTGGTAAGCATCTGTAGTAATTCTTGTCAGTCCACCCCTATCAATGATAGTTACTCAATCATTGGCTGGAGCTTCTGGCTCATCTTCATGATCACTTCGTGGACTATTGTCTGTTAGCTCCTCCAGTATGTGGCAGATGTCCTCATGCTTTTTCTGCTGTTTTAAAGTGCAGATCACATACCCACCAACATAGCGGACAGCATTGTCCTCCTCAAATGTTAACATTCCACTATCCTCACTACATACTTCAGGTTGAGGAGTTGAACTATTAACTATTTCTTTAATTCTCATCTCAAACATCTCATCAGTTACATGTTGATAAAACAAAGGCTCTTTATCAACCTTTAAGAGCCCCAAAAATTAATCCACTTCCCATTAAATGCCTCGGAAGTAGTGAGCTGGTGATATTTGCTCCAAAGTTTATCCTGGTTAATCATCCCAGTACGCTTTTTGGATTTCATGATCACTTCATCCAACACATTCATTAACCACAAGGCAAATCTCTCACATTCAATGGATGGCTGATGGAAGTGCTTGATCAATTCTTGAGCGATTCTCAAACAAGTCTTCGTTTCATCTGTTGCTATTGCAAAAGAAGCGTCAGACAACACTCCGGCTAAAACTCCTCTAATCACATGGACAGGTAAACAAACGTCCGGTTGGTTAGCTCTCAGTTCCTCAGATAATTCACCGTGCTCTCCATTTTGTTCCTGTTCACTACCCGATGTTTCATCACGAGGTTCATCAGCGTCGAAATCTTCATCAAACAAAGCACTCGGTTCCTCGCTCAGTTCTGCCATCATCAATGCCATGCTTTATTTTTCAGTCTCTAGTTCATGTATCGGATACTACAACTTAAGTTTACGGCAATCCGGGGTGTGGAGGTAGGTGTGAAATCTGCGTTTCCAATCCCGTGTCCGGAGGTATATATTATCTATGCTAAAACAAATAATTATTCCAGGAATTTTCTCAAGAGATTTCATCAGCCATGTTGTTTTCTCACCCTTGAAAACAACAAAAGGCTTTAGCTTGATACCATCAGCTTTGGCAGTGAGTATAACTGTAAAGTGATCTTTGTCATGCCCAGTGGTTTTCAGTGGAACAGAGCGTGCACCAGTAAACATTACAGTTGTTTCTGATGGCATGTCCATCCAACACGCTGTTTCATCCATTGCAAAAACATTGCCATCTTGGTACTTGTGGTGTGACTGTAGTGAACGGACATGAACTACGTAGTCCACCAACTTGGGAATACAATCCACAGGCACTGTTTGGCATAGTGTCGTCCTTCTTCGAAAGGATAGACCCTTTCGATTCATAAACCTTCGTAACCAGCCAACACTTGCCTTGAAAAGAGCATCTGTAGATATAGCCTTTGCTTGATGATGGATCATGTGTCGAGTCATATGAACATAACGGCTGCGCAATTCACATATCTACTCAAACAATTCCTCTTCCATCTCTTGGTCTCTAGCCTTACACCCAGCACCGTTCAATCATCTTCTCTTAGATTTTCCTTTCTTTCTTAATGCTAAGAGTTGTTCTTTTTGCTGACACCATTCCCTCACTCGTTTGGCATACTCTCTGGTTGCTGCCTCTTTAGACTTTTCTCGACAGTTTCAATCGCTTTCAACTTAAACAAGACATCATAAGACTGGCGACGAGACATTACTGTAGAATAGTTAGAAGCTGACACGCGTTGAAACACATGTCATAAAATGCAAACAGATTAGTACCCCAGTGTTTATTTCAGTGCATGTCATTAGCACCCCAGCGTTTAAATGAGCCCCAGCGTTTATTATCACAATCCCCTAGCTGTACCCGGCATATATTTGAGCCCCTGTGTGTATTTGAACCCAGCTTTAATATGGTCATATATGGTAGAAAGAAAAATTAGGAATTATAAATTGGATTAGTGATCAAAGAAAAAAGTAGTGAAACAAGGGAATAGCTTTTAAAAGTGGTAAAACAAGGAAGGTTGCCTATACTTGCAGATATACCAGTGGACATTAATCCCTATCCTTGAGTCCATAACCACGGCTGAATTAGGGATTAAATGTCCACTAGTATATCTGCAGGTATAAGCAATTTCTCTTATTTCATCACTTTTTTTACCTTGTTTCATTACTTTGACCCCTAATCCAACTTCCTAATTTCCCCTTCTACTTGTTTTTTTTTTTTTACTTTTTAAATAACACACCTGCAATTATGAACCCACGCATACAACGTTAAAAGAAAAAATGGCCCAGTCATGCCATAAATCAATATTGTATCTAATGTGTGCCCCAACAATCAATTATGTACTGAAAAGTGAGGTGGCCATTACACTTCGTGTTCAGCCATGTTCTGCCTGTTACACAGCATTACAAATGAAGAACAGTATGAGAAGCATCTCTGCAATCAAAACTATTCGCCACGAAAATACAAGCGATAAGCATTAGAGGGAAGCCGTATTGCTCTATCACAAATTGACACCTTGCATGTATTATACGTACTGTGTAGGGCTGAGCAATTGTGAAATTTTGCTACTATTCTTTCACGATTGTAGGATGCAACTTATCACAATTATGATACCCTCACGATTATCTATAATTCATATCAATATCATGATGTTCAGAAATAATCCCCACAATCGATATAATCTCCCGAGCCCTAGTGCTGCCGTTGGTGAAAAGGCAGGTCTCAGGGCAAAGCGACATCAAACAGTGAAGAAATCTAGCCCGTAGTCTTATCCATTGGTGAGTTATGCTTGGCTGTAGGCATCAGTCAGTCAGTTAGTAGAAAATTCAGTTAAAATTATAAACTTGTTGGAAGGGTTTGGGGTTGGTCTGATGACGTTACACCTACCAAGTTGTCGTGAAGGAAAAGTGTGACTGGTTTTTGGGTGATATGTTATAGTTAAACCCCACCATGAGTAGGATATCGTTATCAACCCGAGGTGAAGCTGAGGCCAAGGTGTTAATACAGATATCTTATGTGGTTTAACTGGCTTCTATCCCACACTTTGAAGCACTTGGCGTCATATAAACAATGTGACAATTGCTAACTTGAGGTGTTGATAATGTGTTATGACATTTTGAAGCATTTGACTTCATATACAATACTACCATGCTGTATGATAAAACACTACAGTGGTTTTCCTTACATTTCTCCAGTTTTGCCATCCCAGATTGGAATATCCTGAGCTGACTGTTGTAAGATGTTCATTAACACTCCTCTACGCATCGTAGAAGTAGTCTTCCTATAGTAGCAATGAGGTCAGACCTTATAACAAATGTGTAATACATATGGATAATTAGAACTGTAAATAATAGATATGAACAATTAGAATTGTTATGAGAACTCTTAATTTGTTGTTATTATGTGTAACCTTGACCTTAGAGATTGGATAAAAAGGCTGGAGCTGGTCACCAGCTCTCTCTTCTTCAGTTGATTGTAAGCTGTTATATTGTTGAAGCTGAATGATATCTATTACATTTGGGGGCTTGTCCGAATGTGAGGAAGAAGAGCAGAAGAAGAAGAGCAACCATAATGACAACCACTGAGGCTTTGAGGTTGCAGTTGGATATTCTACAGAGGGAGAAACAAGAACTAGAGGTTAGGAACTTGAAACTAACTGATAATCCTAGTAGAGAAAGTTTGAAGGAAGTAGAGAAGGAAAGAGACCACTGGAAAGATGAGTGTGAGAGACAGATAGTAGAGAATGAACAGCTTAAAACTCTTTATGAAGAGTTACTCCAACAGTTGCCAGAAGGTCAGACTAACCCTGTTAATTCCAGCACAGGTCACCAAGCCACTGCTGAACTACAGGAGTTGATAAAGAGACAAAACAATGACCTGGAGCAATGGAAGTACAAATGTCAAGAGATGGAAAAACAACTGAGTAGTGTGAGTCATTGGAAGACCAGGAGTGAGCTACTTGAGAAAGAACTGAATAAATTACAGAAACTTAATGGTGAGCTAGAAAGGAAAGTTCTTCTAGCAGAAGATAAATTGGAATTAGAGTGTTGTAGAGCTGAAGCAAAGGTGAGAAGACAGTGGGAGGCTTGTGAAGGTAGGCTGGTGGAGCAGCTAGCAGAGTTACAGTGTCGATTGAAGAGTAAAGAGGCAGGAAGAGGACCATGGCAGACATCAAAGAGGGATGTGTTAGTGGAAGGGTTTCACAATACCAGTGCTCTGTCCTCTACAAATGTGAGTACAACTAAACAACCCGTATGTACTTCTTCACCGTCAATAACAAGAGCACAATAGCAGGTGTCAGACTATTCTGGACAACAGCAGTCAGTACAATCTGGTGGAATGGTAAGTGACATTCTTCAGACATGTAATCCTTCCACTCAGAGTTCAGAAACACCAGTGTTATATACTGGTCCAGTTTGTTCACTGCCATTACTGCCTGGTATTACACAACCAGTTATCAGTAGCTCTAATGCAGCGGTGAGGGATATTGATCCTGTTACATCTGTATTATTAGCTCAGCAATTACCACCCCTTCCTAAATTCAGTGGAGAGGGGAATAATGGAGAACTTGGGGTGGACACATTTGAGGATTGGCTTGAGCGTTTTGAGTTGATGGCCTCCGCTCTCAGTTGGTCTTCTCAGGCCAAACTTGTGAATTTAATAACTAGACTGCACGGACAAGCGTATTCATTTTTTCGGTCTTGTACTATGGAACAACGTACCAATTATTGCCTATTAGTTGCTGAGCTACGCAAGCGGTTTACACCTGTGAGATTGCCTGCAATACAAAGCAGTTTATTTCATGATAGAAGACAACATGCTTCTGAGTCAGTGGATCATTATGCTCAGGAGCTCCGTACTCTATTTCACAGAGCTTATCCTAGTGTGTACCAAGGAACAAGGGAAGCAGAGGCATTGGGCCAAACAGTTTTAGTCAATCAATTTGTGGTTGGACTTCTACCAGAAATTAAGTCAAAAATTGTAGGATGTGAGGGTAAATTTGACCAGTTGCTTACAAAGGCTAGATTTGAAGAGGCTAAGTTGCGTGACTTGGATTCTGCTCAGTCAGCATCTTCGCTCTCACCAGTGACTCGGACTGTACGTCCAGACCCGAAACCTGCATTTGTTCCGCGACCGCAAAGTTTCAGTGGGACCAGATCTAACATGGGACCACGATGTTACAATTGTGGATCACCCTCTCACTTGATCAGGCAGTGCCCTTACCAAGTCAAGGGTAAGTATTCAGAGACACCTGGGAAGACCAACAATGGTATTGGGAAGGCCGGTAGTGAAGGTAGAAACAATATTGGAAATGCTGATAACAACACTGTCTCAAGTATTACTCCCTCTGGAGAATCCAACACTTCAGAAGGCAAGTCGATGGAGAACATCAGTAGTGAGTTGAACAAAGTAACTGTGACAATGCATAACATTTCTTCAAATTCTGTGACAGAGGGTATTCAGTTGGGTCCCACCTTGACTGGTTTGGTTGAAGTCGAAGGAGTCGCTCTCGAAGCTTTGTTGGATACTGGATCTCCGGTAACCATAATTCAACTGGAAGCTCTCCTACAGATATTGGCAGAACAACAAAGTCCAAACCAAACATCTATAGAATGGAGAGCAGCAGTGGAGACTCGTTTGGAACCTACCACAGTTGTGTTGCAGAATTACAGTGGGGACAGACTCCAGGTGGTGCGGCAGATTCAAGTTACAGTGAGTCGTTTAGAATATTCAACAAATGCTCTGATTCAGGTACAGAGGGGGGCACCAGCCAAACTACTTATTGGTACAGATTTGTTGTCTAAACTGGGATACCTTTTTGTTCAAGCTTCTCAGATGGGGAATGATAATGATATGTTGAATGATGATGTGTCTGTGTCAGACAATGACAGTAAGGTAGATGTTGTACCTCAAGAAATTCAGCAAGATGCAGAGGGTGGTGATGTGATCAAGTCCATTAACTTGGAGTCTGAAATATTAGCTGAGGTACCTTTACAAACTGTTGAGGACAATAAGACAGAACTGAACTCTGGAGCAGTTTGTTTGATTCAAGCAACAAGGATACCTGCAAGACATCAAAAATTGGTGAGGGCTGAAGTAAAGGATATATGCTTTGATCGACAACTTGTGACTATGTTTGAGCCTAACATTGTCGAATTGGAAGGTAGTTTTTTTGTCAGCCCCAGAAGCGTTGGTTTGTCTTGACGGTAATAAGTGGTAGATATTAATGTGCACCAACAGTTTAGACCAAGCAACACCACAACTAGAGGTCACCATCAAAGATTTCTGCAGTTGCCAACAAGGGTAGATGCTTATATGAACTCCTTCTTTCCTTTTACAATAAAATTATGGAACCAACTAGATTATCATATTATCCAAGCTCCATCTCTTGATTTATTTAACAATTATATAAATTTGTAAATAAGTAGCTAACTACATATGTACGAATATACTCATGATTGAGTTTGTACATTAACAAAATATATATATATGTAAGTGTACTCTCGTTTTGGAGAACCATGGATGTGAACCAGTATATTTAGAACCAGGACAAGAGCTGGGTCTACTTGGTAGTGTGACTGTTTGTGAGACAGAGGGTACTGATGACGATCATGGTTCAACTACTTTGGTTAGTTCTGTGATTACTGAGTCTTTGAATGAACACAGTAGACATGTTTCAGTACAAAAAGAACAGGAGCGACTGTCTGAATTGTTTGATTTGCTGAAAATAAACTCGTCTGGTTTGACAAATAACCAGTTGTGTTCACTAAGGGAGTTGATTTCTGAGTATTCAGATATTTTCGCCCTGGATCCAGTGGAATCGGGATGCACAGATTTGATTACACGCTCAATTGACACTGGAGACAGCCCTCCTATACGCCAGCCATTAAGATGAATCCCTTTTGCTTTGCACAGCAAGATGGAGGAACTGGTTCAGAAGATGATGAAACAGGGAGTGATTCAGCATTCAAGTAGTCCATGGTCTAGCTCTGTTGTTTTGGTTGAAAAAAAGGATGGCAGCTACCATTTTTGTGTGGACTACAGACGATTAAATGCTGTGACTAAGATAGATGTTTTTCCCTTACCGCGAGTGGATGAAACCTTAGATATGTTATCACAGACCCAGTTTTTCTCAACTTTGGATCTCGCTGCTGGATATTGGCAGGTACAAATGGATACCGGGTCCCAGGAGAAGACTGCTTTTAGCACATATTCAGGGCATTATGAATTTTGTGTAATGCCATTTGGACTATGTAATGGACCGGCTACTTTCCAAAGATTGATGGAGACAGTATTGGTGGGACTATCAAGGAATTGTTGTATGGTTTATTTAGATGATGTGTTGGTGGTGGGGAAAAGTTTTGCGGAACATCTGTATAACTTGAGGGAAGTTTTTGAAAGATTTCGAAATGCTAATTTGAAGCTGAAGCCAGAGAAATGCTGTCTAGCTGGAAGTGAAGTTGTGTATCTTGGATATGTTGTATCTAAGGAAGGAATTTCAGCTGATATTAAGAAAGTAGAAGCAGTTCAGTGTTTTCCTCAGCCACATGATTTAACATCTTTACGCCCTTTTCTTGGATTGGCTTCTTACTATCGTCGATTCGTGCCTGATTTTTCTACAGTTGCAAACCCTCTTTATGCACTTACACGAAAGAACATTGAATTTTCTTGGGGTCAAGCCCAGGAAAATGCCTTCCAAAATTTGAAACAGCTTTTAACCCAAGCACCAGTGTTGGCATTTCCTAATTTTGACCAGGAGTTCATCCTGGAGACCGATGCTTCTGGAGTTGGATTGGGTGCTATATTGGCCCAAAGACAACAGGATGTAACAGTGCGACCTATAGCATATGCTAGTCGAACGTTACAGTCACACGAGAAGAGATATAGTGCTACAGAGTTGGAAGCCTTAGGAGTTGTGTGGGCTGTCAAACACTTCCGCCATTATCTTTATGGACATCGTTGTCATGTATTTAGTGATCATGAACCCCTTAAATCCTTATTGAATACTCCTCATCCCTCAGGCAAACTTGCACGATGGGGTTTGGCCTTACAAGAGGTAGATTTGATTATTCATTATCGTTCGGGTAAAAGTAATACTAGTGCTGATAGTTTGTCAAGATTCCCAGTGCATCAGTCATCATTGCCTGATGAGTGTACAGAGGAGTTACTGGTGGCTGCTGCAGTGGTTCAGGGTGATATCGATGTTGACAAGAAGGAGGAGAGTGAAGTGACTGCTGTGGTGGTGGAAGAGGTAGGAGAGAACAGCTGTTTAGATAAAAAGTCTGAATTGTCTATCACTGCTGCAGTACAACCAGTATCGCATGACAGTGGCAAACAAAGTATAGGAAGCAGGCAGAGAGAAGATCCAGAATTAAGGATAATCATTGAATATCAAGAAGGGGGAATGTTACCTGATGATGATAAGAAGGCAAGGGAAATTTTATTGAGTAGGTATCAATATCTCATGATGGAAGATGTCCTGTATTATATTGAGACAGATAAAACTTTGTGCCTTATCCCTCCAGATTGTGACTGTATTAAATTGTTTGAAGAGGCTCATAGTGGAACATTCGGTGCTCATTTGAGAGATGCGAAGGTACATGGAGAATTGTCAAAGCACACTGGTGGCCTAAAATGAGGAGTGACATTTCCAAATGGTGTCAGAGTTGTTTGGTCTGTGCTACACGTTACCCTGGTAGGGCTGTCCACCCTCCATTGACGCCGATACCTGTAGAGGGGTCATTTCATAGAGTGGGAGTTGATGTGATCCAGTTCACTACTTCACATGTTGGAAATCGATATGCTGTTGTGTTTACTGACTATCTTACACAATGGCCAGAGGTATTTGCAACCAAGGATCAAACAGCACTCACTATTGCAAAGCTGTTTGTACAGGAGATAATTTGCCGTCATGGTGTTCCATGCCAGTTGTTGTCAGATAGGGGCCCTGCATTCCTGTAATATCAGATGACAGAAATTTGCAAGTTACTAGGTGTAAGTAAATTAAACACAACAGCGTATCATCCACAGACAAATGGATTGACAGAACGATTCAACAGAACATTAACCAGTATGTTGGCTAAGAAGGTGGAGCAGAGTGGAAAAGATTGGGATAGTCACCTTCCATTTGTTCTGTTTGCCTATAGGGCAAGTGTCCAGGAGTCAGTGAGAGAGTCTCCATTTTACTTGCTCTATGGGCGGGATCCCAGATTGCCAACAGTATTGGATATGGACGGTGGCTCTAAGCAGGAAGTGGATGTGGACACTTACAAGGGAGAAATAACAATTAAGATGGATGAAGCATGGGAATTGGCGAGAAGCAATACTAAGAAAGCCCAGAAAAATCAGAAATTATATCATGATCAGCGATCTAAGCCACCTAATTTTAAAGTTGGTGATAGAGTGATGGTGTACATGCCGGCTGCAAAAGCATGTAAGTCTTACAAGTTTGCTAGGCCATTTCATGGGCCCTATCGAATAATAGCACAGGATGAAACTGGAGTGGTTGTTCGTCCGGTGGATAGGCCACAAGCAAAATCATTTAGAGTAGCTTATGACAGGGTGAGATATTGCTCTGAATTATTACCTGATAAGTTTTGGCCAACAAGAACTACTGGCAGTGGGAATAAATGTGATAAGAGGCCGATTTCACGAAATATTGAAGGTGTTACTAATCTGGCTGAGGGAATCCAAGGCTCAACCCCTGACAGCTCAATTGATGATGATGTTGAAGACCAACAACAGGAGGGAGCATCACCAACTGTGCTACCACATGAGGAAACCAACTCCTGGAAAAGTCGCCTAAGACCAAGACAGAAAGATGGGGACATCTGATCTAAGAGCGGGGAGATGTAATACATATGGATAATTAGAACTGTAAATAATAGATATGAACAATTAGAATTGTTATGAGAACTCTTAATTTGTTGTTGTTATGTGTAACCTTGACCTTAAAGGCTGGAGCTGGTCACCAGCTCTCTCTTCTTCAGTTGATTGTAAGCTGTTATATTGTTGAAGCTGAATGATATCTATTACAAATGTATCTACTTTGATTTTGCTTTGCTTTGTGTGTGCATGTCTGTGTGTGTGTGTGTGCAGGTGTGTGTGTTTGTGCAGCTACTGTAACACCAGTAGTTACCATCAACAGCTGGGTAGACTTTGAGTAAAGTTTCTCGCTCGAGGAAACAACAACAACTGGGTATGACTGAGTATCAAACTTGGAGCCTTGCAATTACCAGGTCAGTGCTCTACCACTTAGCTATACATACATACATACCACAGACACGTATGTACGCATGCACATACATGTGCACAAATACACACTATAGAGCCACCTGTTGGGTGACCCATCAACCAGCTAAAATTTTATCACTGAAATATTTAGACCTCCATATAGTCTAATACATTTTGGGAGTGGGATCACTGGACTGGACTACTGGACTGGAACACTGGACTGGACTACTGGACTGACGTTTTTAAACATTCTGAGGTTGGTTTTATTTAGTCCTGCTAGCTAAGGACCTTCAGAAAACTTGCAGTCTGCCACTAAAATGATGAGTGTGAGGAGTGTAGTAAGCAAAAACTGACTTCTCACTACTTGTTATGCTCTGCAGCATTTACACACTTCTTAGTATTGTGTTTTGGAGATTGTAATATCTAGCAATAGCTAACCAAAAATCATTTTACTATATTCGTGCTACCTATGATACACTGTATCCTTGAACTAAATAGCTCAGACTCCTGGGACACAACCAATCCTTCCTATTGTAACTAAATTCATTCCTACATGCAATATACAAACTCATTGCACAACTATAGGGTTTTTGTCTGCTGTCATGATTAGTTCTTACATGTGCTGGTTGGCGTACTATAATACGTGACTAAATATATTGGCATTGTACAAGCTTGCCACTATCTTCAAGACGTTATCGTTGGTTAACCATAACTAGCACATTCCCTGTAGCATACTGATAAGGAGTATAGGTATATGTACTGTAGAGGAACACAAGTAGTGAAATCACTAGAAGTCAGTTTTTGGTTACTCCACTCCTCACACTCATCATTTTAGTAGCAGATTGCAAGTTTTCTGTAGGCCCTTGGCTAGCAAGACTCAATAAAACCAACCTCAGAATGTTTAAAAACCAAAAATATGTCAGTCCAGTAGTCCAGTCCAGTGTTCCAGTCCAGTAGTTCAGTCCAGTGATTAGTTACACCCTTGGGAGTGCTGAAAAATTTATTTTTAGCAACATCGCTCAACCTCAAAAAATTTGTCCCTAGTAGATCCTTCCTTCGATGGCTTGCAAGAGTGATGCGAGGGATCCCTGGTCTCCAACACATGGTCAACAGGAGTGTTGTCATTAGCCACACTGTCAAGAAGTGGTCTGTTAGCAGGCTTGTATCAAGGAGGATGTCAGTAGCACAAGCACGCACGCACGCACACACACAACACACCTGGTCTGAATGTCTTCAATACTCATTGGTGGTTGAACATGTTGTCTACTTGCCCGAGACTTCTCCCCAGCTTCTTGTTGCTTGATAGCAGTGATCTTGTCCAGTGTTTCCTCTATCAACCTAAAAACAATGAACAATCAGTGTACTTAATATCTATGGTAAAACAATGTACTGTATATAAACTTATGGTGAACTTCATAGTCAATAACTCAGTACATACAGGCACACACAAAAGTCTTTGTACACTGTCCCACTCTCCACATAACAATAAATCTGCAGGAAATTTTGATACCAGTGACACAGCTGTGATCTGCCAGCTATGTAAGAAACAATATGATGTACTGAAATCACAAGGCTAATAGCATCATAATTATGAAGTCTCTGCGATCTTCTATGTAAGCGTTGCGCTGAACCCTCAAAATATTTAATAACTCAATGATGGAATTACACAAGTTCTTGAAATTTGGCTCATTTGTAGTATTACCGCTTTGTCCTGCTAAAAATCTTTTTATTCAAATGCTTGGCACAGAGTTTACGACCAATCAAAATTTTCTCCATACAGGAAACCATAAAAGTGGCCGTATGTTGATGGCACGTAAGTCATGAAGTTTGGCCCAGCCTTCACTTGACAAACTGTAGCAGAGTGTCCATGTATATTTTGCATACTAAATATGTGGTATAAGTAACTTCTAAATTCAATAGCAGAAACAGATACCAAGTTCTGTAGCAGAAACAAACACCCTTGTTTTGTATTCAAGTACACATATAAAGACAAACTTACTGAGCTTCACTCTTAGCCTCCTGTAGTGCTGTAGTGTACAGCCCTTGTAGCTTAGCCTTGAAGTATGGTGAGACTAGGTAAACAATATTTTCAAGCAGTACATTATATAGCTTTCACTCACTTCGAACTTCCTGTTTCATTCTTTCGTGAGTCTTAGCTATATTGGCCAAAGTACTTTCACCTTGATCCCTCTCTCTCTGGTGGAGTAACACAACAAAATGAACACATACTAGAGTACATTCACATGGTAATGTCTTGCTCTAGTACTTTATGTATCCATACACTGGCAATGCATGGTGATTTTTAAATCCTTTGAAACTAATAGCCGTATTCAAAGATTCGATGAATAATCGTGTATGTGCTAATACACACTATATGAAACGATGTAATATTACATTCACTACACAGAAAAACAAAAGGAGAGTAAAGAGGATGTATATGTAGCAAATCCATGCTTAAACTCTCCACTGTGCGCAACTCATAAATATATAATACATAGTAAACATCAATTCTAGTACTCTGCAGCCACTACAACATGCCAATCTAATGTAACACACACACACACATGCACACACGCACACATGCACACGCACCACACACACACACACACACACCACACACAAGCACACACACACACAAACACAAGCACACACACAAACACAAGCACACACACAAACACAAGCACACACACACACAAGCACACACACACACACAACACACCACAAACACACACAAGCACACACACACACACACACAAGCACACACACACACGCACACACACACACACACACACACACTCACACGCACGCATAGACACACATGCACACACACGCACACACAAAGCTATAACAGGCTTAAAACTTTATTCACTACAACCTAAGTACAGTAAAAGTCACCATAGATAATGTATATGTTCCTAATGGATTGGAAACGCCCGTTAAATTATTTTCCTATCCTAGTTACGGTGCGCCAATACATTGGGAAATTTGTTGAGTGGTTGTTTGGCTTTCTCTTCTTGTTTGAAGGCCAGTTTGAAGGTGTGGACATTCCTTTTACATTGTTTATTGTGTTTGTGGACATTGGGAGAAATATTGTTTGTGACAGGCGACAATGGCAGGTACACATCAGCTAATATTTCAGCAGTACTATTAGCCAACTTCTTGTCACCGCATATACACAACCAAAGAAATGTTGATATATTGAAATAGATATTTTGCTACAGTACTGCTCAGCTTGAGCTAAACAATTGCACAAAGTAGTTCCTGTTTTCTGAAGTTTTATTGATACAGGAAATATACAGCGAAGCAGTGAATATCTAGCTAGCCCACTACACTCTACCTACTACAAGTTGTGTAAACAGCAGCAAAGAAACAACGTTGCACTTTTTTTTCTTCAGGAAATTTGCACAACCGTTTTGTAACACCATATTTCACCTTTGAACCTGAATTTTCTCACGCTGCTGTTGTTTACTACTCTAGCGTCCCTACCCAGTCCAGCCTCCCTACCCAGTCCAGCCTCCAAATAGTGTAGGTGGTAACTAACCCAGCTGTAAGCAACAAACACTAATTTGCTGGTTACAAGAACATCGAAATCTTCCACCTGTCGAGGCCATAAATTAAAGCGAGGATGGCCCATGATGTCACTATGTAAATAATATGGGCGTTTCCAATCCATTAGGAATGCATACATTATCTATGATGTCACAGTGATGCCTGCCTACCTCACCATTACAAGGCCACTATTAGAATATGCACCCAGTGCCTGGGATCCATATTATATTTAAGTGAAATTGACATCATGCTGCAAGATGGATGTTTTTGAATTATACCCATATATTACAGCACTGCAACAGAAGTGCCCATAACTCTGGGGTGGCTAACTCTACAAGAGAGATGTACTAGTCAACTGCACAAAATTGTACTCCATCACACTCCAGCTAGCTTATGGAATTACTGTCCTACTTAACAACATGATATCCAACCACCAACATCACTTTATTATTCACGTAAACTCCACATTAAGTTTTTTTTCTTAATACCGAGAATAGAACAATCTATCAAATGAAATAATTGAAGTATCTACTGAGAAGTTCACCAACAGCCCTGTCCATAATTGTAGAAACTGTAACTAATTAAGTATTGTACGTACCTTCTAGTATTAAGGGTCACCTACCAGTACATACCTGCACACTATGTATCAAATGATAGAGCTCCTGTAACAATGTGTTGTTCTGAGGAGTAGGTGAGTCCCGGTTAGAGGACACTGTTGAAGGAACATGTTTACCACCTCTCGGCATCGAACCTGACTAGAGACTCCACTCCTATCAGTTTTACAGCTGTGGTACGTATTATTTAGAATAGTCCAATTTGGTGTGCACTTGTTAGAAAAACGGTGTGTTTATATCGAGAAGGCGCACTGGAGACGGCGCACCGGAGACGGCGCACTGGAGACGGCGCACTGGAGAAGGCGCACTGGAGAAGGCGAGTGCGGGACAAATTGTAGTTTCACACGTGAACTGTGTGAAACTGAGTTAATTTTATCAGTGTGACGTATGAGAGTCAGCAATCTCTCGGTATCCAATCCTCATTTTCATGCAGTCAGGTTGATAGTTTAGTACTGGTAAAGTGTTTATGTGCACAAAGGGCAACAAATCCATCATAGATAACGTGCCCAGCTATACTATCTGTGACCTAATTCATTAACTAGACTTTTATTCTGTTCAACACTGCAGTGTCAAAGGGGTGACATGATTGAAATAAACTACTCAATAGATATGACTATAACCACCTTGTCCTCCACAGAGGCCATGGACCAATCAAGGTCAGCTCCTAATTAGACAAAACTTTTCAAATAGCTACCTGAACTTGTTGTTTCAGAACCTATAACAGTTGGGACTCGCAAAGCCCTATCCCAATAATTTAGCATTGCTTTGGTGGTAGCCATTCCAGCGCATTAGTAATGTGAACCCCCTGACCCCATGACATAAATTACGGGCTGTCATTGGCAACATCAAACAACAGGATGGTTAGTTTGCATGAATAATCTGTTTACTATCTGTGCATGAATAGCTATACCATGAATGAGCACATGTTGACATTTCAGCAAAACTGCTAATAAATATTTTACCAGCGAGAGTCATTAGGCAGTGAGTATCAGGTTTGCAATAATCTCTGAATTGCAGTATTCAACCCTCTCTTTCATGCAATCAGGCTGATAGTTACTAGTAAGATGTATATTCCCCCTCTTGTGCATGCCAACATTTGCACCAATTCGCTTATGGAAGATACCAAGTACTAACATATATATGCTTTGCCTAGTGGATTAGTGGATAAAGCTTTTCTGCATGCATGGCTTTTGAAGCCAGCTCAGTGATCTGTTTCAGCAGGTGTTTTTGTACTTTCTTCAGCACCATGTAGCTACTGAGAATTTCTCCTTCAACAATTATGAACACTTTCATCAGATCACCACAGACTATAACCAATCCAAGGACCTAGCTACATAGCAAATTAAATTATGTAGAAAGCAAGGCCTAAGCATGCTATAGCATAAAGCATACCAATCTATAGGGCATGCTGAATAGGGAATGCCCCCAGGATTTACAATTTTACATCCTCTGAAGTTGAATTTGAAAGCAGTTTATCATATCAATATACCTCTGGAACAACCCCTGATCACCATGCATAACTCATTCAGTAAAATATATTGCTATTTGCAATTTACGAATGTGCATGTGTATAACAGTTAAAAAGAATCAGCAAAAACAAAAAGTATTGTCAAACAAAGAATGCAGAAAATCAGCATGCTGTATGCTTCGTCTCTTTGACAAATCACTCAATCAACCACTAGCTATGTAATGTGTTGGCGATTTCATCATTATTCTTGTCACTGCCTCTACTTCCTCATAACAATATCCTGTGATGGCCGTCATGTGGTCAGTCCAATCACTACTGGAAAAGTATTCATGAAATCCCTAAGTTTTCCCAATGAAATTGCTTGGATTTGAGTATCCTATCAACTTATCCACCCTTAGGCCATGCCAAATTAATCATGTTTCGTGGACTATTTACACTCTAGTAGCGACCCAGCCAGCAGGTCAAAAAATAAACAAATCAATTCAAGTTCAGCTACATGGCCTGACTGTTTTATTAGAGAATATATGAAGAGTACAGCTATCCCAATGTTTACAAAAGCCTTTCTAAAATGGAATGGGAAACTATTACTTATCTCAAGCTACTTTCTGCTATATACTTATCACTGTTTGCACAAAATTGATCCATCTTTGTACTGTTTAAGAGGTCATGTGATTTATATTAATTATTTTCTAGTTTTGGCAAGTACAGACCTGCCACATCCATGAACACTTCCACCTCAAATCCAATAGTAAGCAATAAGTTGTGATCATCATAATGTCTAAGAGCAGAAAATGATCTTATGTTATCTATTCTTACTTGCATGTATAAGCACTTGTTCACATGAGCTGTCAGTGATATTGATTGTATTATTAGAATAAATTTTGGTCTCTGCCCGGATCTCTGCCAAAGTGCAATGGCATTCCTAGTAATGGTCCTTACTCGGTTAGTGCATAAACACGTCTCACTTCAAGGCCAGAAGTGTGCATCTCTCCTTCAGACGCTCTCCTTGATTGATTGATTGATTGATTGATTGATTGATTGATTTGTAACTGGGATAGGCAGCTTGTTGCTGATAGTATCCCAGGGAGCACAGCTCCAGTATAACAATGTACAATAAATATGTTAATTAGGCCACTCCAAATAAATTTCCCGTCCTGACCTCGGGAATATTTGCATGCGGGCGGGCGGTCCATTTCCATTATTTCATTATGAGATTGGCAAGTTTCCAAGCCATTATTTACTTGGCACAGCTATAAAAAGCTGCACAAAACCATGTTCCTTTTTTTCAGGCTGCAAAAAATAACACACGACTTGATAGCACTGCTGACCCATGAGCAGACACTATTTCAAGATGGCTTTTACTAAGCCTGTCAGTATGCAAGAATAACCGGAAAATAATGGAAGAATACGGAATAATGGAATATTTAGAGCTGACAGTAACCAGATGCGGGCGGTGGACGGGAAACAGAGAATTTATTTGGAGTGGCCTTAACAGGTACACGGCAAGTACAAAATTACAAAAGTATTAAGTAGGTCATAGGCGGTGGAGACAGGGGGGCCATGCCCCCCCAACCACCACCACCACCTTTATGGGACTATGTTTGTAAGAAAAGATTGAGATACTCTAATAGAACAGTCAGAATCTAGATACTCTAATAGAACAGTCACAGTATTCAGAGGAGAAACTTATTCCAATCTCGGATGGTCAGAGAAGCTCATCTGAAATTATGTTGTGAATGACCATGGTGGAGAGGATGGAATTGGCAGGTGTTGTAAGCAGAGGTAAGTGGACTGTAGTGAGGTGGTAAGTTGATGGATAAATTTGTTTTTACAAAGTTATAAAACATGGTAAGCCTATAGCTACTGTTAAAACAACACTGGCCAATTTAATGCCAAAATACGTATCAAGTCTGAAACACTGCTTGCCAATCAATAAGTCTTCCATTACCCACTTTGTTGTCCTTCATTGGATCTTCTCAATTTCATCAATTAAATATTTCTGGTGGGGTCCATACAATTGCAGCATATTCAAACACTGGTCTTACTAAAGTAAAATGAGCTTTTTTGACTTCTTTAGTGCGCATAATTGTGTAGCTAAGAAGTTCAGTTGCCTTTTTGATCTTCGGTTGGATATGATAAGACCACATCATAGTACTATGTAGTCTGACTCCTAGGTAGTCGTATTTAAAGATGCTCAGAGATCTAATAAACTGTGGGGTTGAAGAAGGTGGTAATAGCTATACACATTTCCCAATGTGCAGCTTCATCTGCCAGGTATTTGTCCACTGGACGGGGTGGTTGATGTCTTGTTGTAAGAGAAGATAGATTGTTAATTACTCTATATAACACACAATTATCAGCAAAAGGATAAGTAATTATGACGAGGAGGCGCTTAGTAAAGTAGCGCCTTATGTTGCACTTGGTAACGCGTTTTCTTCACTACTAGCGCATCCTCTTCAGGCCACCTGTAGAAGACGTTCAGCAATGGAATTTAGAAGATTACTTGTTAGATGTGTGAATGCAAGTTTAGAGAAGCTGTAACAGTGGCTTTTTCCCCTTAGCAACGGTGACGCCACAGACGACGCGGCGTTGTTCAGTACCCGACGCCAAAAAGTATCGTAAAACACGTGGATCACGATGCCTCAGTTACGCATCAGACGCGTTCACAGCATTGGAAAGTGTTGTTCTTTTCTGAGTTGTTCTGTATTGCGTTCTCTGTGAGAAAGCATTAATTTGCTAAGATTTTTCGTCTAATAGCATCATGGAAGAACTGGTGGAATTTTCTGCTATTCGAAACTACGATGTTCACAGCATGTCGCTGACTATTGGATCAGAGGTGGAAATTCCTGTGCAAAAACCTGATGAAAACTGGAATCCTTCAACCACTGAAGGGACTTATATCTTGGAGGAGGATCCATCTCCGGTGTGGCCAGGAGGTCCACCCCCATGGTGGGAGAATGACTATGCTGGTGATATTTATGAAAACCTGAAGAAAAGCGAAAATGAATTTCCTGACATTGGATTTGAGTCTCCAAATCTTTACGACAGGCCCAACCTGGTGAACTACATCTGTCAAGTTGCTGACACTTTGAGCATGACCAATGCAACCAAATTCCTGGCTGTACGCCTGTTGGATGGATACATGGACAAGCATTCCATAATGTCATGTAGACTGAAGCTTATAGCACTTGCCTGTCTCAGCATTTCATGTGAGTACAACTAATGTTGATATAATTATGGTGTATATTGAATTTTGTTTCTTGCATGATGCAGTGAAATTTGATGATGTGGACTATCATATACCATCAATGAAATCTCTAATGAAAGCTGGACAGTTGGATAAGGAGTTCTCTTTGGAAGATTTTAAAGCAATGGAACGATACTTGCTCGGATTTTATGAGTGGAAGATCTCTCATCCCACTGCAATACACTTCATTGACTTCTATCTTCATGTTGCTGCTTTGGGTGAAAACCACTACAGTTTTGATTACAAGACATTCCATCAACTGGCCTACGGACTGTTAGGCTTATCTCTACAAGGTACATAGAGCCAACAATTGTGACTGATTACTTTATTGACTGTACCTTATACAGATACCAACTTCATGTTGTTTAAGCCATCACTTGTAGCAGCTGCAACAGTTTTGACAGCAAGAAGTTTACTGGGTATAAGTCCTTACTGGACTGACCACATGACTGCCATCACAGGATATTGTTATGAGGAAGTAGAAGCAGTGACAAGAATGATGATGAAATTGTTCTATGATCACCAACAGATAGCTAGTGGTTGAACTTCACTCAGTCATGTACTTGAGAAGATAGTCAGGGTCGGGGAGGGGCATGCATACAGTGCAGTCACACACATGTTGTAGTAACTTAATTTTGGGACACTTTGACTCTTTTATAGCTTTGTTCAAGTACACTTGTTTATGATATTTATTAACAACTACATATATTCAAACCAAATAGACAAAGTGTATAATTTATATGGCATACCTGATTGATTTGATGCACTTACGCAGTAGAATGGAACAATCGGTTACATAATAAACTCAGTCATGAACTCAAAATTAGCAAACATGCATGGTGAATAACAAATTACCTAAAATTCTTATACAGGTGAGATCAATTAACTTCATGCAGTTGTCTTCTATAGCTTTGTCACAAACTTCTTAGATAATTTCATGATCCCTTGCTGTTAGCCCTGTGCTAAAACAAAATTGTCTCTTATGCATAATTATAGTAGTATATTAGGTTTGTGTTCTCTTACACTCTCCCAACTACACACACATATATATAGCTAGTGATGGCTGCTACTATGCTCATAAATAAATAAAGTTGGTTGCATACATGCATGCAGCCTCATCCAATTGCATATATGTATATCATGGAATGTAAGTGGAACATCCATGAGTGATGGTGATTTAAGACATACAATAATGTGTTGAGCAGCTAAGTACAGCCATGCAGTGTTGGTGTATACAGGAAATTGCCAGTCCACATAATTTATTTGAACCTCATTACAGTATAGTGCCTGGATGGGAACTACCCATTTTTGCTCCCATGGAATAGGCTATTCCAAATATTTGAGCTGAATCCATCCAGCCATCACCAATGCAAAATTCTTCTTTTCCTAATACTTTGTGAAAAATTGCTGTAACTTGCACATGCTGCATGTAGTCAATTTACTTCAAATTTGGAGGATAGTAAAAGCACATTACAGTGTATTGTACAGTCCAGATAAAGAACAAGGAAGTTAATTGTGCGCAAATTTTGAAAAATCACAAATGCGATTTGTTGTCATGTCTACAGGGTAAACCACTTAATGGAATGACTTGAAAATTAGTTTTTAACATGGAGTAACCATTGCAGTGGCAGATCTAGGAATTTTAAAAGGGGCTTCTGAAAATTAAGATAGAGGCTAAATATGTCTCCAGAAAAACTATCAGAACTTCTTTTTTGTACGCTAGGGTGCCATCATATATACTTGTAATCTCCATAATATACCAATTCTTTACTTAGTGAGTATAGTAGAAGATGTTTAACATGTTCAAGTGATGCTGTGGAAGTATAATATTATTATGTATAGTCAGTATATAGTCAGTATATAGGCATATACATAACAGGCAAAGCCCAAATGCCCCGTGCTACAGCATCATGTTTGGATCTAATAATGTTTAAAATTTGTTAGCAGTTAGGGCCCAGATCTCCATGTGTATGACTCCCTACCAATTCTGGAAACCAACTTGCAATTACATGCATGCACACTTTTACTAGGAAAACGAGTCACTAATTATAAGATGAAGAAAATGAAAAAACAATTAATGAGTGTGCTTGTGTGTGCAGGTCAAACATTATGTGTGCATGTATAGTGTCACATTATGTGTGTATAGTGTGTATGTGTTGTGTGTGCATGCATGCATGCATGCGTGCTCACACATGCAGGCATACTTGGTGTCTGTTCAGTACACCTAGCTGTTTACACTGGCTGTAGGTACAGTTTACCGATGCACAGACCATTAATGTAGACTTGTCGGCATCTAAAGCCTATCCCATTTCACAAGTTCCATTTGTCATTGATTATACAAGCATAATATTATACACACTTCTTGTCAACATAAAATATTGGCAATTTTATCCATCCCTACATGTTCCAAAACTCCAGTGACCCTCAGGACAACTATATTGGTTTACTGGACCTTGGTGTGTGCCTTCAATGCAGTTTGAGCCATAAGAACACCAACCACAACCAGCACTAACACAGTCTTCACAACTATTACGTTTAGTCCCACTATTGCATAGTGAACAAGTTGCATCATAGACATATGTTGGGAGTGGACATTCAAATGGATTGTCATAATAGTCACCCTGGATGTCTTTGAAAAAGTATTCCAAACCATCCCCAATAGATGACAGCATGTTATATTGGAGATAAAACATAATATGATGGTTTGCATTTCTTAGCATATCAAACTCAGTAGGTATTTCTCCAATTAACAAATTATTCACCAGTGAAAGATAAGTAATACTAGACAGTTTTCCTATATTTCGTGGTAGAGTACCATTGACATAATTGCTAGCAAGAGATATGTATACACAGTTCTCCATTGAGCCAATTGATTCAGGTATTTGTCCACTTAGAGCATTAAAAGCAAAGTCAAGGTAAACAAGATTGGACATTGAAAATATACAGTCTGGTATGGCACCAGTAAATTGGTTTTTCGACAAATCAAGATGTCGAAGTTGATTAAGTTTGCATAAAGAGGAGGGAATATTACCTTGGTATGAACCACCTGTTATAGTCAAGCTTTGTAGTTGTTGCCAGTTTTCACCAATGTAGGCAGGAAGGTCTCCGAACACACACAGGGAGACATCCTCAAGTGAGAACATAGTTTCCCAGGTACTTGGCATTGGAGAACAGAGACCCCTATATTGTGTCGCTGAGGATTGAATAAGTGACAAGTTAACCAACTGGTGAAGGTCACCATAACTTCCAGGAAAGTTACCAGTTAATCTGTTATCCTGAAGCATCAGTTGTTTTAGACCAGTACACTTACTAATGTCATCAGGAAGACGACCCGTCAACATATTTGAATCA